>NC_056549.1:5387005-6010934 GCF_910596095.1 Thunnus maccoyii | reverse complement strand
GATGTTGTTTGATGGTTTGCTAGAGGTTTTGAGCTGCGACTGCATAATTCAAAAGGGGATATTCACTCTAAAACTGAACAGTTTTGTTTGGGGAACTGAAATCTTTTATTTATGCTGCGTTCCATCTTCATTTACCCTGACCCACTAACATCTATACTGATGCTTACACCGCTGCAGAAATCTCACAAGTGTTACCTTTATTATAATACCAAGATTATTCATATAGACCTTGTAGTTGCAGAAATTTACCAAATGTATATTCATTTTGGGTATGTCATGTTCGAGCAGGTCAAGTCAAATCAGTCAAGTTCATTTATAAAGCAGATTTTAAAACAACCAGAGTTGACCAACGTGCTGTACAATAAAATAACAACAGTAAATTAAATCAACATTACAAGGTAACAGAAAAAAAGAAAAAAGGAGAGATGATATAACAATACTATCTCATATGCAAACAAACAAAGAACAAATAATAGTAAAACATAAAGCTTTAAAGACACTCAAAGGGCTGAGAGAACATGTGGGTCTTAAGTTTAGCCTTGAAAGTGTTTACAGAAGGGGAACCCTTAATTTCAAAAGGTAGCAGGGGCCTGAGACGAGGCCTGGGGATTTAGGATGCTCGCTGGCAGTAAAGATACTTTTACAGTGAACTGAGTGGTTTCTGCTGCAGCACAGAGATTGGTCACATACATCACACACAACAGTCTATGGTCCATAATAAAACATTGCAGAATGCCACAACTTGCCTGTCTTTAGTTAGCAGAGCACAAAGAATTCTCCAAAATCACAAATCATTTTTTGTGTATTTTGCCTCTTTTACCTCTCTGTAGTATTAAAGTGCCAAAAATGAAGTAACGCCTGCAAGCTAGTTCATGCAGCTCAACTTGAGCTGTCACTCCACCCACATGCCATACTCCCCTCTCTGAAAGATATATTCAACACACCTTTATAATCATGGCAGCGTATTTAAGCCGTCGATGCTCTGCCCACACTTCGAGGCATGTCTGCTGCAACACTGCTCACACAGGCTATGCTGTAGCTTGCTGCACTCCTGTTGCTTCTGTTGCTGCCATTCATATAACATTTCAAAGTCCCCACCTCCACCCAGCATCCACCTATAGGCTCTGAGTCTCTCTTCCCCTTGAGGGGGAAGTTAGTGTCATCACTTCCCACTCCTCGCTATGTGAGATCAATGTTTCTTTGTGGGGAACAATGAGGTCAGAGCCTAGAGACCAAACACTAATGCTGTACATATTCTACATTTAAATAATAATGTACTCCAGGTGAGTGAGCTGACTGAACTATGACTACAGAGAGGCCGGAGGAGCCAATGTGTTCACAGTTCAGGATGGTCAGTTGAATAGTGAGGAAAGTGGAATAGGACAGTAAATAATAAATAAAGCTCTGAACAGAAGCACCTGCAGAAGCATAAGACGGTACAGGCAACAGAATAACTACATTCTTCTCCACATTTTCACAGTACACAACCTACAAGATCCAAAAAGGAACCCGAAACATATTTTACCCATTTGTCTTCAATGACATGGTGGGCCTGAAATGCAGGAACAGGAGAGACAGAAGAATCCATGTGAAAGATGTCAAACGGATTCTTAAGGGACATGTACAAGACGGCTACACGGTACAGTTACTGCATTTTTAAACTGACAATATTTAGTAAGTTGTTTACAGTAATTAAGTTTGTCTTATTATATATATATATATATATATATATATATATATATATATATATATATATATATATATATATATATATATATGTGTGTGTGTGTGTATATATATATATATATATGTGTGTATATATATATGTGTATATATATGTATATATATGTGTATATATATATATATATATATATATATATATATATATATATATATATATGTATATGTATATATACATATACATATATATATATATATATATATATATACACATATACATATATATATGTGTGTGTGTGTGTGTGTGTATATATATATATATATATATATATATATATATATATATATATATATATATACACACATATACATATATATATACACATATATATTATACATATATTATGATCCTATCAAGTGTGATCTTTTAACTAGATTTGACTTTTTTTTCTAGTTCAATCCTGAATCTAAGTTGTCAAAGGAAGATCGTTACTACAACGGATCCCCAAGTGCCAACGACAAAGTGCATGTTCTGGTCTATGTTTTTGATGCCAACACTGTATCGCTGATGAATAATGACATTAAGGAAACAATACTTGATATCAGAGACGAAGCCAATGAACTGGGTGAGAGCAGAAATCCTCATGTTTTTTTTTATTTTGCACATTGGGATTCACCAGCTAACTGCTTGGAAAAACATCAAGTAATAAAAGTGATATTACACTCAAATAAATGAATTAAACACTCACCTCCATTAGTTTTGAGTGTAGTTCCCTCAGTCATCAGCTGTGGTCAGTTTGGATAAATGTCAGTTGCGTTGGGTTCACTTTTCAGTTTTGTGTTTCCTCCTGGCAGGGATTCCTCAAGTGGCCGTTTTCACCAAAATTGATGAGGCCTGTCCTGAAATCAACCAAGACTTAAAGAATGTCTACAAGAGCACAATACTACAGGAAAAGGTATATTTTGATTAGTAATTTAATGAGTTTACACTGATATGAAAAATAATTTAATACTGTAAAAATATTTTCAGTATGAGAGCACAAAGTCCTTATTTTCTCTCAACTCTAAGCTGTAAAACGTGAACTGAGATGTGATTTTTAAAATGTAGATGGAGCAGTTCAGTGCGACTGTGGGTATTCCAATGAACTGCATCTTCCCTGTGAAGAACTACCATGATGAAATCAGCCTCAACAATGACGCCGACATTCTCATCCTGAGCTCCTTGAAAAGCATCATCGACGATGGGAATGATTTTCTGAATGAGATGCATGTTTAGACTAGGGGTGTTGTGATATACCGGTATTGATGATAACTGTGAAACAATGAAAACAATGAAATTAAACAACAATGAAATACTGATATCATGATAATAATACACATAAAATTATATCTTGTAAATAATACAGTGCCTCTTAAAACCCCTTAACGTTCCGACGCGCTGCGACACATTTTCTAAGCTAAGATTCTTGTGATTTGATTTATGCAAACCATTTCAAGATACAATCACAACAGCAGTTACAATCAATGCCTCTGTCAGGCCACCAATAAACAAACAATTACAAAATTCATGCTACCCACCCATAGACTGTATATAAATCATGGATGTATAATAAGAGCTGGATAGTGCGCCGCCACTCAGACTTGCAGCCAATTTTTACTAGTGGTCATTCGCAGTATTGCAGCAAAAAATCCCCCTGCAGCCCAAAAAGCATTTTCCCATAGACCACCACTGTAATGGAGAAGTCTGTAAAACTCTTGACAGGACACCTCAAACTGCAAACAATTTCAATTATGACTCTTTCTATTATGAACTTTTGTTCCATTGAGGTTTTATATTTGTAAAACTTTTTTGTGAGCAGAGAAAAGTGATTTTAAAATAGTAACTAAGTAAGCAAGCTTTTATTTATATAGCACTTTTTAAAACACACAGTTACAAAGCGCTTCACAGACACATACACATGCAAAATTGAAACAGATAGATTAATAAAATAGACAAACATGGTACAGAGAGAAATCAACCAAAATTAAATAAAACAGGACATGGGAACAAGAAGGGAGGTCTATAGAAAGGCTTGCTGATATAAATGGGTTTTGAGGCGTCGTTTAAAACAGTCCAAGGATTCAGCCGATCTAACAGATTGTGGAAGATGATTCCACAGAGTTGGGGCTAAGCATGCAAGTGTGCGGTCACCTTTTGAGTTGCGGTTTGTGCGGGGGATAGATAGAAGGCCAAGATTTGAGGATCGAAGAGGTCATGAAGTGGAATGGGGAACAAGTAGCTCAGAAATGTAGCTAGGAGTGCTTTATATGTAATCAGCAGGCAGGATCTTGTAGTTTATTCTGAATTTTAACAGAAGCCAATGGAGGGATGCAAAGACAGGGGTAATGTAGGACCTACGGTCAGTTCTGGTTAGAAGTCTAGTTGCTGTATTTTGGATTAACGTTTTAGAGAAGACTGACTGAGGCAGGTGTCGAGGGAGTTACAGTAGTCTAACCTGGAGAAAATGAATGTGTGGATTAATTGTTCAAGAACAGTAGGGGGCAATATAGATCTGATTTTTGCAATGTTTCTTAACTGAAGAAAACAGGACTGGACAAGCTTATTAGCATGATGGCCAAATGTCATATACTGGTCGAAGATGATACCGAGATTCTTAGCAGTGGATTTAGTGTTGGGGTGAAGTGGGCCAATAAACTGAGTAGCAGCAGTGACAAAGGTTTCAGGACCAATTAACAGAACTCCCGCTTTGTCAGGGTTTAAGATGGAGAAATTTCAGGTCATCCACTCTTTGGTAGCAGCTAAACAATCATGGAGGATGATATGCAGTGAAATGACATTTCATCAAAGCGGCTGAACAACTGACCCAGAGGGAGCATGTACAATGAAAACAGGATTGGCCTAAGGACGGAACCCTGAGGGACTCCACACTGGAGGGGAGCTAAGGAGGATACATGATTATTAACACAGACATTAAAAAATCTATTTGTTAAGTATGAATGAAACCAGTTTAAAGCTGTACCAGAAATTCCCACCCAGTTATGCAATCGATCAAGTAGGATGGTATGGTCGATGGTATCAAATACAGCAGTTAAGTCAGTAGAATGAGAATGGAGTATTCACCTTTGCATTCACCAATCCGTGACGTCATCACAATGTAAGGTCTATGGGCTGAGCGGGAACTCGTGGGCAGGGCCAGTGGGGGAAACATTACTGTGCATATTCAGTGGGCCGCACAACGCGGAAGTAAACCCGGAAGCTAGAAACTTTTTTGGTGTATGTGCCACCCAAGCAATTCCTATAGGAGTGAGTGGGCGCCATTTTTAGTCCGGTATTCAGCTCTTATAATACATCCATGATATAAGTATGGACAACGCATCTCTACTTCCCACTGCTATGCAAAAGTGAAGCCATAATATCTCCTTTTCAGCTGCCATTTTCCTTGTGTGACGTCATTTGGAGCCAGAGTCTGTGCAGTAGAGTCCGGCCATCCCGCTGCCTGACAGAGGTTTGAGAGCAATAACGTCAAATAACTAATTAAAAAGAAACTTATCCGAAAAATGAGCACATGAACATACATCATCAACGACCTAAAATGACAGAAACCATCTTTGGGAAAAATGTATTTGACGTGTATGTTGATTTTTGAGTTTGGCTCATGTCCCATCCACTAACATGGAGGGGGAGGGACTTATGTCCTATATTGCAGCCAGCCACCAGGGAGAGTTCAAGATGTTTTGGCTTCACTATTTTGGGAGCTGTCATGATGTCCATCTTTATATATAGTCAATGTACTCACCTATGAAGCCTCATATTACTCCACTGACTGATACAACTGAGACAAAAATGGTCTTGTTACATTGACAAAGGTCCAGTCGATCCAATCCAGTAAAATATTTAGTCCACAACACATTATCACATCCATAAATAGACTGTTGCATCATTTCAAATTAGCCAGCAGATATCCTAATCTTCCAATGTATTCTCCATCAAACGTTATCATGTTAACATTACCCACATCTTGGTATCAAAATGGTGGCTGCACTCTCACCTTTCGATTGACACCTCACTTGACCCAATAGAAGCTTCCATGTCCTGTCCACAGCCTACAAAAGCCAACGACAGTCCGTGTTGAAAGGAGGTTCCTGCCCCTCTTCTTTCGCGTAAAGAGCAAGCCGATAGGAACAGAGTGTGCAGATGACTGGTGCTTCAAATAGCCAATGAAATTGCTAAAATAACCATGTGTTGCTTTATTGTTTTACTTTTTATACAACCACAACACGGAAATTATGTAAATATAACTAGTTTGCTGTGATTTACCTTTTATATGAACTGCTTTTCCACTATAGCACTTGTTTTGACTCTTTTATATGCACAAAGTTTAGTTTCATCAGGGGAACAAAGCACTATAATTTGTTAATGCTTCAGTTACTCTGAAGCAGGGGTTATTCAGTGTCTCTAAACAGCCTTCCTTTATTTGCAAGACGCCTAGACATACCCTTAGAAAAACATGTAAAATATTCATTTTCTGTGGTATTGTTATTAAATTTGAACTTGGACCAGGTAAGGCTCCGTGCTGTTGTCCCATTGTGTTTCCCAGCTAATAAGTCACAGCTTACAGGTCATCTGCAGTGATCTGTTTGCAAAAAATTAAAAACCTTATATTTCAGTGTGTTCAAACTTCTTTCAAACTATGTACAGTTATGGTTACCGACTTTCTTTCCACCTCTCTACACTTGTATTTTGAGTGTAATTCATTTGCCAAAAAAGAGGCAAAACACACAATAAACAAAGTTAAATATGATTTGACTGATAGCATTTTTGTTTTTCAAATTTCCTATAGATATTGAGATAATATTGTGAATTGTTTTGGCCACGATAATCGTGTTGTTAAAATCTGATATCGTGACAGCCCTTATTTAGACATGTGCTTGAAGAACAACTGAATTTCCCAGTTTGCAGATGGCATTCTGTGACATTCAACAGGAGAACAGAATCTATTTTTGCATATTTTTTAAGATATACTGCAGATAGCAATTTGCTGTATTGGCTCATGTTATTTGTCCAAATGCTCAAACCATCAGAATGTTAATTTAAGGGGGGGGATCTAGTGGGGATCCCAAAGTTTCCAAAGAAGCAGAAAATGATATAAACACAGGACATCTAGAATATTTCCCTTTGGAGTCATGATGCAGCCATAAGTAGTCCTTGAGAGTCTTTGAGTTTGTACATTTTACTCATAGCTTAAATAAAGAGTTGGAACAAGCAGATACAGAGAAGACTGGCTTCTGCCCTCGTGCCCCATCTATAACTCTGCTGTTTGAACCTTCTGCATAAATATTATTTATTGTACTATGTTCTATGGATGTATGTGGTATTATGGCTCTAAAATCTACGGATGTGTCCACTAATGTAGTCTGTGATATGCGGTTGAAAGATTCAGAAAACGGTAGCTAAGTGGACCTTGTGGTTTGTTTGTTATTTTATAACAAAGTAAAGTAGAATTGTGTTTCCCCTTTTTTTAAAAGATGTTTAATGTTTATACATTATTGTCCAGTCACATCTGAAGGTTCAACTGTTAGAGTCTAAAGTCATTTCTGCAGTTGTCAAGGCAGCACATACCTCACTTTCATACCTTAAAGGCCCCACATATTCAGATTACGGTGGGGTGTGCAGTACTATTTTACAAATACCAAAGTGAAGCCTTACATTTTGCTCTGATCCGAAGTCTGTTATAACCTGTGTGTTACAATATCATTTACATTGATGAGTGGTTAAAGATGACTTTAAAAAGGGAAAATACTCCTCTGAAGTAGGGTTGCTAAAATTTGGAGTTTTATTTTATTTTGTAACTAACCAGGACTCTGTGCTCCAGTTGGATCCACACAGGGAGTCGGGGGCTAACGTTAGCTGGGAGGCTAGCTGGCTGTGCTTCCCTCCAGTCATGCTGCGGCTAACGTTCCGCTAGCCTCTCAGCTAACGTTAGCCCCGGCTCTCCATGTGGATCCAACTGGAGCCCCGAGCCCCGGTTTGTTATTCAGGTTAAAGTGGGAAGAAGCAGCAGGTCTGTCGGGCAGCTGAGTGAAGTGGAGCCTTGCGGAGGAAGCACCGGGACCGTCAGGGAGAAACAGTCCGTCAAAGGAAGCACAGTCAGGCAGCGGAGGAGAGGGCGACATATCGGCCTCTCATAATCGGCAGAATTCACCTATGCCAATATTTCATTTTAGAGCTTTTATCGGCCAATACCGATGATGTGCCGATAATAGTAATAGCAATTTATTAATGTAAGCCCCCCCGACAATATCATCGTTCATTGCAATGTTTCACTGTGGACGTCGTCATATGCCAATTCTGTAGACATCGCCCAACCCTAATACTGAGAGGTGTTTCTAATGTTTTGCCTTGTCCGACTTTTATCAATTAAGTTTGGGCTGCTGTGTTAGACTGTATTACTTTTAGTCATACTCATTCTTTGATCATCACATATTTACCTGCTGTACATCCCAAGGAAGGCGAACCCAGTGTGCTTTGGCGCAAAGTGCAGGATGAGGGAGTGTAATGCCTCCAGAGAAAAGGTCTGATGCTGTGGGGACAATTGCCGAATATCCTTCACCAGTGCTGTCCTAGTATATAACCCAGAGTGTGCTAAGAATTGCTTGTGTTGTTATTTTATAAAAGAGAATATCTGGTTTTCCAGCCCAACAGCTTTTTTCAAGATAAAGAGTAAAAAATCATGAACAAGGTGTTATACAAATCACAACAGATTGTGATCATACAATCATGCCTGTTTCAGAACAAAAAAACATAACGCTAAAAAAGAAAATGTAATTATAAACAACCCCCAACCTAAACAAAATTACCTCTATCAAGATACATACTTTTACCAATATGCCAAATGTCCAAGAAATGGCTTGTTCCTATTGGACACAACTCCTCCCACACCCACTTAGCTACGTAAAGCATGGGACACATTAATCATAAGAAAATGTAGTTTTAGCTGTAAATATTGTCAGTGCCAAGATTTTGTGGGTGTACATATCTGTTGTTGCGTGTCTTTACCTGCCGATTTCTGTCTGTGATGAGGGCTGACACTTGCATCTGCTGCTCCTTAAGAAATTCTATGCTGCGCTTCAGACCTTCTACCTCACACCAGGTGCTACTTGGGACCTCTGAGCTCTGTAAAAAACATTCAGTCATATCACTAACTGTGTTATCAGACAACTGATTTGTGTGTCTGATCATGTTAACTTACCTGGACAAGTTGAAGATCCAAAACCTTGTTAATTCTGTCCTAAATCAAAGAGTAGGCGCCGTGTTTGGCAGAATGACCAGGAGTCTGACCTATGAATGTCAAAAACAGTTTGATTAGTTTATTTAACAGGGGTCATGCAAAACACAAAGTTCACTATATAGCTAATTTACATCTGTGGTCAAACATTAAAGTACAAAAAGTGATACATTAAACTATATCATATTGTTTTGACCTGTTTTCTATATCACTGATACAAGCTGAAGTGTACTACCTGCAGTCACCAGAGAGGATCAGCCCACCCCCCATCTCATTCAGATCTCTGACAATCCCTGCCTGTTCATTCTGCCAGGCCTGCACGATGGTAGGAATTGTGTAAAGTCGTTGATGGCAGAAGAAGGTGCTGGCACTGATGCACTGAAGCCCAAACAGCTTCAGCATTCTTATGGTCTGGGTAGCCATGCAATCCGAAAAGAAGATGGCACCACACAATAAGAGGTTGCAGGCAGGCATGTTTCGGTGTAGCATTGGCTGGTTCTACCAATAACGCTCATGCCAACATGTTGCACAGACCTAAGAGATGTATATGACAGGCAAACAATTACCAGTCTATACCACAAGAATAATAAAGTATATAAATAGATTAAAACAAAACAAAACAAAAAATTAATAAAAATTAACATACAGGTCATGAACTTCCTTTTTATATCAGAATTCACAAATATCCTATTACTTGCTTCATTTTTACACAAGTTCCCTCCTGCTGTTCTATGTTTCCCTGGGTTTCTCCACAACAGCAAGGGCAAATGTTAAACAAGGACATCAACTGGCTTTGGCACACAATGAACTTGTCAGCAGCAATGAAAAAAGAAAAAGTTATTATTTCTGACTATGACAAAATTTGCTGACACATAATCTATCTAATCTAAACTAAAAGAAGAAGTCTTACTTGAGGTCAGGGGGAGATTCCTGAGGTGGCTCTTTTGACAGTTCCCTGTCAGATGACTCACTCATTAGATATAAGAGTAATGTTACACTACCTGATGAATGACGTTAAGGCTTGAGGTTACACTGTGAGCCAAAGTGAAGCACAGATGGTTGAGGAGCCAGTGGAGAGAATGCCTCTTCCTCTGGGTCTACATGCACTGCAGCACTGGTGGTAGGTGCATCTGTAGTAACTCCCAAATCCTTGTAACACACCAACATTACACCACATGAAAATAAATTACAAATTTATTAGATGTACAAACAAAGTCACCAAGCTGTAACTAGACTTCAGGGTTATAATGTTAGCAAACTAAGGTTAGCAATTATGCCTTCTCAAAAACAGTGCAGTATATTAACAAAATACATTGCTAATGCTAGCTAACATTAGCCATTGTGCCTTATTAGCTCAGGGGGTTTACAAGCTAGCTAAGTTGCCTTACAACAATCAACATGCATCACACGTCGTGTCTCATTATTTAAAATCATTATTTTGACAAATTTGGAAGTTAGCGAACATTAGAAAACAATACTTACGGTGCACAGTTAACTTTTTCGTCGAGCTGAATCTCTGACGGATCCGTGACCATTAGGCCCGCCGGCGGCAGAACCAGAAGCTGCTGATGATGGCCACTACTAGCTACTGAAAACAGACCAACTCACCATACCACGACTGCTCAGACTTACTACCACCTACAACTGCTCACTAAGCTAAGGCAGAGCTGAGGAGACCGACTCCCTCCTGTTACGTAATAGGACGCAATGTTCGAAAAAAGCGTTTTTAGGAGCTTTGCTCAAAACGGCCACTTTTTCCTCTGAATACATGCCCTTATGTCTTGTAAAACATATTAAATCCTGCATTAAATTTTCACATGGTCATTTTCACAAAAGGTTAAGTATAAACTTTGTAAAAACTTTAACCCGCAATTTGCTCTTGAAGTCCCTTTTTTCAAGTCATTAACACTACTGATATAATCCCACCTCTGACCACAATGTGGGTTGCAATGGCAGAGTGGTGCTGTCCGTATTTCCGCTCATTGACGGACAGAAGAAGACACAAATCAACGTTGTTGTTTATAGGCTGTTTAGGCTGTTTTAGTGCAGGCCCCCCTCCTGATAAGCCCACTGTTCTGATTAGCCATCTTGTTTTTAAAAATCAAACTTGAGCTCAGAGTTTTACTGTAACTGTTTTCTTCTCCAACCATGGGAGCAGAACAATCTATATCTAAAACACCCCCACCAACTCCATGCAAGATTGTTTAAAAAAATCATAGTTTTCATCCGTAGAAAATTACATGTTGTTGAATGATGACTGTAATTTTTCATGATCTTTTGTCTTACATGAGCACATGTCATGTCTATAGAGGGCAATAAATGGGGGTTGAAGTTTGGGTTTGCCTATGTCATTGATGTGAACAACATTGTTGTCTGTGATATCTGAGCATCAAATATAACATTTAAACTGCTTGTGAAATTGCAAGAGAATTTAAAAAAAAAAAGAGAACGAGCAGTTAGCAGCACAGTGCATTAAAGTGCATTTAAAGAGAAAAATAAGGAACAAGAAAAGAAAAGTAAGCAGATCAGTTCAGAAAAAGACAAATCATCAAACATCCTGATGAAAATGAAAATGAAAATGCAGTTTGTGGTCTGAAGAGAACAAGGTGAACAAATACAAGGATGGGAGGATAGTTTATTATGTTAATTACTGTACTGACATTACAGGAGACTATATAAATTACTATGCTTAGTCCAAGGCTCACTTTCAGTCTTTCACTTGGTTCCAGCAGGACAACAACAACAACAATACAGGTACAAGGTTTCAATCAAACTTATCCTCAAAGGTGCAATGACTTGTTTCCTGTGATTATTAATCTGTTTTATGTTTGTTTTAAATATCAATATTGTGCTTATTGCTAAATAGAAAAACTAAACAAAATATGATCATTGTAAGAACAACGTGACAACATGTATTTTAAAAAGCTTTATAATTTTGAGATTTGGGTCTATTTAGTGCAATTTACTTTAGTTTGATTCATTTAAAGTCTGGTTTTTGGTAATTTCTTGTCTTAGTTAATCATTTTTCTGATAATGAATAATTTAGATGTGTTTTATTCAGTGTCACTCAATATGACAGTTAATAAAACTGATCACATTTTGTACACTGATTTAGTTTATTAATTTGTACTATGATTTTTGATGGTTTGAATCAACTTTGAACCTGCAGCTACATTCTAAGTTTTTCAATAATGTGACTTTTTATATCTCATTTGCACTGAAAATTACACTAAATCACTTTCGATTTACGTACAGAAAGACCTAATATGCTGTTGCAGCATATTAGTAATATTTATCATTATTAATTTATTTTTCCCACCAAAGTGTAGCTTTACAGCTAAACCTAAATACTTTCTTCAAAGATGAGTTTAAAACTTTTTGTGTGACTGTTTACTCTCCAGCTATGGGATCAAAAGGCTCTAAATCACCTGAGCCGTCTCCATGTAAGACTATTTTTTAAAATTTTTAAATTCAAAGAAAATTGCTCATTGCTGCATGATGAAGGTATTTCTTCATAATCTTTTGTCTTATGTGAACTTGTGTCCTGTATTTGTCAGTTCTCGACACACCATGGAGAGAAATAAACTGGAGGTGAGTGTGTCTCCACCTTCGCAGCACAAACTGCACAAATTAACTCTGTAAAACTGCACTTAAGTTTAAACTCTAATGTGATGTTTCCTTCTCTGAGCAGTAACAAAAAGAGTGCTCTGCAGTATGTGAAGAACTACAAACCTCACATCGAAGGTCGGCAGCTCAGGATTCTTCTTTATGGACCAGTTGGAGCTGGAAAGTCCAGCTTCATCAACTCTGTTAAAAGTGTCTTAAAAGGCAGAATGTGCGCACTGGCCTTGGTGGATAACATCTCTGGTGACTCTTTCACCAAAACGGTATGAAGCAAGTTTGATTGTGTTGATAAAGTAAGAAAACATCTGAAATGTAGTCATATAAAAACATCACAAACCCTTATGAAAATCAATTGAGCCTCTTGGCTCCTTATTATAGTGCTGATAATAATAGTATTCCTAACAATAATAAGATGTATTCGTAATATTATTTAATTATTATTAAAGTCAGTAAAATGGACAGAGAAATCAAACTTTGCATCATATGCAAGACAACAATAGAACAATCCAACAATGCAACTATTACTCAGAAAGGTCAGTCTATAAAAATGTGCAGCAGTGAAAATGCTGCTGCGAATAAAGTGTTAAGGGTCCTAAATCTACAGCAAGCTTTGACTGCTGCAGCAGTGACAGAAACCCACTGACTTCCTGTTTATGAACTGAATGTCCTAAACTGTTATCAAAGCATAAAATCATACATATCATCTGCTGACACACAAAGTTATTCTTCTGCCTCTGTGATGACGCTCTGGTTAAGTGTAGGCAACTAAAACAGCTTCAGTTAAAAAGAAAGAGAACGTAGGAAAGAGTGGGTCTGTAAAGCACAGTTTCATACGTCCATCCATCCACCCGACTTATCAGTGGTAAATAACTTGCAGCTGAGCACAAGCAGTGGACCGTCTGGAGACCTATGTCCACTGGAGGCCACTTGTCAGGAAAAATATTTTAGGTTCTTGAACAAATGATCAGTATTGTCATTTTTTGTTGAGATCAGACTTACTCTTCCACACTTCATATCAAGTTATTTAACGCTTGTTACTCAGGTCTGAATCTCCAAATTGAACAGTGCCACCACACCATTTGTCTGTTGTCTGTACCATGGAAGAGGACCCGCTCCCTATGTAGATATAAAGGGCTCACTCTAAGCTAACGGAAACACAATGATTTTTAGTTTCAAGTGATTATGAACTAATAAAAACATACTTATGAATATCATATTCCATTTTAGTAGATCCCCTAAATCTTACACACTGATCCTTTAAACCCTAAAAATATGAACTAACAAAACTAAACTGATTAATCAGACAGTGTGTGGTAAAACCTAATTAATCTAATACTGTTTGCTATATGGTAGCTGGGTGTTGATGTGTCTATTCTTACTCTCTACTGATCACAATAACTGCTCTTTTCTCCATTTCTGGTTGACAGTACACAACCTACAAGATGGAAGAGGAAAACCCGAATACCTTTTACCCTTTTGTCTTCAATGACATCATGGGCCTAGACTCAATAAGAGGTGTCCTTGTGGACGACATTAAACTGGCTTTGATGGGACGTGTGAAGGAGAATTACAAGGTATAGTCACTGCAAACACTGGAGATATTAATCAGCGTAATTAACAAGATTATTTTGAATTACAGTATCAGTCAAAAGTTTGGACACACTTTTGACTGGTACTGTATATATTTATTATATTTGATTATATGTATTGCAGCTGTCATCATTCAGGTGGATTTAACTTTGTTTTCCAGTTCAATCCTGTATCTAAGTTGTCAGAGGGCGACCAATTCTACAACTCCACAGTAAATCCCAACGATACAGTGGATGTCCTGGTTTTTGTCATTCCTGCCGACACAGCACGTAACATGAGAGATGAAACTGTGCAGAAGATTCGGGAAATCAGGATAGCAGCCAGTCGGCTAGGTGAGAGCATAAATCAGTACTTCTACGTGTAGGATGATACTTGAAAAACACCGTCTTAATGTGGTACCAAACATTTTTAAAAACTCACTTCCTGTATGTTTGTTTGTAATTTCCTTCATCACAGAGAACAACAGCTGTAGTCAGTTTATGTTTATTTATCTCGGTTATGGGACTCATTAGTTTTCCGTCTGTTGTCCTGGCAGGGATTCCTCAAGTGGCCATTCTCACCAAAATTGATCAGACCTGTCCTGAGATCAAAGAAGATTTAGAGATAGTCTACAAGTCCGCCGGTGTGAAGGAGGAGGTACATTAAATTAAATTTAAAAAAACAATTTTGGTGCTGTTAGCCGACCAGAAATGACATTGTCAACACTTTTAGTTTCACAGTAAACTGCCTTAACTTTAAAGGATAAGGCTGTGATTTTCTATATTTTTGTTATTGTTAACAAATCTCATGTTTGGAGCCAAACCAACAATGAATTGATCCACTAACAAGTATTGTGTGTGTATCCAAAGCCTGATGTAACTTATACTTCCATTGTTGTCCAGAAACTACTAAAAACACATCAATGAGCCAAACCGCTGCACTGGGTGACATGTTCCTTCATTATGAAGACGATGGCAACTGTAGTTTGTCCCCGGAGAGGATGCCATACAAGGCACACTGAGCATGTGCGGGAACGCGGTTCTGCTCACAGCTTCATTAGCTTGTTGTACTACATATCACAACCTGCAGATTTTAACTCTCAGGAAAGACGTTCCTTGTGTGGCAGATGCCACTGAGCATGTGCAGGAATGCACAACCTCTTGACTTTGTACTACAACTTCAGTAAACAATTTTAACAGTTTCTTGACAACAATGGAGGTCTACAACAGAGAGGAATAAAATATCAGGCTTTGGATGCACACACAATACTTGTTAGTAGATCATTAATCACCAGCCATATTCTTTGAAATTCTCTCTGCTTAATAAGGTCAATATTGGTCCAAATGATTTGATCGGTGCAGTGAGCACAAAAGCCTTGGGATGTTTGTTTGGTTTTTTTTAACCTCTGAGACATTGTGATTTTTTTTAAAACATAGATGGAGCAGTTCAGTGCAGACGTGGGTATCCCAATGAACTGCATCTTCCCCGTGAAAAACTACTCTGAAGAAATCGACCTCAACGATGACACTGACTCACTGATCCTGAGCGCGCTGAGACACATCATCAACTTCGGAGAAGACTTCATGAACCACAAAATGAATCAGGCTGAAGATTCACACAGATATACTTGAGGAAAGCATTAAAAAAGGCTGTATGTCATGACAAATGCTTTATTATCAAACAGGATTTATAACAGAATCTACATTACTTTATTACTTTTTGCTTGTTTGTATGAGGTTTCATTCGCTGTATTAAGACTATTATATGATGACTGATCAGTTTCTCCATCTCTACAAGTCATGTTGTTTTTCCCTAACATTATTTTGTTAGAAATAATGTTATATTATTTTGTCTGTCTAGAAACGGCGCCAAAGAGTACGTTTTTTTTCTAGCAAAGATTCAGTTTTAACAATTATTTAAACAAAACTATAACACATTTTTTTATTGTGTGACACAGAATATAGACATACATAACATTTAAATGGTCAAAATCTGCATCTGTGGCTGGTTAGTTCACTTATTGATGTTATCAGAGATGAGTCATTCATAAAAATGATGATAATAAGCTGTTAGTAAAGTTAACTTCAGAGTGTTAAAAGCTCTTTCTGATAAATTAAATCAGTAAAGCTCAAATAATCTCCTCTGCTTCAGAAATTGACTTCTCTGCTCATCACAGGGTCACAGCACCACCCACAGGCTGAAATACATCATTACACCTTGAGAATAATTATAAAGCAACTGGTTAATAAATGTCATTAATTACAATTCAATTTTTAGAGACATGATACCCCTGAATTTTCTGCACTATGTACACATAGGGAATCAAATTTTTAAAAAATATGTAACTTATGATACTATTACAATGTCCATCACAAGTAAATAGAGACGATAGTAAAGTCTTAATTATACTCAGCAGTGTTTTCTTCAGTTTGTTGAGTCCGAGCTCTGACTCTCTCAACCAGTCTCTTATCACAACAAGTAAACACAATAATCACAAAAGACTTCACTTTAAATGTAGAACAGAATTTATTAATCTCAACAAGAATTAATACAATTAACAAATGCTTCAGTCACCAAATTACTGTACTATGACTAACACTACCTAAGCAAAACCTGCATAAAACAGCTGTACACTGTTAAACACACATGCAGGTGAATGTGTGTGTGTGAGAGAGAGAGAGAGAGAGACAAGATGGTGGACGTCACGTGAGAGTGAAGATGGCGGACATGACTAAGGGAGGAAGTCACGTCACACAAGAATCAAAATGGCAGATGTGACCGCAGTGTTTTGGTTAGAGACAACAGCTAAGATGGCGGTGCCTACTCAGCACGGGTCTCTAGTCGCAAGATGGCGCCAACTGGAGGTTGGAGACTCTGCAATCACCCATTTCAGGGTGTGTGCTAACAAATACATGTGTCTGGTGGTGATATGGCGAAGGGCAGAGCGTCCCACATTATCTGCCCACCAGATGTGTGAATGGGTGCGAGTGTTTATGTGCGTGTGTGCGTGTAAGAGAAAAACGCCAGCTCACGGCTGAGTTCTGCAGCTGTGGGGAGAAAGCTGTAGTTGCTTTCTCACATAGAAAAGAGAATGTATGGACAGTAGTCTATAACGCACGTTGTCTCGACTGTTGACCAACAAACCAACCTGCTGTCTCGCTTGTGGTGCCACAATACACAACAGTCCTGAGTGGGACAACACAAATTAGCTTAGCGTGGTGAACACAACTAAACAAGCAGTGAGCATCGATGCTCCTCGGAGCTTAGCAGAGCAAAGGACTCAGAAGCAGAGCTTCCTGCGGCAACGCTAAAATGGAAAGGCAATGGGTGTATCTGTGCAGCTGGCACTTATAGCTGAGGTGATGTCATGGCTGCGTTTCCAGGACTGTGGTGTTTGAGCATCTCTGCCAATGAGAGAGTTTGGGCTATCCCAGATCTCGCACCAAGGTGCTAACTGCAGGGCAGGCTGGGAGTTGTAGTCTGTGTGAGCAGCCTTTTATCACTCTTCCTTTGTCTCAGGGATTAAAGGGAAAAGGCAGCCTTGTGGTCACGTTTACAAGTAGGCCTGCCTTTGTCTGACCACATGGTTGAGGCCCAACAATGGGATAAACTACTTTGGTTGATATGTTTTTATGCTAGTGCTAGTTTATATCTCCTAATTGCAAGATTTTTTTCTGACTTATTACAGTGAACTTTAGTTTGACTGAAGCTCCTCAACAGAGCCACAGCAGGATGTATCATCACAGAGCTCCAGCAGAGGGCAGTATGCCTCTATTTTCTTGTGTGAGTGCTCTGATTAATAGATGTATTCTTTGATTTTGAAACCTTAGCCTTATGTTTTTGTTATTTAGCCTTTCTGAGGCTATTACAGGTTAAATAAATTATTTTTTTATGAAAAAATTGCACCCTCACATTTTTTAACAGCCTCCTCAGTCACTTCATCCTGGCACTGGGCCTGCAGCTAACATCATATCAAACTAGCCAGCATGGTGCTATCACCACCAGCATGCTACTCATCCCACCAATCAACAGTCACATAACCACCCTCAGCTACCTCATCTTAAACCGGGCTCAGACTGCAGAAGTTTTAAAATCCTAACTGATTTTGAAAGTGGATTGCATCATGCATTTAAGAAGACAAACTAACTAGGAGTCTAACAATATGTTAAGCTAGCATGAAGTTTAGTGATGATAACAATTAAAATCAATGTTGCTTCCTCTTTCAGTTTTACTGAAAATGTGTCCCACTATCTGTGATGTTGTTTCGATCTGCAACAGATCAGTTCAGACACAAAGACAAAACATCCTGATGAAAATGAAACTGAATGTGCAGTTTGTGGTCTGAAGAGAACGAGGTGAACGTGTCTTCTGTCATGTGAGTCTACAAAATACAAGTACAATAGGAGCGGGAGGATAATTTAATATGTTAATTACTGTACTGACGTTACAGGAGACTATAAATTACCACACTTAGTCCAAGGCTCACATTCAGTCTTTGACTTTGTTCCAGCAGGACAACAACAACAACACAGGTAGAAAGTTTCAATCACATTTATCCTCAAATGTGTGATTAAATTATTGTTTCCTGTGATTGTTAAACTGTTTTATGTTTGTTTTAAATATCAATATTGTGCTTATTGCTGAATAGAAAAACTAAACAAAATATGATCATTGTAAGAACAACAGGACAAAATTAAGTGTATTTGAAAAAGCTTTATAATTTTGACATTTTGGGTCTATTTAGTGTAATTTACTTTAGTTTGATTCATTTAAAGTCTGGTTTTTGGTCATTTCTTGTCTTAGTTAATCATTTTTCTGATAATGAATAATTTAGATGTGTTTTATTCAGTGTCACTCAATATGACAGTTAAAAAACTGATCACATTTTGTACACTGATTAAGTTTATTCATTTGCACCATAATTTTCGATGGTTTGAATCAACATTATGTTTTTTAATAATGTGACTTTTTATATTTGCACTTAAAATGACACTGAAACATTTTTTATTTAGGTACAGACAGATCTAATTTGCTGTTGCAGGGTTTTAGTAATATTATTACAAGTAATTATTATTAACTAATTTTTTCCATCAAAGTGTAGCTTTACAGCTAAACCTAAATATTTTCTTCAAAGATGAGTTTAAAACTTTTTGTGTGACTGTTTACTCTCCAGCTATGGGAGGAGAAGGCTCTAAATCACCTGAGCCGTCTCGATGTAAGACTATTTTTTAAAATGTTTAAATTCAAAGAAAATTGCTCATTGCTGCATGATGAAGGTATTTCTTCATAATCTTTTGTCTTATGTGAACTTGTGTCCTGTATTTGTCAGTTCTCAACACACCATGGAGAGAAATAAACTGGAAGTGAGTGTTTCCACCTTCGCAGCACAAACTGCACAAATTAACTCCGTAAAACTGCACTTAAGTTTAAACTCTAATGTGATGTTTCGTTCTCTGAGCAGTGACAAACAGAGCGCTCTGCAGTATGTGAAGAACTACAAACCTCACATTGAAGGTCGGCAGCTCAGGATTCTTCTTCATGGACCAGTTGGAGCTGGAAAGTCCAGCTTCATCAACTCTGTTAAAAGTGTCTTTCGAGGCAAGATGTGCACACTGGCCTTGGCGAATAACATGTCTTGTGACTGTTTCACCAAAACGGTATGAAGCAAGTTTGATTGTGTTGATAAAGTAAGAAAACATCCCACAGGTAGTATGTCATATAAAAACTTTGCAAACCTTTATGAAACTTGATTGAGCCTCTTGGCTCAGTATTATAGCACTGATAATAATAGTATTAATAACAATAATAAGATGTATTTGTAACAGGGAAATCAAACTTTGCATCATTTGCAAGACAACAATAGAACAATCCAACAATGCAACTATTACTCAGAAAGATGAGTCAATAAAAATGTGCAGCAGTGAAAATGCTGCTGCAAATAAAGTGTTAAAGGCCTGAAATTGACAGGAAGCTTTGACTGCTGCAGCAGCTACAGGAACCCACTGACTTCCTGTTTATGAACTGAACATCCTAAAGTGTTATAAAAGCATAAATCATACATATCATCTGCTGACATACAGGAAATTATTCTTCTGCCTCTGTGGTCTGGTTAAGTGTAGGCAACTAAAACAGCTTCAGTTAAAAAGAAAGAGAAGGTAGGAAAGAGTAGGTCTGTAAAGCACAGCTTCATACGTCCATCCATCCACCCGACTTATCAGTGGTAAAGTACTTGCAGCTGAGCACAAGCAGTGGACCGTCTGGAGACCTATGTCCACTGGAGGCCACTTGTCAGGAAAAACATTTTAGGTTCTTGAACAAATGATGAGTGCTGTCATTTCTTGTTGAGAGCAGGCTTACTCTTCCACACTTCATATCGAGCCATTTAAAGCTTGTTACTCAGGTCTGAATCTCCAAACTGAACAGTGCCACCAAAAGAATAAAGAGGCATTCACAGCCCTCATCAATGGAAACTCTGACTTCTGTGTTCTTATTTATGTTTGATATTTTTTCTTTCTCTACATAATTTTGACAATGATTACATACAAACAAGTGACCCAGGATTTTAAAGGGAGCAGACCCTCTCATGACCTTCAGGGTGCTTTCACATTTAACCTGCTGACATGAACCTTGGTGTGTTTTCCTGTTCAATTCGTTTAAGCTGTAGTGAGAGCTGTCAATCAAACTCTGGTGCTGACCAATTAGACCGAGACCACCTGAAAAGGTGGGTCTGGTTCCAGTTGGGCTTTGGCACGCTTTGTTTGTGGTGTGAAAGCAAACGGGACTATTTTGTGATGGTAGATATGTGATTTTATATGAGATGGAAAAGTAAAATTCAAGAAGTGCAGTTTATGGAGAAAGTAACAAAATAAGGAATATGAAAGATGTGTTTGAGAAAAAGTGGACTTTGGTTAGGATCAGAAGTTTATTTATCAGCTTGTCCCCCTCTTCAAACAGACAGGCGACTATATTACTGATGATGTTATCTGGCTACTTCCTGTAAGCAGCATATACTCTGATGTGTGCATACACACACACACACGCACATATATATGCATAAATGTGTGCAGTATCCAAGCCTGTCATATCTCCCCCTTTTTTGTTTTTTTGTTGTTTTGTTCATATCGAGCCATTTAAAGCTTGTTACTCAGGTCTGAATCTCCAAACTGAACAGTGCCACCAACAGAATAAAGAGGCATTCACAGCTTTCCCTCATCAATGGAAACTCTTACTTCTGTGTTCTTATTTATGTTTGATATTTTTCCTTACTCTGCATAATTTTGACAATGATTACATACAAACAAGTGACCCAGGATTTTAAAGGGAGCAGACCTTCTCATGACCTTCAGGGCACTTTCACATTTAACCTGCTGACATGAACTTTGGGGTGTTTTCCCGTTCGGTTCCTTTAAGCTGTAGTGAGAGCTGTCAATCAAACTCTGGTGCTGACCAATTAGACCGAGACCACCTGAAAAGGTGGGTCTGGTTCCAGTTGGGCTTTGGCACGCTTTGTTTGTGGTGTGAAAGCAAACGGGACTATTTTGTGATGGTAGATATGTGATTTTATATGAGATAGAAAAGTAAAATTCAAGAAGTACAGTTTATGGAGAAAGTAACAAAATAAGAAATATCAAAGATATGCTTGAGAAAAAGTGGACTTTGGTTAGGATCAGAAGTTTATTTATCAGCTTGTCCCCCTCTTCAAACAGACAGGCGACTATATTACTGATGATGTTATCTGGCTACTTCCTGTAAGTAGCATATACTCTGATGTGTGCATACACACACACACACACACACGCACATATATATGCATAAATGTGTGCAGTATCCAAGCCTGTCATATCTCCCCCTTTTTTGTTTTTTTGTTGTTTTGTTTCTTTTTTTGTTTGTTTTGTTAACAGACAGATAAGGAAGGTATTTTAAAAAACAAAAGGATTCAATATTGCTTATTCAGTTTTTCTGTGTTTGACAACCGTTAACAAACCCCATATCCCATAAGTCCACATGTGGCCACAGAACATTATTTTACTTGTCTTCTGGCAGCAGTTTGCATCATCCAAGTTATTTTTGAGATTGCACAGGTGTTTACTGTCTGACCGCAAACTGTGCCCAGCTTTTCAGAAACAGATCTACAAATATGGCCCAACCGTTGTCGTCTGCACTGTACACCACTGTAGAAATACTGGATTTAAATGTTGGTTTCTCCCCGGGGAAAGAGGTTCTAATACCAGGCAGACAGTAAACACCTGTAAGATCACAAAAATACTTGTGAAGTCAGTTTATGATTCCTCATTCTGTGGTAACTGAACGAAGTGTATAGAGTTTAAAGGACCCTTGTTTAGGTTTTAGTGGCATCTAGTGGTGAGGTTGCAGATTGCAACCAACTGAATACCTCTTCCCTCAACCTCACCCTTTCAACTTTTCTACTGTAAAAACATGGCAGTGTAACATGGTGGGCACCGTGGAAGGGGACCCACTCCCTATGTAGATATAAAGGGTTCATTCTAACGTAACAAAAGTACAACAATTTTTAAGTTCACGTGATTATAAACTAATGAAAACATACTTATGAATATTATATTCCATTTCAGTAGATCCCCTAAATCTTACACACTGGTCCTTTAAACCCTAAAAATGTGAACTAACAAAATTAAACTGATTAATCCGACACACTGAACTAATCTAATACTACTACTACTTTATGGTAGCTGGGTATTGATGTGTCTATTCTTGCTCTCTAGTGACCACAATAACTTCTCTTTTCTCCATTTGTGGTTGACAGTACACAACCTACAAGATCGAAAAGGAAACCCCGAACACCTTTTACCCTTTTGTCTTCAATGACATCATGGGCCTACACGAAGGCAAAGGTGTCCTTGTGGACGACATTAAACTGGCTTTGATGGGACATGTGAAGGAGAATTACAAGGTATAGTCACTGCAAACACTGGAGACATTCATCAGTATAATTAACAAGATTATTTTGAATTACAGAACCAGTTAAAAGTTTGGACACACTTTCTCATTCAAGTGAATGGGAAAGTGTGTCCAAACCTTTGACTGATACTGTATATGTTTATTATATTTGATTAAACATATTGCAGCTGCCGTTATTTAGGTGGATTTAACTTTGTTTTCCAGTTCAATCCTGAATCTAAATTGTCAGAAGGCGACCAATTCTACAACTCAACAGTAAATCCCAATGATACAGTGGATATCCTGGTTTGTGTCATTCCTGCTGACACAGCATGTGTAATGACAGACAAAACTGTGCAGAAGATTCGGGAAATCAGGACAGCAGCCAGTCAGCTAGGTGAGAGCACTAATCAATATTTCTACATGTAAGATGATACTTGAAAAACATCATCTGAATGTGGTACCAGAATTTTTAAACACTCACTTCCTGTATGTTTGTTTGTAATTTCCTTCATCACAGAGAACAACAGCTGTAGTCAGTTTATATTTATGTCAGTCATAGGACTCATTAGTTTTCCATCTGTTGTCCTGACAGATATTCCTCAAGTGGCCATTCTCACCAAAATTGATAAGACCTGTCCTAAGATCAAAGAAGATTTAAAGATAGTCTACAAGTCCGCCTATGTGAAGGAGAAGGTACATTAAATTCAATTTAAAAAAACAATTTTGGTATTGTTAGCTGACCAAAAATGACATTGTCAACACTTTTAGTTTCACAGTAACGTCTGGCAATTTTCTATATTTTTCTTATTGTCAACAAATCTCATGTTTGGAGCCAAACCAACAATAAACTGATCTACTAACAAGTATTGTGTGAGTATCCAAAGCCTGATATATATTATTCCTCTGTGCCGTAGACCTCTGTTGTTGTCCAGAAACTATTAAAAACACATCAATGAGCCAAATCGCTGCTCTGGGTGACATGTTCCTTTATTATGAAGACAATGGCAACTGTAGTTTGTCTCTGAAGAGTAGTTGCTTGTATGGCAAACAAGACTGAGTATGTGTGGGAAAGCATACACAATACTTGTTGGTAAATAATCAATTGCCAGCTATATTCTTTGAAATGATGGATTGATTATGTCTGGCCAATACCCTCTCTGCTTAATAAGGTCAATATCAGTCCAAATGATTTGATCGGTGCAGTAAGCACAAAAGCTTTGGGGCTTTTTTTTTTTTTGCATCTGAGATGTGTTTTTTTTAACATAGATGGAGCAGTTCAGTGTAGACGTGGGTATCCCAATGAACTGCATCTTCCCTGTAAAAAACTACTCTGAAGAAATCAACATCAATGACGACATCGACTCACTGATCCTGAGCGCGCTGAAACACATCATCGACTTTGGAGAAGACTTCATGAACCACAAAATGAATCAGGCGGAAGGTTCACACGGATATGCTTGAAGACAACATAAAAAAGGTTGTATGTCATGACAAATGCGCTATTATCCAGCAGGATTTATAACAGAAACTACATTATTTTTATTACTTTTTGCTTGTTTGTATGCATTATCTATATGGTATCAGAAATTAGTTAAAAACTCTTCATGGCAACTTCGGATGAATTCAATCTATAAAGCTCAAACACCCTCCTCTGCCTCAGAGTTACAAACTGGAATACATCAATGAATCAATGAATTACAATTTAGGGATGATTTCCATCCAAGAGCAAGCAGTGTTGAGGCAGTACTCGTCACACCAGAAAGTCAAATCAAATCTGCTGGAAGCTTTAGCAGGAGGCCACCACCGCTGGGTGGTGAGGACACTGGAAGTGTTGCTGGTTTTTCAGCAGCACTTCCAGTGTCCTGCTGTGCTTGTCAGCCTTCCAGAGGATCAGAATTTACATCAGGAATGGCTCAAATTAATTTTTGGAGACAAACTCTAAGCTAGTGACAGCTTTTGGAAAGCAATATTGCACTGACTTACTAATTTAAAACTAGTGTTGGCTTCTGAGCTCAGCCCACCACATCAACCTGCTGGAGCTCACAGCAGTTCAGAAGATGTTTCTCCACTTTGCTCCAGAGCTGAATGGAAAGCATATGATGGTGAGGTCAGACAACATCACAGTGGTGGCCTACCTGAACAGACAGGGGGGTGTCAGATCCCCGGCCCTGTACAGGATGGTGGAATCCATCCTGACCTGGGCAGACCACCACCTCTGTTCATTGAAAGCCTGTCATGTTCCAGGGTCCCTCAAAATGGGGACAGACGGGATGTCCAGACAGGTTCCACTCTAGGAGAAGTGGAGCATCTCCCTGGCCATAGCTGCACAGATCTGACGATGGTTTGGCCGACTTCTTCTTGAGCAAGGAGAACAGCCAGGGCCCCCTCTGGTTCTCCCAGAGGAAGGCCAATGCCCCCAATTGTTGTCCCCCTGGCCAGTATCGGGTCTGTGGGCGGTGCCTGACCTGCCCACAGCTCTGAGTGAGCCACAATGGCTTCGTGTCTGCTGCAGCTGAAAACGATGAGAGCATTGACACTGAACCAAAACAGTTAATAGAGCCTATTTACATTGGGTCTGTTGTATTGTTGGGATACATGTAGCACTGATGAAGTATAAAAACACAATGAAAGCAAACATTGTTTTACTTCCACTCAATACCTGCATAACCTAGCAAGCACAGCCCTCTTGTGGCCTAAGAAGGTACCTGATTATTCCAAAACATGAAAAATATTAAGTTTAGACTTTGCATGTATAGAGGCAACATATGGTTAAAATCTTCCTGGCAGTACTGACATGTTACTGTGGCCTCTAAATGGAGAATTATATAAATTCCTTGACAATGTTTAGCTCATGAATTAATATCATCAAAGAAATTACAGAGAGGTTCACTAAGTGTGCCTGTACTATCTAATGCCTGAGTACAGAGTACAAACTTAAATTACCTTTAAAAGGTCAGAATCTGCATCTGTGGCAGGTTTTGTTCACTTATTTATGTTGTGAGGGTGTAAGTTGTTCATGAAAATTATGAGAATAAGAATCATATTTTGATCAATCAAATCTCTGAAGCTCAAACACGCTCATCTTCCAGAGAATTTGACTTTTCTTCTCATCACAGCGTCAAATCAATACATCATTACAATTTTTAAGCAACAGGTTGATGACCAACATTAATAATAAACATGTTATGTTGAATTTTTACTTATTTCTTATAGTAAAATGGTTGGCTTTCGTTTTATATATACTGTATATACTGTGTTAAACTACTTTAATACATTATATATGGTTCTTTGAATACTTTTAAATGCTGGAAACTTCTTGGTATTGCTTGGATTGTTGTTGTTGTTCTTTGTCTTATGCCCCAAGAGTATCTGGATATCAGAAACAGCAACACCTACGGCAACCTAACTTGGAAGATATGTAACAGATCAAATCTGGTTAAAAAATTGGAACTGAGCCTTAGTGCACAGTATGTAATTCCAGTCGCTAGGGGTCTCTCAATCAAAACAATAACAAAAGATGGAGTGTGATGACGGTGTGAAGTAGCAAGGGATCATGGGAGTTGTTGTCTTCATTCCAGCTTCTACAAGATAGGATTACTCCAGTGTTCATTGTTCAGGATGTTTTTGCCGGGAGCCAATTATCCACAGAGGTCTCCTCCTCTCCAAAACAAACGGACCTGGTGATTACAGATAAAAACACTGAATAAAGCAGTTTCACCTAAAAAATCAGTGCCTCTCAGCAAGCACCTGATGTCCAGTAGGGGCTGTTGGCTGAGCTGCTGCTAACATTTGCTCTGTTTATTTCTCTTATAACGTGAGATCCATACGTTCGGCAGGTTTCTACCGGGAGCCGAATTATCCGCAGTGGTCTCCTCCTCTTCAAAGATAAACGTACATGCAGATAAAAATCGGTAAAAATACTAATTAAAGCTGTTTCACCTAAAAAAATCGGTGTTTCTCTGACGATATTTGGCGAGCACTGGACTTCCTGGAAGGGCTGTTAGCCGAGCTGCTGCTAACATTTGTCTCCATTTCATCCATTCCGTTTCCACAATGCAAATTAATGAGTTATGATAGTTTCCTCAGTTCCTTCATGATAATCTTCACGAGGAGCTAGTGTTTTGCAAAGAGCTTCCCATGAGAACAACGGCAGATAATGTAATGCGCTGCCTTAATGATTTCCTCACCAAAAAAGGTCTTGAGTGGAAATAGGCTGCGATTTTCTATATTTTTGTTATTGTTAACAAATCTCATGTTTGGAGCCAAACCCACAATGAATTGATCCACTAACAAGTGTTGTGTGTGTATCCAAAGCCTGATATAATTTATACTTCCATTGTTGTCCAGAAACTATTAAAAACACATCAATGAGCCAAACAGCTGCACTGGGTGACATGTTCCTTCATTATGAAGACGATGGCAACTGTAGTTTGTCCCCGGAGAGGATGCCATACAAGGCACACTGAGCATGTGCGGGAACACGGTTCTGTTTACAGCTTCACTAACTTGTTGTACTACATATCACAACCTGCAGATTTGAACTCTCAGGAAAGACGTTCCTTGTGTGGCAGATGCCACTCAGCATGTGTACAATCTCTTGACTTTGTACTATAACTTCAGTAAACAATTACAATAGTTTTTGGACAACAATGGAGGTCTACAACAGAGAGGAATAAGATATATCAGGCTTTGGATGCACAAACAATACGTGTTAGTAAATCATTAATCACCAGCCATATTCTTTGAAATTCTTTCCGCTTAACAAGGTCATTATCGGTCCAACTGATCGGTGCAGTGAGCACAAAAGCCTTGGGATGTTTGTTTTTTTCTTACCTCTGAGATGTTGTGATTTTTTTTAAACGTAGATGGAGCAATTCAGTGTGAATGTGGGAATCCCAATGAACTGCATCTTCCCCATGAAAAACTACTCTGAAGAAATCGACCTCAACGATGACACTGACTCACTGATCCTAAGCGCGCTGAAACACATCATCAACTTCGGAGAAGACTTCATGAACCACAAAATGAATCAGGCTGAAGATTCACACAGATATACTTGAGGACAACATAAAAAAGGCTGTATGTCATGACAAATGCTTTATTATCAAACAGGATTTATAACAGAATCTACATTACTTTATTACTTTTTGCTTGTTTGTATGAGGTTTCATTTGCTGTATCAAGACTTTTATATGATGACTGATCGGTTTCACGTTGTTTTGCCCAAACATTGTTGAAACCCACAGAACTTTGTATTAATTTCTACATTTGCAAAGATACCCAATATATCAGGCTGGATTTCAAGGAAATGTGTCTAAAATGCTGAACATCTAGCATATTTCCATTTGATGTTGTGTTTTAATATTAGCATATTCACTGTGTAGCTTTAATGAAGAACTGGAACAAGCTGAAAGACAATAAATCTGCTTTTTGAACCTTCAGCACAAATGTGATTATTGTTACCATTAAAATGTATTTTTTAAGTGACATCTGGATAAAGGTACTTTATTTGTCAGTATTTCTGTATTTGGAAAGCCTTTTGGACCCTTTTAAATGGTTGTTTATCAGCTGGTTTGGCATTTGATTACCATCTAAACAACAGTCTATATAACAAATGCATGTCATCATTTTTCTAGCATTAATTCACCTCTACCAACAATAAAATAGTCTGTAATTAAATATATATATATATTTCATTTGTTTGACAAAAAACAGCTCAGAGTGTTAAAATAATTTTTAAAAAGTCATGTAACTGTGGGAGGTTCCATTAACTTATTAATATGGTATCAGAAATTAGTCATTCAAATAAATTTAAGCTTGGAGAAATAAAAACTCTTCATGACGACTTTTGATGAATTCAATCTGTAAAGCTTAATCAACATC
Source organism: Thunnus maccoyii (assembly GCF_910596095.1). NCBI lineage: Eukaryota > Metazoa > Chordata > Actinopteri > Scombriformes > Scombridae > Thunnus > Thunnus maccoyii. Next base: position 5,981,973 of record NC_056549.1, on the reverse strand, counting down.
CTCTGCCTCAGAGTTACAGACTGGAATACATCATGGCAATTTAAGGATGATTTTCATCCCACTGGTTGATAAATGCATTAATAATCTTTCAGCTTTTAGGGACAGTGCCCATCACAAGTAAACAACAATGTTCCATAAAATAGCATAAACCTCTTTCACTAGTCTGGTTCAACATAAAGTTACAGCTAAAGCATTGCACTTACACTAATATACTTGAACATACTTGAAGGTGCAGCTTACCGTTATTTTTTAGTCGTGGAGGTTCAGTTTTCAAGGGCTGGTATTGTGGAAAACAATAACACTGATATTTGGGATGGATTAGAGTGATGCTGGAGAGTCCAGCTTCATTAACTCTGTTAAAAGTGTCTTAGAAGGCAGAATGTGCAAATTGGCCATGGCAGGCAACATGGCACACGACTGTCTCACCAAAAAGGTACAGTAAGATTGATTGTGTTGATATTGAGATAAACTGTTTAAGGCCACCAATCTGTTGCTGTAGCAGCTTCTTTTTAAAGCACTACTGACTTCCTGTCTGTTGACAGGGGCCTCAGCCCCGAATATTTTTGGTCCTCAAAAACTAATATTTTTATGTAACAAAGCAGAATTTAACTTGGAAGGGTGAGAGATATGGTGCAGCACACAAGATGCATACAGGCCATGGTAATCAGGAGAGCCCCCTGTCCCTGTATAAGAAAACCTGAACCTGATCTGTAAAAGGAAATACTGGTGTTGAAACAGTTGAATTGGAAGAAGTTGTATTGGCACTGAAAAAAGTTCCCCTGAAAAATAAAACACAGACATTAAAAAAATTACAATCTCTCATGTTCCCTCACCCATGAAGACGGTGGTTACCGTAACGTGTTTAGAAACGGCTCCAAAGAGTACGCTTTTTTTATAGCAAAGATTCAGTTTTAACAATTATTTAAACAAAACTATGACACATTTTTTTATTATTGTGTGACACAGATAATAGACATACATAACATTTAAATGGTCAAAATCTGCATCTATGGCTGGTTAGTTCACTTATTGATGTTATCAGAGATGAGTCATTCATAAAAATGATGATAATAAGCTGTTAGTAAAGTTAACTTCAGAGTGTTAAAATCTCTTTCTGATAAATTAAATCAGTAAAGCTCAAATAATCTCCTCTGCTTCAGAAATTGATTCCTCTGCTCATCACAGGGTCACAGCACCACCCACAGGCTGAAATACATCATTACACCTTAAGAATAATTATAAAGCAACTGGTTAATAAATGTCATTAATTACAATTCAGTTTTTAGAGACATGATACCCCTGAATCTTCTGCACTATGTACACATAGGGAATCAAATTTTTAAAAAATATGTAGCTTATGATACTATTACAATGCCCATCACAAGTAAATAGAGACGCTAGTAAAGTCTTAATTATACTCAGCAGTGTTTTCTTCAGTTAATGGTGTCGGGGCTGGGAGGAGCACATTTGGTTATTAGCAATAATTGATCATTATCAAAGGTAATTCTTAATGATTAAATCAATAAAATTATTAATACGGATTAATAACATGCATAAAACAACAGCTGTAAACACACATGCAGGTGAATGTGTGTGTGTGTGTGTGTGTGTGTGTGAGAGAGAGAGAGAGAGAGAGAGAGAGAGACAAGATGGTGGACGTCACGTGAGAGTGAAGATGGCGGACATGACTACGGGAGGGAGTCACGTCACACAAGAATCAAAATGGCAGATGTGACCGCAGTGTTTTGGTTAGAGACAATAGCTAAGATGGCGGTGCCTACTCAGCATGGGTCTCTAGTCGCAAGATGGCGCCGACTGGAGGTTGGAGACTCTGCAATCACCCATTTCAGGGTGTGTGCTAACAAATACATGTGTCTGATGGTGATATGGCGAAGGGCAAGCAGCGAGCATCGATGCTCCTCGGAGCTTAGCAGAGCAAAGGACTCGGAAGCAGAGCTTCCTGCGGCACGGCTAAATGGAAAGGCAATGGGTGTATCTGTGCAGCTGGCACTTATAGCTGAGGTGATGTCATGGCTGGGTTTCCAGGACTGTGGTGTTTGAGCATCTCTGCCAATGAGAGACGAGAGTTTGGGCTATCCCAGATCTTGCACCAAGGTGCTAACTGCAGGGCAGGCTGGGAGTTGTAGTCTGTGTGAGCAGCCTTATGTCGCTCTTCCTTCGTTATAGGGATTAAAGGGAAAAGGCAACCTTGTGGTCATGTTTCCAAATTTACAAAGTAGGCCTGCCTTTGTCTGACCACATGGTTGAGGCCCAACAATGGGATAAACTACTTTGGTTGATATGTTTTTATGCTAGTGCTAGTTTATATCTCCTAATTGCAAGATTTTTTTCTGACTTATGACAGTGAACTTTAGTTTGACTGGATTTCCTCAACAGAGCCACAGCAGGATGTATCATCACAGAGCTCCAGCAGAGGGCAGCATGCTGCCATTTTCTTGTGTGAGTGCTCTGATTAATAGATGTATTCTTTGATTTTGAAACAGTAGCCTAATGTTGTTATTTAGCCTTTCTGAGGCTATTACATGGTTTAATAAATTAATTTTTTTGATGAAAAACTCATCACTTCATCCTGGCACCGGGCCTGCAGCTAACATCATATCAAACTAGCCAGCATGGTGTTATCACCACCAGCATGCTACTCATCCCACCAATCAACAGTCACCTAACCACCCACCAAGTTTTAAAATCCTAACTGATTTTGAAAGTGGATTGCATCATGCATTTAAGAAGACAAACTAACTAGCAGGCTGACAATATGTTAAGCTAGCATGAAGTTTAGTGGTGATAACAATTAAAATCAATGTTGCTTCCTCTTTCAGTTTTACTGAAAATGTGTCCCACTATCTGTGAGGTTGTTTCGATCTGCAGCATATCAGTTCAGACACAAAGACAAAACATCCTGATGAAAATGAAACTGAATGTGCAGTTTGTGGTCGGAAGAGAACGAGGTGAACTTATCTTCTGTCATGTCAGTCTACAAAATACAAGTACAATAGGAGTGGGAGGATAATTTAATATGTTAATTACTGTACTGACGTTACAGGAGACTATAAATAACTCAACTTAGTCTGAGGCTCACATTCAGTCTTTGACTTTGTTCGAGCAGGACAACAACAACAACACAGGTAGAAAGTTTCAATCACATTTATCCTCAAATGTGTGATTAAATTATTGTTTCCTGTGATTGTTAAACTGTTTTATGTTTGTTTTAAATATCAATATTGTGCTTATTGCTGAATAGAAAAACTAAACAAAATATGATCATTGTAAGAATAACAGGACAAAATTAAGTGTATTTGAAAAAGCTTTATAATTTTGACATTTTGGGTCTATTTAGTGTAATTTACTTTAGTTTGATTCATTTAAAGTCTGGTTTTTGGTCATTTCTTTTCTTTAGTTAATCATTTTTCTGATAATGAATAATTTCGATGTGTTTTATTCAGTGTCACTCAATATGACAGTTAATAAAACTGATCACATTTTGTACACTGATTAAGTTTATTAATTTGTACTATGATTTTTGATGGTTTCAATCAACTTTGAACCTGCAGCTACATTCTAAGTTTTTCAATAATGTGACTTTTTATATTTGCACTCAAAATGACACTAAAACATTTTTGATTTAGATACAGAAAGATCTAATTTGCTGTTGTAGCATATTAGTAATGTTATTACAAGTAATTATTATTAATTTACTTTTTCTACCAAAGTGTAGCTTTACAGCTAAACGTAAATACTTTCTTCAATGATGAGTTTAAAACTTTTTGTGTGACTGTTTATTCTCCAGCTATGGGAGGAGAAGGCTCTAAATCACCTGAGCCGCCTCCATGTAAGACTATTTTTTTAATTTTTTAATTCAAAGAAAATTGCTCATTGCTGCATGATGAAGGTATTTCTTCATAATCTTTTGTCTTATGTGAACTTGTGTCTTGTATTTGTCAGTTCTCGACACACCATGGAGAGAAATAAACTGGAGGTGAGTGTGTCTCCACCTTCGCAGCACAAACTGCACAAATTAACTCTGTAAAACTGCACTTAAGTTTAAACTCTAATGTGATGTTTCCTTCTCTGAGCAGTGACAAAAAGAGCGCTCTGCAGTATGTGAAGAACTACAAACCTCACATCGAAGGTCGGCAGCTCAGGATTCTTCTTCATGGACCAGTTGGAGCTGGAAAGTCCAGTTTCATCAACTCTGTTAAAAGTATCTTTCGAGGCAAGATGTGCTCACTGGCCTTGGTGGATAACACCTCTGGTGACTCTTTCACCAAAACGGTATGAAGCAAGTTTGATTGTGTTGATAAAGTAAGAAAACATCCTACAGGTAGTATGTCATATAAAAACTTAGCAAACCTTTATGAAACTTGATTGAGCCTCTTGGCTCCGTATTATAGCACTGATAATAATAGTATTAATAACAATAATAAGATGTATTTGTAACAGGGAAATCAAACTTTGCATCATATGCAAGACAACAATAGAACAATCCAACAATGCAACTATTATTCAGAAAGATGAGTCTATAAAAATGTGCAGCAGTGAAAATGCTGCTGCAAATAAAGTGTTAAAGGCCTGAAATTGACAGGAAGCTTTGACTGCTGCAGCAGCTACAGAAAACCACTGACTTCCTGTTTATGAACTGAACATCCTAAAGTGTTATAAGAGCATAAATCATACATATCATCTGCTGACACACAGGAAATCATTCTTCTGCCTCTGTAGTCTGGTTAAGTGTAGGCAACTAAAACAGCTTCAGTTAAAAAGAGAGAGAAGGTAGGAAAGAGTAGGTCTGTAAAGCACAGTTTCATACGTCCATCCATCCACCCGACTTATCAGTGGTAAAGAATTTGCAGCTGAGCACAAGCAGTTTTGACAATGATTACATACAAACAAGTGACCCAGGATTTTAAAGGGAGCAGACTTTCTCATGACCTTCAGGGCGCTTTCACATTTAACCTGCTGACATGAACCTTGGGGTGTTTTCCTGTTCGGTTCGTTTAAGCTGTAGTGAGAGCTGTCAATCAAACTCTGGTGCAGACCAATTAGACCGAGACCACCTGAAAAGGTGGGTCTGGTTCCAGTTGGGTTTTGGCATGCTGTGTTTGTGGTGTGAAAGCAAACGGGACTATTTTGTGATGGTAAATATGTGATTTTATATGAGATAGAAAAGTAAAATTCAAGAAGTGCAGTTTATGGAGAAAGTAACAAAATAAGGAATATGAAAGATGTGTTTGAGAAAAAGTGGACTTTGGTTAGGATCAGAAGTTTATTTATCAGCTTGTCCACCTCTTCAAACAGACAGGCGACTATATTACTGATGATGTTCCTGTAAGTAGCATATACTCTGATGTGTGCATACACACACATATATATGCATAAATGTGTGCAGTATCCAAGCCTGTCATATCTCCCCCTTTTTTGTTGTTTTTTTTGTTTCTTTTTTTGTTTGTTTGTTTTGTTAACAGACAGATAAGGAAGGTATTTTAAAAAACAAAAAGATTCAATATTGCTTATTCAATTTTTCTGTGTTTGACAACCGTTAACAAACCCCATATCCCATAAGTCCACATGTGGCCTCAGAACATTATTTTACTTGTCTTCTGGCAGCAGTTTGCATCATCCAAGGTATTTTTGAGATTGCACAGGTGTTTACTGTCTGACCAGGAACTGTGCCCAGCTTTTCAGAAACAGATCTACAAATATGGCCCAACTGTTGTCGTCTCTGCTGTACACCACTGTAGAAATACTGGATTTAAATGTTGGTTTCTCCCCGGGAAAAGAGGTTCTAATACCAGGCAGACAGTAAACACCCGTAAGATTACAAAAATACTTGTGAAGTCAGTTTATGATTCCTCATTCTGTGGTAACTGAACGAAGTTTAGAGAGTTTAAAGGACCCTTGTTTAGGATTTAGTGGCATCTAGTGATGAGGTTGCAGATTGCAACCAACTGAATACCTCTTCCCTCAACCTCACTGTGGCCATGAAACTCACGAAAAACGTAAAAGGCCCTCTCTAGAGCCGGTGTTTAATTTGTCCATTCTGGGCTACTATAAAAACATGGCAGTGCAACATGGTGGGCACCGTGGAAGGGGACCCACTCCTTATGTAGATATAAGGGGTTCTTTCTAATGTAACAAAAGTACAACAATTTTTAATTTCACGTGATTATAAACTAATGAAAACATACTTATGAATATTATATTCCATTTCAGTAGATCCCCTAAATCTTACACACTGGTCCTTTAAACCCTAAAAATGTGAACTAACAAAATTAAACTGATTAATTAGACACACTGAACTAATCTAATACTATTTACTTTATGGTAGCTGGGTATTGATGTGTCCATTCTTACTCTCTAGTGATCACAATAACTGCTCTTTTCTCCATTTGTGGTTGACAGTACACAACCTACAAGATCGAAAAGGAAACCCCGAACACCTTTTACCCTTTTGTCTTCAATGACATCATGGGCCTAAGCGAAGGCAAAGGTGTCCTTGTGGACGATGTCAAACTGGCTTTGAAGGGACATGTGAAGGAGAAGTACAAGGTATAGTTATTGCAAACACTGGAGACATTCATCAGTATGATTAACAAGATTATTTTGAATTACAGTACCAGTTAAAAGTTTGGACACACTTTCCCATTCAACTGAATGGGAAAGTGTGTCTAAGCTTTTGACTGATACTGTATATGTTTATTGTATTTGATTAAACATATTGCAGCTGCCATTATTTAGGTGGATTTAACTTTGTTTTCCAGTTCAATCCTGTATCTAAGTTGTCAGAGGACAACCAATTCTACAACACAACAGTAAATCCCAACGATACAGTGGATGTCCTGGTTTGTGTCATTCCTGCCGACAAAGTAAGTCTAACGACAGATGAAACTGTGCAGAAGATTCGGGAAATCAGGACAGCAGCCAGTCAGCTAGGTGAGAGCACTAATCAATATTTCTACATGTAAGATGATACTTGAAAAACATCATCTGAATGTGGTACCAGAATTTTTAAACACTCACTTCCTGTATGTTTGTTTGTAATTTCCGTCATCACAGAGAACAGCAGCTGTAGTCAGTTTATATTTATGTCAGTTATGGGACTCATTAGTTTTCCATCTGTTGTCTTGGCAGGGATTCCTCAAGTGGCCATTCTCACCAAAATTGATCAGACCTGTCCTGAAATCAAAGAAGATTTAAAGATAGTCTACAAGTCCGCCTATGTGAAGGAGAAGGTACATTAAATTCAATATAAAAAAACAATTTTGGTGCTGTTAGCTAAACAAAAATGACATTGTCAACACCTTCAGTTTCACAGTAAACTGCATTAACTTTAAAGTACACGTCTGGCAATTTTCTGTATTTTTCTTATTGTCAACAAATCTCATGTTTGGAGCCAAACTAGCAATAAACTGATCCACTAACAAGTATTGTGTGTGTATCCAAAGCCTGATATATATTATTCCTCTGTGCCATAGACCTCTGTTGTCCAAAAACTATTAAAAACACGTCAATGAGCCAAACCGCTGCACTGGGTGACATGTTCCTTCATTATAAAGACAATGACAACTGTAGTTTGTCTCTGGAGAGTAGTTGCTTGTATGGCAAACAAGACTGAATTTGTTTGTTGGTAAATCATCAATTGCCAGCTATATTCTTTCAAATAATGGATTCATTATGTCTGGCCAATACCCTCTCTGCTTAATAAGGTCAATATTGGTCCAAATGATTTGATTGGTGCAGTGAGCACAAAAGCTTTGGGGCTTTTTTTTTTTGCATCTGAGATGTGTTTTTTTAAACGTAGATGGAGGAGTTCAGTGCAGACGTGGGTATCCCAATGAACTGCATCTTCCCTGTAAAAAACTACTCTGAAGAAATCAACTTCAATGATGACATCGACTCACTGATCCTGAGCGCTCTGAAACACATCATCGACTTTGGAGAAGACTTCATGAACCACAAAATGAATCAGGCGGAAGGTTCACACGGATATGCTTGAAGACAACATAAAAAAGGTTGTATGTCATGACAAATGCGCTATTATCCAGCAGGATTTATAACAGAAACTACATTATTTGTATTACTTTTTGCTTGTTTGTATGCATTATCTATATGGTATCAGAAATTAGTTAAAAACTCTTCATGACAACTTCGGATGACTTCAATCTATGAAGCTCAAACACCCTCCTCTGCCTCAGAGTTACAAACTGGAATACATCAATGAATCAATGAATTACAATTTAGGGATGATTTCCATCCAAGAGCAAGCAGTGTTGAGGCAGTACTCGTCACACCAGCAAGTCAAATCAAATCTGCAGGAAGCTTTAGCAGGAGGCCACCACCGCTGGGTGGTGAGGACACTGGAAGTGTTGCTGGTTTTTCAGCAGCACTTCCAGTGTCCTGCTGTGCTTGTCAGCCTTCCAGAGGATCAGAATTTACATCAGGAATGGCTCAAATTAATTTTTGGAGACAAACTCTAAGCTAGTGACAGCTTTTGGAAAGCAATATTGCACTGACTTACTAATTTAAAACTAAAATCAGTATTAATCAAATATAAATAAAGTACACTATGTCTATAGTGCCCTTAAAAAAAGAGTTACAAGATGCATTTTATGTACTTACAACAGTAACAATAGTAAACCAGAGTTAGAGCCATAACCTCAGGTCTCCTTACTATTCCTCCATGACACGGCAACCTACTGATGGATAACAGCTAAAAACATAAAATCTTTCTCCTAAGAAAGAAGTTACTTTTATTGCACAGTTTTAAAATAATTTTGGCACATCAACCTAATGATCAGGCCTTCAGAAACAGCCATACAATGACATGTGCTAAATGAACATTACTTTGCTAGTTAACGTTAGCAAAGCTCACGTACATGTGGCTTGCAGTTTAGCATTAGGTTTAAGTTAACTGTGAAGCTTTCTTGTATCAATGACCACAAAAACAGTGTACCGGTTATATGGACTTAAGTGTTGGCTTCTGAGCTCAGCCCACCACATCAACCTGCTGGAGCTCACAGCAGTTCAGAAGATGTTTCTCCACTTTGCTCCAGAACTGAATGGAAAGCATATGATGGTGAGGTCAGACAACATCACAGTGGTGGCCTACCTGAACAGACAGGGGGGTGTCAGATCCCCGGCCCTGTACAGGATGGTGGAATCCATCCTGACCTGGGAAGACCACCACCTCTGTTCATTGAAAGCCTGTCATGTTCCAGGGTCCCTCAAAATGGGGGCAGACGGGATGTGCAGACGGGTTCTACTCAAGGAGGAGTGGAGCATCTCCCTGGCCATAGCTGCACAGATCAGACGATGGTTTGGCCGACTTCTTCTTGAGCAAGGACAACACCCAGGGCCCCCTCTGGTTCTCCCAGAGTAAAGCCAACGCCCCCCATTGTTGTCCCCCTGGCCAGTATCGGGTCTGTGGGCGGTGCCTGACCTGCCCACAGCTCTGAGTCAGGCAGGGGGCACCATCCTCTCCCCACGTTCTGTGACAGTGCCTCATGGTCTGGAAGTTTAGAGGGTAAGACTTAGCGGCTTGGGTCTCCCTGCCGCAGTTGTCTCTACGTTTCAGAACACATCCATCTCTCGGGCCTATATGGCACATTGGCAGGTATTTGATGACTGGTGTGAAACCAGGGACCTTGCTCATGCCCCCTTCAGGGTATTCTGGAGTTCCTGCAGGGCCTGTTCGATGGTGGTCATGCCGCATCCATCTTGGGTGTGTTTGCAGCAGTGATTGCAGCGGGCCACGATGGCTTTGTGTCTGCTGCAGCTGAAAATGATGAGAGCATTGACACTGAACCAAAACAGTTAAACAGTGTTTTTTCTCTTTCCTCTTGTATTTTGCTCTACCCAGGTCTACAATCAGTCTGCAATGAGGTGCACCTGGCCCAGTGAGAAGAGCTTAAATGTTCCATGTTCCTGGGGCAGTGAGAGGCTTTTTGATTGTGGACTGCTGGTTGTGCCTCTCTGTCTGGGATTTTGTTATTTTAGTTTTTCCATTGTATTTTGATTGTTTATTGCACTTATTTAGTGTCCTTGTTGTGTTGTATCTTTATGATAATAAATCCCATGGCTTGGCTGTTTTAAAAGGTGTTAAGAGTCTTAAATTGGGTACATGGTGGATGGGGCATAACAGGTTCATCACTACAAGCCACAACCAACACATTACACACTGACTGCTCAGACATTATTATTATGAAAAATATTGATTACAGCTGCCTTAATCTTATTTTCATTCTATAAACAAATGTACTATCAGGGCAGGATTTCTGAGATGCTCTGTGTGGTGACCAGGTTCAGCTGTTGTTGGTCCATAAATAGCTAACAATAGCAGTTTTTCCCGCCTCCAGTCTTTGTACTATAGGCTAAACATGTCCTGGGCCTTTCTCTGTACTGTATATACAGAGATGAAACAGACATCCATCTTTTCATAAAAGTATTTCCCAATAGGCTATGCAAGATTATTCCTAAAATAAAAGGAGTAAGATGCAAGCACAACACATATTTAAAAGCATTTTCACCCCCTATTTACATTGGGTCTGTTGTATTGTTGGGATACATGTAGCACTGATGAAGTATAAATATACAATGAAAGCAAACATTGTTTTACTTCCACTCAATACCTGCATAACCTAGCAAGCACAGCCCTCTTGTGGCCTAAGAAGGTACCTGATTATTCCAAAACATGAAAAATATTGTTAAGTTTAGACTTTGCATGTATAGAGGCAACATATGGTTAAAATCTTCCTGGCAGTACTTACATGTTACTGTGGCCTCTAAATGGAGAATTATATAAGTTCCTTGACAATGTTTAGCTCATGAATTAATATCATCAAAGAAATTACAGAGAGGTTCACTAAGTGTGCCTGTACTATCTAATGCCTGAGTACAGAGTACAAACTTAAATTACCTTTAAAAGGTCAGAATCTGCCTCTGTGGCAGGTTTTGTTCACTTATTTATGTTGTGAGGGTGTAAGTTGTTCATGAAAATTATGAGAATAAGAATCATATTTTGATCAATCAAATCTCTGAAGCTCAAACAAGCTCATCTTCTCGAGAATTTGACTTTTCTTCTCATCACAGCGTCAAATCAATACATCATTACAATTTTTAAGCAACAGGTTGATGACCAACATTAATAATAAACATGTTTTGTTGATTTTTTACTTATTTCTCAAGTTATAGTAAAATGGTTGGCTTTCGTTTTATATATACTGTATATACTGTGTTAAACTACTTTAATACATTATATATGGTTCTTTGAATACTTTTAAATGCTGGAAACTTCTTGGTATTGCTTGGATTGTTGTTGTTGTTCTTTGTCTTATGCCCCAAGAGTATCTGGATATCAGAAACAGCAACACCTACGGCAACCTAACTTGGAAGATATGTAACAGATCAAATCTGGTTAAAAAATTGGAACTGAGCCTTAGTGCACAGTATGTAATTCCAGTCGCTAGGGGTCTTTCAATCAAAACAATACCAAAAGATGGAGTGTGATGACGGTGTGAAGTAGCAAGGGATCATGGGAGTTGTTGTCTTCATTCCAGCTTCTACAGGATAGGATTACTCCAGTGTTCATTGTTCAGGATGTTTTTGCCGGGAGCCAATTATCCACAGAGGTCTCCTCCTCTCCAAAACAAACGGACCTGGTGATTACAGATAAAAACACTGAATAAAGCAGTTTCACCTGAAAAATCAGTGTCTCTCAGCAAGCACCTGATGTCCAGTAGGGGCTGTTAGCTGAGCTGCTGCTAACATTTGCTCTGTTTATTTCTCTTATAACGTGAGATCCAGACGTTCGGCAGGTTTCTACCGGGAGCCGAATTATCCGCAGAGGTCTCCTCCTCTTCAAAGATAAACGTACATGCAGATAAAAATCGGTAAAAATACTAATTAAAGCTGTTTCACCTAAAAAAATCGGTGTTTCTCCGATGATGTTCGGCGAGCACTGGACTTCCTGTAAGGGCTGTTAGCCAAGCTGCTGCTAACATTTGTCTCCATTTCATCCATTCCGTTTCCACAATGCAAATTAATGAGTTATGATAGTTTCCGCAGTTCCTTCATGATAATCTTCACGAGGAGCTAGTGTTTTGCAAAGAGCTTCCCATGAGAACAATGGCAGATAATGTAATACGCTGCCTTAATGATTTCCTCACCAAAAAAGGTCTTGAGTGGAAATGTGTGTGTATCCAAAGCCTGATATAATTTATACTTCCATTGTTGTCCAGAAACTATTAAAAACACATCAATGAGCCAAACCGCTGCACTGGGTGACATGTTCCTTCATTATGAAGACGATGGCAACTGTAGTTTGTCCCCGGAGAGGATGCCATACAAGGCACACTGAGCATGTGCGGGAACACGGTTCTGTTTACAGCTTCACTAACTTGTTGTACTACATATCACAACCTGCAGATTTTAACTCTCAGGAAAGATGTTCCTTGTGTGGCAGATGCCACTCAGCATGTGTACAATCTCTTGACTTTGTACTATAACTTCAGTAAACAATTACAATAGTTTTTGGACAACAATGGAGGTCTACAACAGAGAGGAATAAGATATATCAGGCTTTGGATGCACAAACAATACGTGTTAGTAAATCATTAATCACCAGCCATATTCTTTGAAATTCTTTCCGCTTAACAAGGTCATTATCGGTCCAACTGATCGGTGCAGTGAGCACAAAAGCCTTGGGATGTTTGTTTTTTTCTTACCTCTGAGATGTTGTGATTTTTTTTAAACATAGATGGAGCAGTTCAGTGCAGACGTGGGTATCCCAATGAACTGCATCTTCCCCATGAAAAACTACTCTGAAGAAATCGACCTCAACGATGACACTGACTCACTGATCCTAAGCGCGCTGAAACACATCATCAACTTCGGAGAAGACTTCATGAACCACAAAATGAATCAGGCTGAAGATTAACACAGATATACTTGAGGACAGCATAAAAAAGGCTGTATGTCATGACAAATGCTTTATTATCAAACAGGATTTATAACAGAATCTACATTACTTTATTACTTTTTGCTTGTTTGTATGAGGTTTCATTTGCTGTATTAAGACTATTATATGATGACTGATCGGTTTCACGTTGTTTTGCCCAAACATTGTTGAAACCCACAGAACTTTGTATTAATTTCTACATTTGCAAAGATACCCAATATATCAGGCTGAATTTCAAGGAAATGTGTCTAAAATGCTGAACATCTAGCATATTTCCATTTGATGTTGTGTTTTAATATTAGCATATTCACTGTGTAGCTTTAATGAAGAACTGGAACAAGCTGACAGACAATAAATCTGCTTTTTGAACCTTCAGCACAAATGTGATTATTGTTACCATTAAAATGTATTTTTTTAAGTGACATCTGGATAAAGGTACTTTATTTGTCAGTATTTCTGTATTTGGAAAGCCTTTTGGACCCTTTTAAATGGTTGTTTATCAGCTGGTTTGGCATTTGATTACCATCTAAACAACAGTCTATATAACAAATGCATGTCATCATTTTTCTAGCATAAATTCACCTCTACCAACAATAAAATAGTCTGTAATTAAATATATTTATATTTCATTTGTTTGACAAAAAACAGCTCAGAGTGTTAAAATAATTTTTAAAAAGTCATGTAACTGTGGGAGGTTCCATTAACTTATTAATATGGTATCAGAAATTAGTCATTCAAATAAATTTAAGCTTGGAGAAATAAAAACTCTTCATGACGACTTTTGATGAATTCAATCTGTAAAGCTCAAACAACATCCTCTGCCTCAGAGTTACAGACTGGAATACATCATGGCAATTTAAGAATGATTTTCATCCCACTGGTTGATAAATGCATTAATAATCTTTCAGCTTTTAGGGACAGTGCCCATCACAAGTAAACAACAATGTTCCATAAAATAGCATAAACCTCTTTCACTAGTCTGGTTCAATATAAAATTACAGCTAAAGCATTGCACTTACACTAATATACTTGAACATACTTGAAGGTGCAGCTTACCGTTATTTTTTAGTCGTGGAGGTTCAGTTTTCAAGGGCTGGTAGTGTGGAAAACAATAACACTGATATTTGGGATGGATTAGAGTGATGCTGGAGAGTCCAGCTTCATTAACTCTGTTAAAAGTGTCTTAGAAGGCAGAATGTGCAAATTGGCCATGGCGGGCAACACGGCACATGACTGTCTCACCAAAAAGGTACAGTAAGATTGATTGTGTTGATATTGAGAGTGAGAAATCATCCTGAATTTATCTAATATAAAACTTTGCCAAAGCACCAAATAAACTGTTTAAGGCCACCAATCTGTTGCTGTAGCAGCTTCTTTTTAAAGCACTACTGACTTCCTGTCTGTTGACAGGGGCCTCAGCCCCGAATATTGTTGGTCCTCAAAAACTAATATTTTTATGTAACAAAGCAGAATTTAACTTGGAAGGGTGAGAGATATGGCGCAGCACACAAGATGCATACAGGCCATGGTAATCAGGAGAGCCCCCTGTCCCTGTGTAAGAAAATGACAGTTCAATTTTGGCATTGAAAGTAAAACCTGAACTGAAAAAGGAAACACTGGTATTGAAACAGTTGAATTGGAAGAAGTTGTATTGGCACTGAAAAAAGTTCCCCTGAAAAATAAAACACGGACATTAAAAAAATTACAATCTCTCATGTTCCCTCACCCATGAAGACGGTGGTTACCGTAACTTGTCTAGAAACGGCTCCAAGAGTACGCTTTTTTTCTTGCAAAGATTCAGTTTTAACAATTATTTAAACAAAACTATGACACATTTTTTTATTATTGTGTGACACAGAATATAGACATACATTACATTTAAATGGTCAAAATCTGCATCTATGGCTGGTTAGTTCACTTATTGATGTTATCAGAGATGAGTCATTCATAAAAATGATGATAATAAGCTGTTAGTAAAGTTAACTTTCTGATAAATTAAATCAGTAAAGCTCAAATAATCTCCTCTGCTTCAGAAATGGACTTCTCTGCTCATCACAGGGTCACAGCACCACCCACAGGCTGAAATACATCATTACACCTTAAGAATAATTATAAAGCAACTGGTTAATAAATGTCATTAATTACAATTCAGTTTTTAGAGACATGATACCCCTGAGTCTTCTGCACTATGTACACATAGGGAATCAAATTTTTAAAAAATATGTAGCTTATGATACTATTACAATGCCCATCACAAGTAAATAGAGACGATAGTAAAGTCTTAATTATACTCAGCAGTGTTTTCTTCAGTTATTGGTGTCGGGGCTGGGAGGAGCACATTTGGTTATTAGCAATAATTGATCATTATCAAAGGTAATTCTTAATGATTAAATCGATAAAATTATTAATACGGATTAATAACATGCATAAAACAACAGCTGTAAACACACATGCAGGTGAATGTGTGTGTGTGTGTGTGTGTGTGAGAGAGAGAGAGAGAGAGAGAGAGAGAGAGAGAGACAAGATGGTGGACGTCACGTGAGAGTGAAGATGGCGGACATGACTACGGGAGGGAGTCACGTCACACAAGAATCAAAATGGCAGATGTGACCGCAGTGTTTTGGTTAGAGACAATAGCTAAGATGGCGGTGCCTACTCAGCATGGGTCTCTAGTCGCAAGATGGCGCCGACTGGAGGTTGGAGACTCTGCAATCACCCATTTCAGGGTGTGTGCTAACAAATACACGTCTGGTGGTAATATGGCGAAGGGCAGAGCGTCCCACATTATCTTTCCACCAGATGTGTGAATGGGTGTGAGTGTTTATGTGCGTGTGTGCGTGTAAGAGAAAAACGCCAGCTCACGGCTGAGTTCTGCAGCTGTGGGGAGAAAGCTGTAGTTGCTTTCTCACATAGAAAAGAGCATATATGGACAGTAGTCTATAACGCACGTTGTCTTGACTGTTGACCAACAAACCAACCTGCTGTCTCGCTTGTGGTGCCACAATACACAACAGTCCTGAGTGGGACAACACATATCAGCTTAGTGTGGTGAACACAACTAAACAAGCAGCGAGCATCGATGCTCCTCGGAGCTTAGCAGAGCAAAGGACTCGGAAGCAGAGCTTCCTGCGGCACGGCTAAAATGGAAAGGCAATGGGTATATCTGTGCGGCTGGCACTTATAGCTGAGGTGATGTCATGGCTGCATTTCCAGGACTGTGGTGTTTGAGCATCTCTGCCAATGAGAGACGAGAGTTTGGGCTATCCGAGATCTTGCACCAAGGTGCTAACTGCAGGGCAGGCTGGGAGTTGTAGTCTGTGTGAGCAGCCTTTTGTCGCTCTTCCTTCGTTACAGGGATTAAAGGGAAAAGGCAGCCTTGTGGTCATGTTTCCAAATTTACAAAGTGGGCCTGCCTTTGTCTGACCACATGGTTGAGGCCCAACAATGGGATAAACTACTTTGGTTGATATGTTTTTATGCTAGTGCTAGTTTATATCTCCTAATTGCAAGAATTTTTACTGACTTATGACAGTGAACTTTAGTTTGACTGGATTTCCTCAACAGAGCCACAGCAGGATGTATCATCACAGAGCTCCAGCAGAGGGCAGCATGCTGCCATTTTCTTAGTGCTCTGATTAATAGATGTATTCTTTGATTTTGAAACAGTAGCCTAATGTTGTTATTTAGCCTTTCTGAGGCTATTACACAGTTAAATAAATTAATTTTTTTGATGAAAAACTCATCACTTCATCCTGGCACCGGGCCTGCAGCTAACATCATATCAAACTAGCCAGCATGGTGTTATCACCACCAGCATGCTACTCATCCCACCAATCAACAGTCACATAATCACCCTCAGCTACCTCATCTTAAACCGGGCTCAGACTGCAGAAGTTTTAAAATCCTAACTGATTTTGAAAGTGGATTGCATCATGCATTTAAGAAGACAAACTAACCAGGAGTCTAACAATATGTTAAGCTAGCATGAAGTTTAGTGGTGATAATAAAAATCAATGTTGCTTCCTCTTTGAGTTTTACTGAAAATGTGTCCCACTATCTGTGAGGTTGTTTCGATCTGCAACATATCAGTTCAGACACAAAGACAAAACATCCTGATGAAAATGAAACTGAATGTGCAGTTTGTGGTCTGAAGAGAACGAGATGAACGTGTCTTCTGTCATGTGAGTCTACAAAATACAAGTACAATAGGAGTGGGAGGATCATTTAATATGTTAATTACTGTACTGACGTTACAGGAGACTATAAATTACCACACTTAGTCCAAGGCTCACATTCAGTCTTTGACTTTGTTCCAGCAGGACAACAACAACAACACAGGTAGAAAGTTTCAATCACATTTATCCTCAAATGTGTGATTAAATTATTGTTTCCTGTGAAAAGTTTTCTTTGTTAAACTGTTTTATGTTTGTTTTAAATATCAATATTGTGCTTATTGGTGAATAGAAAAACTAAACAAAATATGATCATTGTAAGAATAACAGGACAAAATTAAGTGTATTTGAAAAAGCTTTATAATTTTGACATTTTGGGTCTATTTAGTGTAATTTACTTTAGTTTGATTCATTTAAAGTCTGGTTTTTGGTCATTTCTTTTCTTTAGTTAATCATTTTTCTGATGATGAATGATTTCGATGTGTTTTATTCAGTGTCACTCAATATGACAGTTAATAAAACTGATCACATTTTGTACACTGATTAAGTTTATTAATTTGTACTATAACTGTCGATGGTTTTAATCAACTTTGAACCTGCAGCTACATTCTAAGTTTTTTAATAATGTGACTTTTTATATTTGCACTCAAAATGACACTAAAACATTTTTTATTTAGGTACAGAAAGATCTAATTTGCTGTTGTAGCATATTAGTAATGTTATTACAAGTAATTATTATTAATTAATTTTTTCCACCAAAGTGTAGCTTTACAGCAAAACCTAAATATTTTCTTCAATGATGAGTTTAAAACTTTTTGTGTGACTGTTTACTCTCCAGCTATGGGATCAAAAGGCTCTAAATCACCTACGCCGTCTCCATGTAAGACTATTTTTTAATTTTTAAATTCAAAGAAAATTGCTCATTGCTGCATGATGAAGGTATTTCTTCATAATCTTTTGTCTTATGTGAACTTGTGTCCTATATTTGTCAGTTCTCAACACACCATGGAGAGAAATAAACTGGAGGTAAGTGTGTCTCCACCTTCACAGCACAAACTGCACAAATTAACTCTGTAAAACTGCACTTTAGTTTAAACTCTAATGTGATGTTTCCTTCTCTGAGCAGTGACAAACAGAGCGCTCTGCAGTATGTGAAGAACTACAAACCTCACATTGAAGGTCGGCAGCTCAGGATTCTTCTTCATGGACCAGTTGGAGCTGGAAAGTCCAGTTTCATCAACTCTGTTAAAAGTGTCTTACGAGGCAAGATGTGCGCACTGGCCTTGGTGGATAGCACCTCTGCTGGCTGTTTCACCAACACGGTATGAAGCAAGTTTGATTGTGTTGATAAAGTAAGAAAACATCCTACAGGTAGTATGTCTTATAAAAACTTTGCAAACCTTTATGAAACTTGATTTAGCCTCTTGGCTCCGTATTATAGCACTGATAATAATAGTATTAATAACAATAATAAGATGTATTTGTAACAGGGAAATCACACTTTCTATCATATGCAAGACAACAATAGAACAATCCAACAATGCAACTATTACTCAGAAAGATGAGTCTATAAAAATGTGCAGCAGTGAAAATGCTGCACATTTTTATAGATAAGCTTTGACTGCTGAAGCAGCTACAGGAACCCACTGACTTCCTGTTTATGAACTGAACATCCTAAAGTGTTATAAAAGCATAAATCATACATATCATCTGCTGACATACAGGAAATTATTCTTCTGCCTCTGTGGTCTGGTTAAGTGTAGGCAACTAAAACAGCTTCAGTTAAAAAGAAAGAGAAGGTAGGAAAGAGTAGGTCTGTAAAGCACAGCTTCATACGTCCATCCATCCACCCGACTTATCAGTGGTAAAGAACTTGCAGCTGAGCACAAGCAGTGGACCGTCTGGAGACCTATGTCCACTGGAGGCCACTCGTCAGGAAAAATATTTTAGGTTCTTGAACAAATGATGAGTGCTGTCATTTCTTGTTGAGATCAGACTTACTCTTCCAAACTTCAGATTGAACCATTTAAAGCTTGTTACTCAGGTCTGAATCTCCAAACTGAACAGTGCCACCAACAGAATAGAGGCATTCACAGCTTTCCCTCATCAATGGAAACTTACTTCTGTGTTCTTATTTATGTTTGATGTTTTTTCTTTCTCTGCATAATTTTGACAATGATTACATACAAACAAGTGACCCAGGATTTTACAGGGAGCAGACCTTCTCATGACCTTCAGGGTGCTTTCACATTTAACCTGTTGACATGAACCTTGGGGTGTTTTCCTGTTCGGTTCGTTTAAGCTGTAGTGAGAGCTGTCAATCAAACTCTGGTGTTGACCAATTAGACCAAGACCACCTGAAAAGGTGGGTCTGGTTCCAGTTGGGCTTTGGCATGCTTTGTTTGTGGTGTGAAAGCAAACGGGACTATTTTGTGATGGTAAATATGTGATTTTATATGAGATAGAGAAGTAAAATTCAAGAAGTGCAGTTTATGGAGAAAGTAACAAAATAAGGAATATGAAAGATATGCTTGAGAAAAAGTGGACTTTGGTTAGGATCAGAAGTTTATTTATCAGCTTGTCCACCTCTTCAAACAGACAGGCGACTATATTACTGATGATGTTATCTGGCTGCTTCCTGTAAGTAGCATATACTCTGATGTGTGCATACACACACACACATGCACATATATATGCATAAATGTGTGCAGTATCCAAGCCTGTCATATCTCCCCCTTTTTTGTTTTTTTGTTGTTTTGTTTCTTTTTTTGTTTGTTTTGTTAACAGACAGACAAGGAAGGTATTTTAAAAAACAAAAAGATTCAATATTGCTTATTCAATTTTTCTGTGTTTGACAACCGTTAACAAACCCCATATCCCATAAGTCCACATGTGGCCTCAGAACATTATTTTACTTGTCTTCTGGCAGCAGTTTGCATCATACAAGGTATTTTTGAGATTGCACAGGTGTTTACTGTTTGACTGGGAACTGTGCCCAGCTTTTCAGAAACAGATCTACAAATATGGCCCAACCGTTGTCGTCTGCACTGTACACCACTGTAGAAATACTGGATTTAAATGTTGGTTTCTCCCCGGGAAAAGAGGTTCTAATACCAGGCAGACAGTAAACACCCGTAAGATCACAAAAATACTTGTGAAGTCAGTTTATGATTCCTCATTCTGTGGTAACTGAACGAAGTGTAGAGAGTTTAAAGGACCAGTGTTTAGGTTTTAGTGGCATCTAGTGGTGAGGTTGCAGATTGCAACCAACTGAATACCTCTTCCCTCAACCTCACCCTTTCAACTTTTCTACTGTAAAAACATGGCAGTGTAACATGGTGGGCACCGTGGAAGGGGACCCACTCCCTATGTAGATATAAAGGGTTCATTCTAACGTAACAAAAGTACAACAATTTTTAATTTCACGTGATTATAAACTAATGAAAACATACTTATGAATATTATATTCCATTTCAGTAGATCCCCTAAATCTTACACACTGGTCCTTTAAACCCTAAAAATGTGAACTAATAAAATTAAACCGATTAATCCGACACACTGAACTAATCTAATACTATTTACTTTATGGTAGCTGGGTTTTGATGTGTCTATTCTTGCTCTCTAGTGATCACAATAACTTCTCTTTTCTCCATTTGTGGTTGACAGTACACAACCTACAAGATCGAAAAGGAAACCCCGAACACCTTTCACCCTTTTGTCTTCAATGACATCATGGGCCTAACCGAAGGCAAAGGTGTCCTTGTGGACGATGTCAAACTGGCTTTGAAGGGACATGTGAAGGAGAATTACAAGGTATAGTCACTGCAAACACTGGAGACATTCATCAGTATAATTAACAAGATTATTTTGAATTAGAGAACCAGTTAGAAGTTTGGACACACTTTCTCATTCAAGTGAATGGGAAAGCGTGTCCAAACTTTTGACTGATACTGTATATGTTTATTATATTTGATCAAACATATTGCAGCTGCCATTATTTAGGTGGATTTAACTTTGTTTTCCAGTTCAATCCTGAATCTAAATTGTCAGAAGGCGACCAATTCTACAACGCAACAGTAAATCCCAATGATACAGTGGATGTCCTGGTTTGTGTCATTCCTGCCGACACAGCACATCTAATGACAGACAAAACTCTGCGGAAGATTCGGGAAATCAGGACAGCAGCCAGTCGACTAGGTGAGAGCACTAATCAATATTTCTACATGTAAGATGAAAAACATCATCTGAATGTGGTACCAGAATTTTTAAACACTCACCTGTATGTTTGTTTGTAATTTCCTTCATCACAGAGAACAGCAGCTGTAGTCAGTTTAAACTTATGTCAGTTATGGGACTCATTAGTTTTCCGTCTGTTGTCTTGGCAGGGATTCCTCAAGTGGCCATTCTCACCAAAATTGATCAGACCTGTCCTGAGATCAAAGAAGATTTAAAGATAGTCTACAAGTCCGCCGTCGTGAAGGAGGAGGTACATTAAATTCAATTTAAAAAAATATTTTGGTACTGTTAGCTAAACAAAAATGACATTGTCAACACCTTCAGTTTCACAGTAAACTGCCTTAATTTTAAAAGTACATGTCTGGCGATTTTCTATATTTTTCTTATTGTCAACAAATCTCATGTTTGGAACCAAACCAGCAATAAATTGATCTACTAACAAGTATTGTGTGAGTATCCAAAGCCTGATATATATTATTCTTCTGTGCCGTTGACCTCTGTTGTTGTCCAGAAACTATTAAAAACACGTCAATGAGCCAAACCGCTGCACTGGGTGACATGCTCCTTTATTATGAAGCCAATGGCAACTGTAGTTTGTCTCTGAAGAGTAGTTGCTTGTATGGCAAACAAGACTGAGTATGTGTGGGAAAGCACACACAATACTTGTTGGTAAATCATCAATCGCCAGCTATATTCCTTGAAATGATGGATTGATTATGTCTGGCCAATACCCTCTCTGCTTAATAAGGTCAATATCAGTCCAACTGATTTGATCGGTGCAGTGAGCACAAAAGCATTGGGGCTTTTTTTTTTTGCATCTGAGATGTGATTTTTTTATACGTAGATAGAGCAGTTCAGTGTGAACGCGGGAATCCCAATGAACTGCATCTTCCCCGTGAAAAACTACTCTGAAGAAATCGACCTTAACGATGACACCGACTCACTGATCCTGAGCGCGCTGAAACACATCATCAACTTTGGAGAAGACTTCATGAACCACAAAATGAATCAGGCGGAAGGTTCACACGGATATGCTTGAAGACAACATAAAAAAGGTTGTATGTCATGACAAATGTGCTATTATCCAGCAGGATTTATACATTAAAACAAACTACATTATTTGTATTACTTTTTGCTTGTTTGTATGCATTATCTATATGGTATCAGAAATTAGTTAAAAACTCTTCATGACAACTTCGAATGAATTCAATCTATAAAGCTCAAACACCCTCCTCTGCCTCAGAGTTACAAACTGGAATACATCAATGAATCAATGAATTACAATTTAGGGATGATTTCCATCCAAGAGCAAGCAGTGTTGAGGCGGTACTCGTCACACCAGAAAGTCAAATCAAATCTGCAGGAAGCTTTAGCAGGAGGCCACCACCGCTGGGTGGTGAGGACACTGGAAGTGTTGCTGGTTTTTCAGCAGCACTTCCAGTGTCCTGCTGTGCTTGTCAGCCTTCCAGAGGATCAGAATTTACATCAGGAATGGCTCAAATTAATTTTTGGAGACAAACTCTAAGCTAGTGACAGCTTTTGGAAAGCAATATTGCACTGACTTACTAATTTAAAACTAAAATCAATATTAATCTAATATAAATAAAGTGCACTATGTCTATAGTACCCTTAAAAAAAGAGTTACAAGATTCTCCTAAGAAAGAAGTTACTTTTATTGCACAGTTTTAAAATAATTTTGGCACATCAATCTAATGATCAGGCCTTCAGAAACAGCCATACAGTTACATGTACTAATTGAGCATAACTTTGCTAGTTAACATTCGCAAAGCTCACGTACATGTGGCTTGCAGTTTAGCATTAGGTTTAAGTTAACTGTGAAGCTTGCTTGTATCAATGACCACAAAAACAGTGTACCTGTTATATGGACTTAAGTGTTGGCTTCTAAGCTCAGCCCACCACATCAACCTGCTGGAGCTCACAGCAGTTCAGAAGATGTTTCTCCACTTTGCCCCAGAGCTGAATGGAAAGCATATGATGGTGAGGTCAGACAACATCACAGTGGTGGCCTACCTGAACAGTAAAAATACTAATTAAAGCTGTTTCACCTAAAAAAATCGGTGTTTCTCTGACGATGTTCTGCGAGCACTGGACCACCTGGAAGGGCTGTTAGCCGAGCTGCTGCTAACATTTGTTTCCATTTCATCCATTCCATTTCCACAATGCAAATTAATGAGAGTTATGATAGTTTCCTCAGTTCCTTCATGATAATCTTCACGAGGAGCTAGTGTTTTGCAAAGAGCTTCCCATGAGAACAACGGCAGATAATGTAATACGCTGCCTTAATGATTTCCTCACCAAAAAAGGTCTTGAGTGGAAATACTGTATAGGTGTTTGCACAGATGGTGCTGCATCAATGGAATACATTGTGGTGTTGTCAAACTGATCCAAGAGAGGGCGCCAGACGCCAAGTGGATGCACTGTTTCTTGCATAGGGAAAGTCTAGCAACAAAGGCCCTATTTACATCTGGTATTAACATCCATCTCGGGTGATCTGATCACAAGTGGACAGCTCTAAGTACATCTGTTTACACCTGCCATTAACGTCTCCATGCATCTCCACATGCGTCCTGAGTGACCACTTGTGATCGGCTCTCACTTCACCGCTCTATATGCAAATAGACACGTATATCATTTCATTTTCAAAGGCCAAATTTGTTCATTATTAACCGGCGGGAAGACCGGGTGTCCGCTCCGTCCAAAGTTGTGTTCAATATGCAGTGTACTCCCTCACGAAAATCAAATGCCCATCCTATCAATTTGCTCTAGTGCCGCATTGGAATGTGTATATATATACATATATATATATATATATAGAGAGAGAGAGAGAGAGAGAGAGAGAGAGAGAGAGAGAGAGAGAGAGTTGAACAGCTTTGGAAATCCACATTAAGCTTAAAAACACACAAATATAACACATAATTATTTGTTTTGCACCTATTAATATATAATAATTTAATGTTTATTCATTATCTAGTATTGTTTTTAATTCATAGAAGTGGCCTGAAAAAGATGTCTTTTCAACTTTGATTTTCAACCAAATCCAAATGTCATTTAGACGCCGGGTAAAGACGTCTCTTCAGTGATGTCTTGCTGGGTTTGATGGCATTTTTCAGTACTGTTACCTTTTAGCAGGTCTACAGCTCCTGAAAAAGACAGAAAAAGAAGTAACACGGGCTACAAAAGTGGGAAATATAAGCTTTCTTTCAGTACTGTATTCATTCAGAAAAAAACAAATATATCAAGTAAATTTTGACACAGTAATATTTTTATTGGCCAGCCAGCTAAATAACACACAAGCAAATTACTAACACTAACTAACAAGCTAGCAAAGGTAGTTTATTCATCAGTAAGGTTTAATAAATGTTGACAACCAACTATGGAAATAATTTTAAGTCAAAATTTTGGTGTTGCCAGTTTGAGCTGAAATGGTCACTTCATTAATTAATTTGTCAATCGACAGCAAATTAATCAGCAACTATTCTGATCATCAATCATTTGAGTTACTTTTCAAGCTAAAATGACAAACATTTGCTGTTACCGGCCTCTTAAATGTGAATATTTTCTGCTGTTCTCTGTTTTATATCATTGTAAATTGAATTTCTTTGAGTTTTGGGTTATTGGTCGGACAATTTCACATTTCTTTGTATTTCTTTATTATGTCAAATTTACCCCCATACACATTTCATTACCTTGCTGATAAATCCATAAAAAGAAAATAGGAGTTTACAGAAGTAGGATCATATTTATTTTCAGTTGCTGATTTATGATCTTGGAATAAAACGCAAAATGAACTTCTGTGTGTTTTCAAAATTAAAAACATCTGAATGTCACTGATTCAGACCAGCTGAGGAGCCTCTGGATAATAAAATTATCACAGTTTTTCTTTGTTAACAAATAAAACATGTCTGGATTGAAAACGTCACTGGTCTTCTGATTTTATTCTTGAAATCAAACATTATATGTAATATCAGGCTTACACCACATCGACTACATTCAGGCACTGCATTTGAGTGTAGGTCACCCATGTTTTTCACCAAGGGTATTGCAATTTACAGTGGCATTACACATACAGCCCAGTTTATTTTTTCTCCTTTTCTTGTCATGTTATTTTCTTTCTCGTTTATTTGGGGAAGTGGTCCTCAGATTTTTTTAACAATCAGAAGTGGGTACAAAAGATACAAAAGGTTGAGAACCCCTACATTAAGGTCTTTGTAGACTGTAATTGGATGGTCAGGGAAATAAAGTCACATTTGTTTCCACCCAATGTATTTAAAGTCTAATATCCACTCTCATTTTAGCTTTCGTTGGGACATTCAGTTCCCTAAATTCAAGGGAAATGAACTTGTCAAGTTGACAAGTTACATGGTTTAAAATAAACGTGGTTAAAAAAACCCAACACACTTTTCTGTGTATAATGTGTAAATCACACCTTCAAATAGAAAGTTCAGAGTAGAGACATTACAGTAGTGAAAATTAAACTGTGTTGTGTGGTTTGTGGTCTGAAGAGACGTGTACTTCAGTCACACCTCAGATTTTTAATCAAAGTGAAATCAAAAACAGGAGAAGTAGAATAATTTCATACTGTTTTTAAATTACACATTAGTATTTTTAGTTTACTCTTTTATTGTAGACATTTCTCCGACCAGTCAGAAGGCTCAAGATTCTTTCACTTTGTTCAAGAACACCACAGGTATGAAGTTTCAATCATCTATGTTGTCAAATTTATGGTAAATTGTGATCCTTGTGCTTATAAACAATGGTTGAACAAAACAACAACAAAAAAAATGATCATAACCAATAATCTGCAGTACTACATAGTGTTATACTCATGGATGTATTATAAGAGCTCTTATTATACATCCATGGTTATACTGACTGTAAAGGCTGTCGCTGGTGTCTTCACCATAGCAACGATCGCTGAGAATCATGGGTAGGCTAATGTAGTCGCTTCCGCTGTTGTACAAAAACAAAAAAGGGAAACAAAAAATGAATAGATCACGTGATTTTGTTTTTCATTTTAGGTTTAAAATGAAAAAAGGAAAAAACCATGTGACTTCCGTTTTTGGTTTCAAACGCAAAAACAAATTGGCTGAATGTCCGCAGACCTGTGCAATATTCAATCCAAAAAGGAATGACGATAAAATGAATCGGCAAAAACCAAAAACCGGCCGGGTTTGATTTTGTTTTTTGTTTTGAAACAAATAACAGATTTACCGTTTTTTGGGTTTTGAATTACAAATGAATTACGAATTATCCGATGATACCTGGACTGATACTGATAATGATAATGATCATGATAATGTTCGCTAGCGAAAAACAGGCCAAAAGCCATTAAAACAAAATGCACTGGAAAAACTGAACATCCGACTCATTAGTAAGTCTTTTATTACAACCAAACGGTGAACAAGACTTTTTTAGGCGCCCAAAATATTACAATTAACTTTCACTGAAAACACACTGTGAAATAGCAGCAGCTACGCCTATACGCCATTGTTACGTTACGTAATCAACATTGTCGTCATGGTAGCAACTTGCCAACAGGAGAAGCAGAAGAATCCATGTGAAAAATGTCAAACGGATTCTTAAGGGACATGTAAAAGACGGCTACACGGTACAGTTACTGCATTATTAAACTGACAATATTTAGTTAATCGTTTAAAAACAGTTATTAAGTTTGTTTTCTATTATAAGTGTATATATTATAATTCTAGTAACTGTGATCTTTTAATTAGATTTGACTTTGTTTTCTAGTTCAATCCTGAATTGAAGTTGTCAAAGGAAGATTGTTACTACACCAAATCCCCAAATGCCAACAACAAAGTGCATGTTCTGGTTTATGTAATTGCTGCCAACACTCTATCTCTGATGAATGATCGAAGGAAGTTTGATTTTGTTGATTAAGTAAGAAAACATCCCACATTTATTATGTTGTATAAAAACTTTTGCAGCAAAAGTTCTGGACAACCCTTCATTGTCTTGCCAAGCCATCGGTGGCACACCCACTGCATCAACACAGGCGGGACATTCAATTCAATTCAAACTTTATTAAGGACACAACTCATGAGGGGTCCATAGTAGGAATAAATACACCTATGTACATGGGTATCTACATTGCACCTGCTCAGACTAAAGTGTGTGCCCAGCCCCACTGGCTTGATAGGCAGCTTCATCTGAATGTCATGGTCCACTCAGTGGTCCAACACCGATCACTGTATTACTGGTTCCACTAGTTTTACCATTAGCCATTAATTAGATACTCCTTTGTTGTGAGAACTTTTCTTGACTTACATCCCTTGACCTAGGTTAACAAATGGGGAACATATAAGTTTTCAATATGAGTTTGTGTGTAAGTGAAAGAGTGCCGTCAGCTCCTTCTCAATAACTGCTGTTTGGTTGAACTGAACCCATAACACTGGGAAGAC
The DNA here is from genome assembly GCF_910596095.1 of Thunnus maccoyii. Classification (NCBI taxonomy): domain Eukaryota; kingdom Metazoa; phylum Chordata; class Actinopteri; order Scombriformes; family Scombridae; genus Thunnus; species Thunnus maccoyii. Next base: position 5,954,152 of record NC_056549.1, on the reverse strand, counting down.
TCAACTGGGAAGACTCAACGTGCACCCACATACTCTGAGCCTACAAGCTTTAAGCATTGCCTTTGAGCTCTGGGAGGTAATATAGAGCACTTCTGGCAATTAAGACTGTATTTAAGAAGTCCTTCATCCCAAATCTTAACTCTGCAAAGTGACTGATGAGATTTAAGCCACAAACATGAACTGTTTTGAATGTGTAATGTGATCTTGTCTCTGTGTTTGTTACACTGACTGGTTCATTGTCTCTTTCTCAAGAATCATGTGTAGTGCATCTTCATGTTTTGGTGAGCTGAAGACAATGTTCCACCCTGGTGGAGAATAAAGATATATTTTATTCTATATTCACTTTTGTCTATAATATCACTAGCTAATACATGCTAACCAGCTAACTGGGCCTGGTGCCACAAGGGGGCTTAAGGGGGCTTAGTCCCCTCAGCTGTATTTTTTGACCCCTTTGTTTAAGCTGAGGAAAGGTAAGAAAGAATTTTGCTGGTTTATTTTGTAAGAATTTCTGCTGGTTTGGTGTGCAAAAGAATTACTTTGCCAGTATATTTTTAGGCTATTTGCTTGGGCTGCGCTGTCCATAGTCCTGAAACTGATCAGAGGAGATTGATAGATAGACAGACAGAGTTCACATCACTTAGTTCAGTTTCTTAACCTGCTTGCTTTTCAAGGTTGTAAATAGAACTTTCAGGCCTAATTAAATTTTTCCCCCCATTGTAGCAATCCACAGACAGAAGGGAAACAACAGGGAAGTGAAGGGACAGTCAACAAGAGAGAGAGAGAGAGAGCTGTAAGTTGCAAACAGCTGTTTCTACACTAATTCATAAATTCAAAAAATAATTAGCGCTCTGCTAGTGCTACGTACTTATGTGAGTGCTCTGGTCAATAAATGTATTATTTGCTTTTAAAATTGTTTTGCATCATGCGCTTAAGAAGACAAACTAACTAGCATGCTAACAATATGTTAGGTTAGCATGAAGTTTAGTGGTGATAACAATTAAAATCAATGTTGCTGCCTCTTTCAGTTTTATCAAAAATGTATCCCACTGTTTGTGAAGTTGTGAGCATGTTAAGATCTGCAACAGATCAGTTCAGACAAAAGACAAAACATCTTGATGAAAATGAAAATGCAGCTTGTGGTCTGAAGAGAACGAGGTGAACGTGTCTTCTGTCATGTGAGTCTACAAAATACAAGTACAATAGGAGTGGGAGGATAATTTAATATGTTAATTACTGTGCTGACATTACAGGAGACTATACATTACTACACTTAATCCAAGGCTCAGTCTTTCACTTTGTTCCAGCAGGACAACAACAACAACACAGGTAGAAAGTTTCAATCACATTTATCCTCAAATGTGTGGTTAATTATTGTTTCCTGTGATTGTTAAACTGTTTTATGTTTGTTTTAAATATCAATATAGTTTTTCAGCTTATTGATGAAAAACTAAACAAAATATGATAATTGTAACAGCAACATGACAACATGTATGTGCTTTATAATTTGAGATTTTGGGTCTGTTTAGTGTAATTTACTTTAGTTTAATTCATTTAAAGCCTGGTTTTGGTCATTTATTTTCCTTAATTAATCGTTTTTCTTATAATGAACAATTTTGATGTGTTTTATTCAGTGTCACTCAGTATGACGGTTCATAAAACTGATCACATTTTGTACACTGCCCAAGTTTATTAATTTGTACTATAACTGTCGATGGTTTGAATCAACTTTGAACCTGCAACTACATTCTAAGTTTTTTAATAATGTGGCTTTTTATATTTGCACTGAAAATTACACTAAAATATATTTGAATTATGTACAGAAAACCCTAATTTGCTGTTGCAGCATTTTAGTAATATTATTAATTATTATTAATTTACTTTTTCCACCAAAGTGTAGCTTTACAGCAGAACCTTAATACTTTCTTCAATGATGAGTTTAAAACTTTTTGTGTGACTCTTTACTCTCCAGCTATGGGAGCAAAAAATTGTAAACCAAATCAGCCGCCTCCATGTAAGACTATTTTTTAACTTTTTACAATTCAGCTCATTGCTGCATGATGAAGGTATTTCTTCATAATCTTTTGTCTTATGTGAATGTGTGTCCCGTATTTGTCAGTTCTCGACACACCATGGAGAGAAATAAACTGGAGGTGAGTGAGTCTCTACCTTCACAGCACAAACTGCACAAATTAACTCTGTAAAATTGTACTTTAGTCTCTACTCTAATGTGATGTTTCCTTCACTGAGCAGTAACAAAAAGAGCGCTCTGCAGTATGTGAAGAACTACAAACCTCACATCGAAGGTCGGCAGCTCAGGATTCTTCTTTATGGACCAATTGGAGCTGGAAAGTCCAGCTTCATCAACTCTGTTCAAAGTGTCTTACGAGGCAAGATGTGCGCAATGGCCTTGGTGGATAACGAGTCTCATGACTGTTTCACCAAAATGGTATGAAGCAAGTTTGATTGTGTTGATAAAGTAAGAAAACATCCCAAATGTAGTATGTCATATAAAAACATCACAAACCTTTATGAAACTTTATTAAGCCTCTTGGCTCCTTATTACAGAACTGATAGTAATAGTATTAATGTCAATAGTAAGATGTATTTGTAATACTATTATTTAATCATTATTAAAGTCAGCACACTGAACAGGGAAATCAAAGTTTGCATCATATGCAAGACAACAATAGAACAATCCAACAATGCAACTGTTACTCAGAAAGATGAGTCAATAAAAATGCGCAGCAGTGAAAATGCTGCTGCGAATAAAGTGTTAAAGGCCCCAAATCTACAGGAAGCTTTGACTGCTGCAGCAGTAACAGAAACCCACTGACTTCCTGTTTATAAACTGAACGTCCTAAACTGTTATAGAAGCATAAAATCCAACATATCATCTGCTGACACACAAAGTTATTCTTCTTCTTCTGCCTCTGTGGTGAAGCTCTGGATATGTTTAGGCAACTAAAACAGCTTCAACTTCTCAGTTAAAGAGAAAAAGAAACCTGCTTTGACTATTAAAGGAAGTAGGTCTGTAAAGCACAGCTTCATACGTCCATCCATCCACCCGACTTATCAGTGGTAGAGAACTTGCAGCTGAGCACAAGCAGTGGACCGTCTGGAGACCTATGTCCACTGGAGGCCACTTGTCAGGAAAAATATTTTAGGTTCTTGAACAAATGATGAGTGCTGACATTTTTTGTTGAGAGCAGACTTACTATTCCAAACTTCAGATTGAGCCATTTAAAGTTCATGTTACTCAGGTCTGAATCTCCAAACTGAACAGTGCCACCACACCATTTGTCTGTTTTTTTGGCTACTGTACGGGGGAAAAGGACCTGCTCCCTATGTAGATATAAAAGGCTAAACATACTTATGAATATTATATTCCATTTCAGTAGATCCCCTAAATCTTACACATTGGTCCTTTAAACCCTAAAAATGTGAACTAACAACTAAATTGATTAATCCGACAGCGTGTGGAAAAACCTAATTAATCTAATACTGTTTACTTTATGGTAGCTGGGTATTGATGTGTCTATTCTTGCTCTTTACTGATCACAATAACTGCTCTTTTCTCCATTTGTGGTTGACAGTACACAGCCTACAAGATGGAAAAGGAAACCCCAAACACCTTTTACCCCTTTGTCTTCAATGACATCATGGGCTTAAGCCCAGTAAAAGGTGTGCTTGTGGACGACGTCAAACTGGCCTTGATGGGACATGTGAAGAAGGATTATGCGGTATAGTTACTGCAAACACTGGAGAGTCAAAAGTTTGCACACACTTTTGACTGGAACTGTATATATTTCTTATATTTGATTACACATATTGCAGCTGTCATCATTTAGGTGGATTTAACTTTGCTTTCCAGTTCAATCCTGAATCTAAATTGTCAGAAGGCAACCAATTCTACAATGAAGAAGTAAATCCCAACGATAAAGTGCACGTCCTGGTTTGTGTCATTCCTGCCAACACAGCACGTAACATGAGAGACGAAACTGTGCAGAAGATTCGGGAAATCAGGATAGCAGCCAGTCGGCTAGGTGAGAGCACTAATTAATATTTCTACATGTAAGATGATACTTGAAAAACATCGTCTTAAAGTGGTAACCAACATTTTTAAATACTCACCTGTATGTTTGTTTGTAATTTCCTTCATCACAGAGAACAGCAGCTGTAGTCAGTTTATGTTTATTTATCTCAGTTATAGGACTCATTAGTTTTCCATCTGTTGTCCTGGCAGGGATTCCTCAAGTGGCCATTCTCACCAAAATTGATCAGACCTGTCCTGAGATCAAAGAAGATTTAAGGACAATCTACATGTCCGCCAATGTGAAGGAGGAGGTACATTAAATTCAATTTAAAAAAATATTTTGGTACTGTTAGCTAAACAAAAATGACATCGTCAGCACCTCTGGTTTCACAGCAAACTGTCTTAACTTTAAAGTGTATATCTGGCAATTTTCTATATTTTTCTTATTGTCAACAAATCTCATGATTGGAACCAAACCAACAATGAATTGATCCACTAACAAGTATTGTGTGTGTATCCAAAGCCTGATATAACTTATTTCTCTGTTGTTGTCAATAAACTGTTAAAAACACATTAATGAGCCAAACCGCTGCACTGGGTGACATGTTCCTTCAGTATGAAGACAATGGCAACTGTAGTTTGTAATTTTTAGACATCTATTTGTATCTCGGCCCCACAGCTTTCAGTGGCTTTATCTCAGCTACTTCAACAAATGCAGTAAATTTAAACATTGTCACTGAAATGCTGTTAAAACACATTCAGATTATGCTCCCTATTTAAAAACCTCACTTTCAAACTAAATTCTGCAACTGCACCACAATCCTGCTAAATAAGCATATTAACATATAATCTCCAATATTGTAGGAATTATGTTCCATCAGTGCGACCAATCACATCATGACTGATAGAGATAATTATTCATTGATCCCACGGATCTAAAGCTTCATACCAATTGTTTAAATTTAAACTGCGATTACACATTATGTGCAATAAAGATTTCAGGTCAGGAGATGCTCTAACAAACTGACACCTGTCTTGTGCACAGAGTCACAGTGTTATAACGGAAGGACATGCAGAGGTTTCATTCTGAGCTGAGGCTGAATTCATGCTGTGTAATATCTGAATGTGAGTGAAAAAAATGCTGTTCAAAGAAATGACTGATGCACATAAAAGCGGTAACTTTAGAAAGTCCTGAGTAACTAAGCTAATATCCAACCAGGATTTAGATTCTGACAGATAGTAAATCTCCGCTAATGAATGCGGTTTGATGCCATGGATGTATAAAGAGAACTGGATACAGCATCGAAGGCGGGGCCCTGTTCATTCCTATGAAAGTTGCTCAGTGGCGCATGAAGCCAAAAAAGTTCAACTTCTGTGTATAAAATAACCCAGATCTTCTGGAATCATTGGGCCCATAGAGCAAGCGCACTAGTGACTTTCACCGGCCAAGCTGGCTACTTCCTGTTTAGCCCTCTGGCTAACTTGAATAGGGATATACAATTCAATCATGCAGCTCTTTTAGGCTTTCGAAATGCGGACCGAATGGATCAAATTCTGATGGTGTGGTGAGTCATTTCACGGGGGTTGTGATTCTCAAAAAAAATTTATTCACTGATTTACGGATGTCTCTTTCACAATGTAAGTCTATGGGAAACAGTCTTTTTGGGCCCAATAGCGTCACGTGATGTTGTAATTACACAGTTTGGCCACTATGTCAAATTTGGCTTTACAGCCCGGTGCTGTTCCTGGGGGCTTGTTTGATACGGACTGAATGAATGAGGAAATGAAACAGCGTGTCTGGCTCTGTACGAGGGAGGAGACAGAGAAACGTTGTTCGTTGTTGACGAAAACTCAAAGTTTTCATTAAACCCGCTTTCTGAAACAGGCCACAGCTCTATGTGAAAATTGCCGAGATAACTTCTGTTGTGATTTGGCGATATATATAAAACTGATGTGAATTGAACCTGCAGATTTTTTTAACTCTCAGGAAAGACGTTCCTTGAATGGCAGACGCCACTGAGCATGTGCAGGAATACACAACCTCTTGACTTTGTACTATAACTTCAGTAAACAATTTTAACAGTTTCTGGACAACAACGGAGGTCTACAACAGAGAGGAATAAGAGGCTTTGGATGCACACACAATACTTAGTAGATCATTAATCACCAGCCATATTCTTTGAAATGATGGATTGATTATGTCTGGCCAGTACCATCTCTGCTTAACAAGGTCAATATTGGTCCTACTGATTTGATCGGTGCAGTGAGCACAAAAGCCTTGGGGCTTTTTTCTTTTAGCTCTGAGATGTTGTGATTTTTTTAAACGTAGATGGAGCAGATCAGTGTGAACGTGGGTATCCCAATGAACTGCATCTTCCCCGTGAAAAACTACTCTGAAGAAATCGACCTCAACGATGACACCGACACACTGATCCTGAGAGCGCTGAGACACATCATTGACTTCGGAGAAGACTTCATGAACCACAAAATGAATCAGGCTGAAGATTCACACAGATATGCTTGAAGACAACATGAAAAAGGCTGTATGTCATGACAAATGTGCTATTATCCAGCAGGATTTATAACAGAATCTACATTTCTTTATTACTTTTTGTTTGTTTGTATGCAGTTTCATTCGCTGTATTGAGACTAATATGTGATATAGTCTTTATATATATTATAATAAATTAAGGCTGATCAGTTTCTCCATCTCTCAAGTCACGTTGATTTGCCCTAACATTATTGAAACCCACAGAAATTTGTATTCATTTTTACATTTCCAAAGATACCCAATATATCAGGCTGAATTTCAAGGAAATGTGTTTAAAATGCTGAACATCTAGAATATTTCCATTTGATGGAGTATCATGTTTTAATATTAGTATATTCACTGTGTAGCTTTAATGAAGAGCTGGAACAATCTGACAATAAATCTGCTTTCTGAACCTTCAGCACAAATGTGATTATTATTACCATTAAAATGTTTTTTTAAGTGGTGTCTGAATGTCAAACCATTGGACTCTAAGGTAATTTTTCCATTTTTCATTCATTATTACCAGGCAACAAACGTTAATTTCAGAATGTAATAGGAAAGCCTTTTGGAGCCTTCTAAACAGTTGTTTATTTGCTAGTTTGGCATTTGATTACCACCTAAACAGTAATCTATATAACAAATGCATGTCATCATTTTTCTAGCATAGATTCACCTCTACCAATAGTAAAATTGTCTGTAATTAAATATATATATTTCATTTGTTTGATAAAAAGTAGTACAGAGTGTTAAGATAACTTTTAAAAAGTCATGTAACTGTGGGAGGTTCCATTAACTTATTTATATGATACGAGAGATTAGGTATTCTAATAAATTTAAGCTCAGAGAGTTGAAAACTCTTCATGACGACTTCTGATTAATTTAATCTGTAAAGCTCAAAAAAACCTCCTCTGACAGACTGGAATACATCATAACAATTAAGGGATTATTTTCATCCAACTGGTTGATAAATGCATTAATAATCTTTCAGCTTTTAGGGACAAAAATGTAAGTATGTGCCATTTATAACTATTATTGCCTTTAAATAATTTAGCTTCTAAAACCATCACAAGTAAACAACGTTTTCTTCCATAAAATCTAGCATAAATCTCTTTCACTAGTCTAGTTCAACATAAAGTTACAGCTAAAACATTACACTTACACTAATATACTTGAACATACTTGAAGGGGCAGCTTACCGTTATTTTTAGTCGTGGAGGTTCAGTTGTAAAGGGCTGGAATTGTGGAAAACAGTAACACTGATGTTTGGGATGGATTGATGTGATGATGGAACCTCCTGTGCTGTAAAATTACTCAGTTTTATCTCCTTGCTCTTTTGAAGTTATTTGAAATTTTGAAATTCGTGTCTCAAGAGTGAGGCAGCATTTGTCACACCAGAAAGTCAAATCAAATCTGCAGGAAGCTTTAGCACGAGGCCACCGCTGCTCAGCGATACGTTGAATGCTTACGTAACTTCTGTAGTTGGAGTTTGCATTTCAGCAAAGACAAGCAAAACAGGACACTGGAGGTGTTGCTGGTTGTTAAGCAGCTGAAAAGTCTTTTCAGCCTTCCAGTGGATGGAACATCAGGAATGGCTGAAATATTTATATTTATAATTTTTGGAGACAATCTTCCTTCTGCTATCGGCAAGTGGTTGTTTGTGTGTTTGGCACATTTTAAAGCCAACCATCTGCTTAATGAGACTCAGAATGCTGCAGGATTTTCATCTTCGATCTTTGGATGAAATTTTAAAACATGGTTTCTTTCTGTTACTCAGCTAAAGGAATATATCCATGCTAAATCTAAGCTAGCGACCTCTGGCTACATTTGAAAAAATGACTTTTACTTTAAGAGGAAATTTAGACAAAATCTTACCATTCTGAAACATCCTCCCGTAAGGGAACTTGCATTATTCATTGGGTAGCATGGGTAGGTATGGCTGGGGGTGAAGTGGGGTCACACCCCCAGCCAATCAGAGTAGGGGGTCTTTAATGCCAATTTTATGTAAATAGCTTCGGAAACAGCCCACTGCTAACTTCTGTTTGAATAGCTACTCTAAGCAATATTGCACTAACTTACTAGTTTAAAAACTAAAATCAATATTAATCCAATATAAAGAAAGTACACTGTGTCTATAGTGCTTTATAAAAAAGAGTTACAAGGTGCATTTTATGTACTTACAACAGTAACTAAAGTAAACCAGAGTTAGAGCCATAACCTCAGGTCTCCTTACTATTCTATCACTCCATGATACAGCAACCTACTGCTGGATAACAGCTGAAAACATAAAACCTTTCTCCTAGGAAACAAGTCACTTTTATTTCATGGTTTTAAAATAATTTTGGAACATCAAACTAATGATCAGGCCTTTAGAAACAGCTATGTGCTAACTAAGCATTACCTTGCTAGTTAACGTTAGCAAAGCTCACGTACAGGACGCTAGCAGTTTAGCATTAGGTTTTCTGTTCACTAAGTTAACTGTGAAGCTTGCTTGTATAAATGACCAGAAAGAACAGTTTACCTATCAATGTTGTATGGACTTAAATGTTGACTTCTGATGTTTTCTGTCTGATAAAACTGCATTACATGTGTTGAAAACTGGTACTTATGTATTGGCTGGATCCTCTCAGTCCTGCTAACACTTCACATGCACAGATGCATGGAGGTAAATGATTTAATTTTGAGTGCATAGTTGTGGAAACTAAGGAGGGCATTTAGTCTGCATGATAGTTTCTTTTTTGCACATGCTCTGCCCTCTAACAGGCTTCACTACTGAGAACAGATCACTGCGAGTCAAGTTTCACCATCCAGAGAGCTAAACCAAAACAGCTAAACAATGAATTGAAACTCACTATAAAGCTCTGTAAAGATTTTCTGTAGGTTCATCACTACAAGACACAACCAACACATTACACACTGACCGCTCAGACATTATTATCATGAAAAATATTGATTTAATCTAAGCTGCTTTAATCTTATTTTTGTTCTGGAAACAAATGTACTATCAGGGCAGGATTTCTGAGATGCTCTGTGTGGTCACCAGGTCCAGCTGTTGATGGTCTGTAAACAGCTAACAATAGCAGTTTTTCCCGCCTCCAGTCTTTTTGATATAGACTAAACATGTCCTGGGCCTTTCTCTGTACTGTATGCACAGAGATGAAACTCCATCTTTTCATACCAGTATTTCCCAATAGACTATGCAAGATTATTCCTAAAACACAAGGAGTAAGATGCAAGCACAACACATATTTAAAAGCATTTTCACACCCTATTTACATTGGATAATCCTTGAGTCTGTTGTATTGTTGGGATACATGTACCAATACCTGCATAACCTAGCAAGCACAGCTCTCTTGTGGTCAAAGAAGGTACCTGATGAATCCAAAACATGAAAAATATTTGGAGGTTTAGACTTTGTATGTATAAAGGCAACATAAGGTTCAAATCTTCCTGGCAGTACTTACATGTTACTGTGACCTCTAAATGGAGAATTACATAAATTCCTTGACAATGTTTAGTTTGGCTCATGGATTAATATTGTCAGAGAAATTACAGAGAGGTTCATTAAGTGTGCCTGTACTATCTAATGCCTGAGAGTACAGACTTAAGTTACCTTTAAAAGGTCAGAATCTGCATCTGTGGCAGGTTTTATTTAGGTTGTGAAAGTGTAAATTGTTCATGAAAACTATGAGAATAAGATTCTTATTTTGATCACTTAAATCTCTGAAGCTCAAACATGCTCATCTTCCCGAGAATTTGACTTTTCTTCACGTCACAGCGTCACATCAACACATCATTACAATTTTTAAGCAACAGGTTGATGATCAACATTAATAATAAAAATTCAAAAAATTGTGTCGCTGTATTTTTTACTTATTTCTCAAGTTATAGTAAAATGGTTGGCTTTCCTTTTATATATACTGTATATACTGTGTTAAACTACTTTAATACATCATATATGGCTCTTTGAATACTTTCAAATGTCGGAAAGTTCTTGGTATTGCTTGGATTGTTGTTGTCGTTCTTTGTCTTATGTCTAAAGAGTATCTGGATATCAGAAACTGCAACACCTACAGCAACCTAACTTGGAAGATATGTAACAGCTCAAACTAACTGAACCTTAAGGCCTGTAATGTGAACGTAGCCTAAGTCCCACCTGGACATCAATCATTCTCTGATACTTGCTGTGTTTTTGAGAAGGTTGAACGCAGACTTTATAATTGATGACATGGCTGTGTCACTCTGATTTAGTGGATGTGTTCTCATCTTGTGGTGCAGGCCATGGCCATTTTTGCTTAAGTCAAAAACACTTAAAAGTTTTGACATCCATCAAGTTTAATCCAATTTTCACCTAATTTCACACATGAAAAGTTTGGATCAAGCTGGACACAAGCTGTATTTTGAGTTTAAAGTTGTGGTGATGAAGCAAATTTTACATAAACTCTCACAAATAGCACAAAAGTTTTCTTTGTGCTATTGTAACCAAAGTCGGTGCACATGTTCACAGTCTGGTTCTGAAAACTCCCTGCAAAATCATTCTGCCTCAACACAAGGTCAAAAAAGGTTATATCTCATAATTAACTGAAAGATTTTCTGTTAAATTAATTTGGACGTGGTTGTGAATGATGGAAGCGGGTGGAATTTATATGCAAATAATATGAATTTTAGCAATAGTGCACTTGTAACCTCAAACATTTGTCAAGAATCATCTGCAGGTCATAGAGATCTTACAAAAGCTCAGTCCTACTAACACAGTGGATTTATTTAGACTGTGGCCTTTCAGAAAAACCACAACAGGATGTATCATCACAAAGCTCCAGCAGAGGGCAGCATGCTGCTATTTTCTGTTGGTTTTCAGTTGCTGCTGCTGGTTTAATCTTCTTCCTATTATCATAAATGTGCATTTGAAACTATGAACACACATTTCTACTTTAGAGGGAACACAGTCAGTTAATTGTATAATTTAAACCCCTTAATTATGGTAGATTGTGTTTATATTCTATCTTAAAGAGCTAAAACATTAGGATTTGATCTTTAAAAGACCATCGAGTTCATAAATGTTAAGCCAAGATCCTTCTTCTTGGAAGAACAAAAATACTCCAGAGGTCAAATTTGCACAAATAAAACACTGCAAAGATTTTTCTCCTGTTCAATGAGCACATGTTTCAAGATTTAGTGTCTATTTCTGAACTAGATATAATTTTATCATAGATACAGAAAACCTAAGGAGCATGTTTCAGCTTTTCAGAACGACATTTACTCAAGTAATTATTGTACTTATGTAAAATTCTGACTTTATACTTTATTCCACCACATTTCAGTTGGAAATATTGCACTCTTTACTCCACCACATTTATCTGACGTATTTTTAAAAATCTATAATTATCAAATAAAATACACTACATTTTTATATAGTAAATTAAACCACCCAGCAGTTAATATTAAAAATGACTACAGCATTAAAATGTAGCCTACATGTTACTGTATCAATAATATATATAATACAGTAGTTTAATATATAATAGTGTAACATTTTGGCTTCATACTTTCATAGTAGAGCTGCAACAATTAGTGGATTAATCAATTAGTCAATCGACAGAAAATAAATCGGCAGCTATTTTGATGATTGAATAATAATTTTTTTGGCATAATTTGGTATAATTGCCAAAAAAATGTTGGTTGCAACTTCTCACATGTGAGAATTTGAAGCTTTTCTGTCTCTTTGGGTTTTGGACAGTTGGTCAAACAAAAGTAAATATTTAAAGTCGTCACTTTGGGTATTAAGATATTAAAAACAGGCATTTTTCACTATTTGCTGACATTTTATAGACAAAACCATTACTTGCAATACATAAGTTGCAGCCTTATTACATAGTTTAGTATATTATAGTTATGGTTATATCTCTAGTCTCTACCTCATTGTTTTCGTATTTTGATTTATGTCACGTGGCTGCCGTAACACTTTAATTTCCCTTTGGGATCAATAAAATATTCTATCTATCTATCTATCTATCTATCTATCTGTCTATCTAAACAGTTTTTAATTTTTCCAGCAATATTTATATTTACTTAAAGTGAGATTTTGAATGCAGGACTTTTAATTGTCACAGAGTATTTTTACAGTATTTTTACATTTATACTTTTACTGCTGATGACCCATCTTACCTGTTCAGAGGAAGTGAAACTTCACGTATTGAACTGACTCACAGGAAACACAAGACACTGAACTGAATAAATGCACCGTTGCTGCAGGTATTGGCCCCATATATCAGTCTGACCCTGATTCGTTCGGCATGTGGTGTTTTCAGCAGCAGAACACTGTGTTTTCATGAGTATGTTTCTGAGAGCTGCTGCTGCTTTCTGACCCAGTTTCCCTGCTTGACTTGACTGGGTTGTTTCCAGCGCTGCTGTGGGAGGTCCCTGCACACAGCTCAGCATGCTCTCTCTCTCTCTCTCTCATGTGTAGGCAACGCTTCCCTTTTTTACTCCTGAAATTCTGCCTAAATGTAGTTGGTGTTTACGTGCTGTGACTGCAGTGAGTTTGATCTAATCCATGACACCAACTATAATAATAATAATGACATACAAGAATTAGGAACATTAGAGCATCACGTAGCACTGAGCCCATACATAAAACAGATGAAAGTGCAAGTGAAATGTATATATAAATAAGTAAAATGCATATAAAAGAAATGAGCTCATATAAAGGTAAAATTTAAGTAAAAGAAATAACCACAGTTGTAGACAAATAAGATGCAAATAAAATAAATAAGCTTATGTAAAGCAGATAGAATGCCAGTAAAAGAACAAACCTTGAATATAAAATAGATAAAAGTGCAAAATAAATGGAAGTGCATTTAAAAAATAGTAAAATAAATAAAACCACAAGTAAAATTGTAGTGAGAATGAAATAAAATAAAATAAAACATCATACACCATAAAATAGTAATATAAAAAGAAAATATAAAAGTGATGCAATAATGTAGAGGGATAACATTGTTAAGTGTCGTCCATCTTGTAAAAGTGAGTTAACATAACCTCATTACTCTTTATTTGTCCTGAATACATGCAAAGCACAAACATGTAAAGTATAGTAAATCTGCAAGTATTTTTCATGTCAAGTTCAATTCTGGTGAATGTTGACCAATAGCAAGCTGTCTCGGTCCAAAATGGAGGAAGCTATCGTAGCTTATTAGCTGCGTGTCACCATCAAGTGGCAACTACCGTGTTTTGAGGCTGAAGCACCTTAAATTGCCACCAACGGCTGCTAGATGCTCCTACTGACTCCCATTCAAAAAGCCTTACCAACATGCTTGCGTTGTATCAGCTCTCAGATATGTGTTGCTTTGGATAAAAGCGTCTGCTAAATGAAATTGTAAATTGTAAATTCTCTCTAGAAATACTTAGTCAATAATTTTTTCGACGAGTCAATCTCTAAATTCAGGCCCTCTAATAAGTGTGCTGGTGGTCATTTTAGAAATTATTGCTCCGTCAATAAGATTTGAAGACTAATAGTAGCTTCGATGTATGCTATGTGGGTGTTGATTGACAGCTGTGATTGACAGTTGGCTCACCTGCTGCTTTCCCCAGCTCCGGGACTCGCACTGAGTCAGACTATTGTCGCTGTTCCACTAAGTTTAAAGATGCCCTCCATCTACTCCTAATCCTTCTCCCTTATTGAAAATTCCAGTCTATAAATATGCAAATTTTTCATTTCAGAAGTTTAAATGTTGGACACAAGATGTCTCCTATTTTCACTGTGATGTCCATTCTCAGTGTTTGTGCACTGGAGGCTTCAGGTTTCCACATCACACTTGTGTAAACTGAATATTGGACCAGGATTGCATTCAAAACTAGTTGTGATATCACAAATCATGCTTGTAGGCCTTCCCCTTAAAATCAGATTTTCAATGAGCACAGAGAAACTTTCCACCTTCAGCAGATGACGGATGACATTCTGCACAGAGAAGCTCAAACATCTAACTGTAATAGGAAAAAGAAAAACAGTGGAGGGGGACTTTAATGTTACTTAATTACAATACCTGTGCTGTTAGCACAATTTAACCAAAACTAGCCGACGTTAGCCCAAGTGTGCACTGCTCAGTGTTCGCAGTAAGCTAGCGTTAGCTTCGGTCCGAGGTAGTTGGGCGTGTTACCAGAGTGTGAAAGGCAACACCTCGCACTCCTTACTTGGAAGGTCCTGTCTCCAAACGGAAAAGATGGCTCTGACCAGAAGCTGCAATGACTGGGCTTCAAACCAGCTCCAGTGAAAACCAACAAATGACACTTCGCTTCATCCATTTTATATATAGTCCGTGGTCACCATCCAGTCTTATTTAACCTCCTTTATCGGAGTATAAACTACTACACATGAGAAGAAACGTTTTCAATCAGTTGATGGTATACAAACATCTTCTGAATAGACTGTGTGAAGTTACTGTCCATTTAGCAACTGAAATAAGCTAATGAGATTTGCTAACTGACATTTAGCAATCTCAATAGCTCGGAGAGCTTTATGTTCCCTCTTCAATAACCTTTTATTGAAGAACAAGAAAATAGAGAGAAGCTCCAGGAGCTATTGTGACTCACTAGTGCTAACATGTTAGCAGTTAGCTGACCAGCTACAGCAGTTCACCAACTAGCCCTGCGACTAGTCTCTGTCACCAATCTTCCAGACCTCTTCACACAGACGAGTTAATGTCACTTTGTGGTGTGAGTGTTGATTGACATGTCATACTGGGTGTAATTAATAACGTGTTTCAGGGTCCTCGTATTGTGCATACTGATTTATGGTATTCTGTTATTCATATCCTGTTCTAATATCAGATGCTAAAAATGGTCAAAGTTCCAAAACTTATGGTGAACATATGTAGAAATGCTGCCTGCAAGTCAAAAGCCAGGGCTTCAACCTGCTCTCGACGCTTTGTTTTCAGCATTTTTTTCTACTTAAAAAACTAACTTAAATGGCTGTCCCTTCTGTCGTCTTTGTTGCTAAGGTTGTTGCTAAGGTGTTTCTTTGTGTTATTCACATTGTCAACTCTCATTTTTTGGATCAGATTCAGCTCCAACATATATGGATGTATTTGAGAAATTTTCATTTTGATAAAGGAAAAAAAGGAGTCAAATCCTGCTGCTATAGTTTGTTTATGTAGTCTACAGAGCCAGACAAAGCTTCCTGAAACTGACCAATCAGAACAGAGCGAGCTCATCAGGAGGAGGGCCTTAAAGAGACAGGAGCTAAAACAGCCTGTTTCAGACAGAGGCTGAACTGAGGCGCTGCATAAAGGGCCAGTATAAGATAAATAAGAGTTTTTATCCAACCCAACTACCAGACGTACTCTGCGAGTTTGAGCTTAACGGCTCCGGTAGCCAGGTGTTCTTTGCATGCTGGGATGTGAATGAACGAATTTCACAGTTGCTAGCAGCTACCCAGAGAATTAATTGAGGTCCGACCTGGACTAGTGAAACGAAGAACATTGTTTTTGGCCAGACGAACTTCTTCAGGACCTTCTTCCTGTGTTTATGTTCTCAATCCCACCCTAGACAAATCTGACTTTTCGCTGTGTGAAAAGAAACCAAACCAACGGGAAAGCGCACCGCGTTTACCAACTCATCCACTGATTCCTAGTTACAAAAACCGTCACACACAGACCTTCGCCCCTTATTACGGTCATTAGTAAGAAGGTTTCAGGCACTATTAAGGCCACA
Organism: Thunnus maccoyii; assembly: GCF_910596095.1. Lineage (NCBI taxonomy): Eukaryota > Metazoa > Chordata > Actinopteri > Scombriformes > Scombridae > Thunnus > Thunnus maccoyii. The sequence goes on along the minus strand of NC_056549.1, from coordinate 5,937,881 downwards.
GTTTGCTTCAAACGAAGTGCTTGTCGGATCATCTGACAGCCTCTGAATCAGGTCTGACAGTTTAGTAACTTTTCGAAACTGACAATCACAGCCAATTTGGCAGTGACTCTCAAGCTGTCTTTGTTCATTCTTAACACAACTACTGCTGTCTCTTTTCATGTAAACTGTGAATGTCTTCTTGCTTTTTCACTGTTATGTATGATTGAAGTCTCGCCCCTCTTTGTGACAACACTTTCACCTTTAGACGTGGTCAGACGACACTTTGTACGAACTACTTTGTTTCGAATCTGACTTTCAAATACGCTGTTAGACAATTCAACAAGCACTTTGTTTGAAGCACTAAGGTCTTTACACTCTCCGAAAATATCATCATCGTATAATAGTCCTATAGAGACTTACAGTGTCTCATGTTACCCGGTAGTAAGTGTGCAGTGACCTTTCAGTGCAGTCTGGGGAAACGTGTGCGTAGGTCTGACTTCTAATACTTCTAATGGAGTTTTATGAGGTTGAAACAGTAAAACGTCCCATTTATCCGTCCATTTATCAGGCTGTGAAATTTAAGGAAGATGGAGGGAGCCAGTGACTCAGTAAAAAGAGGAGCGCAGTAGGCAGAGCATGATATGGGTCAATATGAGCTCCATTAGGTATATACTGTATATACTTATGATGAAAGAGTTATCCACATAGCACCTAATGTGTTATGAGGAGTTCAACCAAGTAAACATTGCTTCATTTTAAGGAGCCACAAACCAAAAAGGAAGGAAACCTCTGATGGGTATTTGCCTTTTGTCTAAATCTGCAACATTTACATCACATTTATGTCAATTAATGTGTATTTGAGGGCACAAAAAACGTTTACTTTAATCAGTGCTGATACAGTCAGTGGTGAAAGAGGGTTCCATGTTCCCTCGACTCTGAATACTTTATATTCTGCTGGGTTTCATCTATAGCAATGAATCATGTCATTAAGATGAATAACATATGTGGTAAATTTTATATTTGTATTTAATATGAGGATACGATATAGTATTATGTACAGTATGTAAGTATGGTCATACACATGTTCCACTTCTGATGATTTTTGAATAACCTCCTAATGGATACTGTATAGAAAAACAACTTGCATTTAATAGTGTAATAGTAATGTCAACATATGTGTAATAACATGTATGTATGTAGATACATATCGGTACATATGGAGGGTAAATATTCTGTGTATGGGTTCATGGAGGTTGTCAATCACAGCAGAAATGATTAGTCGAGTAACCGATCAAAACAAAGGTAATCAATCAGTATTTTCAAATTAAAAATACAAATAAATAACCAGTTTCAACTTCTCAAATATGAATTTTTACTGGTTTTCTCAGTCATCTATGAGAGTAAATGTAATATATTTGGGCCTTAAACTGTTGGTTGAACGTTTTCTAACGTTTTTATGAAAATAATCTTTTATTACAGCTTTAGTATGAATTCTACATGGTATGTGTGGGGGCACTGTATCTTGTTCATGTTTGGCACATGTATGGGGATTATTTAAGAGGTCATGGGACGTGTGTGTGTGTGTGTGTGTGTGTGTGTGTGTGTGTGTGTGTGTGTGTGTGTGTGAGTTTTCTGCCAGCAACCTCACTGACAAGACAGTAAAAGAGGGAAAGAAACTAAACTGATTTCAGGAAAAGCATTCTCTTGAGTATTAAGTTGGACTTTTAAGTCACATTTTTTCCACTTCTCTGAGCTCCGCGGTGCGTGCGTGCTCCAAGTCCACCGGGGTGACCGGGAGCAGCTGCCCGGGCCATGTGCACCTGTGCATGGCCACGCAAGTGGCATCAGCCCTGGTGTCAGACGGTGAGAGGGAGTCGTTGATGTTTCCCCAGACTGGGAGCACTGGTGCTTCTGCTGGAGCTGCACCATCAGCATGAATAATGTAGATCCTGGAGGAGATCCAAGCCCAAACACAGCTGCTGCAGAGGGTGAAACAAGGAGGGGAAGCGGGGATAAAAGTCCGGGGTCCATCTCAAATGTGACCGTCATGGAGACAGGGATGCTCAGCGGGCATAAAGTGAAAAACCTCGGCAGCAGCGGCGTCGGAGGTGCTCCTCCTCCTCCTCTTCCATCATCATCATCATCATCATCATCATCTCTCCACACACCTCCGCTGTTCGGCCAGTTCATCCAGCAGCACCATCACCACCACCACAACAACAACTACACCATAAACAACAACAACAACAATAACCTCCAGCAGGGCCAGAGAGAGAGACAACATCATGGAGGGGAAGAAAACATCCTCCAGGTGGGGAACATCCATCACCAACACCAGCTGAATAAAAGTAAAGAGGAGGAAGAGGAGGAGGAGGAGGAGGAGGAGCAGGAGCGGATGGATGCCAGCCTGGGATCAGTCACCAACACCACCAACAGCAACCCTCCTCCATGTGGGACCAGCTCCGAGTTTAATCATTATTATGGGAATGGAAGAAGAGGAGGGCCTTGCTTTGATCAACATGGCGGACAACAAAGCGCAGGGACTGGGGTAAAACCGGCGGCGCACTCGGTACACAGCACCATGGATCAGGTTCAAAACTCCCACGAAGGGTACAACAACAACAACAACAGCCCGTACAACCACTACCCGAACTACCGCCCTGGCTACGGGAGCAGCGGCTATGGAGGCATGATGAGCCCGTCACGGCAGGGGAGTAACCTGCTGGGCCCGGCCGCTGCTAACAGCAGCAAAGCGGGCATGAATGCTGCTAGCACCCCGGCTGGAGGTGGAGGAGATGGCGGCGGCAACAACGGAGGATTTCAGCGGTTCCAGCAGCAGCAGCAGCACCCGTCGGGAGCTACACCGACTTTAAATCAACTATTAACGTCTCCGAGCCCGATGATGCGGGGTTACGGAGGTGGATATCCAGATTATAATAATCCTTCTGCCCCGCAACAGCCGAGCATCGGTCCGGCTAAAGACACGGGCTCCCCGTACGGCTCGGCGGCTCACGGCTGGGGAGGACAACACAGAAACCACCCCGCCATGAGCCCGGGGAACAACGGGCAGGGCAGCGGCAGGTCTCAGGTGAATAACACGTTATTAAACTACAGCCTGTTGTAGTTGGCTGCTAATAAATGAATCTGAATAACGAGAAAGAGTCATTTTATTACGGCTAACCTGCGAGCTAACGTTATATCACAGTTAGCCGCTATGCTTCCACTGCAGATCATTTAAACAGCTCCACACACACACATTTGGGCATTTATTTACTATTAGGCAAATAAAGACTCGACTTTAATTAATAAGTTGCATAATCTACAATAAATTACAGCCATACTAATTAACAGTAAAGTAGTAAAGTCAGTGTTTCGATTCTGTGTCCAAGGTGACTCCGTGCGTAGCTTGCTAGGCTAAGCTAATATTAGCATTTTAGCTGTTGTGAACCGAGCCGCACAGGCCCGAGGAGGCTGTATGTATGTATATATGAAAGGCAACACGCTTTATTGTAAGCACCGTGATATACACTGTGATTACAATTAACTGTCATATTGTTAGATAAAGTTAGAAAATAGTGAGATATCTTGACAGGAGTTGACAATTAGCTGCGGCCGCCTGTCGTGTTTTGACAGCTCCATTCAACTCTGACATGAATTCACTAATCGCCTCGCATATGCTAATTATCTCTTTTTGAAGTATATTTTAGGTGTCTAGTTGTTTCCACAGCTGTTGTTTCTCTCTCTGTGATGCTTATAGAGGACCACAGAGAGGTAATTAAAGTTATATCAGCGGTGTGTGTTCCTGCTTCGCCCTCTTAGCTTGTGATCTGGCCGCAACTTTAGTTGGCAGGGAGCCCATTATGTCCCCATCTCCACACAGGAGCCCTGACCTTCACACATGCAGATTAGCCATGTGCCCATTACCGCCGGCACAACACTGGAGCTCAATATTCAGTATGCTCCAGCTGCTGCAGCCCGGGCCTGCTGGAGGCCTCAGCCTCGGTGCACGGCTCATGTCACCGGTCATTCTTGCTCAATCTCAGAGACAGATTACCACGACTGCTCATTAATAAATAGTGTCTTAAAACAATAGTTAAGTGCCCAAATGAACAGTGAAACATGTTTCTCTTGCTGTAATCATTCCTCCTGTTCATACTGACCATTAGAGGATCCCTTCATAATGCACTTACAGTAAACTGAATGTCTTTGAGTTGCTGACTGTTGGTTGCATCATGGGCTTTGGGAAACGGTGATTAATATTTTTCACCATTTTCTGACGTTTTATAGACCAAACATCTAATGGAAGAAAGTCATTGACTGATAAATAGATAATGGAAATAATCCTATACATTTCTGAATGCTTTTCTACAAAAATCTGCTCTGACTGAAGATGAACATATCAAACTCCAAGTCTTTCATGATAATGTTATTTGGGATATTTACAACCTTAAAACCTTAAAGGAGGGGTTCAAAAATTTTCAAGTCTGTCTTAAAACAACAGTCAGGAGCTCAAATGAACATTGAAACAGGTTTTTCTTGCTGTAATCATTCCTCCTGTTCATACTGACCATTAGTAGATCCCTCCATAATGCACTAACAATGTAAGTTATGGGGGACGAAATCCACAGTCCTTCTGTGCTAAAATGTATTGAAACGCACAATAGGTCATTTCTGCCGCTATGGGTCTCTCAATCAAAACAGTAACCAAAGATGATGACGTTGTGAAGTAGTGTGGGATCATGGGAGTTGTCTTCATTGTTAAACAACCACCATTACTGTCATCGCAGTCAGCTTCACCCGTTTAGGCTTCCTTTAGTGTTCATTGTTCAGGATGTTTTTACCAGGAGCCTAATTATCTGCAGAGATCTCCTCCTTTCTAAAATGTATGGACCCGGTGATTAAAACCAGTAAAACCAGTAAAAACTGAATAAAGCAGTCCATGTTAAAAATCAGTGTTTCTTTGACTCTGTTAAGGTGGACACAGGACGTCCGCAGGGGCTGCTAGCCAAGCTGCCGCTAACGTTTGATCAGCTTGTTTTTAGCTTAGGATTCCCTCAGTGTTCATCGTTCAGGAGGTTTTTACCGGGAGCCGAATTATTCGCAGAGGTCACCTCCTCTCTAAGACAAACGGACCTGGTGACTAAAACCAGTAAAAACACTGAATAAAGCAGTTTCACTTTAAATATCAGTGTCTCTCCGATGCTGTTCGGTGGACACAGGACGTCCGCCGGGGTTGCTAGCCAAGCTGCTGCTAACGTTTGCCTAGCATGTTTCTCTGATAACTTCAGATCAAGACGTCCAATGACTAAAATCCTTCATCCGATTAAAAGATTTCTTTACAAACAACCAAGATCTAAAAAGTGTATCATAAAAATGTGGCTTAAAACTGGATAAAAAGTCAGTTTATGACAGCCTCTGGCAGACAACCACAACGCTGTAAATGTGGCAGATATCCACTTGATATGACTAACTCAGACTGGTGAAGCCTCATATAAACTTCAAATAAAGTTTTAAACGCATTTTTATACAAAATGACTGTGGACACACTGTGGATTTTGTCCCCCATCACTTACATTGAAAGCTCATTTGAATGGGATCTTTTAATACCTAGTATGAACAGGAGGAATGATTACAGCGAGGAAAACCTCTTTCACTGTTCATATGGACACCTGACTGTTGTTTTAAGAGTTATGTTTAGTGTGTATGCCTTTTAATTTCTGTTAAACCGTTAGTCTGAGTTACCGTAATAAACAAGAATGCAAGACGCTTTTTCAAACACTTACAACAGATCTGTTAAAAACACCTGGCAAGATTCAGAGGCAATTATAGATCCAGTTTGTGCCTGTCGTGTATTGATTGACATTACAAGCCACCAGTCACAGTACTAAGCATCTGTTTTACTGAGAAGTGAATCCCTAACGATGATTTTCATTATCGATTAATCTGCAAGATGTTTCATTTCATTTCAATTCATTCATTCATTCATATTGAAACTCAAAGTGCTACAGTATTAATAACATAAAACACACATCATAAAGAAAATAGCAATAAGAGTTAAAATGAAAAAGCCTTCCTGAATAGAAAGGTTTTTAGGCCTTTTTTAAAAGAGACTAGGGTCTGTGCTGCCCTCAGATGGTTAGGAAGGCTGTTCCTCAAGCATGGTGCAGCAGAACAGAAGGCTTGATCCCCCATGGTGCGGGGCTTAGTACTGGGGGCTTGGAAGAGCAAGCTGATGGCAGATCTGAGGGTGCAGATGGAGGTTTTTGGTATGATCAGTTCCTGTAGGTAGGGAGGCGCCTGTCCGTTGATGGATTTGAATGTGAGTAGCAGGACTTTGTAGTCAATCCTGAAGGAGACTGGGAGCCAATGCAATGAAAACAGAACTGGGGTTATGTGTTCTCCCATCAGGATCCTGGCAGCGCTGCTCTGAATATACTAGAGCTTCTGGATGCTCCTGCCAGGGATCCATGTGAAGAGCACATTGCAGTAGTCCACTCTTGAGGAGATAAAGACATAGACAAGTTTCTCTGCATCTGACAAAGTTAGAGAGGGGCAGAGTCATGAGATGTTTTTGAGATGGTAGAAAGAGGTTTTGCATAGATGTCTTATATGGTCATCAAACATCAGCTGAGGGTCAAACCTCACACCCAGATTAATGACTGAGGACAAAAGGGGGATGTCCTGGCTGTCAAAGGTGAGATGAGTTATGAGGCAGTGTTAGTTTTGACAGAAAATTTTGATTTAGTTTTAATCATATATTAGTCATCTGAATTTTAGTTTGTATAGTTTTAGTTGAATAAATCTACAGTAGATTTAGATTTCGTCGACTAAAATCTAACAGGTTTAGTTAAAGTATAAGTGTATTGGGTTATTTAAATGTATCTCTAGAATTTCCTATTTATTTTCTTTATATACATCAACTGTATATGAATATGGACATCATGACAGCTCCCCAAAAGCGAAGCCAAAACGTCTCCATCGCCCCCTGGTGGCTGGCTGCAGTATAGGTCATAAATCCCGCCCTCTTCATGTTAGCGGATGGGACATGAGCCAAACTAAAAAATTAAAGTACACATCAAATAAGTTTTTCCCAAAGATAGTTTCTATCATTTTAGGTAGTTCTTAACATGCTGATGTTTGTCCAAGTGCTCATATTTCTGATAAGTTCATTTTTAATTAGTTATCTGACGACATAAAAGGGGGGGTGTGATGTCATGATTGACAGCTGTGATAGCCGCTCTCAAACCTCCGTCAGGTGGTGGGACGTGTCCCGCGGGCCGCCATCCCACGGCTCGACTCTGCTGTGTCACATAAGCAAGATGGCAGCTCCTGAAACGATATTTTGGCGTCACTTTTGCATAGTGGTAGGAAGTGGAGACACGTTGTCCATATTTATATGAAGTCGGTGATTTAGAGAGATTGCTTCACAAATGCACTATAGAGTCCTGGAGGGAACATCTATTTACCTGTTATTATGGAATGGTATTAAGGTTCGAACATGTAATACAGAAAAACAGTTTTAACTTTTGTGATATGAAACATGTCTCTATTTATCTGAAAATCAACTACAAATAAAACCAAGTCTCATATAAAAGAAACAAGAATATGGCCTTGCTTTTTCGCAAAAGACCATCTCAGACAATAACAAAATAACACCAGTGAGTATTAAGCCTGCTCTCCCTGAATAATTAGATATACTCTATTGTCTCCATCATTAGAACAAATTCCTCATCTTCATTCATTGTGACCAGTAAGCCTGTGCACCCAATCCGTGTTACTATGCCCTCCTCCTTGGTATGTTGTTCTTTAGAAGCACTTTTGTACTTAGGAGCACATAGAAGAACTGTGGAAATATTCTGCTGGGATGCTCTAGCATTATTTGCACTTAGTGGCCCATCCTTGTCATCGGAGGTCTTCTGTATCTGTGAAGTTGAATAGGGGGAAAAAGTTAGCTTTGCTTTTACTGGTGATTGTCACTCTGCACGGTTTACAAAGGATCTCGTTTTCCTTGACATCAAATGTGAAATTTATCCATATGTCTGATATCTTCCCAGCTCGTCTGTCCTTAGCATTTTGTCTTGTTTTTATTTGTTGATGAAGGTGTCCATAGATTTTGTAATAATTTTTTTTTATCTTCTTGTTTTGTCATTGACTGAAACTAAATTAACGAAATTAACTAATTAGTATGGGGGATGACTGAATCTGGTGTGGAGTGCCAATAATAAGAGCTTCAGTTTTGCTGCTGTTTAAATGGAGGAAATTTGTGCACATCCAGTCTATATCTCCTTAAGACAGGTGCTGAGGCCTGACATGGCTGCAGAAGGGCTTGGGGCAGTTTTGATGTAAAGCTGGGTATCATCAGCATATCATTGAAAGACATCCCATCTTTGCTGATGATACATCCAAAGGGGAGCATGTAGAGGGGGCCAAGAACTGATCCATGCGGAACACCACAGGTGACAGGGAGGGAAAGGTTGGACTGAAACCACTTAGGTGCAGAGTCTGACAGTCCAGTGGTGGTGTGGAGGCGCTCTAAGAGGACCCTTCATCCCCTGCCATCAGAGGGTCATTCACAACCCTGAGCAGAGCTGTTTCAGTGCTGAATGAAAACCTGACTGAAAAATTTCAAATAGGTTGTTGCTGTTTGCTGTTTTGATGGTCCTGAAGTTCAAAAGCAACCATCTTCTCTAACACCTTGGACAGGAAAGGGAGGTTGGAGAACTTCTGGGTCCAGGGTTGGTTTCTTGAGGAGGGGACGGATGACTGTGACCTTGAGGGCAGATGGAGCACTATCAATTTAAAGGGAGAGGTTGACAGTTTGGGTGATCAGGGTCTGAGAATGGGGATGTATGATTTGAGCAGAGCTGTGGGAACGGGGTCCAGGGCACAAATACTTCCTGAGGATTTCCTCAGTGTGGCTCTGCCTGATGCCAGTAAAATGGAGTAGAGGCGGCGAGCTACCCAGACAAAGGGTCGATGACAGGAGGAGGCAGAGAGGAAGAGCCGGACATCAGAGAGCTGATGTTGTTGACCTTGGCTGTGAAAAAGCTTTTCCAGTTCTGAAAAGGCATTTGACACTTAGGTTTAGTAGGGGATGACAGGAATGTCAAATCCATTAATTGGTCGGACATACCCAGATCATAGACCTGTAGGTTATTGATGTGGGTGGAATCAGTGATGACCAGGTCAGGTGTACCCCCTGGTGTGAGCAGGGGCATCAACATGCTGCTTCAAGCCAAGACACTCAATCAGACTCAGGAACTCCACTGCAACATTACAGGAGGGGTTGTCAACATGTATGTTCATATCAACAACAATGTCAATGTTGGTTGTCACGGAACAGATTGAGGTGAGGAGGTCATGTATCTCAGGGAGGAAGGATGTTTGGTTTTGGGGGGGGCCGGTAGATGAGAAGCACCGTCATGGAACATGGAGGTTTACATTTTAGAACAAGGCATTCAATAGAAGAAAGATCAGGCATTTTTGATTAATTGAGGGGTCGTTTCGTCTGTAAAAATGTCAGAAAATAGTGAAAAATGGACTTAATAATTTCCCAATGCACAAGTCGATGTCTGGTGTGGTGTGTTTTGTCTGAACAACAGTCCAAAACCCAAAGACATTCGGTTTATCATCATGAAAGACAAAGAAAACCATGAAATCTTCACATATGAGAAGCTGGAAATGGCAAATGTTTGGTATTTTTGCTTAAAAAATAACTAAAACCATTATTAGATTATCAAAATCTGTAGATTTCACATTTTCTTTATCTAAGTATACAATTAAATTTCAGCTAAGTTTAAGTTCAGTTAAATTTCAAAACTTCTCCACCAAAACATCACAGTTGTAAGAAAAATTCTCTTTGTGTGGATTGATTATCGATTTATTAAAGGTAATGGAGCTTTAATCTCTTACTAATAGAGCAGAGTTTTATGACTTATCTGAGATTCAGTCATTTCTCACACTGAGCATCGCTGTCAGCTGAGCCCCCCCTCTGTTTACATCTGGATTATTGATCAGGTCTTTCACAGCTGACCGTCCTTTCTGACAGCAGCCAGCTGTGTGGACTTGGCAGAGCTCCCGACCTGCTTGACTTGTTCTTATTTTTATTTACTCTCCTCAGCTGACTGATGGAAATGTGTCATCCACACTCACAGCAAAGATTAAAGAAGGAGCTTAAATGTCTGGATTTTTTGTGTGTGTGTGTGAAATTCATAAAAGGTTTCTATTTTTAGCCACAGCCGTCTGAGCAGCAGAGAAAACATCTGTTCTCACGGAGTCACTTCACACCTACTATTATGTCAGTGTGTCAAATACACTGTGTGTGTGTGAATATTAAAGCGTGCCCAGGCATGACTGTTGACTCCAGTTTGAAGTGGCCTCACAGGCTTTTGGATTGCTCATATTTTGTCTAAGTGCTGCTTCAGCTGAATCCTCTCTGACAGGAGAGTTTAGTCTCGGCTGTCATTTTTTGGCTCAGTGAAGCCCCCTGAGACCCACCTGATGGTACATTAGGTTGTGATGTGTTTACTGTCCTCCAGGGCTGCAATTAACCGCTATTTTCATTATCGATTAATGTGCAGGGTATTTTCAATTCATAGCTGAGTTGTTTTTTTCCATAAAATAGTGGAAAAATGGCCGTTACAGTTTCCTACAGCCCAAGTTGACGTCTTCAAATGTTGTGTTTTGTCCGACCAACAGTCCAAAACCCAAAGACATTTGGTTTACCATCACAAAAGACAAAGAAAACCATAAAATCCTCCCATTTGGGAAGCTGAAACCAGCAAATGTTTGGCGTTTTTGCTTAAAAAACTACTAAGCGGTTATTAGATCAGTGGTTCTCATACTTCTTCACATCAAGAACCCCTAAACTGACACAAATAGACCACAGACCCCCATTTCATAAGATTTTGTCCCAGGGTCCCCCATCTGGTAAGACTTTTGCTTTTAGATGTTTTATTACAGAAAGTGTATGAAACCCATGACCAGTATAGTCATACCCTTAAAACAAAAATGCCAAAAAAATTTGCTGGTTTCAGCTTCTCAAATGTTAGGATGCTTTTCTTTGGCATACATGACAGTAAACTGAATATCTTTGGGTTTTCGACTGTTGGTCGGACAAAACAAGACATCTGAAGACGTCACTTTTAACTTTATAAAATGATTGAAAAATTTATTTGCGCTGCAACTAAAGATTATTTTCATCATAGATTCATCTCATTCATTTTCTTGATTAATTGGTTTGTTGTTTGGTCCATAAAATGTCAGAAAATGATATTTTATAGACAAAACACTTAATCAAGAAAATAATTGACAGATTAATTACAGTTGCAGCCTTAAATCCATCCAATAGCTGTTGAGACATTTCACTCAAAACACAAATGTTAACCGCATGGCGGTGCTAGAGGAAAAGTCAAAGGATCATCAAACTCAGCAGGATTCATCCTTTGGGGGACCATGAATGTTTGTACCAAATTTCATGGCAATCCATCTGATAATTGTTGAGATGTCAGTGTTTAATAAAATGTACTGCGTAGCTAAAAATCAGACTGTATACCTGCATCACTGACAGATTAACTCATCGTCCAATCGTTTGTCTCCTTCAGGTGCCGCCTATGGACCCAATGACGATGAAGCGCTCTCAGCTCTACGGCATGAGCAACAACCCGTACTCCCAGCAGCAGGGGGCGCCGTACCCCGGCCAGCCCTACGGCTCCCCCTCCCCACACAGATACCCGATGGGCATGCCGGGCAGAGGGCAGATGGGGATGGGAGGGATGCAGTACCCTCAGCAGCAGGTAGGTGGCGCCTCGAAAAAACAGTTTAAACTGTGAACAAAATGTTTGTTTGTTTCTTTTAAGTTGAAGATGGTCGACTAGAAATGACTTTAAATGCAGCTCAGTGTCCGTTACGCTTAGATTTATGTATTTTTTCAGATGAAATTGATTGATTGATTGATTCCTGCACATGCTCAGTGGTGTCTGCCTTACACAGAACTACTCTCCGGAGACTGTGATCGCTGTTATTAGTCTTTGGAGCCGTTTCTAAACAAACTAACGTGACCAAACTCTTCATAATGGAGGATCATGTCACCCAGTGCGGCAGTGTGGCTCATTGATGTGTTTTAAATAGTTTTTGGACAACAACGGAGGTCTACGGCACAGAGGAATAAGATATATCAGGCTTTGGATACACACACAAGACTTGTTCAGTTCATTGTTGGTTTGGCTCCAAACATGAGCTTCGTTGACAATAAGAAAAACATAGAAAATTGCCAAAATAACCCTTTTTAGAAAGTCATGGCTACCTCAAGCTGCACTGACAGTTTGACCAGTTGAAAGCTCCTTCCTTGTGGCAAAACAAAATCAAACTGCTAATGAAGGCAGGAGAGCTGCTGTGTGTTCACAGTGTCTCTTGAAAACAATGACAGTCACGATTATGGAAATAGTTGGTGGTGTACGTAGTTAAAACTGTATACCGGCACAACTCTGCCATTGCATCTGTTTGCTGCCGAGCTGTTTTCTTCTTTCTGAGACCTGCTGTTGTATCATATGAGTCGTCACAGTCTGTCATGTTTGACTTCTTAACACTTAGAGCCACAGTTCGTCTGTTGTTCTCTGTTGAAACAGTCGAAGTAGTTTGTGTTTTTTTGACCTCAGTGTTTCCTGCCACAGTGAAGCTGGTATGAATGTCAGAGTTTCAGCTGCTGATTCATCTGCAGCGTCACCGCAGCACAACACAGCCATTGATGGTGACAGACCACATGGCTGCCGCAGAGCGAGCCAGGCCGGGCCGGGTCAGGCTATTCCTGGTGCAGACTGGGCTGAGGCTATTTTTAGACTCCAGACTGCTGGTTTGAGTCTCATGCTGAAATCTCTTAAGTTCATCAGGGTTTACTAGCGAACAGTGGTGAAAGAAGTATTCAGATCCTTTACTTAAGTAAAAGTATCAATACAGAAATGTAAAAATACTCCATTACAAGTAAAAGTCCTGTATGAAAAATCCTGCGTAAGTAAAAGTACATAAGTATTATTAGCTTGATGTAGTTAAAGTATTGCAGTAAAAGTAGTGGTTTGGTTCCTCTGGCTGATATATTATTATATATGACATCATTATATTATTAATACTGAAGCATCAGTGTTAGAGCAGCATGTTACTGTTGTAGCTGCTGGAGGTGGAGCTAGTTTCAACTACTTTATATACAGTTAGCTAGTTTAGTCCAGTGGTTCCCAACCTAGGGGTTGGGCCCCTCCAAAGGGTCAGCAGATAAATCTGAGGGGTCGTGAGATGATTAATGGGAGAGAAAAGAAGATAAAACAAAGTTCTGATACACAAATCTGTTTTCAGTTTTTGGACTTTTTCTCTAATCTTTGATTTTTGGTGAAATATTGGATCATTTGAACATTTATTGAAATGAAAGCATGTGAGAAGTTTAGAGGGAAAAATCACTATTTGGTGGAGCTGTTAACAACTCATAGACATGTGAAATGTGACCCCGACTACACACTGCTTTTTGTAAGAAGTCAAAAGCCAAAAAGGTTGGAAACCACTGGTTTCATCTTTAACAATGTGTTGTATTTTAAAAGCTTGTTATATTATCCATTGTGTCAAATCATCATCTGAAAAGAAACTAAAGCTGTCAAATAAATGTAGTGGAGTAGAAAGTACAATATTTCCCTCTGAAATGTAGTGAAGTGGAAGAATAAAGTACCATCACATGGAAATACTCAAGTAAAGTACAAATACCTCAAAATTGTACTTAGTTACTTTCCACCACTGCTGCCTCTGATGCTTCACAAACAAGAACATAAAGCAACATTTCTTTGGAAATGATGAACCAGAAAGAGAAATAATTTTCTCTTTGTCATGTGTTCATGTCTTCTTCAGACAATTTAAAATCTTAATAAAAATTCGGAGAGAGCTTTGTGAAAGTATTGGCAACACGCAGGCCTTAACATGAGTCTCAAAATCAGGTATGAACCACTTCCTTCCTGTAGAGTTGAAAGGTCGCTGTATGACAGTAACAGTGGATTTACAAGGTGGAAAAAAAAAAAAAAAAAAGTATTGAATCTTCCACACAAACATTCCTGCAGCACACTGCAATATTTTCCACCTCAGCGTGTGTTTCCAGGTGTTTTATGTGTAAAAAGTCGTATAAAGCCCTTTGTGTCTCCAGAGGGAGCTGATGTCACTGATGATGTCACTTGAGTCAGCGTCGGTCGGGGCTGAAGACTACAAAAGTAAAAACATCTGGGGATGTGGAGTTAGGAAGAAGTGAGGTTACCAGACCTCTGTAGCCCTGTAGCTGCTCATCTCTGCTGGAGGCTATGTAGATGACACTCCACAAATCTCCAGGTGCATTGTGGGTAATGTAGGCACCAGGTTTTGACAAGGAAGAATAATATGTGGAATAAAAAAGACGATATCTCTGGTTCTGCTGCATCAGTTTTTATTTTATTTATTTTTCATCCAAGGCCACATCTAATAATTATTTACCTTATCGATTAATCTCTTGTTTATTTTCTCAATTAATCGGTTTTTAATTTAGTCTCTAAAACATCAGAGTGAACAGTGTCCACCAAAATATCTTAGAGCACAAGGTGGTATCATTAAATGTTTTTTTTTTTGTCCAATAAACAGCCAGAAACCCCTAAAATATTCAATTTACTATTATGTAAGAGCAAGAAAAGCATCATATTCTCACATTTAAGAACCTGGAACCATCAAATCTTTGGCATTTTTGTTCTCAAACGATTATTTGATTATCAAATCAAACTCAAATCAAAGTTTATTTAGTGATTCTAAGTGCTTCACATATAAAAGCAAAGATTAATACACTAATAAAGTACAGGAATAAGTTAAGAATCAAGAGAGAAAACCCCGCCAAAAAAAACAGCTGCTGATTAATTTTCTTTTGATTGACTAATCAATGAGTCGGCTAATCATTGGAGCCTTAATTTCATTCTTTTTAAAAACTGTCTATAGTGACAAATACAATTCTAAATCTGTCTAATAAACTTTTAATATTCTTGCTTCAGACACTTCTGTTGTTGCTGAAATCGGAGGTAAAATGCATAATTTTAGACTCGATGATCGTCTTTCACACAATCATTATCCATCGTGGCTCAGCGGTGTACAGTGTGTCACCATGTAAACACAACTGTTCTGGGTTCAGTCTTTTCTCGTCTCTGTTTCCCTTTTAAACTTTCTAGTAAAAGTTAAAATACTAAAACAAATAATTTTCAGACTCGAGGAAACCTGACAGTTTCTGCTGTTGTTGAGCAGATTTCAGGTGAATCCTCTGCAGACAGTTCCTCTCGTCTCTGTTGTAGTTTCTCTTCCCCGGTCGTAGATTATACAGATCTGTCCCCCCCCCCCCTCGCCCGCCCCGCCCCCACCGCCCCGGAGCTTTACCACCTGCGATCCTCTGATGTCGTCTCACAGATTCCTCCGAACAGAGATTGTCATCACGGAGTAACGGCGCCGTTATTACATCATTACAAGCTGACAGCTTTGTTTCGTTCAGCCCGAGGGAACCGGTGTCAGTTTGTCATCTCTGCCGGCTTTCCCACCAGACCGAGGTAGATGAAGACAGCCGCAGAGGCACACAGAGAGAGAGAGGAAATGTAATGACTTTTATCTGAGCGAGGGCCCCAGATGGCCCCGGGACCGCTTCTTCATTAACTCTCTGATTCCAGATGAAATTGGATGTCGACCAGTCGGCTTCACCGCTCCACAGGTCAGATTGATTCTGGTTTCAGGAGGTTTTCTTTCCTGTTAGAGAACATTTAGAGACTCCGACACAAACCTTCCTGTGAATTCTTCCTTTACTTTAAAGGAGCAGGCTGACATTTTTGGGGAAATCCTCTTGTCTTACCTCTTTAATGGTCTCACCTAATAAAAAAGCACCAAAATCATATATTTATTTTCCTTTTTTTCCCAACAGAATCATGAAAAAACAGCTCTCAACAAGCACTAATGCAATCCAACACAACAGCTCTGCCATAAATTCTACTTTTATGAACGTTATACATTTTCAGTTTTTGTTGACATTGTCAGAAAGGTGATAATTCTACTTTATGTTTATTATTGAGGTCATAGTGGGTGGTGATGGTGGTGTACTGGAGGGGGGGGGTTGTCTATGTCAGAAGACGTCCCGACTCTTTGATATTAAAGAGTTTTGTTCCTGGAGCATCGTGGAACAGTGTGAGGCTTATTCCTGACAGAGACAGACGGAGAACACGCTGAACTCTCAGGGGAAGTCGGAGCTTTTCAGCAAATTAAATATTGTATATAGGTCGTTTTCCAGGAATACAGCAGAGAGTTCAGCAGAGTGGAAACTTTTAGAGAGAACATTCTCCTTTAAATCTGTTTTAATTAGAGCCTGAATGATATATCAGCTGACTGATATTATCGACCAGTATCAGCTCTATTAATATGTATGTATTAATGTGTATTACGCCATGATCGCCTTGGATTTTACTCACTGAACAGTCTGTATGTTGCAGCTGTTGGGCTCTACATCAAAATGTGTCGGCCAAATGGAGCAGCAGTACCTGACAAAACACTTTAAATCGTGTTGTGGAAGGAAACGACGTTAGCTTACAGCTGCGTCCCCTTAAACCTGGGATTTATTAATGGAGTCTGGCTGGACGCTCTTTGGTTGTATGATTGGTGGTTAGAGAGTTTAAACATATAAACGAGACAAAGTATTCATACAGGTGTGTTTGTAACTACCGAGCATCAGCACCGACCCCCCGGTCAGCTCACCCTGGCTGGGAGCCAGGTTAGCATGTTAGCCTGTTAGCCTGGATGCTAGCTGAGGGGGGCCTGTGCGAGCCTTGGTGGAACTCCAGGAGCGAGAACTCAGTGCACAAGTGGAGGAGCTGCTGGACATTTAATACACATGCGCTGAAGTGTAAAACAAGAGTTACCTCATGAAAAAAAGAAAAAACATGAACATAGCGTGGTCATGGCGGTTGCTCGCCATCCACCGCACTTGGCTTGGTGTCACAGTTGAGTTCAGTGATGCTCATTTTGCTGACGTGCATTTCCACTCTGTCGTCTTGTCTCCTCAGATGGGTTCTCAGTACACTCAGCAGCAGAACGTGGGCGGTTACTGTCAGCCGGGTCAGCCGCCATATTTCAGCCCCCCGCAGCAGCAGCCGGCGGCGCCCAGCCAGCCGCCGTACATGCAGCCCCGCCCACTGCCGCAGCAGGTACGACCACACTGAGACGCTTCTCTTTTTTTTTTTTTTTTTTAACACACACTCTGTTTTCTCAACTCTATGTTTCTGTAAATTAAACTTCCTGCAGATGTTTCACAATAAAAGCCTTTATAGGGAGGAGATTGTTCCCTCTGAACTGTTGAAGGCTTTTAATGTGAAAGAGATGGAAAAAGCTTCGAGTTTGCTTTAAAAACAATATAGTCAAATATGAAACTTAGATTTAAATAAAGGCCACTGTTATTTTGATATCTAACAATTCAAACAGGATCGACGGTGATGGACTCAGGCTCTGGTCAGTCAGTCTCTTCTCTCTCTGATCACAGCTCTGATATTTGTCCGCCTTCGTCCTTTGTCGCCGAGTTTCTGCAATTTTCTGGACCAGGCTGAAATAAAAGCGGGTATTTCGGGGGGGGGGGGGGGGGGGACGGCTCAGACGAGGCCTCCGGAGAGTTTAAAGTTACTGCTGGCAAGGCCGTCAGCTCTTCCTGCGGCGTCTTAAAACCCCAGAGACCTCAACAAGGTCGAGACATCCCTGACCGCGCTGCGAAAAAATGTCTTCACAAACCGATTTTGTCCCTAAAACGAGCAATGAATTCCACCAGTAGATTCAGATGATTCAACATCTCAGAAGCCTCCTTTCATCCTGTTACTTAATAGATGCTTTTATGCTGGAATAAACTGAAAACTGGGACTGATAGAGGTGAGAAACATTCAACACACAATCGATTATCGATCAAAAACAACTCTTTATTCAATAAATAGAAGAAGGAAGCGCTATCCTTAGCGCCTTCCTCTAGTTGACTGACTGGCGCCTCTGAACTTCGACACGAACCATCAGAGTGAAGCTAACTGGTGTCGATGAACGTCACCGTCTGACCAACAGTCTTCTGCCTTCATGAGAAGTTTCATTTATTGACGAGCATCACCGCGTCAGTCTGTGTAGTAAAAACACTAGATGTTGTTGTGGGTGTGATGGCATCAGAGGAGGGAAAGTTGTGTCAAAATGCCAAAAATATGATGGTTCCAGGTTCTTAAATGTGAGTATTTGTTGCTTTTCTTCATCTTAGATTATAGTTAATTGAATGTTTTGGGGGTTTTGGGCTGTATGTCGGACATTTTTGTGATGTTTTACAGATCAAACCGTTAATTGATTAATCGAGAAAACAATCGGCAGATTAATCTGTTATGAAAATGATCTAATTTATTGTCTCAAATGAGAAGGATTACGCTTCTCATGTACATATAAACATGCCATCAAATATTTTACTTTACTTAAATAAGTGGGATAGACAAGTAGCAACTAAAAAGTGGCCAAAAGCTGAAAGTCTTAATTTCTGCAGGACTTAAAACACAACAGATGATTCAAAGTGAGAGAAAAGAACACAAGCAAGCAAACTTTTTTTTTTCTGTAGCACTTTTAAAAACAGAAATTACAAAGAGGAAGGAAACGTGAACACAAGCCGAATATTTGAACTGATGATGGAGGCTGTAAGATTAAAAAAAAAGAGAAGAAAGAGAGAATAAGGAAAATAAAATCATTCATACAGGAGAAGAAAACGTCTTCGGTTAAATATATTTAATCAGTCGGTTCAGTTTGTGTTGCAGCTGCAGTGAAGTGTTGATGAAGGGGAAGTCCTGACCTTCAGCTGCTGTTTTATCTTCTTCATCAGCCCGCAAGACCGTATAAGCAGCTCAGCTGAGCAGAGACAACAACATGTAAAGGAAGTGAAGTGAACAGCATCAGTAGTTAGATTCACATCAACAGTTATTAACAGAATAATCAGCCTGCAGTCACACTGGAGGGAAAACTGGACCACAACGCACGAAGCTCGCACGCAGTCTGTGTTCAATCTTTAATGACTCTTTAACATCTTTTCACACCACGACACCTCGGCTTTACAGAGCTTTATAACGAGTTTCAGCTCATTGTTTAGCTGTCAGGCTGCAGTTTTACTGTTCTGGTTCACTCTCAGAGCTCTCGGCGACGTTTTCGGGCCGCAGCAGGCGGCTGTTTTCAGAGAAGAAGCTCTAAACACTCACTGTGCACTACCTGCTCAGCACCAAACGGCAAACAGACACAGTTAGCTGTAGACTAGCTGGTGAACATAGTGGAGCATTTAGCAAATAAAGAGCCAGATATTTCCCTCAGGAGTTGGTAGAGAGCAGAAACAGAGCTAAAAGAGAGTGGATATTAGACTTACAAGTTCAACCCATATCAACTTAAAAGATAATATTTCATCAGTGTTTTGTTAACTACTTGTTTCTGATAAAAACTAGTGGACGAAAACAGTTAATCTAGATTGAAATTCATAATTTTATCAGGCAGACCCATACAGCGGTCAGCGAGGGAACGTCAAACCAGATTAAAAACTCTGTATGCTGTGAAATACAGAGAGGTTTATCTGGTGGTGATAGGCTTAATCAGCATCGTGTGAACTCGTTTGGTAAAGGCTTGAATGTAACGGACGTTCATTTATATGTAAACTGCAGGTTTAAACAACGTTTTTGTTGTACGCGCAGAAAGAACTACAGCTCTCATTAAAAGAACTACAACAACACTCTCCTCTAAAGTCATCGTTCATGTTTGTAGCTGTAATCTGTGTAAAGACTTGTACAGTGTTCACTCCTCTCCGTCCTGCTGTTATTACAGACGTGTCTGAACTCGTCGTGACCCCTCCACTCACTTACGGACTTGTCTCCTCTGTCGAGCCTACAAATGTCTAGGATTTATGGGAAATGGTGTCTTTTAAAGGCTGCTAAAAGTATAATTATTGAATAAACAACAATATTAGATTGTTTTTCAGAAAACGCCCGTCCTTATCTGACCGTACGGATCGAGCCACACGAGATACTGTCTGGAAAAGTCTGGATTTTTACTTATTAGCAGAGTTTTACATGTTAATGAGATTTTTTTAATGAGGTTTTCTTACTTCTGGAGCAGAACCTGGATGTTCTGGTTTGACTTCAGCTCTCTGTAGTTGATTCCAGTGAGAATAAAAATGTTGCTCCAAGTGTTTCGCAGTCTGAACTTTTCCTCCCTTTCGTCTGCTTCGCCGCAGGAGGTGCCACAGGAGGCGTACGGGGGGCGGGGCCAATCCGCTGCAATGACTCCTGGGAAACCGAACCACGAGGAGATGAGTCTGAGCCAGCAGGAGAGGCCGTCCAGCCTGCCGGTGAGTTTTAAACCACAAGCTGATTTTCAGTTTTCACATTTATGATCGTATTCGAGTTAAAAACAACTGCAGTCATCAGAAGACGACATTTAAAAAAAATTACTGTGACAATGCAGGGTTTCAGCATTTTAGCCAAAATTAGAGCTGCAAAGATTAGTCGATTAATCAATCATCATCATCATTAATCATTTTCAACTTAAACCTCCTGAGGTCCCAGCAGCAGACAAGAGAAAGGCTTTTGTTTTGAAATTCCTCACAGTGTTTATGTGGTCCGTCAGTTTTCTTCCTCAAATCACCAAACTTTATTTTCAGCCCTGTTTGAGCCTCTGAGCTCTGACTTCCTGTCCTGATTCAGATAAACCAACATCATAAAGGGTCAAAGACAACAAATGTAAAGTTATGTCAATATCATTCACAAAAACTATGACGAAATGTGTTCGTCAATGACCAAGACGAAACTATGACGAGACAGCATCGACGTCATTAAACACTGTGATTATATCAACATGCAGTATTGTTTAGGAACAAAGGGGAGTAAAATGTTGTGTAAAAAATAAAAACTTTACCCAAATCTCTCTTTATTTTTGTTGAGGAGAGGAGACTCACAGGAGTTAGCGTTAGCAGCACGCTAGCAGAGCAGCAGCGATGCTCCATCTGTGTTTCTACACTGGAGGCGTTCAGGTGCAGTGTTGAGTGTAGGTCACCCACGTTTTGGAAGCATTCAGAGCCCAAAACACACTGACTGTAGTTACACGCATGAAAAGGGAAACAGACTTGAGGTCGTGTTTACGTGTATATAGTGCGAGTGAAACGTGAGCCATGTACACAGCTGTATTGATTAAAATAGTATTGTATAATGTTACTTATCATAGTTGTTGTTATTCTAGCAAACCTTGCCCTTTTTAACCTTTTAATATTGATGCCATGTGAACTAGCTTGCCAGACAGCAATTTTGTTAACCTTATGTCATTATTATGGGGCATAATTTCACTGACATCAGATCTATTTATTTTGTTATTTAATGCAAGCAGATCGCAGTGTGTGTGTACAGTATTCTTTTCAATTTTATGACTGAACTACTTTTATTTCCCTTTTTCAGAACAGAAAGGTAAGTTTGTCATGCAGAACCAAAAAACTGATTTGAAAATGTTTTATTGTTTTTTTTTTTTTTTTTTACAGCTCTCGTTGTTTTATAATAGTTTTAAAGGGAGTTTTGGGGCCTCAGTTGTCGAATCGTGTCGGTTCAAAATAAATATGCAGATCATTTCCATGTCTGGATGTTTTCCTTAAATTGATCCCATCAGACCAGACGCTTTCTGCAAAGCTGCCTTCTTAATCATTCAACCTGTGTTTTTTATCATCAGATAATGATGAGATACAATCTAATGTGAGAAGAATGACTGAAATGTTCAATATAATCTGATGGATAAAAAGCCTAAAATGTTGACAGTTTTCATTGATTAAAACTATACTTAAATACTTACTAATAGTCACTTTTATTCAACTAAAACTTGACTAAAAAAACAGTTTGAGGTTAACTAAATATGATAAAAACTAACAAGGACATTTGATAAAGGACTAAGACTAAATAAAGCAATAGCTGACAAAATTATAAGCATTATGTGAACAGAGGAGTTGTTTGTTTCCGTCAGACTCGGTGTTTGTGATTCAGACTCTGACTGTGCGACAGATTGAAGGGGTTTCAGACCTCTCCGCTGCCTGCAGACGCTGATTGCTCTGCAGCTCCTCGTTGTTGTCGATAATGTCGTTCGTCCTCTTTTCTCTGAAGCCGCGGGGATCACGCTCCGAGCGCCTGATGCGTCCCGCTGGCTCAGATCGGCTGAAGTGAGATACCGACGTGTCCTCTGTGACCTGTGTGAACACTCGCTGATCTGTCGTTTTCATTTAAAACATGTTTATAACGTGTTTTCAGCCCTGCGTTTACATGTGTTTCACTGAACCCTGAGCACAGGCTGTCAGGAGAGTCCTTAATTAATTTTTAATCTTTTTGATTATTCATTTGGTCTGAATAGAAAATTAATCGCTGACTAGTTTGATAATCAATTGATCGTTTTGAGTATTTTTTTAAGAAAAAATGCTGACATAATTTTTTTTTCAAGGTTCTTAAATATGAATATTCTCTGGTTTCTTTAGTCTTCTATGACAGTAAACTGAATATCTTCGTGTTGTGGACAAAACAAAACATTTAAGGATGTAAACTTGGGCTTTGGGAAACAGTGATCAATATTTTTCATCATTTTCTGATCATTTGTAGACCAAACAACTGACTGATTAACTGAGAAAATAATCAGCAGATAAATCGATAATGAAAATAAGTTTAGTTGCAGCCATAACAATAATAATAATAAAGTTAATTTATATACTGTAGCACAGTACAAAGTGCTTTACAAGAGCAGGCGTAAAAAGAACAAAGGATGAGATTAAGAAATACCCTAAAAAACACATACAACTCTGCATATATAACATTAAAAATGAATTAATAAAAATATAGTATATAATATAAAAATATATAATGAAAATATATAAATAACATGAAATAAATAATATAAAAAGATTATTAGACAGTTTTATAGTAAAAGTCAGATAGTCAAAAGACAGAAGACTATTTGCAACTTGACTAAAGTTGAAGGAAAATGTGTTTTTTAGATGTCTAGACAGCATCTCTGGAAGGTAATCAGAGTTGGGAATGCAGACGTTAAACAAAATGCTGCCCAAAAGTTATGATTTTTGCAATAATTTGGATGATTTAGGATAATTTATACCTATATCTCCATTCAGACAGGATCAACATCACAGGGAGGAGTTGGGGAATGAAATAATTGAACTCGTGGTTCTGGACGGCATTTTAACCGACAGACATTCAGCAGGACAAAGCCAAAAGAGACAAATGTCAAAACTCGTCCTCCTTCTCGGAGTCGTAACTCAGTCAAATCAGAACAAACAGACATGAAACACATATTGATATGATTCAGTGTGACTTACACTTCCCGAGGATATCATTATCTCTGATGTGCATCACCAATAAACCTCCATAAATCCGCTCAGGAATCAGAGAAAAGAAAAGAAGCTTCTGAACTTGCCTGAGAATCACCACATTTCTCAGTTTTCTTCAGTATCAAAGTGATCCAGTGATAGTTGTCTGTATATCCATGGCTACGCTGCAAACAGGAGCTGCTAACAGCTAATTCAGCAGACTTTTAATGGAGCCAATTAGACGAAATGTTAACAAACACAGTGTAAAAAAAAAAAAAAAAAAAAGGGCTTAAACTAGCGAGTTCGTTGGAAAAAACTAGGTAATTACAACTGTAATTTATTACTGGGATGGAGGAAAAAACCCAGAACAGTACAACAGACATACTGCATGTCTGTACTACAATCAGAATGATGTAAAGTTGACCATCTATTAAAATTTCTTTCCCTCTTTCACATTTATTTTTTCTCCTCTTCCATCTTTCTCTTCTTTATTTCTTTCTCTCTCTCTCTGTTTGTCTGCTCTTTCTCCCTCTCTTTCTCTTTGGAGCATCCCTTTCTGAAGTAAGGGTGCTGATGCAGTTGCCATGGCGACATGCAGAGAGGAAAATGGCTCGGTCGCAGGGAGAGAAAATAAATAAAAAAAACTTAGCAGAAGTCGGCTGCACCCGAAGGCCTCACAGACACTTTAATAACTTCACAATCTTCAGCTCCGACTAATGTTTAATTTCTTTTTAGTTTAAATATTTCTAACATGTGAAGCTGCCAGCTGATTGGTGGTTGGTTTAGTTTCGTTGACTGTCTCTCATCATCTCTGCTCAGATTCATAGTAATAGAATAAAAGCTCCATGTGCCCTTTCTCTGGCTTTAAACTGCATCATCATTATTTTTCATTTTTTCATTTTCATTTAAATAAGAATTCAAACTTCTGTTCAAACTTCTGTCTGCATCTGCAAATTTTATTTAGTTCAATTAACCCTTTAAAAAAAATGTAATGCCCAATTAGGATTAAAAAATGATCTCCAGCTCCATCAGTGTCTCTAGAAAATGAACCTGTTAGCATCTCATTTTGTTTTGTTTTTTCAGTAGTTCTCTCAGTTACAAAAGAAAACTGTTTGGCGGCTCGTTCAACAAGTGAAGTTGCAGGACAAGATGTGTGTTCATGTTCGTAAGTTAGATAAGTTAGATGAGAAGGAGACTTTAGCAGGAAAGCTAATGTGGGTTGTTGTTGAGAGTCTGTGGTTCTTGTGTTGTGTAGCAGGATGCAATCAGGCTCAGTGTGACCGTCTGCTCTGCTTATGATAGAACAACACGTTCATTCATGCAGAGATTTTATTTGCTTTATTTGATTTTATTTGCTTTATGGAAATAAGGACTCCAACTACGTAAGCAGATGATGAAAAGATATTTAATTGTAAAAATGTAAAACTAGGGGGCGCCATCATGAAATCCAAAAATTTAATATAAATTTCTGCCTTTTTGGTTTTGAGATTTTTTTCCTTAAAGGAGAACATAGGACGAGATTTACAGAGCAGATATGTTGCTGTAGTAGATAAAAAAAGCTGCAGTTTAATCGCAGTATGAAGTTATGTTGGTTTTTGTCCACACGTTTACCTGCCTGGTTTCTTTAGTCCTCTATGACAGTAAACTGAATATCTTTGAGCTGTGGACTGTTGGTCGGGACAAAACAAGACATTTGAAGACGTTGTCATGGGCTTTGGGAAACAGTGAGCAACATTTTTCACCATTTTCTGACATTATACAGACCAAACGACTGATCTATTAATCGAGAATATAATCAACAGATTATTATTCTTATACTTGCCTTGATACTTATTGAACTGGCTGAGTAGCAGCTGAAAATTTGAGAGATTGTGGCTTTCCTGAAATTTTAAAACTCTCTTTGATTAATATTCGTTTTTACAGACTGACTGACTTTACAGTTTTGATTTTCCTCTTTCTTTCATGGACACGTTCAGTTGGCAGTGTTTCCCCTAAGTTGACGGCTGAGATTGACACTAAAATGAGAATTAGCTGGTCCGCCTTAAAGGTTAGACCACCTTAAGTGAGCCTGGTCAGGTTAAGCTAACTACGGAGCTAACCTCCTTCACTTTCCCAGCAGTTGGAGAAGCAACAGACTTTTCTTGGTCTTGAGCATTTATTAACAGACACTCTGCAGCCTGTACTGAACATTTACTGCCAGACTGACAGCTTACCACTAACCTTTTCCTCTGCTCCTCGTATTCACCGTCACTTTTCTACCGCTCGCTCTACAACTCGCTCAACCACACAGCTACTCTTACAACAGCACCTTTCACGTAGATGTCCTCTGAAGAATGAAGAGACGGAGGAGATGACTCAAAAAACGATTCCACAATAACGTAGGATGATCGTGTGAAATTTCACCATGAATACAGGAAGAACACTGGTTGGTGCCGGCTGGTTTTTAAAGGATATATAATGATAACCTGTATTTATTTAATAGAAATCAAACCAAGTTTCCTCCGTCTTTACTGTCTGTGTCTCTCAGCTCTGAGCTCATTGGTTCCTCCTGAAGACGTAAATCTTTAAAAAACACCTCATAAATTATATAGTTTCATGTTTAAAAATATATATCAGGCTTAGGATACACTCTCAACATGTGTTAGTTCATCAACTTACTGTTAATTTTATATTTCATATCTGTGTTACTGTACGTGAAGGGTTGATAATGCTGCAACCACACACACACACACACACACACACACACACACACACACACACACACACACACACACACGCAGTGATTCATGCGCTCTCAGCCTGCATCCAGAGCCGCTGTGACGCAGAGCCAAGAGAAATATTTAAATTACAAAACAACAGTGGCTGACTAACAGAGGAGAGAGAGAGAGAGAGAGAGAGAGGAGGGATGGAGGGATGGAGGGATGGAGGGAGGAGAGAGGAGGAGGAGGTGTGGAGGCTGATTAAAGGAGTCTGGATGGAGGAAAACTGAGAGCTAAATCAATCCTGAAAGTTTCAGAATGACAGGAGGAGAGGAAAAGGAGGAAACTAAGAAGAAGGAATAAAGAGAGAAAGAGGAGGAGGGATGGAGGAGAAGGAAAGGGGAGGAGGACAAAGGAGGACAAGCAACAAAGGGAAGAAGGGGAATTGAGGACAAGGAAGGGAGGAGGAGATGGAGAATAAAGGAGGGGGGGTATTGAGGAGAAGGAAAGGAGGAGAGGAGGTGAAGCAGAAAGAGGGGGGGGGGAGGAAGAGAAAGAAGGCAGGAGGAGTGGAAAAGGAGGATGAAATAGGAAAGGGAATAGCGGAAAGAGGGAAAAGTTGATGAGGGATAGAGGAGAGGAAAACGGGGAGGAAGGAAGGGTAGGAAAAGAGGAGAAACAAGAGGAGATGAAAGAGGGAAGTCAAGAAAAAGGAGGAACATGACAAGAAAGGAGGTGATATCAGGAGGAAGAGATGAGTGAAAAGGAGAAAGGAGGAGGAGAAAGGCAGCAGGAGGGGAGGAAGAGAAGGAGACGAAGTAGTGGAGGAAGAGGAGGTAAAGGAAGAGGAGGAGGCACCAGGAGAAGAACAGACAGAAAAGAGGAGATGAATGTGAGAAGAGGAGGAGGACAAAGGGCAGGAGGAAGAGCAGAGATGAGGAGGTGAAGGAGGAGAGATGAGGAGGTGAAGGAGGGGAGGAGGAGGAGAGATGAGGAGGTGAAGGAGGGGAGGAGGAGGAGAGATGAGAAGGTGAAGGAGGAGAGATGAGGAGGTGAAGGAGGGGAGGAGGAGGAGAGATGAGGAGGTGAAGGAGGGGAGGAGGAGGAGAGATGAGGAGGTGAAGGAGGAGGTGAAGGAGGAGAGATGAGGAGGTGAAGGAGGAGAGGAAGAGGAGAGATGAGGAGGTTGCAGAGAAACTATAATTAGAACACACCCGTGTGTGTGTGTGTGTGTGTGTGTGTGTGTGTGTGTGTGTGTGTGTGTGTGTGTGTGTGTGGTAGCAGCGCAGCAGCTGATTGGCCGAGCTGTTGGCAAGGGGCGGAGGGAGGGAGGATGGGTTACTGCGCTGTGATTGGCTGGCCCAAAGCCCAGGGGCAGATGGGAGATTTCAGCGCAATGCTGCTCTCCTTCTTCTTCCTCTTTGACTCACCTCATCTTTTCTTTCCTTCCATCGTTTCTTCTTTTCCCTTCCTCTCTTTCATTCCTCTCCCTCTTTTTCTTTGACTCCCATCCTTCCTCCTTTCCTTTCCTCTTCCTCTTCGACTCTCCTCATCTTTTCTTTCCTTTCCTCATTTCCTTTTATCTTTCCAACTTCATCTTTTGACTCTTCCTCCTTGTTTCGTTTCCTTCCTTCTTCCCTCGTTTTCATTCCTTTCCTCCTTCCTCCTCACCTCTCCGTTGACTCTTACCCTTTCTTTTCTTCCCTCCTTTCTTCTATTTTCTTTTGCTTACCTTTCCTTTCCTTTCCTTCCCTTCCTTCTCTCCTTCTTCTTTGACTCTCCTCATTTCCTTTTCTCTTTCATTCTGTCCTCTTCTTCTGACTCTTCCTCCTGCCTTTTCTTTCCTTTCCTAATTTCTTGTCCGCCTTCCTTTTCTCCTTCTCTTTACCTTCCCCCTTACTTCTGTCCATCTCTCCTTTTCTCTGACTCTCCTCCTCTTCTCTGTTTCTTTCCTTCCTTATCTGACTCTCGTTCTCTTTTCTTTCCTTCTTTCCTTCATTATAACTTCAGGTCTTGACTCAGATTCAGACTTTTCCTTCCATATTAAAGTAAAGTTATTTTAGTCTGTACACAACAAACAGAAAGAGAATCATATTTCCTGGAAGCAACGATGTCATTCGGTATAAATTATATGAAAACAGACGTTTCTGCAGTTTCCTTGAAAGAGGAGTTCCATTTAAATCCAATTAAATATGAATTAATTATTAGACTTTATTATTTCTGCATGTGTGTTGACTTGTTTGTCGCCTGCAGACAGATTTCAGCTGCGTTCGGCCTAAAACACTTTTACAAATTAATTGGAATACGTTAATTGGAAGAGAACCAATTAAACACTGTCTGTACGTTTCATTTTCTCGTTAATTAGAAGCTAATTACGTCCTGAAACCATCCTGAGAAAGTACAGCTGCGTGTTTCCAGGAAATTATTACTATTATTAGAAAGTGTTGTTCTGCTTTGACTCCGTAGCTCAACACTTCGTTATATTTTAATTATTAGTTTATCGCCGCGTGTCCCTCCGCTCGCTGCTTGATAACTCCTCCATGTTTAATTGTTTAATTGGTTTGGCGAAGAGGCGGGCGGGGGAGGAGCGAGGATGATTCGCTTTCCGTGGAGGAAACACGAAGAGCGTCTGTGCTTCTGTACGTCGTACTGTGAAACACGGCGATTATCACCATAAATCACACAAGCTGCACGAGAGCCGCGAGAGGTGGGAAGAGTTCTGAAGTCGTTCTTTTGTTTCAGAGCTGAAACTGAACCGATCAGCTTCTTTTCCTTCTTTATTCTCTATTATTTTTCTTTCTTTCCATCTTTGTTTTTTTGTCTTTCTCTTTCACTTGCAGATGAGACACTTTATGTAGCTGATGTCCTTTGTCTGTGTAGCTTTTGTAGTGTTCAATAAAGGCCTTTGTAAAATCAAAAATCTGTCTTTCCATTGTTCCTTCTTTCTTTCTCGCTGTCTGTCTGTTTTTCTTTCTTTCTTTCTGCCTTTCTTTGTCTTTCCTTCTTTTTCTATTGTCTTTCTTTTTTTTAGCTCTCCATCTGTTTCTTTCTGTCTTTCTAACAGGGCTGCAACTAACAGTTATTGTGATTATCGATGAATCTGCTGGTTGTTTTCTCAATTAATCGTTTTAATTCTCTTTCAATTAAAAAAAAACAAAAACCTACATCCTCAATTTGTTTGTTTGGCCGACCAACAGTCCACAAGCTAAAGAGATCAATTTTCCGTCCATTGATTAATGTGCAGCTCGATACCCGAACACGAACAACCCTTCAGTCGTGACAGAAGCTGGATTTGAAACTTCTCCCTCACAGCTGATTTCATCGTTAGCCGCTGATGTTTTTTTCTGCATCGAATCCGACACTGAATCGCTGGAAAGTGCAGAATCAGAGCAGCAGCAGAGTTTCCACTCGGTTCTGTTGGGTTTTGGTTGGACTGTTTTCACCTCCTCGGCTCATTTAGGAGCTGCCGAACGAGGCGTTTATGATCCATCGCTGAAGTCTGGTCGGTGATCCTCCTGTAAGTCCGTTACGCCGTAATGTCGCGTTAAACGATGACTCAGAAATCCCACCACCCCGAACCCGCCGGATCAGACCGGATATATGTTAGGAAAGAGTTTAAACACAGTTCCATGACGCAGTAAATAAAATAAAACGAGCAGGTGTGTTGACGTGTGTCTCTTCTCTCTCTCAGGATCTTTCCGGCTCTATCGATGACTTGCCGACCGGCACCGAGGCGGCAGTGAGTTCAGGAGCGTTGGGTTCTGCCGGCGCTCAGGGCGACCAGGGAACCCCGACCCGCTCTCCCTTCTCCCCTCATGTCTCCCCCCGACTGCCCCCGCCCGCCAGAACCGGACCCTCCCCCTCCCCCTCGCCATCACCCGCCGGGTCGCGATCCGGACCGCTCTCCCCTGCTGCCAGCGGACCAGGTAGACCAGACTATAAACCTGAGATCAGGTTCTTTTATTAATCCGTTGAGTCTCACAGCTCATCGTATTAACACTCTCTCTGTGTGTCTCAGGCTCTCAGCTGACCCCTCAGGTCTCTGGTCCAGGATCAGATGTTGGTCCTCATTCTTCCCAGTCTGCCATGACTCAGGACAGAGGTAACACCTGTGTTTGAACATTTGAACATTTTGAATGACCTGCCAGAGGAGATCAGGGAAGTGAACACATGATCTTCTTTTAAGTCACTTTTATAGACTTGTCTTTTAGTTTACTGTTGAATTTATTATCTTTCATTGTATTTTATCTGTTTATTATAGTATTCTATTCATTGTTAAAAGTTAAAATTCGGGGCCAAGGATGTATCAAGTAAACAAGGATCCTCACAAGTATAGAAAGATAAACGTGTGTTTATCCGTCTTTCACCTCCTCTTTTATCTGTTGCTGTTTTCTCAGGTTTCCCTCCCTCCATGCAGCGTAGCACCCCAGGGCCCCAGTTTGGCCCCCAGCAGTCAGCACCACCCATGTCCCCTCACCCAGCACCTGGGGGCCCCATGCATCACGGCTCCTACCAGCAGGGAGGCCCCTCCTACAGCCAATATGGACCCCCAGGTACACACTGTGACCTGGAGGGAAAAACTGTTGTAAACATGACAGCCGACTGACGAATCAGCTGATAAATGACAAGAAGTTGAAGTTCAGAAAAGCCAAAGATATGTTTTGAAACTGTGTTATTCAAAATACAATCATCCAAATGTAAGAACTGCAACAGCTGCACATGGTTGAGGAGATGTTTGATAGAGAAAAACTCACAATAATCAGAGTTTATTGAGAAATGGGACAAATGGACTTCTGATGAAACCCTTTACAAAGACATTACCAGAACCTTTGTATGAACACTGAGATATATTGATCTATATTAAATATAGAGATATATTAATTTATATTAAATTAAAATCATTACTGGATTTTCTAAACTTTCAAATATCAATATCAGCCTGAAAAATGTGTCTCTAGTTAAAAAAAGTAAGAACAGTGAAATAAATGAGGATTTTATCAGTTTGTTTTCATTCTAACTTTATTTAAAGTATGTCAAGCTGACTGTCGTTACAGTTAAATCCTGAAACTATCTGATGTGTCCTCCATCTTGTTATCGTCTCTCCTCAGGTAACTTTCCCCGGCCCCCCCACTACGGTGGGGCCCCCAGTGCCAACTACAGCGGCCCCGGCCCGGGACCCGGTCTGGCTAATAGCCTGGGGTTGAACGCCAGCAGTCCCATGCACGGTCAGGGCCCCTCTACTCCGGCAGGTCGCGGACCCGGGCCCGGCGCAGGGGCCCGGCCTTACCCTGCCGGAGGCAGCGCCATGGCCCCCACCTCCCCCGGTATGCCACAGCCCGCTGGGCAGGGCATGGGGCCCCCGGGGCCCAACGGCAGCCGCAAACCACCTGAGGTCGGCCCCAACGCCGGGCCGAGTGCCAACTCTTCCTCCACCGCCGTTGCTGCCGCCGCCGCTGCCGCCGCTGCTGCTGCTGCTGCTGCTGCTCAGGGCAGGTGAGTCAAAGACAGACGGAAAGTCCAGAACATCCAGAAAAATTTAGGAACTTCACAGAGTCAGTTTAAATATTCACAACATATCAAGAAAAGTAAATGTGGTCGTGTGAAAAATGATCTTGCTATGATAAATGACTGTACAGTGTTTTTACATTTCAGTCTGTTTTAGAGGTTTTAGATTGATTTCCTTACCTCAGGGCAGACGTTGGTTTATTTAAAATCTATGAAAATCTCCTTGCAAAGACTTGAGACTTGCTTCAGAGATAATCCAACCTTTTATCAGAGAGCAGAGACTGTTCTGAGAACTCTTCAAGGATGATCTGAGAGATGACAAAGAACCAAATTTATATTTTCATTTTCAAAATGTCGACATATGAATCTTGTGCATCTTCTAGGTTTTATTTATCAGCAGCTGACTGTTAGAGCTCATTATTTGTATTGTTTTCAGGATTTGTACTAAATTGAAGACGTCAGATTGTTTCTAGTTTGATTGTTGAAGAAGTCATAATGTGGCCTGATAGTATTAATAATAGGGTTTGATAGCTTTTTATCAATCCCTTTATCAAATCTATTGAGGTTTAACTGAATTTCAACACTTTGAACCAAATCATAGTTTTTGTTGCTTCTTTACTTCCCTCCATCCCCTCCTCCAGGCCTCCCTTTGCTCATTCCCCCGTCTACCACAACCAGTCCTGGCCCGGGGGTCGACCTACCCTCTCTCCTACCCCTCACCCCTCTCAACCTCCTCACCCTCGCCACCATCATCCTCCTCCTCCTCCTCTTCCTCCTCATCACCCTCAGCAGGGCTCCAATTCTCAGCCCCAACCCGCCGTGCAGACCCCCCCTGAGCATTATGGGTAGGTTTGGTGTCGGATTGTCGGAGCCTGACGGATACAGAAAACGCAAGCCAGGTTTCCATCTAAATTTAGCAGAAATTTCAAATAAATTTTGAAGAATATTGGCAAAAAGAAAATTCAAATTGTTGTGTGGATATTAGGAGATAAACAGCTGGTGGCGCTAGTTCTCTGGTTGGTGCCTTTAAACCGTCGCAGAAGAAGAGGATACAACGAGATGATGTCATTTAAAGAGCGTCAGTTGAAGCCCAGCGATGGAAAACTCGTCGGGAATATCATCACTCCACAGAGATGTTTTTGTCAGTGACGTTTTAAGTCACATGCTAGTTTGTTTACATTTGCTTTTTATCCACACAACTACTTTTATATCTCAGACAACAGGAAACACTTTTTTGTTATGTTTGGATATTCTTCAATCGTTTTTTTGTTCCTTCAGTTGTTTTTTTTTTTTTTTGAACCCAAATTGAAAATCTGAATAAAAACAGGCAGGTAGAAACACACTTGCAGCCAGTCATGACAATTCAGTAAAGTCCAGAATTTTTTCTGAAGTGGCGCCTCATTTACCATCTTTGTTATTTGTAGTGTGTTGTCATTTTAGACAGAGCTGCAACAATTAGTCGATTAATTGATTAGCTATTTTGATAATCCATGAATCATTTAAAGGACCAGTGTGTAGGATTTAGTGGCATCTAGCGACTCTCCTCACCTCACCCTCCGCATCCAAACATGTAGGAGAAAGGTCCTCTCTAGAGCCAGTGTTTGGTTTGTCCACTCTGGGCTACTGTAGAAACATGGCGGGCTCTATGGAAGAGGACCAGCTCCCTATGTAGATATAAAGGGCTCATTCTATACACTAATTAAAACATACTTATGAATATTATCTTCCATTTCTGACAAGTCTGTTCTGCTAGATACCACTAAATTCTACACACTGCACCTTTTAAGTAATTTTTCAATCAAAAATGTCAAACATTTGAGGATTTCAGGTTTTCAAATGTGAGAATTTGCTGCTTTTTATGGTTCTTCCACTATAGTTAATTCTATCTTTATGTTTTGGACTCTTGGTCAGACAAACAAGACATTTCAAAACGTTACTTTGGGCTTTAGGTTTGGGTTTTCTTATTTTTTTAGACAAAGCCTGTTTTGAGGTCATGCGTCAGAACGTTTTCAGTACTAACTATAAGAAACTATGAAACATATGCGTACTGTTTCACTACGATCCACAAAACTATTCACAGGTGACCTGAGCTGATGTATTTGACGGTATAAATGATACCACATGACTGTTATCGGTCAACTGATTATCATCAACTATTTGGCCCATTTGGTTTATTCTCAATGAAAGCTGGATTCCTGGTAGCGCTGTGTGACGAGTATGTGTCAGGCTCTGGATAGACACAAAGAAAAGTGTTTGGGATGTTTTACTAACCAGACCACTTCCTGTCCTCTGACTGGTACTGCATGGCTTCAGAGGGGCTGCTGATGATGTGTTTCCTGCATCAGGAAATAAAACTTTTATTTTATCCACAGACGCTAAAGCTTAATTTATACTCAGTCAGAGTAAAACTGAACAGAAACTCTGAACAGTTGTGTCTTGACAAAGCAGAGACATAAACAAACATACAAATTTACACCTATAAGCCATTTTCTACTGCAGGAAATAAACAATCCTTATCCTGGTACTTCCCATAATCTTAATTATTAAGAACTCTGTGAGTCTTCAAGTGTAACAGTGACGTCTGTCCTGAAGCTTGGCAGCTATTGGTATGGTTTGTAAAATACAATGGAAAAGGAAGGCCGAATGAACCTCCTTTGCCCTTTGTTGTGATATTATGACGTTACATCTGCTGGACCAGTCATAGTTGACAGCACTGCACTTCCCTTGAAAGTACCTGAACTTGGATTTACTGAAGTATCAGAGATCAACTTTAGCTCCAGGAAGTCCCAAAGACGTCACCAGAGCGGATAGAGAACAGTGAAAACGAAAGCAGAACCAGTGACAATAGATAAACCTCACGTCAAGTTTCATAACAAAATTCTGCCTACGTGACATTCTCCATGAGTCTTATTGAAAAGGCTTAATTTCTGTTGAGATATGGGAATGAAATTAAGCTGAACTGATCAACGGCTGATCACAAAAACAAAATGATGCAGCTAAATCATAAAATGTAAGCATCACTCAGCTGGCAACCTGAGACGACCATAACAGATCAAATAAACTCTTCAGTTCTTTCTTTCTCTCTCTTTGTTTCTCGGCCGTCATCCAGCAGCACCTTTTGTCTCCTCTAACTGCACGGAGTCCCGGAGACGGACGCTTTATTCCTCATCTTCCACAGCGTAACCTTCTGCATGCGAGCCACTGCCTCCTCGGTTTGATAATTAAACCTACTTTTTCTTCTGTGGTGTTCAGGCAGGGCAGCTTCCCGGGCATGGCACCAATGGGAGGGATGGGCCCTGGAGGCCCAGGAGGTCCAGGAGGTCCTGGAGGTCCCTTCAGCCAGCAACCAGGCAGCAACTCTGGGAGGATGACGCCACAGGGACACCCCTACAATGCCCCGTCCTCAGGTAAGATTGTACAGCCCACTTCCTGTCAAAATTGATAGATGTTCCCTTTCATAAATAAACTCATAATTTATCTTTCAGGCCCCATGATGATGCCAGCGGACGGGATGGGCGCTCATCCAGATGCCAAGCAGAGGATGGAGCTCAGCAAAGAGGGCGTCGGTCCTGCCACTGAACCACCCAAACCCAAGGTGCGTCCTTTGGCTTTTTTTTTTTTTTTTTAACCTATCGCAGCAGCTGTTCGCTCTCACTGTGCAGATTTTTGCTCTTCTAGCATGCTCTAACAGATGCATGTGTGCTGAGGCGAATGCAAGAATGCATCTTAACAGCACTGAGACAAGTTTTTGGGAGATTTTTTTGGTTTTGACTTTGACCATTTTCATGCCAAAAACAACTCAGTATTTTCCCCACAATTTGATTTGACATTTCAGATGATCATGTAGAAATATTTTTGTATTCTTGTGAGGAATCGAATCAGAATCTATCAATCAACGTGCAACATGGTCACAACAATTTAAGAGCAGAAATCCAGCCACTTCCTCGACCTCTTCTTGGAGGATCTTCTTGTTTCCTGGCCTGATGGGACATTTAGTCCCACCCGTATATTCTGGATCTGCCACGTTGATCTAGGGTGTCCTCCTTGTTCCCAACCTGAATGGGGCAATCCTAAGTCTTAGACTTAAAGGTTCTGATCCACATCCCAGCTGCTTTACATGTTGTCAATCACCCCGGACCACGCTGGAGGTCACAGGTCTATGGAGTCAACCCACAGGTACTCCCTTAAGACACTGGGGGGGAAATTTTCACAAGCCTTATTCAAGTTCACAAAATTCATGTAGACTAAATGTGCAATCTCCCATGACTCCTTCAGTATCCTTACAGGATTTAAGAGCTGGTCCATTTCCTAAGACAGAGTCTGCATTTCTCCTCCCGAATCTGAAGTTTACCAATCGACTGGAGCCTCTTTTGTGGCACCATGGCTTTCCCTGAGCAGTGGTATACCCCAACGGTTGGACCAGATCCCCCGGTTCTGTTTTTTTTTTTTTTTTTTTAATGGGAAACACTAAGCTTGCCCAGTGTGAGCTGGGATAGGTTCCAGACCCCTGCAATCCTGCACAGGATAAGCAGGAATAGAAAATGGATGGATGGGAACCATCAACCCCATCTGCCAGTGTATAAGCACTGTCCCTTACCTCCATGCAACATGGAAGAGGTGTGTCAAGAGAGCCCAGCAATATCCAGAGAATTCAGTTTCTGAGGGTGAATCTCACCCAACTTTGGCGCAAAATGTACCTCCTGCACAGACGGCACATCAATCAGATTCAGGACATTTTCAGGAGTGTTGAGGTCAGCAGTTATCTGCCTAAAGATCACTTGGGCAAGATCTAAGGTAGGCATCTATTGTAGCGTTGTCAGAACCTCTTTCCAACCAAAAGTCCCTCTCCATGGCCTCCTAGAACTCCTCTCACACCTGCATTTTTCTTTCTGTAAATGCAGAAGCCTCCTTTGACATCCTCCTCTACATTGGTGTCAACCAGCATTTGTTTTTGGCACTAATGGACCTCTGATGACAATTCAAAGCAGATGCGTCCACAACGGAGGATTCAAGCAAGGCCTTCCCCAGGGGAGGTAGTTAAAGACCTCATGGACAAGGGCCTCAGTTAAATCCCCCCAACTCAGGTCTGTCCTGCAGCCTCCCCCATCACCTGATCTGTCTTAACATCAGGTGGTGATCAAATCACAACATCACTTGTGTTTTTCACATGTATATCCAACTTATATGTCCAAAGATAGAGTGATAACCCCACTTCACTCCAACCTTTGTAGTTGCCAAGAGCACCACCTTTGCATGCGGTCCGACTGACAATACATCGGACCCCTGCACTTTGCCTTGTAGGTGTTTGGCCCACATGACTGAAATCTGAATGAATTCATCGTTAATAAATGCATTGTGTGCATCGTTAATAAATTACCACATGAACGCCACACTTCAATGGTGATGGCAAGAATAGCCTGCATGGCGGTATCTTTATTAAAGTGAATTAGTGATGAATCACCCTCATGCATGAATCATACATTAACAATAGCCTAATTTTACACATTTGATCCATGATGATGAAGATACAGAAAAATAGAAATTCATGGCAAAAATAGAGAGACCCCCCAAAACTCCACAGATCATGTTTTCAGGGGGGTTCATGTCTTATAAAGAGGAGCCAATCTCCCCCTCCATCCCCCGTAGTTCGCACCCTGCCCACACTTTCTGTGACGAGGGAAGCCAACAGGTTAATGGCAGAAAGAGACGTCGGCATGACCGTAAACAAGACTCAAAGAGAGATTTTGAGAATTACAAAAACAGCTTCTGTCAGACTTTGTAAGCAACTCGTAGAAGAAAACTGTAACTCAGGTTGACATGTGAACTTTTTATTGTTCCCACCAGGAGAGGTTTCACGAAGAAAATGATTCCCCAGTGCTTTTTTTTTTTTTTTTTGTATCTTCCCAGTTGGTTCTCTTCATTATAGTCGACAGTATTGATCAAGGTGTTTCCAGCAGCCTGGTGTTCGTTACACCTGTCATTACTGCGTTTGGATTTGGCTGGTTTGGAAGTGTTGCATGAAACCAAAAATAACCAGTTTCTGCCATAAAGACTCAGTTCCTCCAACGCTGCTTTCTGTTTGGATTTTTCTTCTTCTTCCCCTGCTTGTTTCTTGTTTTTCTTGTTCAGTTCACACTCAGCTCAGCAGACTTCTCCTCCTCGCTGCCTTCTTTTGACTTGCCTCTCCTCATTATCCAATAGTGAAGAGTCGGCCTTGATCACAGATCCGTGTGGCGTTCAGGGTTACGCGAAACGACTTGACTTTGTCTCTGCTTTGACTCGAGTTCACTGGATGAGAACTGGCTGCTTTGTGTCTGTAGTTTATTGCCGAGTTGCTGCTCATTTCTCCAACTTTCTGTTTTGTGCTGAGGCAGTTTGCTCATGGTTTCATACTCCATAAGTTAGGTGTGTGTGTGTTTTTTTTTTGTGTGTGTGTGTGTGTGTGTGTGTGTTTTTTTTTCGTGTCAGCTGTCAGAATAGATGTGAAACAAGAGGAAATGTGAGCAGTACAAAAGTTCAGCTAGCTGTTAAAGTTCACAACAATTTCACAACAGTTTCACTTTGACTTTAATTTAATTCTGAACTACTAAAGGGATTTAAAACACTCATTTGAACTGTGGCAATAACTCTCATTTAGTCTCACATTTATTATAAGAAAGAGGCCTTTATACCTTAAAGGTTTTCTAAACTGATCAAGGTGAAATGTAAATAAAGTCATTTTAAGGGATTTAAAACATTTTTTTAGATCATTAACAGTCCTAAATGTTGCTTTAGCTCCTCACTCTGCTCTTATATTAACGACTAAAGGCTGTAATAAATTAATTTAAGGTTTATTTAAACAGTCTGTCCGCTTTCAAATTAAAGTTTGAGACGTTAAATACAGAAGTTTATATTATAACATTATTATAACATTAATGCATTTTCAGGCTTTTTAAGGGAAGTTTGTTTGCCAGTGATTGTTTTTAATCTGTTTTTATAATGAAGGCGTGACATCCATTGTCCAAAATACCTAATGACATTTAAGAAGAGGTTAATCCAACATTAAGATCAACTAATTGATCAAAGTATCTATATGATAACACCACACATAACACATACCGTGAAAATAAAAAAAAAAAGAAATGTTGCTGTAATCTATAATTTTTAAAACAAGTTTAAAGGTGTGAGGAGGTTTTTTCTGAGACTTGACACCTGCAGCCATGACTGCTGAATGGATTATATGTTTGCATTGTAATCTAAAGTGCCGAAACAACACAACAAAACAGTGCAGCGACGAGACAAAATAGTGCAAAGACAAAACAAAACAGTGCAAATACAAGAAAAAAACAGTGCGGAGACAAAATGGTGCAAAAACAAGACAAAAACGGCGCCATCAGTGCAAGTATGTAGGATGTCAATATTGTGAAACATGTCAGAATCATCTCTCGTGGTCGGTTTTATTTTATTTGAACAGTAAACTGCTATTAAAAGTTCTTCAGCGAGTTATGAAGATGTTCAGACCAGAAACAGCAGCTGTTAAGTCGTCGTTAACCAGCCTCAGTCAGACGTCGTGAACCTGCTTGCCGGTGGTTGCTTCCTGTCTGCTGTGTGATGTCACGAGGCTGTCAGCTGACCTCCGGCGCTCCCAGCTGCTAAACGCTAACGCCGCTCTCCTGAGCTTCTGCTTGTTCGCTCTGTGAATGTCCAGCTGTGTGTTTGCTCTGCGAAACATGAAAACTTGAAAAAGAAGAATTATTTTTCTTACTACCTGGTCGCCATGACTACTCCCCCTCACCACTGGATTATTTCTGTGTGTGTGTGTGTGTGTGTGTGTGTGTGTATGTGTGTGTTTTGTATCACAGGACAGCTACAGGTCTCAGTGTGTGTCCCAGCCCCCCACCCCCTCCCCCATGTCCCCCAGCTCAGCTAGTCTGTCCTCCTGTCACGGGGAGGACAGTGATAGCATTAGCAGCCCTGCCTGGCCCAAGACACCGACCAGCCCCGTAAGTGCCGCAAAAGCACAACATCCATTTTTCTTATTTTTTTTTTTTTTTTTTTGGTGTATCTTTCAGGGTTCTACGGTGTCTAAATATGACTTTTATGCTACTTTTTTTTGACAGTTTTTGCCAAATTTCGGTCACCGTAGAGCCCTGTGTATTACTGCTGCTGTGTGAAAACCTCGTAACTCCAGATTCCTTTGTTTGCAGCCTCAGTTCTAGTTTACATGGTTTGTTTCGGTTATTTAATGCACCTGAAGTCAGTGATCTCTCTCAAAACTCTTCAGGTGATGTTCAATCTGATCAATTTGATATTCTCTATTTTACAAAATGTGATTTTTTTTTTTTTTGGAGATGCAAGGTTTTCATCGGACTAAGCAGCAATGTGCTTGCATCTGGTCTTTATTTTCTGTTTCCTTTTTTGTAAATATCAGAGTCCAAAAGCTGCTGTGTGATTGTAAATGTTTTGCATCTACTGTACATGTGATTGTTTACATGTTAACTGTGAGACTTTCTTATTAAAAGGCAGCGAAATCTTTAAAAACTAGACTTTTTTTTAGGTTTTAATCTGCTGTTAGATGAAAGGGACAAAGGTTATCAGCATCAGGAAAAGTGAATAAAACTGTAAATGGTGTATTTGAGGTTTTGAAGGACGGTTCACAATTTTTCCAGGTGTGTCTTAAACCAGCAGTCAGGAGTCCATATGAACAGTGAAAGAGGCTGTAATCATTCCTCCTGTTCATACTGACCATTAAAAGATCCTTCAAATGTGCTTTCAATATAAGTGATGGAAGCCAAAATCCACAGTGTGTCCACACAATCATTTAAAAGTTGATGTGAAGCTTAAATGAGGCTTCAGCAGTCTGAGTTAGTCATATCAAGTGGATATCTGACACATTTACAGTCTTTTTAGCATCAAATTCCCTCTTTGTGTTTCCTCGGACAGTGTTTC
The DNA here is from genome assembly GCF_910596095.1 of Thunnus maccoyii. Lineage (NCBI taxonomy): Eukaryota > Metazoa > Chordata > Actinopteri > Scombriformes > Scombridae > Thunnus > Thunnus maccoyii. The sequence continues at coordinate 5,897,378 of NC_056549.1, read as the reverse complement.
CCTGTTGAGCTGCTGTGGAAGTATAGTAACAAAAAGAGGGACTTTGGCACTAAAAAGACTGTAATTTGAAAGATATCTACTAGATTTGATTCATTTGGATGCTGGAGCTTCATATTAGCTTCAACAGGAGGAATGATTACAGCAAGAAAAACATGTTTCACTGTTCATTTGGGCTCCTGACTGTTGTTTTAAGACAGACATGAAAAACTGAATGCATCCTTTTAAGGTTTTTGAGGTTGTAAATGTCCAAAATAACTTTCTCATGACAGACTTGGAGTTTGATATGATCCCCGTCTGTGCAGAAGAAAAACATTCAGAAATGTTAAAGATTATTTCCTTTATTGATTTATTTGTCAATTACTTTTTTCAGTTAGACTTTCGGTGTATAAAATGTCAGAAAAATGCTGATCACTGTTTCCTAAAGCCCAAGATGCAACCTAAAATTTCTTTTTTTGTTCCGAGCAACAGTCCACAACCCAAAGATATTCAGTTTACTGTCAAAGAAGACTGAAGAAACCAGAAAATATTCACACTGGGCACAAACACACCAGAGCTTGTGTCAGTCTCATTCATTCATCTGTGTTAAATTAACGTTGGCAGCAAAGAAAATCAACTTGACAAACATTGTCACTCAGATTGAAGCTTGATGACAACAGCGAAGCTACTCTGAGCTCTCCGACTGGTGAAGGGAAGGTCGCGTTCGAGAGTCAAAACAGGAAGAAGCCGTCACTTATGTGGGTTGTATATAATCATTGTTTTGCAGGAGAAAATTGATGTTAAGGCCTCTGCTTGGTTCTGTCCGCGGCTGAAGATTGGCTCCTGGTCTGTGTGCGCCCAACATTTCTTATCAGTATTCTTTTGTCCAGAAAACACAATCTTCATATTTTAAACTGCCTCCTGAAGGGTAACAATTTAGAGGAAATATTTACAACATGTCTGCTGTTTTTAAATTGTGGTTACAGAGTCTCATTTTTCAAATCCTACATTTAAAAATAAAGACACTGTAGTAAGTTTTTTTTCTTAAATTAAATGTACAGGAGTCTGTGGGTTTTTCCAGGGTGACTTTCCAGTTTACTTGTTATAAATTTGTCCACAATGCAAATCATACTTTCAGAGTTAAGTGGCTGCGAAAGCGTGACTACGGCTGCAGCAGATAAGGTGTGCACCACCACCACCACCACCCACTACGACCTTGTTAATAATCATAAAGCAGAATTATCACCTTTCTGACAGCGTCAACAAAAACTGTATAAACTTCGTAAAAGTTGAATTTATGGCGGAGCTGTTGTGTTGGATCGCATTAGATTGAACAGGTGCTCCAAAGAAAGTGCTCAGTGAGTGTGTGTGTATATATCACAATATTAAATTAAGTACGGTAATAGTGGCTGTTATACAATGTAATGCAATCCAATACAACAGCTCTGCCATAAATTCAACTTTTACGAAGCGTCGACATTTTCTTTGGCTTTGTAAAAGAATTCATGGCAGAGCTGCTGTGTTGGACTGCGTTAGGTTGCACAGGTGTACTCGGTAAATGTATTTTAATAATCGTTCCAGTCGTTTTTCAAGCAAAAATGCCAAATATTCTCTGGTTCCAGCTTCTTAAATGTGAGGATTTCCTGTTTTTCTTCCACATATATGAATATTTTAAGGTTTTGGACTGTTGCTCAAGCAAACTGAAGGCATCATGTGGGCATTTTTCTCAACATTTTATAGACCAAGCAGGGAATCGAGAAAATGAAAATTGTTACTTAGTTGCTGACCTAAATGAGAAAGTCTCTCTGACTGTCGTCCTCCATGTTTCAAGCTCTTGACTGTTGGTTTCTGTGTGACTCTGTTCAGCTGGGATAAGTGTGGTCAAACCTCTGGTTGGTTGGTAAACTGTTTTTTTTTTTTTTCCCCACGCTGGCTGTGACATGATGAAAACCTTCCTTTGAAGTGGCATAATGGGTGGTTTTTGGTCGTATCGTGCCGTCTTCTCTTGTGTTTCGATCGATAAACTCAAACTGACTGTGGTCTCCGTGTCTCGGTCTCTCCAGAAGCCCAGCGTGGCCACCATGACCAACGAGAAGATCACTCGGCTGTATGAGATGGGCTCCGAGCCGGAGCGGCGGCTGTGGGTGGATCGCTACCTGTCCTTCATGGAGGAGAGGGGGACGCCCGTCCCAAACCTCCCCGCTGTCGGCAAGAAGCCGCTGGACCTCTGCAGACTCTACCTGTCTGTCAGAGAGATCGGAGGGCTGGCCATGGTGAGATATCTGGAAAACTTTTTCATTTTATCCTCCTTCACTTTCTCCTTCATCTCCTTCTCTCCTCCCTGTTTTCCTTCATTTTTTTAAATAAAACTTTTGGACCTTATCTAGTGTATTTACAAAAATATATATTTGTTTTTGCCACATTTGAGTCATTTGATTATTGTTAGTTTTAGTCAACAAAAATGAAATACTAGAACTTTAACTAACGATTGCTACTTCTCTCTGTTTTATATCACTATAAACTATATATTTGTGGACTGTTGCTCAATGAAAACAATTTGCAATTTGAATATCTCACTTTGGGTTGTGGGCAATTTGGTGGGCATTTTTCACCATTTACTAACATTTGATACACAAAATAATGGAAATAATTGTTTGTTGCTACACTAATTCTAAGGCTACAGCTGTTTTGTTGCCTCTCTGTCTAATTTTCAGTGGGTTTGTGGATGAATTTAGTCCATAAATTTATTCTTTCATTCTTCATCAGGTGAATAAGAACAAGAAGTGGAGGGAGTTGTCGTCCCTGTTGAACGTGGGGACGTCCAGCAGCTCTGCCAGCTCTCTGAAGAAGCAGTACATCCAGTACCTGTTCGCCTACGAGTGTAAGGTGGAGCGAGGGGAGGAGCCTCCACCTGAGGGCCTGGGGCCCGCAGGAGACGCTAAGAAACGTCCATCACCCCAGACCAAAGTCCAGCCTCCCTCCCCAGGTAAGGAATCTCCTGTTCTCTTTTAGTCCTTAACAACTGCACAAAATGACTCTCAAGAACCCTGTGTGGGGTTTTGGTACAATGTTCTTACTCCTGTTTACAGGTACTAAAAACTGGAAGTGTATTGAGGTGGACTCCTCCTCGTTGGTATTAATACTTTCTAACTCTCCACAGTTTTCCAGCAGTGGACCAGCTGACAAATATCACCAAGCATTGTGGCTCTTTCTGTAAATATCTCATCATGCTTAACAAAGCTGCAAGCAGCATTAATGTAAAAGACACCTCTGAATGTCAGACAGCCAGCAGTGGACCCAACAAGTACTAAAAACAAGAAATATATGAAGGTGGACTCCACAAGCACAAAGAACAAGAAGTGTATTAAGATGGTCCCCACAAGTACTAAAAACAGTCATTGTAATAAGATGTACCACACAGGCACCAAAAACTGGAAGTATATTTAAGGTGGAAGCCACAAGTACTAAAAACAAGAAGTGTATGAATGTGGTCTCCACAAGTACTAAAAACAAGAACGTGTCCCCACAAGTGACAAAAAAACGGTGCAAAAGTTCTCTCACATTTAGATTTGAAATAATATTTATGTTCAACAGCTGGGGTTGAATGTTTTTTTTTTTCAGGCATGTGTGACGACTGGAAAGACTGGTCCTCATAAAGTCACCAAAACACAGTTGGTCCCCAAAAATGGGAAGTGTGTTTGTGGTTGAATATGTGACTATAAATGTTCTGGCAGTTTTACATGTCGTCTAATGTTTGAATAAAAGCCCTTAAAAGTCATCACATCGATCTGATGAGGTCGAACCTGTAACCTGTTCTCAACAATCTGAACTGAATGTGTCACATTAACATAAAGACTACAATTACTATATAAATACTATTAAGATAACTGTAATAAATGTCTTACTTAAATAAACCAGGAAAAGCTGTCAATGACCCATTTTACATTAGCAGGGAGTTTCTTCTCAATTCAAAGCAATCTGTAAAAATTATTTTTTTACCGTCACGATGCAGGAAAACAAAGGTATGAGAAGAAAACCAGTTGCCTTCCCCCTCTTTGCTTTCAATTTCCATCCGTCATTCATATCCAGTAAAACACATATTGCATGTGAGCAGATAGGACTTACATTAACATCCCAAATTTAATGTCTAATCATTACGTTGACGTTATAAAACAGGAAGCAGAAGCCTGTAAACTAGAAACTGATGAGAAAATACAAATGCATTTACTGTGAGAAGAGGAGGCGAACATTGCTCACGCTCATGATGATCATTAATTAAGGCTTCGACATCAAAATAAGTTTTAAAACCTGTCAGTGATGCAGCCTGCGAGAGAACCGAGAACTCTTCTTCTTCGTTTGTATTAATACATTGCAACAGTGACAGCGTTTCCTTTGACAAATATCACGAAGCGCTGTGGCTTTTTCTGTAAATATCCTGTAATGTTTTAATAAAGCTTCAAGGAGCATTAATGTAAAAAGACACCTCTGAATGTCACAAAGCCAGCAGCGTTACAGATTCACTGTGTGAAAAAGGGGCTTTAATGATGTCAGATTGCCACCGGTAGGAATCCCTTCATCACACACACACACACACACACACACACACACACACACACACACACACACACACACACACACACACACACACACACACAACGCTGATTATGTAACTGAGAAGCAGAGTGAGTTGTCAGGCGGGGGAGGAGAGTGTGAATATAAACACCAGTGACCTCAATCTGACCTAAATTCCCACGATACCTCCCTCCCTCTCCCTCTGTCTGAACACATACTGTACAGCAGCGGCTCTCAAACTTAGTTTACATCAAGAACCCTTTAACCTGATCCAAATTAGACCACTGACCCCCATTTATTAAGACTTTGTCCCAGCGTCCCCCATCTGATGATAAGATTTCTGCTTTTAGATGTTTTATTACAGAAAGTATATGAAACCGGAGAAGACAGTGGAGAAAATGTATCACATCTCTGTCCCGACAATCCTAAACAAACGCTACAGTCACACAAGTATAAAACACTATAAACACGTTAAGAGTCGATCTGTAAAAACATCAGTCATGAGTTCATATCTGAATAGATTTTAACAATATTTTAAGTCTGATTTTAAAAATGCTGTGTGCAGCGTAGTTCCTTATTTCCATTGGTATTCCAAATGTAATTTACACACACATTTAAAAACATATTTTTAACTTTTTTTTACATCTTACCATATGAAAATGAAATGTGTTTTTTTGAGGAAGAGAAAATAAATGCATGTTGAAACCAAACTTCAATGACCGCACTCTGGCCAGTTAAAGGACGGTTCACAATTCTTCAAGTGTGTCTTAAAACAACAGTCAGGAGCCCAAATAAACACTGAAACATGTTTTTCTTGCTGTAATCATTCCTCTTGTTCATACTGACCATTAGAAGATCCCTTCATAATGCACTTACAATGGAAGTGATGAAGGACAAAACCCACAGTCCTCCTTCTGTGCAACAAATGTATTTAAAAGTTTATCTGAAGCTAATATGAAGCTTCAGCGTCCAAATGAGTCGAATCAAGTAGATATCTTTCAACGTTACAGTCTTTTTAGTGCCAGAGTTCCTCTTTTTGTTACTATACTTCCACCGCAGCTCAACAAGGAAACACAAAGAGGGAATTTGATGGGCACCTGACTGTTGTTTTAAGACAGACTTAAAAAAATTGTGAACCTATTCTTCAAGGCTAGCTGGTGGGATAGCCTTTGCTAAAGGTAGTTTACACAGTAATTGTAATTTCTTGTTTTGTGTAATTGTAAAAACTTATATTTAACATCAAACATCTTAGTTATTGAGTTTGTTTTGCTATATAAATTAAAAAAATAAATAAAAAACCTCTGTTTCTGTAGTTACTGCTTTCTGTTTTTGTACAGCAGGATAATGCTGCAGTTATGATCTAGTCTGCTGGTCTCCAGGAAGTTGTTGGTCCCTAGAAGGATGGGGGAAAGAAAGTGGACCCCACAAGAAATAACCATCCTGTTGCAAAAGTTCTTCCAGTTGTTTAATATTGCATCCGCTTATTTCTTATTTTTAGGCATGTCTGAATAACTGCGGCGTAAAATTACATGATGACACGTAACCATTGTTCTCAGCAGGTTTTCTGTCTGGTCTGTGTCTCTGCAGCCAATTCGGGCTCCCTGCAGGGCCCCAACACCCCTCAGTCCAGCAGCAGCTCCCTGACTGAGGCCCCCGGAGACCTGAAGCCCCCGACTCCAGCCTCCACCCCCCACAGCCAGATGGGCCCACAGCCTGGAAACAGGTAAGGGAGAGGCCGAAATCTCACATTCATCTGGTCAATCTGAATGATTAATTCTGGAGTCACTTACCAGCACAGGAACACATATCTTTATCTCTTTGTCCTTTCTCTCTTATTACTACATTTTCTGATGTATCTTGGTTCAGTTTGAAAAAGATACAAACTCTGCAGTCTGATGTCAGAGATACAGTTCATACAAAAGTCAAAGTAAATATATTTGAGCTCGTTTGACAGAGATATAAAGATGAATGTCATCTGCATATCAACAACTGGCAGTAATATCATGCTTGCTCTAAAATTAGCACATATAAACTAAACTGTAGAGGACCCATGGTCGAGCCTTGTGGCACACCGCATCTAAAATAAACACAGATGAGACACCCAGAGGGACAAAACTATTCAGATTTTTAGGATAAGAATTAATGTGGGTATAAAATGGAAACATGAGGCGGAGTGACACATATTAGTTTACCTCTAAACAGTAATTTTAATGGTTCCCATCAAGTTGCCTTATTTCAAAATAATGAATATGTTCATAAATAAGCTTTTATAACACTGCAGCATGTTTTCTGCATCCCTGCTGTGCACACAGCTGTTGTTTTAGAAACCCAAGAGAAAGCTTGTCAGTACAATACTGAATCTGCATGTCACAGGCAAAACACCTGTCATAGAGCTGCAACTATTAGTTGATTAATTGATTAGTTGCCAACTATTAAATTAATAGTGAACTATTTTGGTAATCGATTAATCATTTGGAGTCATTTTTTAAAAATTCTTTGATTCCAGCTTCTCAAACGTGAATATTTTCTGGATTCTTTAGTCCTCTATGACTAAAACTGAATATCTTTAAATTGTGGACGTCACCGTGGTTTATATTTTTCACCATTTTGTGACATTTTCTGAACCAAACAACTAATCGATTAATCGAGAATATAATTGACAGATTAATCAATAATGAAAATAATAGCTAGTTGCAGCTCTAGTTTTGGACCAGACATTTTGAAAAGTCACGATGGGCTCTGGGAACTTGTAATGGACATTTTACAATTTGCTGACATTTTACAGACCGCACAGATAATCAGTTACTTCAGAAAATAATCAATAGATTAATTGGTAATGTTAGTTGCAGCCCTAGTCTACAGTGCAAATTTTTCAGCACTGCAGAAAAAATATCGGCATGGAAATCAATGTCCACAGTGACCTTCATGTATCTGGAAATTCTGCGATTAGGTTTCAAAATCCTGAGGGAGTGAAACTCTCAGCATAAAAAAACCCTCTAATTTTGTTCTGTGCACGTTGTCTGAATGTTGTCTGAATGTTTCTGCTGTGGTTTATGTTCAGGAACATGGGAGGAGTGAGCGTCCAGGACCCGTTCTCTGAAGGAAGCGATCCAGCCTTCCACAACAAGCGAGGCCCGGGACCCGGCGGCACCCCCTACCAGCAGGGAGGAGGTCCTGCAGACCCCTCAATGAGGATGCAGTACGACGCCAACAAAGACCCGTTTGGAGGACAGAGGAAGGGTGAGTATGCCATAAACACAAAATGCTGAATGTCCTGTTGTTTCCAGAACGCAGGTTATAAACATTTTACACAACAAACTTTAAATGTGTACGTATGAAACCCTTTATTAAGAAATGAAGAACGTTGTTTTCTTTTCCTGAAGAAGAGTGGAAATCATTAGTTCAGTAAAGAGAATCATTAATACTTTATACCTCAACTATTTATCACGAATAATCAGTATATAGATAGTTAATAAATTGTATGTAACACACTATAATGTAAGCTATAATCTGTCCTCCTGTGGACACTCAGAAGCGTTTGCTGCTGCATAAACAGAGAAACAGTAAAACACAGTTGTAATAATATAAAATATGTATTCATAGGAGAAGTTGAATTGTTGACAAGTACTGTAAATGAATAAACACTTATAATTAGTTCAGTTTTCATGTCACAAGTGCTGTGATTTAAATCATAAATTCCGTAATTAATACTGTCTTAACAACCTGTAGGAAATTAAAGTTTATGTCTGTGACTATTTGATTTTACTGGCTACAAGAACATCTTTCACCTGCAAATGTACTCACCGTAGTTTATTAACATTAATTCAGTGAGTTGGCCAAAAAATAAAACACGAATCTCAGCTGCTGTCTTGTTAATATTCTCTCTATTTCTGTGGTTCATCAGTTTTTTTTCTATATAAAGTGTGTTTAACATTTTTAAAACGGTGATAAAACATGTAAAGTCCCACTCGTATGTCAAATGATGGCTTTTCTGAATAGTCTTAACACAGTGGTTGGCAAATAGTGGTCCTCAGGCCAATTCCGGCCCTCCAGAAAAAATATGTGGCCCCCCAGCTCTGTGATTGGTTGTCCCTCCAACCCCCCAGAGTGAATCTAACATTGTTTTAATTCCACAACTTCAGCCTATTTGAACAGATTTGTCCTTATAAAGAGACAAATAGATGGCGGTCTTTGAATGTTGTGTTGATGCCTTTTTTTTTTGCCAGTTCATATATTCACTGTATGAGCCCAATTAGTGTTAAATGAAGCTGTTACTCCTTTAGCCCTCAGTTACAAATGGGGAAAAATAAAAATGAACAAACAAAAAATAGAAGCTCGGTTCCACTGTGGTGGTTAACGGCCCCACAATGAAAAATCCTGAAAGAAGTGGCCCATAGTTGAACTTTATTGCTGATCCCTGGTGTATCTTATCCTGAAAATAACAGTACTTGTAGTGAGTCAACCATAAATATATAAAAGGAGCCAGTAGAAAACCAGCAGTTCTCTGCTCTGGCCAGTAAAGTACCAGTTTCAGTTCCAGTTTCCTTCATTGTTCAGTCACTGGGAATGACTGAACTCTGCTGCTCCCTGGTGGTCAAAGCCTGAACCGTCTTACTGTCAGGTTCATATCAGGGTTGAAGAAGGTTTTTCAGTTTTTAGTTGAACTCATATTGCATGAATGTTACATCACCGCTGAGCGTTTTCTACATCAGGTTTTAGATTGAGTTTCTTTCTTCCAGGCAGCCGATGTTTCACTGCATTTCTGTGAAAATGAGCCAACAGACATTTAAAACTTACTGCAAAGAGATCGACCGCAGTAGCATTTTAAAATTACATAATCGTAATGTGGTGACGCACTTGTGAGTGTAGTAAGTCTCATAAATTTACTACACATCGACTAAACATGAAGAAGATAAAACATTTACAGGTGAAGACGAAAAAGATTAAAAATAAAAAGGTCACAAATTAAAAATAAAAGTAGTGTATTAATAAGAAAACATGCTAATAAAACTTTTTTTTAAATTATTTTTAAACATAAATAGACGAGGAGGGAAAGGGGAATCAACACAGTACAACCTGAATCACATCATATCATCCTCACATATAATATATATACATATAACGTCCTCCAGGCAAAACAATACAAACTACTGGTAACAAACAGAAAGAACTCACCGCACATTAATAATTAACACTGATAGTTTGTACCAGAAACTAATAAACTAACACAGAAACACAAAATCAGAAAAAAAGGACAAGAGAAAAGAAAATACTCATTTTTAATTTGCACCAAATGAAGTCATCTCTTCTTCCCTCTCCCTCTTCAGGTCCAGGACCCGGCGAGGCCTTTGGTCCTGGCCAGATGCCCAGCGGTGCCATGCAGGACATGTACCCCCGCGGGCCGCCCTCGGGGCCCCTGACAGGGATGGGCCCCAGGCCCCAGTACCCCTACGGCCCCGGCTTTGAGCGGAGGTAAGATACTCACACTGAGGACTTGAAGTTCAAAGTAGACTCTGATGTCAATCAAGACTGTAAATGTAAGAAGTGCTCAGTTGAAAATGAGTCGCTGTGTTTTAGAAATTCTTTCTGCAACTTAAAGCTGATTTTTTCAAGACAAAACTTTATTTTCCTTCCTCTGAGAGATTTGGAAAGCAGGTAGAGTTTATATGAGAAGTCGTGTTGCCTGAATAATCCTCCCACTTCTAAACTCTATATCTGTATCTATATCTAAAAGTAATGAACCGTTTCTTTAAGTTCCTGTGTGCGTTTGTGTCCTACAGACCGGACCATGCGATGGGGCCGGAGGGAGGAGGGCAGAACAGCATGGGTCCCTCTGGAAACGAAGTCGGCATGTATCCCGCCAACAGATACCCCCATCAGAGGTAAGAGATGAGCCGGGAGAGAAGAAATGTGTTTTTCAAGTTTGTTTAGTTTTGTTTTCTGAGTTGTGGAGTATAAATAAAGTTTGAATATAGTTTTTTTTCTGACGTCTCTCCATCTCTTCAGGCACGGACACGACGGCTTCGGGCAGCAGTTTCCTCACAACATGGCCTACGGTTCCCATCAGCCCCTGTACTCTCAGCAGCAGGTGAGTGCGACACGTCCGACTTTACAAGACAGTAGCTGAACAATACTTATAATTGTATATTTATTTATATTCTCTAAATCATTTAACATAAAATCTAAATGTTTCTAAGTCAAAATGAACTTTCCCAACATCACCAGTGCAGAAAAGTAGCTCTGCGTCTCGCCCTATCAGGACGTACTTTAGCTAGTAGCGAGGTGAAATATGTCAGGGAGCTCTGTGATTGGTCGTCCCTCCAATATTAGTTAAGGAAGCCACAATCTGGCTACACTAACACTAACCAATAAGAGGAAGAGTTCTTATATCGATAAATGAGGAAGATAACAAGACTAGCGGCCTAAGAAAGTGTTTGTCTTCACTGTTTGTCTGCAGGGCTACAAGCGTCCGATGGAGGCGATGTATCCGCCCGCTAAGCGTCATGAAGGCGAGGCGTTCGGCGTGCAGCAGTTCGCCTCCCAGCAGCCCGACATGTTTGGCCCCTTCGGGGGAGGAGGAGCTGGCTACATGGGCCCTGAGCGGCGGCCGGTCCAGGGCCAGTACCCGTATCCATACAACCGAGAACGCCAGGGCCCCCCGCAGCACAGCGTGATGGGCCCAGGAGCTCCGGCGGTGTCCAGTGGACCCGGAGAGGGGCCACAGGCCAACATGTGGCACCCCAGGACAGATATGGGCTTCCCATACAGCCGGCAGGGCCAGGGGCCCCCCTACCCCGGCATGGGCCGAGGGGACGACCAGGAGGGCAGGGCCCCCCAGGACAGCCAGTGGCCACCCAGTCACCCAGGGCAGCGCCAGCCACCGTACCCCCCCCACTCCTCATCCGCCTCCTCTTCCTCCCCGTCCATGCCCCCCCTCCCCTCCAGACAACCCCCCTCATCCTTCCAGGCCACGCCCATCGTCCCTAACCATGTGACCCGCTCTCTCAGCCCCTCCTTTTTCCCCCGGCCCCTGGGGGGCTCCCTGTCCCCCAACAGCGCCCCTTACCTGCCCTCCATCAAGAAGCCGGCCCCCAGTCCAGCACCCGGTCAGGGCCCGCCCCCCCTCCACAGAGACGTCAGCTTCCCCCCCGGCTGCACCGAAGCCACGCCTCCCAAACTGAAGCCACGACGCCGGCTCACCGCCAAGGACACGGGTCAGACCAACATACACGATCAGACCAACATACATGATCAGACCAACATACACGATCAGACCAACATACACGATCACACCAACATACATGATCACACCAACATACATGATCACACCAACATACATGATCACACCAACATACATGACAGGTGAGATACTGTTAATGACTGCCTTCTGTCAGCTGAAGTTCTGAATTTGTCCTATCAGGGACCCCGGAGGCTTGGCGGCTGATGATGTCACTGAAATCTGGCCTATTAGCAGAGAGCACCTGGGCTCTGGACACCATCAACATCCTGCTGTATGACGACAGCACCGTGGGCTCCTTCAGCCTCACGCAGGTACGACACACAACCAAAGCATCACCATAACCATAAACCAAGTCTTCACCCAAAATTTAATGATTTACGTTGTGAGGACTTGATTTTTGTCCTCAAAAGGAAGGCGAGTCCCCAAAATGTCCTGTAAACAGGTTTATGTTCCCATAAGTCATGACAAATACACACACACACACACACAGTTACTGTAAACTGAAGACGCTGTTCAAAACATCAAACTGAATATGTTCTCTATGTGATAATATTTAATTGTTTCCGTGTTAATTATGAAAGACAACAGTCGATCACAGTGAGGACGCTTTGTCTCAGATGTTTTCGTTCTCTCCTCCTGCAGCTGCCCGGTTTCCTCGAGCTCATCGTGGAGTTTTACCGTCGCTGCCTCATCCAGATCTTCGGCATCCTAGGGGAGTACGAGGTGGGAACGGAGGGTCAGCGGACCCTGCTGGGACCCCTCCCAGACCCTCTCTTGGAGGAGGAGGCCCTCAAGGAGCCACCAGCCAAGTCTAACAGCCAATCACAGGAAGATAAGAGGATAGCGAGGAGGCCGGCGGAGGAGATGGAGGAGCTTCTCCTTCCCGCTGCACCCGCCATCAGCACCGAGGAGACGAAAGACGCAGCCGCTGTTGTCAAGGAGGAGCCAGCGGAGCCTCGCCCCCAACAGGCCAGCAAGCACGACAAGCTGCCAATCAGGGTGGAGGAGACGGGGGAGGAGTGGCAGCAGGTGGAGGAGCGCTGGGCCGAGCTCAGCCGCCCCAACGGCTTCATCAGCGGCCTCCTGCACTGGAAGGCCGGAGGAGGAGACTCCACCACTCACATCCAGACACACCTGGAGCCCCGAGTAGGAGGCTCCGCCCCCCCAGGCCCGCTGGAGAGAGAGGGGAGGGGGGGAGGAGAAGAGGGGAGGAGTCAGGAGATGGGGGGAGGAGCTGCTGGACAGGAGGAAGCAGAGGAGGGAGGGGAGGAGAAGAACCTGCCACAACAAGGTAAAGGGGGGGATGATGTCAAATGATGCCTTGATCAGATATTTTCTGATTTAAGTCATTATTATTTTTGTGTTAAGTCAAAGTTTTTGTACAAAGCTGATATGAGGTTTGACTTATTTTTTGTTCAGTTTTTTGTAGACGAATCGGGTATGAGATAATATTAAAAATATGATAACTAATAATACTAATTACTAATTTATTGTTGATCATTTGATTGATGGCACAGTGTTAGAAAATATACTGTTTGTTGTAATACAGTTGTTGCACCACTAGGTGGAGCGCTAACTGTTTAATGAGAGTTAATCTGAAGTCTGTTCATCAACGTCAGTAATTTATCACCCTTGAAGCAGGCGAATTGTCCCTTTAATGGTGCATCGTCACTGGAAACCAGTGGTGGTAAAAATGTGAAACCAGTTTTGATTCTTCATTTTAAATTTTAGATATCTGCAGCACTTCTGTGGTTATAAACATTACGTCATCAGTTCTCTTACTTTCTTCTATGTGTTCTTTGTTTTTCAGAGTGCAGAGGTCAGAGGTCACCGGCGTCTCAGAGTCCCATCAGCCAGCTGGAGGACGAGCCTCGCTGCTGGGACGAGGCTCCGCTGTCCACCGCGGAGTCCTGGCAGGACTCGCTCACCAAACGCTGCGTCTGCATCGCCAACATCGTGCGCGGCCTCTCCTTCGTCCCCGGCAACGACGCCGACATGTCGCAGCACCCCGGCCTGGTGCTGATCCTGGGCCGGCTGGTTCTGCTGCACCACCACCACCCCCGCAGGAAACGGACGCTGCCCACCTACCAGCGGGAGGAGGAGCAGGGGCTGGCGTGCAGCCGGGACGAGTGGTGGTGGGACTGCCTGGTGGCGCTCAGGGAGAACACGCTGGTGACGCTCGCCAACATCGCCGGCCAGCTGGACCTGTCGCAGTACCCCGAGAGCATCTGCCTGCCCATCCTGGACGGGCTGCTGCACTGGATGGTGTGCCCGTCTGCCGAGGCCCAGGACCCGTTCTCCTCGGCGGGCGGCTTCTCCTCGCTCACGCCGCAGAGACTGGTGCTGGAGTGTCTGTGCAAGCTGAGCATCCAGGACTGCAACGTGGACCTGCTGCTCGCCACCCCGCCCTTCAGCCGCCAGCAGAAGCTCTTCTCCACGCTGGTGCGCCTCGTGGGCGAGAGGAAGAGCCAGGTGTGTCGTGAGATGGCGGTGGCCGTCCTGTCCAACCTGGCGCAGGGCGACCCTACAGCGGCGCGGACCATCGCACTGCTGAAGGGCAGCGTGGGAACTCTGATCGGCTTCCTGGAAGACAGCGTGGCCATGGCTCAGTATCAGCAGAACCCGCACAGCCTACTGCACGCCGCTTCGCCACACGAGCCACCCAGCATCAACATGATGTGCCACGCTGCCAAGGCGCTGCTGGCCATGGCGAGGGTGGAGGAGAACCGGACGGAGTTTGTTCTGTACGAGAGCCGGCTGCTGGACATCTCGCTGTCAGCCGCGCTCAGCTCCTCGGTGGCAGCCATCATGTGTGAAGTACTCTTTAAGATCGGCCGCTCGTGACACGAACACCGCCACGGAGCATGCTCAGTGACGCTGGAAGCAGCTCTGCCCATGTGACGAACTGGCTCCTATTATATTTTTATTTAAAGAACAGAACGCAAAGGTTTTTACATACAAATGAATATATATAGAATATATAAAGTTCCTCGGCTCCATCTGCAAATGTTTATTTGGGATTTTTAAGTAATTTTAATACAAAAATATTTAATACTTGTATTTTTAATTTTCTATTCTTTTGTCAGTTTGTTTTTTTTGTTTTGTTTTAACCAAAGTGTGTGACGGTGGAGAACGCTCGGGTTCTGGCTCTTCGATGTTTTTTAAACAGACGTGGTCGTTTCTTTATGTTTGCGGGGCTGTTTTTTTGGGGGGGGGGCGGGGTTAGTTAGATTCTGGGGGCGTGGTCAGATTTATTTAAATAGTGACACATGTTGTAGATAGGCCTCTCTTTTCTCATGTGGTGTGACAGAGAAAACACTGATGTTCAGTCATGTACTTTGTTCTGGTGCAATAGGACTTCTCGGTTTGTTTTGGGGATTTAAATGTGAATTATTTGGCCATCTGCAGTTTGACCATCAGTATTTTGCCGAACCACAGCAGTATCCAGCGAAAAGGGGGCTGCGTCACTTTTTTTTCTGTTTTTTAAGAACTTTTTATGTCTGCTCCACCAATCAAATCTAAATTTCCCTCCACTGTCATTGTCCTCCTGTAAATAGAAGATGTACATTTGAGCTCCAGCAGGTGGTGTCATGACTCTGACGGTAGCTGGATAATTAATTAACGGTTGTCATTTATAATCACAACTCTGCTCACCTGAAGATTCAGTTTCTCTCTTCCCAGCAGGTGGAGACATTTTCTTTTTCTGTATTTAAAGTAAAAAAAAAAAAAATCTCAGTTTCAGGATGTTTTTTTTTGACAGATGATGTGGGTCTGATTTGATGGACTGTATGTACAGGAGGTCGGGGTGCGGGACTGTACTCATTGCTAACTGACACAACTTCAAAACAGTTATAACAAATGTAAAGAGAGAAAAAAAAAGAAAATCTCTACATCCAGAACGTCTCCTGTTTGATTTGACCGTCTTGAGATCTTCAAATGTTCCACAACATGTTAAAGAATAAACGTACATGAACTCTGGTTGAGCACTGTGAACGCAGCTCTTGGCTGGTTTTGTGAGCGGGGTCGAACAAAATATTTACTTTATAGTTGAAATACAGAAAGTCTTGATTTATTTCTGTCTTTAATCCTGGAACTAAAAGTCTCCAGTCACATCAGTGGAGGCCTCATTACACATGAAATAATACAATTTATAATTTTACCAAAAAGTTGTAATATATTTGAGATTATTTTACATATAAAAAGTCAATATTTTAAGATTAAAGTTATACTTTTAAAAGTAATGTCACATTGAGAATTGTTATAATTTTAAAAGTCATATTTGAAGAATAAAGTTAAACTTTTAAAAGTAAAATAAACATTTTTAAAAAGTACATAAATTTACACATAAAAAGTCTGTATTTCAAAAATAGTCATAAATCTACATGTGAAAAGCCATAAAATTTTAAGAATAAAGTTATTCTTTTAAAAGTAATGTCATATTCTGAGAATAGTTACAATTTAAAATAATAGACATAATATTTGAAGAATAAAGTTAAACTTTTAAAAGTAAAATAAACATTTTTAAAAAGTACATAAATTTACACATAAAAAGTCTGTATTTCAAAAATAGTCATAAATCTACATGTGAAAAGCCATAAAATTTTAAGAATAAAGTTATACTTTTAAAAGTAATGTCATATTCTGAGAATAGTTACAATTTAAAATAATAGACATAATATTTGAAGAATAAAGTTAAACTTTTAAAAGTAAAATAAACATTTTTAAAAAGTACATAAATTTACACATAAAAAGTCTGTATTTCAAAAATAGTCATAAATCTACATGTGAAAAGCCATAAAATTGTAAGAATAAAGTTATTCTTTTAAAAGTAATGTCATATTCTGAGAATAGTTACAATTTAAAATAATAGACATAATATTTGAAGAATAAAGTTATACTTGTAAAAGTAAAATAAACATTTTTAAAAAGTACATAAATTTACACATAAAAAGTCTGTATTTCAAAAATAGTCATAAATCTACATGTGAAAAGCCATAAAATTTTAAGAATAAAGTTATACTTTTAAAAGTAATAAGTCATATTCTGAGAATAGCTACAACTTTAAAAAATAGTCATAATATTTGAAGAATGAAGTTATACTTTTAGAAAGTGAAATAACATCTTCAAAAAGTACAGAAATGTACACGAGTTATATTTCAGTCATAAATCTACATGTGAAAAGTCATATAAGACTAAATTCACTTTTATGTGTGAAAAGTCACATTTTTACACAAAAAAACTATTTTAAGAATAAAGTTATAATCTTACAAATAAAAAATCAATATGACAAAGTTGTAATTTTATGAGGAAAAGTCATAATATGTCTGTTTTATGACACAAAATTACTGGAGAAAGTCATAATTCCATAATTCTCTGATAAAGTTACGATTTGTCAAGAGAAAAACTCATTTGGAACGTAAAAGCTGAAAGACTCACCTGTTCACAATTAAAATCTCAAAATATTACAACTTAATTAGTAATATTAAAAAAATCTTAATGTTGTGGCATTTTTCTCAAAATTATGACTTTATTCTCCTGACATTCCTCTCAAAATATTTCAATTTTAGTCTTTATAATGTTTTTTTTTTACTCTCACAGTAGTCATAAAACTTAACTCTCTGTACGGTGGCCACTTTAGGACATTTTAGGCTTAGCTTGTCAGGCTTAGTTCTACGCTATCAGACTAATTTTGACTTTGTCAGGCTCGTGTGTGCTTTTGGTTCAGCTTTGTTTGAGCTGAATGCTAATGTTGGAACATTAAGATGCTAACATTTGCTTCCAGTTTAAATCACAACAGAGGTTAGCGGGCTAACAGGCTAATGAGGCTCAGCTGTGCTTTGACCTGAGGTCCAAATTAAAACACTTTTCTTTATAGTAGAAACACAAAGTTAGCGAGTGTTAATATTAGCATTGGATGCTAAAGTTAGTATTTTAAGATAGTCACAGTTGGCCTGTTTATCGTAATGCAACACTCACATCCTAGCTTTGTATGAGTATCATGGTTAAATGCTAACATTAGCTTATTAACATGCTAACATTAGCTAGTTAACATGAACTCACTAATGTTTTTATTGGAGTTTTGATCACTGGGGATATTTATACAGCTGCTGTGATGAACTTCAACCCTCCTGAAACTTTATATTCTTTAAAATAACGATGATGAAAAAGGAAAATATTTGCTTTCATCATTTTTTCACTCCTCCAGCTCCTGTTTGTCTCCACAGATCTTCAGTTTCATCATCAGTCTGTGATCTTCAACTCGCTCCTCTCCTCGTAAAATCAGTCTACTTTCAACAAATGGAAATTTCTTACATTTCCCAGAATGCCTTTCTAGCACCAAAGCTCATAAATGTGACGCTAATTCTCAATTCCTGAATAGTACATCAACTAAACACCAGGATGTAGAAGAATAAAAGCATGACTTCATGTGTTCAAACGATGGCTCGTTTAAAGAGTTAATGAGATAAAATCTTCACAATATATTTCCAGTCCAGACCAGTGACTAAGTACATTTACTCAAGTAGTCTACTTAAGTACAATCTGGAGGTACTTGTACTTTACTTGAGTATTTCCATTTGATGCTACTTTATACTTTCACTCCACTACATACATAGTACATATACTATGTACTACATATGTATACTATATATATCAGTCAGAGGGACCAAACCACTACTTTTACTGCAATACTTTAACTACATCAAGCTCATAATACTTATGTACTTTTACTGTAGTAAGGTTTTTTATGCAGGACTTTTACTTCTAATGGAGCATTTTTACATTGTTGTATTAGTACTTTTAGGGAAGTAAAGGATCTGAATACTTCCACCGGCAGTTCAGACACGACATGTAAACACCAACATGTTTATATTTAGAGTCGTGTTGTTATCAGTGTGAAAGGTCATCACTTTGATGTGAGACTCGTCGTGACGGCGTCTTCGTTCTGTCCGTCTGAAGACTGAACGCAGCAGCAGCAGAAATAACTGCATTTCACACTGCTGCAGGCTGAAATATTTATAAACCAGACTATTTCTGTGAGGCAGGTTTCACTTTGCAGCTCTGGAAACATTTTTACTAAATTAATCTGATGGTTTCTACAATTTAAAAAAGTTTCCAGGTTTTTTTTACAGTATGGAGACAGTTGATGGTGGAAGAAGTACTCAGGTCAAGTAAAAGTACCAATACAGCAATGTAACAATACTCCATTACAAGTAAATGTACATAAGTATTATCAGCAAAATGTAAAGTATTGCAGTAAAAGCAGTGGTTTTGCAGAAAATCGTGTGGCTGGTATATACGTTTAATAAAGTATATTATTATTATTACTGATGAGTTGGTGTATAAGCAGCATTTAATTATTATTTGTTCTTCTGAGGAGCTGCATAAACAGCCGATATGAGACAAATAAGGAGTTTTTAACTGTAAATCATGCAAAGATATTCCAGTAGAAATATAAATAAGAATATAAATATAGACCTGGAAGAATGTGTCCTTTAATCCTTCTATACAAATGTAATAACAGCAGTTGGTCAGCAGATGTCACCAATTTGAGTATCTAATGCTTCTCAACAGTGATTTCAACTCAACTGCTTCATTTTGATCCAGAGCTTCAAGAGAAATGTGCTGAGCAGTCACTATTATCATTATTATTATTATTATTATTATTATTATTAAATAAAGTAAAGGCTTCACTTTACAGTGATGTCATAGCTTTAAAAACAAACCGCAAGAAAATGTGAATTGTGAAGCTAAATTTGATTTATTTTATATTTATTGAGATATTTTAGAAAAAAACTCCAAATAGAAACAAACCAGCTCACAAGTGAAACATTCAGAGACACAAAATTAACACATTTGTCATTAAAATAAGAAATGTTTTTATATTTATTACATATTAACATTTTAAGATGCCAACATTAGCTTTACAAGCATCCAACAGACTTTTAACTTACAGCATGAACCAGTAACAATATTCCAGCTGATCAGCTTCCAAACTATCAATCACATTGATTTCTTTTTGTTTATTTCTATTAAAATCAGTCTGTGAAGAACTGAAACTTACTGACGATTACATCCACTTTTATTGTTGTCAAAATTACATTATTGTTGTTTGGCATTTTCTTCGTGGTGCGTTCAAGGACACGCAACGTGTGGGAAATGATACCCGTCCTCTGAGAAGATGGGAAACATGACAGTTGTGAAAACACTGATTTGTTTTCAGAGAAACTTCATTTGTCAGATTTTACTCGAACACACCACAAGTCTTCAAGCGACGCGTTTCGTCCTTTCAGTCCGACAGTTCAATCTTCACCTGTTGAAACCGACCAAAAGACACCGACCTCCGAGCCGCGAGAGCTCAGTCAGACAACATCTTTATAAACTGGAGAAACACTGGGAACCAGAAGTGAAGATAAACTGGTCCAGAGGATTCTCCGGTTTCTGCAGCCTCCACAGAAATCAACACAAACAGTCTGAACAGCTGCTGCAGCTGTAAATTCTGTTGTTTTCAGTCTTTGTGTCTCGTTCGTTTGTCACTTGGACTTGAAGACAGAGTCCCAGTCCAGAGGTTCAGATCCAGCAGCCTCGGGGGTCTTCGGGATGGACGGGAAGAAGGACTGCATCTTCTGTCTGAACTCTGACAACTGAAGAGATGAAAATCAGTCAGAAAACTACAAACTTTTGTCTTTAATTGGTAAAAATACGTTCAGTAAACGACATCACTTCTGGTTTTGGCTGTTAAACACAATTAAATTTCATAAAATCTATTTTATCTCTTTAGAGATGTGAGAACGTGGTGAACTGATCCTTTAAGTTCAACTTGTTTCTGACGTCATTTTTATCAAAATATTTTCACTTTATTCTTCTTGAGAATTACAGCTGAAATTTTCACAACTTTTCTTGAAATATTTTGACTTTTTTTTTCAAAATATTTTCATTTTATTCATATTCTTGGAATTTTAGGATTTCTCGAAATATTCCAACCTTTTTTTTTCTTTAAATATTTAAACTTTATTTGTAAAATTTTACATTTCTCAAAATATTTTAATTGTATTTTCACAATTTACTATTTTTTTCTTTAAAACATTTGTACTTCATTCTTGAAGTTTTTCCTCTTGAAATATCAAGAATATCAACTTTATTCATGAAATTTTATGACCTTTCTCAAAATATTTTGACTTAATTCTCATTCTTGAAATATGAATATATGAATATATTAAATATTACAGCATTTCTTTAATGTACTTTATTCTTGTTATTCTTAAAAATGAAGGACTGTAATCTTGAAATATTTCAACTTGATTCACGATGTTTCTCAAAATACTGACTTTAAAAATATATATTTTCTCTATAAACCATCTTTAAATTTCTGGACTTTTGATCAGTAAATATTTCAGCTGTATTCTCACAATTTTACAATTTTATTCTTGAAATATTTTGACTTAAAAAAACAGATTTTTACTTTATTCTTGATATTTAATTCAATGTTAGGACATTGAAGTATTTCATCTCTATGCTGGAAATATTATTATTTATTATTATTATTGAAATTGTTTGACTTTTTTATTAAAACATTTACTTTTCTTGCAGTTTTACAATTTTTCTTGAAATATTTCAAATTCAGTCTTGAATTTTTACAGCTTTTCATTCTTTTTTAGCATTTAAAAGTGTTTTAATAGTATTAAAATATTTTCTCTTTAATCTTGAAATCTCTTTTTTTAGCAGTGGTTTATTTATGGGATGTTTTTTTGGAGTAATTATTGTTGGCACCATGAAGAGATAAAACTGTCAGCTGGAGGTCATTTAATCCTCCACAGTCTGAAGACTGAAGCATGAAGCGTCTGGTCGTTTGCAGACTAACGTGTTACATAACGAGTTGCTGTCTGACAGTAACAAACACATCAAATTCATTACTGCAAGAACACATCAGTGAATTGTGGGTCTGCTGATACGTACGCTGTGAACTCCCAGGGCTTTCCACACACTGAAGCTGAGCAGACCGACTCCACACCAGGCGTACAGAGAGCCCCAACCCAGAGCTCTGAGGGCCAGAGACGCCCCGCTCTCCGGGACCGCCGCCGTCGCCATGACGCCCTGCGGAGGAAACAACGACATCAGGAACCAGAGAAATAAACAGACGTTTAAATCATTTCTGAAAACTCACTTTCACTAGAACAAATAATGTCATCAGTAGTTCTGTATCTAATTTTTTAATAAAAGTCTCATCAGGACGAAGAAGAGGTCAGAATATTTGCAGCAGTGATGGAAGAAGTACTCAGATCCTTTACTTCAGTAAAAGTACCAATACAGCGAAGTAAAAATACTCCAGTACAAGTAAAAGTCCTGCATGAAAAATCCTACTTAAGTAAAAGTACATAAGTATTATCAGCTTGATGTAGTTTAAGTATTGTACTTAAGTACAGTACTTAAGTAATGTTACTTTCCACCACCGATTTACAGACACATAATTAACTTTTAATACGACATTTTCTGTGTCTCAGAGGTCAAAGGTCAGATTCCACAGAGCTGAGGAGGAAACATGTTTTACATTCTGAGCTTCATCAGGCTGAATGTGATTAAACTTCATCAGTTTTCTGAAGAAAAAAAAAAAAGTTCAGTTTCTGGAGTTTTTTGCTGCTTTTTGAGTCACATGAATACAGAGTCTGTCTGTGACCTCTGACCTTTGACCCTGACCCTGGTATGTAGCAGAATTATTCTACTGTTGACCTCATTTTAGGTTTTTATTTTAGCTTCAACTTGACTTTTCTTAACTAACTACATCTGAAGAAAAGAGCAGCAGAGAAAAAATAAAACAAGGCAGAAGCAGAAGAAGAAAAAGTTCATCTGCAGTTTAAAAGTTTAAATTTTCTATATATCAAATATAGAAAACCATGTGCATTAACTCTCATTCAACAACTCATTAACTCTTTCATATAGAAAAATATAAATCTAACATGAACAAACAGCTATAAATATATAAATGAAATATAGAACAAATGATGTTATGACATAAGATGGAGCAATAGTGTAATAAATTATTTTAATGTAGGATAGGGTAGTGGTTCTTAAAGATAATAATAATAATAATAATAATAATAATAATAATAATAATAATAATAATAATAATAAAGATTAATCGAATACATTTTAACCTTAACAGGAGACTTAATCGAACAATAAATAACAGAACAAACTCAGAGCAACTAATACAAATAAAATATATATAAATATTAAAATTTAAAAATACAACATAATACAAATAAAAAGTGGGCAGCACATTTTCACCATGATAAAAAATATAAAAAAATATTTACTTAATATTCCTTTCAAATATGGATTATAAAAGTGACAAATATCCACTAATAATTATTACTCTTGATCAATAACGCTGGTTATTCAACTGAAAGTGTCAGTTGTACGGAGGCTGAAGTGTGTCACTAGAATAATTATAGACTATTGTGTCAATTAATTGATTCATTAAACTAGCATTTAAATTAAGTATGACTAAACTCTGAAAAAGTAGAATAATAAAAAATATAAAATTAAAATAGTTCCAGTTCCTCATTCTGTCTTTAATTGATAAATTAATAATTACATTTTAAAATTGAATCACAAAACTTAAGACTTTACTTTTTGTTATTTAATTTCCTGATTGTGTCTGAACATCATTTTACATCTTTTGTTTCCTGCTTTTACATTTACAGTTTCTATTTTAAATATAAATGTAATTAAACTCATTTCAAGATTCGTGTCCAGATACTTTTGGCCACATAGTTGTTATAAGACAATGTTAATATATATAAATATGTGACTCAAACACTGTCATAAAGTCTTATTGTCCAAACTGTTTAAAATCAGCAGTTTTCATGAAGCTCCAGTAGAAGCTTCAGAGGCAGAAGTGGAGCGACGCAGCGACTTCGACACCACGTGCGGCTCCACGTTTAATCACATTTCACATTTTTAAAATTTTAGCTCAGTCCTCCGGGGGCCGAGGGGCTTCGACGTAGACGACAAAGACCAGTCTGTGACGGAAATAGACTCCGGGAACAAGCGCCCCGTTGTCCCCTGACGCTAAGTTTATCTCGGACACAAACAGGCCGCTGGTGTCCGTGTGCGTCATGTTTAATGGGATCCTGTGAGCAGCCAATAATCGCACGGTTCCAGTTAACAGGATGAGATCAAGTCCCCCAGTTTGAGGCCGTGGATTGAAAATGCTGAAATTTCATGGAAAGTTTCTTCTGCGGACTATTTTCGGGTCGACCTCTGGAGGAATGTGTCGCGACGTTTTTTTTCATCACGTCTGCACCTGATGAGTCAGGAGGTTAAAGCAGACGTCATCGCGGACGCTTGTTGTTGTTTCCAATCATTCGACGGCGCTGCAAATGAGAAAAACTAAATCACACGGCGGCGTCAATAACTCGCTGAACTCCATGTAAACAACCGTCGTTCGCTTCTCGCACACAACCGTAGATACTTCAACTATCAGCTTGTGCTGCCTGAGAGAATTAGTCAATTAAAGGATTAGTTTGATCAGTTTAGTTTTAATTAGCTGCAACTAAAGATTATTTTCATTCAGAGCTGAAACAACTAATAGATTAGTCAATCAACAGAAAGTGAACTGGCAACTGTTTCCATGATCAATTCATCGTTTCAGTTATTTTTCCTGGTAAAAAATGCAGAATTCATCGTTCCCAGCTGCTTTATTATGAAGTTTTGTTGCTTTTCTTTGACATAAATGACAGTAAATTGAATATATGAAGGTTTTAGACTTTTTGTCGGACAAAAAAGGCAATGTGAAGACATTTAAACCAAACGATTAATCGAAAAAATCATTGACAGATGAATCGATAGTGAGAATAATCATTGGTTGCAGCCCTACTTTCATTATCGATTAATCTGCAGTTTATTTTAGTCAATACAATGTCCAGCTCCGACTCCAATGTGACGTCTTTAAATTCCTTGTTTTTCCTGAAATCCCAAAGAAAAGCAGCAAATATTCACATTTCAGGAGCCGAAACCAAAGAATTTTTAGCTTTTTTGCTTGAAAAGTGAATAAAATGATTAATAAATTATCAAAATAGCTGCTCAACTAATTGTTGCAGCTCTTAGTTAATTGATTAATACTTCAAGTCATTTCTCACTATTTTCTGACATTTAATAAACCAAACGATTAATCGATTAATTGACAAAATAATCAACAGATAAATTAATAATGAAAATAATCATTAGTTGCAGCCTTATTTCCATTATCTGCAGATTGTTTTAGTCTATATAATGTACCAGAGTCCAACGTGACGCCTCGTTACAATCATATAAAACAGAGAAAAGTCCTCAAACTGGAGAAACTGGAGGCAGAAAACGTTTTGGCATTTTTGCTCAGAAAACAACTGAGATAATTCACAGATCAATAGTTGTCGATTAATCGTCTGTCCATTGACTTTATCAATGAATGTTTTGCACTCTAATGTTTAATGATACAGTTCAGGTAATCGAGGAACATTGACGATAAAGCGTCCGTCCATCAGTCATCAGAAAAGCTAATTTTGTCATCTGTGTAGTAAAAACAGCAGGAAGGATCCTCTTATAATGTGGAGCAAATTCTGAATGAAAAGCGACAATGAAGACTTGATTTTCTCAACACTCCTGCAGGAGGAACTTTACCTTATTAAACCAGTTTGGGCTTTTTTTTTTGGCCAGCGCTAACGTGGAACCGAATCCTGCCATCATCCCTGCAGACGCCACCGTGGTCAGGAACGCTGCACCTGCACACAGGAAGTCAGGTGAGAACTTGAGCGACACTTTCAGTGAAAGGAAATCTGTGGAAACTCATCCAACTCTTTTCTGGGAACTTCAGAAATCCTGAACAGAGAACATGATATGACAGGAAACAGTCAAAAGTCATAGTTTAGGGCTCATGTGGTTCAGTCCATAACCAAACAAACATTAAATTGTACAGTTTTTGAATGTAGTCTGGCGTCACAGTATCTCTCCATGACTGGATAAAGAACATACATGTGCAGAAGGAAACTACAACCATTAAGGAAATAACATATCAAATGAAACCAACTTTAATAAGATGTGAATCTGTCAAGACTCCATTACAATATTTGACCATTAAAGATCCCTTGGAAAGACGTCTGACTTCACAAAACATGATACCAAACTGGTCTGCAGCCACGTTTTCATTATGGACTCACATAATTGAACAAGCAACACTTCCTCCATTGAGAAAATGTAAAAAACTGGTAACCAGTGCTCTGTCCAGCACAGTGTATCTTGGCGAAAAAAGACTTGGATGAACAGAAAACAATACAGATATAGAAGCTGAAACAGTATTATAATGAGGACTGCTTGGTGGATTATACTGAGCCGAAATGAGCAGAAGAACTTAATGTTTCAGAAATAAAGTCTAGTTATATTTTATGTCTCATGCGGAATTTTTGACAGGTACAGAAACCTTAAACTGTGAAAGTTTTAAATGGAGTTTGGCGTCACAGTCTCTCTCTGCACGACAAGAAGAAGATAATCTGTGTAGGAGGAAACTACAAATCCAGAAACGACCCTCTGATGTTTTAACAGGTTATGTTTGTTTCTCAATAACCAAATATACATTAAAATGCAAGATTTTTACGCGGAGTTAGCTGTGATAAAGAGGGGACACACACAGGTCGACATTGCAGTGACCTCAGAGTGAAAAACGCTGTAAAATCACAACAAACGGCGGAACCTGCCGACTGCTGACGTCAATATTAACGACAAATTAACCGGTTAATTTACTATCTTGCCTTTTAACATCTGTAGTTTGGCCTCGTCGTCACTTTCTGCTCCATCTCCCACATTTAGAGCCGTGTTTTCATTAACGGCTGTCATGTTGCTTCGGGTCCGTCTGCATTAAATGTCCGGTGAGAAACAATCCCGCTAGGAACGTGAGACCGTCGTGTTTTTACTCAACAATAATCTGTAGGCTGAGAGTAGAAAGTGTTGACTTACAAAAATATATTTCTTCTTACTTTATGAAGAAGAAAATACAGCATGTGTTTTATTTTAACGGTTTAAATCGAGTTTCTGTTTAAGAAACTCTGATTCTGTTAAAAGAATCAGAGTCCTGAATCAAAGATCGTCTATAAAACAGAATTTTGCTCACAAGAGGAAGAAACAAAGAGGTCTCACTCCGTTTCCAACAGCAGACAGATTTAAGAATTATTACAGAATTAGTGTTAGTGTTTATGAAATGACAAACATAAACTAATATTATAATAACTTTATTTGTATAGCACCTTTCATGCAAAGAAGCAGCCCAAAGTGCTTTACAAATCAAAATCAAATGAAAATAAACAATTAGTAAAAAACTTTGACCATAAAAATAAACAATAAGTGACAGAAAAAAACAGTGTGATCAGAATACAATAAATTAACAATGATCTGCATGATTTTTATATTGTGTAAATAACAATAACAATTTCAAAAAATAGTAAAATATTGTAAAACATTAAATAGAATATGATCACATAATGTGGGTATATGCATGGCTTTTGCAAGAATATATTTTTAATAATTGATATGACTTTTAAATTGAAAAATGTAGCTTGTTCATACATTTTATAAATTTTGTATTGTAATGTGAAAAGCGTAGGTGTGATAACCTCTGACATCAGCCCATAAATACCTTTTCCATCATTATTATCTCTTTTTTACATTGATTTACTGGCTGTGTAAACACTTGGGAAGATTTCTGTGCTATTTATCAAGTTAAAAAGCAAAACATAATGGAAAATGTGCCACTTTTCTCTCTGTAAACTGAATTTCTTTGTAGTTTTTTAGACTGTTGGTCAGACTTTAAACATCACTTTTGGGCTCCGAGTGAATGATGGTTAGCGATGGCAGAACTCAGATCCTTTACTTAGTAAAAGTATCAATACAGCAATTTAAAAATACTGCATTACAAGTAAAAGTCCTGCATGAAAAATCCTACTTAAGTACAGTAAAACTACATAAGTATTATGAGCTTGATGTAGTTAAAGTATTGCAGTAAAAGTAGTGGTTTGGTCCCTCTGACTGATATATTATTATATATGACATCATTAGATTATTAATACTGAAGCATCAGTGTTAGAGCAGCATGTTACTGTTGTAGCTGCTGGAGGTGGAGCTACTTTCAACTACTTTATATACAGTTAGCTAGTTTAGTCCAGTGGTTCCCAACCTAGGGGTCGGGCCCCTCCAAAAGGGTCACTATATAAATCTGAGGGGTCGTGAGATGATTAATGGGAGAGGAAAGAAGAAAAAACAAAGTTCTGATACACAAATCTGTTTTCAGTTTTTGGACTTTTTCTCTAATCTTTGATTTTTGCTGAAATATTGGATCATTTGAACATTTATTGAAATGAAAGCATGTGAGAAGTTTAGAAGGAAAAATCACTATTTGGTGGAGCTGTTAACAACTCATAGACATGTGAAATGTGACCCCGACTACACACTTTGTAAGACGCCAAAAGCCAAAAAGGTTGGAAACCACTGGTTTCATCTTTAACAATGTGTTGTATTTTAAAAGCTTGTTATATTATCCATTGTGTCAAATCTTCATCTGAAAAGTAACTAAAGCTGTCAAATAAATGTAGTGGAGTAGAAAGTACAATATTTCCCTCTGAAATGTAGTGGAGTGGAAGAATAAAGTAGCATCACATGGAAAACTGTACTTAAGTACAGTGTTTGAGTAAATGTGACTTTGTCACTGCGGTTTCCTTTTTTCTCTACAGTGTGGTTCATCGCGTCAATAGAGGATCTGTGCAGTCCGGGACGCGGAGCTCCAGCGGCTCTGCGGAGGATCAGGATGCTCCACACGTCCTCCTCCTCCTCCTCCTCCTCCTCCTCCGCCTCCTCCTCCTCACCGACAGACACCATCTGAACCTCCAGCCGCTGCCTCCTCCGCTCCGGACCGTCCGGCTCCGTCTCACGTTCAGAACCGGATCTTTTATCCCGGGATATAAAAGCCGGATTATGTGATCGGGACGCAGCTGGGCACGAGGCGGGGGTGTTGTGGTGGCTCGCGATTGGATTTTTTTTTGGGGGGGGGGGTGGGTTTGGACCCTCGCGCGCGTGCATCAGACCACGAGTTGGTGTTTGTTTACAGAAAATTACAGAACAACAGCAGGATTCATCTGAAGATTTGCGGACCCTGAACGCACCATATTACCTGTAATCTCTGCGGTTATTCACCTGTCTGCTCACCTGTGAGGACACATGTCTCAGATGCATCATGCGGTTCTGGAGCAGCAGCAGCAGCAGCCGGGTCAGTACAACCAGATCTGCACCCGCAGCAGCAGCAGCTCCTGCCCGGCCACCGCCGAGACACTGGAGCCGTCCTGCCCGGCCCAGAGGAGCCGGAACCCCCGCAGGAAGTGGCAGGTGTTCCCGGGGAGGAACCGGTTCTACTGCGGGGGCCGGATCATGATGGCGAGGCAGACCGGGGTGTTTTACCTGACCCTGGTGCTCATCCTGCTCACCTGCGGCCTCTTCTTCACCTTCGAGTGAGTCAAACACACACTTTTTTAATTTTGGGATTATTATCTGAGATTTAAACCCAGTTTGTGTAAAAAAAAAAAAAAAAAAAAAAAAAAAAATCTCTCTTAAAGTCTCAACATCAGCTGTGTGACCTTTGACCCCAGCTGGAGGTCATGATGTCAGACAAAAAAGAAGTTAATAGACAGATCTTGATGTAAATGGAAGATGTTTATAGGATTATAGGATTCTGATAAAATATTAAATATAATAATAATATTCTGTGATGGAAACTGATTTTTAATCTTAATTTCTCTTCAGGAATTCAGACTATTTTTAACAGATTTTTTATTATTATTTATTTATTATAATTTAGTCCATAATCAGATTTATTTGTTTATTTTACTGTTTTGTTCTGGGGGTTTTGTTTATTTTATTTTCTTTATTGACTGATGACAAGTTTTTCCACTTGTAAAAAAAAATTATTCTGAGGGGAAAAAAATATTTTTTTATAAGAATTCACTATTTTCACAGAATGTTTATTTTATTTCCATAATCTGATTTTGTGTTTATTTTTCTGCTTTATTCTGAGGTTTTGGAGTTTTAAAAAAATCTTATTTATTTATTTTTTTGTTTGTTTTTTGTTTGTTTGTTTTGTTTTGGTTACAAGATGGTAACCCGCTAAATCTTTCCACTTGAAAGAAAAAATGTTCACCATTTTTTTCTTACCCATCTCTCACGTGGAAATGAGGCTAAATCCCCAAAAATCTGTATCAGATCTCTTATTTATGTTCTGATATTTCATGCACAAACACTATCGACTAAACATATTCACAAGTTTCAGTAAGTATAATTAATATGCATCTGGGAAGGTGGAAAAAATAAACAAGTAAATAAATAAAAAGGGAGGAGGGGAGAAAGGTAAATAAATATGCATAAACATCATCATGAAGATATGATCAACTGTATACGAATGAAATATAAAATATGAACGTCTAAATCAAAAACTTATGATGTATGTAAATTTGCTTTGTTACAGTATTTTGCTTTTGAACAGTGAACAGTTAATTAACGGTTATTTTAATGTTACTTGTGCTCATGGGGTGAGTTTATAATGTTTATGATGACTTCATCTCACATGTCGTCTTCACTGTTGTAAACAAACCGAATCTGAATCTCTGCAGCTGCTTATGATGAAAGTTAAATGTCATGGAATTAACTTTATTAGTTGTGTATTTACTTTATATCTTCTAAAATAGCTTGTTGTTGTTGTTGTTGTTGTTGTTGACGTTAACCTCATAAACCATCAGATTAATATTTCCATCAGTCGTCTCATTATGTCGCTGTAGACCAAAACTAACTATTATTTTCATTATCGATTAATCTGCCGTTTATTTTCTCGACTGATCGATTAGTTGTTTGGTCTGTAAAATGGTGAAAAATGTCTCAAAGATCAACACAAACGTCCTCAAATGTCTCATTTAGTCCACAACACAAAAATATTCAGTTTACTGTCATGAAGAACCAGAAAATATTCACATTTCAGAAGCTGAAACCAGAGAATTTTGACCTTTTTTTTTCTTAAAAAGTGACTCAAAACGATTAATCGATTATCAAACTTGTTTATCCAGTTAATTTAATAGTTGACAACTAATCAATTAATCAACTAATCATTGCAGCTTAACTGCAGACATGATGCCAAAACATCCAGTGAAGAAATCTGCAAATTAACTTTAACTATGAAGTCTGCTTTTATATAAATTAGTATTTAAAAGGTGAAAAAGTTATTTTTTACTTTGCTCCAAGTTATTTAACCTGCAAAAAGTTGTAAAAAGCTTCAGAAGTCAGAAACAGGTTTATTAAGTAGGTTCACACATACAAGGAATTTGCCTTAATGTTGTTGCATAATAATCAAAATATATACAAAAATCAAGAAATCGTAAATAATATGAAATAGAAATTTACATTAAAATATGCAAAACATGTTCTAAATGGAAAAAAAGCAAGTTTAAAGTTTAGATTAAAGAGATGAAATGTGCAAAATATTGAGCAGGAATGTGCAGATGTTCATAGTGTAAACAGTATATACAGATGTGCAATTAATAATAATAAAAGTTTAACCTAATGTGCCATGTTAGAGGAAATAAATATAAGATTATGTGATTTTACGTTAATGTAGCGTCCAGTGTCTGTGAGAGGGAGAGACTCCATGTCAGTCGTCCTTAGAAGGTTTTTAAAAGTTGTATCAAAAGTGTTGAATATCGTCTGTTTCCTGCTGTAAACAGAAACATTAGTTGTTTTTTGCAGCTGTATGTTAGCAGGCTGTCGGGAAACGTTCCACATCTGTAAAGTGAGACCGCTGACAGCAAACACTGTCACTACTGCAGCTAGCGAGTTTAGCTAAAACTTCAAAAACAGATCAACTAAGACAGAGTTTTGTTCTTATATGCGACACGAACTCCGTCACAAAGATAAAACAAGAAACAGAAATCTTGATGTTTGTTTTATTCTGTGAAAGCTACAGTTTTTTTTTTTCCCTTGCAGACTGTGTTTCAGTTCTCTGATTTGTTTCAGTGGATTTATTCACAACAAACACGCCGACACAGCGCGTGATTGATGTTGTGTGTGTGATCAGGTAAAGGTTGTCAGTTTCAGCTCCGCCGCCTCCATCATCAGAGCTAAATTTACCCTCCGAACGTCAGATCAGTGCGAAGACGCTGTTTCTCCTGAGACGCTCAGATCTGTTCTGGGTTTATTCTTCTTTAACGGACACGTTCACAGTTTCTCAAATGTGTCTTAAAACATCAGTCAGGTGTTCATATGAGCAGTGAAACAGGTTTTTCCTCCCTGTAATCGTTCCTCCTGTTCATACTGGCTGTTAAAAGATCCCCTTCAAATGTGCTTTCAGTATAAGTGATGGAGGCCAAAATCTACATTTTGTGCATTTAAAAGTTGTTGTGAAGCTTATATGAGGCTTCAGCAGTCATATCAAGTGGATATCTGACACATTTACAGTCTTTTTAGCATCAAATTCCCTCTTTGTGTTTCCCTGTTGAGCTGCGGTGGAAGTATCGTAACAAAAAGAGGAACTTTGGCACTAAAAAGACTGTAACGTTGAAAGATATCTACTTGATTTGACTCATTTGGACGCTGAAGCTTCATATTAGCTTCAGATAAACTTTTAAACTTTTAAACAGACTTGAAAAATTGCGAACCTGCCCTTTAAAGAAGCATTTTCAAATAAAAGGCAGCATTCAGACTGTCTGTTTGATGTTGGAACAAGAACGGGCCCCTGAGGTGAAACCCCCCGCCGTCCGTGACCCCCCTTGAGTATTTGTGTTTCATGAAGTCCTGAAAACATCAGAGAGGCTCACGTGATTGGCCGAGACCTTCAGGAGTGTTTTGATTGGTCCCCGTCTCTGTGTCTGCAGCTGTCCCTTCCTGGCGTCCAACCTGACCCCGGCCATCCCGGCGGTCGGCGGCGTCCTCTTCATCTTCGTGATGGGGATGCTGTTCAGGGCGAGTTTCAGCGACCCCGGTGTCCTGCCCCGAGCCACGCCGGATGAGGCCGCCGACCTGGAGAGGCAGATCGGTAACCATGGAGACACACATAAACATACACACACATTAGCTCTGGACTGTGCTTTGAAATTAGAAATATTCTCATTCTTGTGTGGTTTTTATCTGCAGTCGTCGCCTTAAATTGACTTACAAGCTGTTACTTTTAATATTTTGACTCTTCATCAGTTTTTTTTAATCTTTACTCTTCATCTCATCGTCACTTATCTTGATTGTTTCTTTTCTCGCTGCAGCTTTTAATCGCCGTCACTCATAATTTCTTCACATCGCCGTCAACATTCATCACCGTAAAGCTGGATTCATGCCCGACGTAACAGAGTAACCCATTCACCCAGACGTATCAATCAAAGTAATTATGATGAAGACTTATCAGTAATTAAAGTGAGAGTGATGGAAAATGTCAGTGAGACACTAACTGACAAAAAAAAAGTTTGTATGAAAGGAAACATTATCGGTGAATAAGCTGCGTCATGTTTGGTCTCTCTGTGCTGATTTGCATCAAGGTTTTCATGGGAAAAACATATTACTAAGATAAATTTGTATGTGCAGAAAATTCAATGATAAATAAATGGTTTGACTTTGTTTGGATTAATAAAAAAGGTCATTTTGGCGTAAGTGTAACCTCAAAGTGTACATATACATTCAGAACAGGTCGTATCTGATGGTTGTATGTGAAAGAAAACCCTAGAAAACCAACGTGTAGACATCAATTATATGAAAATAGCATTTCAGAAGCAGAGATACACACTTCTCTGTGTGACGCTGTGACATGAATCCACTAAGTTTATAATGTTATACTTTTAATATGATATTTGGATGTCTCTGAGGATCACGTAAAACCACAGATTGATTGGACTATTAGGTTACAGACTTGAACTTGTGACCAGGAGGTTGTCGGTTCGATCCCTGGAAAGTGAATAAGCGGCGCTGTGAAAACTTACAGTGATGATAAAAAAAAGGAAAAGTAATGAAACATATCGTAAACAGTGATTTAAAAAGTTTCAGCGTGAAAAGTTAAAGTTTGGCCAAAAGACAAAGTTAAACTGTTCTCGTCAAACTTTCTTCTTCTTTGTTACTTTAATCGCAGTTTTTATACTTTTAATCGTCACTTTTAATCCTCGTTGTTCTAGTTTACGTGTCTGTTGAGGTTTTTTGTTCTTATCAGATGTAAAAGTCTGTAGATGAGCTGGAGAAGCTGCTCTCTAATGATACTGAGTCATCACATCCACTCACCACCTCCTCCAGACACTGTGTGTGTGTGTGTGTGTGTGTGTGTGTGTGTGTGTGTGTGTGTGTGTGTGTGTGTGTGTGTGTGTGTGTGTGTGTGTGTTCAGTCACATGTCATCTCTCCGGTATTCAGACCTCCGCTCTGTCAGAAGTCTGTCTTGGCGAATCAGTCGTTTCCACAGAAACTGAACGTCACTGCTGGAAACTCTCTGATCCATTTCTGGAAACCTGTTATTATTTTTTTTTTTCTCGTTTGTTTGTTATTTATTTATTTTCACGGCGGATACAGAATCTGCGGAGCTGACCGAGCTGTCAATCACCACAGAGCCTGGAATGACCAAATATGGTCCATGTCTGGGTCTGTCGGCAGGAAACGAGCTGGATCTTAAACACACACAGACGCAGGATAGAAACAGTTTTATAGAAGTTATACTGTGACGCAAAGCTTGAAACAACATCCTCACTTCCTGTCTGACAAACTAAACTTAAAACTGATTCCCAAGTTTCAGCTCATTGTTTATCTGTCCGGCTGCAACTTTACAGTTTTGGTTCACTCTCAGCGCTCTCATAGCGTCGTTTTTGGCCGCAGCAGGCAGCTGTTTTCAGAGGAAAAGCTCTAAAAAGTCACTATACACTACCTGCTCAGCACCGAACAACAAACAGACACAGTTAGCTTAAACTAGCTGGTGAACATAGTGTAGCATTTAGCAGCTAAAGATCCAGATATTTCCCTCAGGAGTTGGTGGAGACCAAAAACAGAGCTAAAAGAGAGTGAATATTGGACTTACATTCACCAGGTGGACAGAAACACGACTCCAAATGAATCATAAAGTTGCTCCATAACTGCTGGATGTGGAAATAAGCAACTGTTAAAAGCTGATGATAAGTCAGTGTTGTGTTCACTGCTTGTTTCTGCTGAAAACTAGTCGACCAAACTTCAGTTAATGCAGGTTTTAAAGTTCAAAGTAGAAAAATGCAAGTTAAAAACAGTGTGTTTGTGTTTGTGTTGTTCAGACTCGGCAGGCTGCAGACCGCCGCCCCGCACCAGAGAAGTTCTCATCAACGGTCAGACGGTCAAACTGAAATACTGCTTCACCTGCAAAATCTTCAGACCGCCGCGAGCGTCACACTGCAGCCTGTGTGACAACTGTGTCGGTCAGTTTTTATTCATCTTCTATGTTCCTTTCCGCACAAACAGAACCTTTGACTTCTATGCTCACGCTGAACTTAAAGCGGTCGGCTTGTCCGCTAAAATCTATTCAGACAAGACGTCCGAGTCCTCAACAATGTTGACAAAAAGAGAGACAGGCAGCGTTACTTTCTGCAGTTCTATAAACAGAAAGTAAAGATGCAACAATCTGATGTGAGGTTCAGTTTTATATCACAGTGTCTCAGTCACACTACAGTTTAACCACAATATGTCAAACATACTCCTGTTGCTGCTCAAGCTGCAGACAGACATTAAAATTTCAAATCTGCCAGATCGTTGATCGAGCAGATGATTAAAGGAAAGGTTCACAATTTTTCAAATGTGTCTTAAATCAACAGTCAGGTGTCCATATGAACAGTGAAACAGGTTTTCCTCGCTGTAATCATTCCTCCTGTTCATACTGGATGTTAAAAGAAGCTTCAGATGAACTTTAAAATACATTTTTGTACAGAAGGAGGACTGTAAGTGCATTATGAAAGGATCTTCTAGTGGTCAGTGTGAACAGGAGGAATGATTACAGCAAGAAAAACATGTTTCAATGTTCATTTGGGCTCCTAACCGTTGCTTTAAGACACTTGAAAAACTGTGAACTCGTCCTTTAATCAGACATTGTGATCTCAAAGAACAAGCAAACTGGTACAAGACTGCAACAAGCAAATGATTATTTTCCCAAATTAATCGTTTTGTCTATAAAATGTCTAAAAATAGTGAAAAATGTCTGATATAATGTCTTAGAGCTCGAGGTGACGCCTTCAAATA
Source organism: Thunnus maccoyii (assembly GCF_910596095.1). Lineage (NCBI taxonomy): Eukaryota > Metazoa > Chordata > Actinopteri > Scombriformes > Scombridae > Thunnus > Thunnus maccoyii. The sequence goes on along the minus strand of NC_056549.1, from coordinate 5,861,319 downwards.
TCTTCTATTATCTGATCAAAGCCCAAAATCTAAAGATACTCAGTTTGTTATCATGTGTGACACATAAAAGTTTCAAATTCTTATATTTGAGAAGCTGCACAAGTTTTACACTTTTTGATTATTCGATTATCAGAATAGTTGCAGCTCTAAATGAATCAGGGGCGACTAGTTGAGGGTTAAAGACTGATGTACGGTATCAGGTTTTACTTTTTTATTGACAGGATGTTTTCTAGTAAAATAAGAAAACTAATAAATTCCATTCAGCTGATATAAAAGTTTTTACCGTGTGATTTTGAATATTTCTGTAAATACAGCTTCTCATCTTCTGTTTCAGTTTTAGAAAATGTCAAAGCTCATTTCTTTAAATGTTTCTGTCTCAGAGCGTTTCGACCATCACTGTCCCTGGGTGGGGAACTGCGTCGGACGGAGGAACTACCGCTTCTTCTACCTGTTCATCCTCTCGCTCTCCTTCCTCACCATCTTCATCTTCGCCTTCGTCATCACCCACGTCATCCTCAGTGAGTTACGCCGCCCACCACTGCGGCTGCCTCCGCTCTGTTTCTACTGTGATTCACTTATTGATTTCTGTATAAAAACAATCAGCTGCTCTGTGTTTCTCTGTAGTACTTTTGTCTCTAAGTCATGTTTTATTATGTGATACAGTCAGATCCTTTTCAAATTCATGTTGTCCAGCTACAGTTTCATTTTATTCCACATTTTAAAGGTCATAGCGAGTAGGTTATGTTAGATTTCAGTCCTGTTCGGCTCTGTATTGAAGCGTCTGTGTGTTGCAGCTCTGCAGCAGCTTCTCATCTGTGTAATGAATGAGACGAGGTCATCAATCCTCCGTAGTCCCGCCCCCTGCCCTGTGATTGACAGGCTGTCAGAGAGAGGCTGACGCTGCAGTCTCTTCCTGTTTCCAGATACTGATCGATCCTTTCAGAGCAGGACACCGTTCATACTGACTCTGCTCATTACTCAGAGCAGTCAGGAGATCAGACGTGTTATTATGTGCACAAAACACAGAGTTTTATCAGTAATCAGATTTCTTTATCATCTGCCATATATTTAAAGGCGACAAATTATGCTTTTTTGTGATTTTCTGTTATTTAAATACTGTTATGATATCAGATATCTGTACTAAACATGGTCAAAGCTCCAAAACCTGAGGTGAACGTATGTAGAAATGCTGCCTGCAAGTCAAAAGCCAGGGCTTCAACCTGCTGTGAACGCTTCGTTTGTGACGTTTTGTTTGACATCGGCTCATCGCATACACTCAGAAGCGGTCGCCCGTTCTGTAGTGTTGGTTACTAAGGTTGTTGCTAAGGTGTTTCCATGTGTTTTTCACTCTCACAGATCAGATCTGATTCAGCTCCAACATGTACGGATGTATTTGAGAAGTTGACATTTGGAGTAAAGAACAAGAAAAAGGAGTGAAATCCTGCTACTATAGTTTGTTTCCGTAGCCTCTGGAGCCGGAGGAAGCTTCCTGAAGCTGACCAATCAGAACAGAGTGGGCTCATCAGGAGGCGGGCCTTAAAGAGACAGGAGCTAAAACGGCCTGTTTCAGACAGAGGCTGAACTGAGGGGCTGCATAAAGGGCCAGAATAAGATACTGCCCTTCAAGCAGTGAGAGTAAAGACGATTAAATTATTTTATCCCCATTCAAGTTAGCAGAGAGATAACTGGAAGTCAGCCAGCTCGGCCAGCGGAAGTCTCTGGTTGCTCATTCAAACAGCCAAAATGTCCCTCCTGACATGAGATTTAAAAACTCTGTATACAGAGAGATTTATCTGGCGGTGATAGGCTTAATCATCATTGTGTAAACTCGTTTGGCAAGGGCTTGAATGTGCCCAAGAAATCACGTTTTGTGGTGATTGTGGTGGACGGCTAAGAATACTACGATGCCTTGTTGATCCGAGCCGTAGAAGAGAGAGAACTGTGAGTAACGTAACGTTGTCTATGAGAAAAATGAGCAGGATTTTTTACTTCTGAACCAGCGGCCCCTGGAATATCTTCTCTGATAACTTAATGTTTAAACTGTGAAGTCAAATTGGAAAAATTAGTTTTTCCAGCAACAGTCATGAGTCAATGCATGGCTTTCCTCTCTCTCTTAACTAAATAGTCCCTGATCACTACTGCACTGCTACTTGATGATGAAATTGACTAAATATTGAATGAGATGAATTATATCCCTCTCTGAAGGTTGATTTTCATAGAAATAAAGTAAATCCACGGCTGCCCAGACAGAAGAGTAAAACCCATCATTGATTTTGTGTTTCTGGGTCTAGAAACACTGACCGATCCTCCGTGTCACACTCATTGACCTAAATCTGTGCGTTCGGGCTGCTGATGCTGTTTTCCAAACAGTCAGAAACTGAACCCTCGGGCTGCTTCAGATTCAAAGTCTTTACAACCGGCAGACTGTCTGAGATAAACCCGTGTCTTCCTCTGAACACTACGCTGCTTGTTTTCTGTTTTTAGCAGCAGAGCTATAAAAAGATCCAGCTAAGTGTCGTGACTTTGATCTACAAGATGTAAATTTAGAGAGCAGAAGCTCTTTGTACTGGCAAGTTCAGCTGGGGATGTTTACTCTTGCTGTCCCACCAGAAGTGTGGCCTCGAAGGCAACCATCAATCTAAAACTTTGGTTCGGGAACGAGCATGATTTCCATGAAAGTCTCTGTGGATATTTACAGTTCTCAGAAAGTAATTTCTAATGATTTTGGTGACCTCTAGCGCCAAGTCAGGATGAAATTTCCTACTTGCAGCTTTAAGCTCACATTCCTATACAGCTCCCCCTTAGAAACATGCATGTTTAACACAATTTAGCTACTTGAATCTTTAAAATATTGAGGATCTTGAGTTTATCACATACAAACTCAGTCTGAAGTGACACATTCACTACCACAAATTTAAATTTATTTTTAATGTATTCCCCAGTTATAGGTGTGTTTGTTCAGTCTTCACATAATATTGAGTATTCAATTTCTCCAGTTTGGTTTTGCTCTTGATTTATTTCTTTGTTTCTTCAGAGTTGAGAAAAATATGGTGGGTAGTCATAAAGTTTCTACGCACTTTTATCATCTCCAGAGGATGAATCCTGAGGTCAAAATGTTGACTTGTTGCCTCAGATCAAGACAGTACAACGGAGTATTGGGGCCACAATTAGGATAACAAATCTGGGATGATTATAAAGTTGTAATATTACAAAAATGAAGTCATAATTTTGCAAGAAAAAGTCATAATATTGCAAGATTTTAATACAAATACAAGTTTAAATAACTGTAGGCTTCAGTAGTCTATGGACTATCTTTAAACGCTGAAACATGCACATCTAATCCAGTCAACCTATAAGTATTATCACAATGACATATTACTCTCAAAGCAACCAAATCTTTTATGACTTTTTTCTTGTATTAAAACTTTTTTTTCTTGAAATATTACAGCTTTTTCCCCAGAAAAATTCTGAGTTTTTTTTATCGTAATATTATGACAATTTTTTTTCTAACTAAGGTTCTTACTCCATCTTATGTCAGAAACCTCCACAACTTAAATTAATTCATGTGTATGTATGCCACAAGACAATTTTCATCCATCCAACAGGTTCTTAGTGTTGCTTATATTTGCATGCCTTTTGCACGTAATGCTAAACTGAATAACGTGAAAACACACTCTGTGTCCTGCAGGATCGAACCGGACAGGTTTCCTGAGTGCACTCAAAGACAGTCCGGCCAGATATCCTTTAACTGTGGAGAGCCAATCAGAAACAGCCAATGTCTCTGAGTTGAGTTTATGATATAAAGCTGCATTAATCAATATGTTTTATATTAACATTGACTGACAATGTTGGATGGATGTTTGCCAACATTTTAGCCTCAACTACTTTATAAGCTGATATTATGTCAGATGTTGTGTTTACAGCTTGTTCTGCTGCCCCCAAGTGGATCAAAAGATTTTAAAAATGAAAAATTAATTTAGGTCTAACAAAATTGAAAATATAAAGGACCAAGAATCGAACCATGAGGAACCCCACATCATTATTGATACTATTAATGGGTCGATTATGTTGCTGTGTGTCTGCTGTTTGCGAACATGTTAGCCACAACTACTTTATAAACTGATAATATTACAGATGTTGTGTTTATAATTTGCTCTGCTGCCCCCAAGTGGACAAAACTTTAAAAAAATAATAATAATAATTTAGTTTTAACTAAACTGAATATATAAAGGATCAAGAATAGAACCCTGAGGAACCCCACTAGTCATTATTGGCACTGTTAATGGGATGATCATGGTGCTCTTTGCCTGCTGTTCACTAACATGTTAGCCACAACTACTTTATAAGCTGATAATGTCAGATGTTGTATTTACAGCTTGTTCTGCTGCCAACAAGTGGACCAAAAATAAATGAATGCAGCTTTAATGGCTGGACAGACTGAGAGATGCCTCTTATGACTTTAAGCTTCATTAAGGCCTTTCATCAGACACACACACATAAACACACACTAAGTAAGTTCATACACAGAAATAATCCATACTTTCAGCCCATACACATGTTTACATAAGCATTTACTTTCTGGTTACATCTCGTCATGCAGTTCATCTTTGCTGCATCTTAATGTTGCCACAGCACAGACACAAAAAATCAGAAGAGGCCATAATTTCTCTCATACACTTCCTCTCCCTCGTTCCCCGTGTAGGTTAATATTGTGTGTTTGTGTTTGCATGCAGCTCTGATAAATCAATGACTCTGACACAGTCACCAACCACAGGTCAATAAGTCCCATAATCCATTGCCAAGGTCAAACCCCTGTCACATGCTCTGGGGGCCACATTTAGATTAATCTCTCTTCACTCTTCTACTGTTTTCTGTTTGTGTCTACTGGAGTCACAAGCTAATAACTGTAATCCTCTTTCTATAATAGTTACTGACAATCCTAGCCCATTAACCTCAGTGTCTATGGATCCCCACATGAGGAATCAAACCATCACCCTCCCCTCCAATAGATCTCCGACTAATTAATCCAAATAGTAAATTATGTTGGAACCTTAAACAGGATAATGTGATCATACCTCTGCCTTCTACTACCAAAGGACGGGACCTGAAGATACGATACGTTATAATGCAATGCACTACGCTATGATATGATACCATACGCAACAATACACTACACTACAATATGATATGATACACTATGATACTATAGGATACGATACACTATGATATGATACAGTACGATATGATACAATACACTACACAAAGATTTGCTACACTACTACGACTTTATTGTCAGTTTATACTGAAATTAATTTTGCGTCCTTAGTTCAGTTTTAAGAGGTTGACACATAACAAATCAAACAATCGTAACATCAAAAATAACACATCATATCCTCTGGATTCAGATCTCAATTAGCAGCACGCTGATCTTGGTTAAGCAACAGGATAGACTGGTATGAAAGAGTTTTAATGGAGGGACTCTAAATCGTCTGTTAGAGGGCGGGACTTCTCCGTCTAAAACATACGAGGAGTCAGAGGACATGCTGTTACTAAGTCTGAGCATGCTCTTGTTGTGATCTACTTAAAAGGAATGTGCCACAGGCTGGCCAATAATCTTTGCACAAATTCAGAATTGGTTGTATAGTTTAGTTTAAAGTTTCACAGATTGGCTGCTGAACCGGACTGTACTGCAGTACAGCATAACACTCTGAATAATAGATTTAAACAGAAAAATGATCTGACCACTGGCTCCAAAAGATCTGAGTCTACAAAGAAAGTAAATATGCTGCTGTATCTTCTTACAAATGAATTTTATATGAGGCATGACAAAAGAAGTGGCCTTGGATAATGTACAGTAGCATATCTAGCTGCTTCATTTATTCTTTTGCTACTTACTGTAGACTGAATACTTATGCTACTGACAGTGAAGTGATGAACAAACTGAAAAGCTCTGAGGCTCATCAGTACTTCAGTAGTAATAAAGTTGGACGTGTTTTGTTGAAGGTTGAACAGAATCTTATCTATCTCAAAGCAGAGATTACTAGAATACTAGAAACAGTTGGAAACAGCTAATCTAGCTAGCCGAGGGTAACAAAGCCTACGTACCAGGACCTCTAAAACTCACCAATTAACACTCAACTTAACCAACTGCTATATGTTTATTGTTTAAGATTGATTTCCCAAAAATCTCTAAGAAAAGGGGAGACACTTGTAGCACAGCGTTAACTCTTGCAGACGCTAGTTCAGTAAAAAGAATAATTGGAAGTTGCGCCTGTAATTCATGCAAGGTATCATGGGGCTGGAATAAGGTTAATAGTAAATTTTATGGAGCCTGGCATGTGTCATAGCAAGAAATATGCAAAAATTATGAAACATTTTGTCATTTTAACATATATTAAAAGGATATAAAAGATAACATAACGTTGAAGAGGAAAATCTAATGTACAGTATCCAGTGTCTCCTTAAACCCAAGCTGCTCATTTAGATTAGATTAGTTCCACTGCCTTATTGTGAACAGGATTTAGCTGTGTTTGCGTGTTTACTTTGACATCCCTGAAAACGTTTCTAAGAACAACTTATGTGTTTCCTGATGAGGAAGATTGTGTAATACAATTAAAAGCTCCAGAATAGCTACTAAAGGACCATGTGGTGAGATTGTTTTGCCAGCGTTTAACGTAATTCTCTGTGAATTGGTGTTTTGTTTTTGTCCATGACACCTGTGGGGCTCCATAGGGTTTTAAAAAACTGCATCTGTGTAGCACAAATGTAAACTTAATTTATTTTAAATCCTATTTATAAAGATTTTGGACAACACCCAAAATGGAAACATATTGACTGTATAACCTGCATACTTTATAACCTGCATAATGTTCAGCTACAGAATGATGTGTTTTAGTTGTATTCATATTTTCAAACTGTTATCTTTGAGTAACTGTGAGCTCAGAGTTTGACCTTGACTCTGGTCTGCACCGTCCTGGAGGTGGTGGTGTGTTTCTTCTCGGTCTGGTCCATCGTCGGTCTGTCGGGGTTTCACACCTACCTGATCAGCTCCAACCAGACCACCAACGAGGACGTGAGTATATGAGGCCTCAAACTGTGGACCGGGGACCACTAGGAGGTCCCTGAGAGGGCTCCACGAGAACCAATCTGATGTCACTGTGACTGAATATGAAAGAGAAAGTTTAACAGTGGCTGTTTTGATCTGAGTGTGATATTTTTGGTGATGAGGAAGTGAACCAACACTCTTCTCTTTGTTTCTGTCCTGGTTTGGTCTGGTCCTGGTCCTGGTTCAGATTAAAGGGTCCTGGTCCACCAAGCGAGGGAAGGACAACTACAACCCCTACAGCTATGGAAACATCCTGACCAACTGCTGCGCTGCTCTGTGTGGACCACTGCCTCCCAGGTCAGTAACGTCCTTTAAAGCACTAAAGCAGCACTAAACTCAGGACTAAACGCTGCACTAACAGGCCCAAATCAGGAATAAACTCAGGACTAAATTCTACACTACCTGGACTAAACTCAGGTATACCAGGACTAAACTCAAGATTATCAGGACTAAATTCTGCACTACTCGGACAAAATTTCGGACTATCAGGTTTAAACTCAGGACTAAACTCTGCACTACTAGGACTAAACTCAGGACTATCAGGACTAAACTCAGGTCTACCAGGACTAAACTCAGGTCTATCAGGACTAAACTCAGGTCCACCAGGACTAAACTCAGGACTATCAGAACTAAACTCAGGTCTACCAGGACTAAACTCAGGTCTAACAGGACTAAATTCAGGTCTACCAGGACTAAACTCAGATCTACCAGAACTAAACTCGGGTCTACCAGGACTAAACTCAGGTCTACCAGGACTAAACTCAGGACTAAACTCCGCACTAAATTTAGGACTAAACTTGTGTCTATATTCAGGACTAAACTCAGGTCTACCAGGACTAAACTCAAGACTAAACTCCGCACTAAATTTAGGACTAAACTTGTGTCTATATTCAGGACTAAACTCAGGTCTACCAGGACTAAACTCAGGACTATCAGAACTAAACTCAGGTCTACCAGGACTAAATTCAGGTCTACCAGGACTAAACTCAGGTCTACCAGGACTAAACTCAGGACTATCAGGACTAAACTCAGGACTATCAAGACTAAACTCAGGACTAAACTCAGCACTAAATTTAGGACTAAACTCGCGTCTATATTCAGGACTAAACTCAGGAGTAACAGGTCTAACCTTAGCACAATCAGGACTAAACTCAGCACTGAAGTCAGCACTAAACTGGTCTAAATTTAGGACTAAACTAAAAACTATCAGGATCAAAATCAGCACTAAACCACATGTAAAAAATAGAAACCAGGTAGTTTTCACTGTCCTCTCTGGTCTTTAGTGGAAGATTAGGATCAGTCTCAGATTGTGTTGAGGGCTGAGATATTATGTGTAATAAATCTTAAGAAGAACATTTTGCTGTCTCTTTGTGAAGTTTAATTGGCAGTAGCATATTAAAGTTTGATTGACATCCGACATTACGTGTATTGTTTCAATTCCTGTTAGTATAAAGTGGTAAAGTGTATTGATTTTTTTTTTGTATACTATCTGCTCAAACAGTAAACTGTGATGATATGAACCAGAATCCAATAATAATTTAATTGTGTTTAATCTATGAACAGAAAAAGTGGATTTAAGGTTTAGTTATTCTTGAAACATATCTTTTAAAATCCAGACTCCACTGTTAGTCATTCAAAAGCAACACTCCGAATGTGTGTTGCCAAAGTTAAAAATTCATTGTATTTCATTCCTCACATTTTCATCATCCACTGTTCCTGCTGTTGTCATGTCTGCTTTATGTTTCCTTCAGCTGGTCGCTGGAGATCAAAATATCAAACCAAAACAGCTGCAGGGCTGAAACTCTGAGTTGCCAACTGAATCCACATTATGTCACATCACTCGGCACTTCTGTCTTTCTCTGCGATTCTGTTTTTTCTTTCCATCATCTTCCTTTCCTCCTCTCTCAGCAGACAGACAGTGTGTTTCTGTGTTTAATGAGGACAGCTTTCAGTTGAGACCTTCCTTGAAGTAATTACACTTTTCCTCCTCCTCCTCCTCTTTGTCTCAGAGAAGTCAAGTCAGTTTTATTTATATAGCGCCAAATTATAACAGACTTTATGAGTTTGAATAAGGGCACTTTTCACATAGAGCAGGTCTAGACAGTACTCTTTAATTTACAGAGAACCAACATTCACTCATGAACAAACAGTTGGCGACAGTGGCAAGGAAAAACTCCCCTTTAACGGGAAGAAACCTCAAGCAGAACCGGGCTCTGGGTGAGCGACCATCTGCCTCTACCAGTTGGGTTGAGAGAGAGAGAGAGGGAGAGAGCAGGAGGAAAGAGAGCATAGCACAATGCAAGCTCCACATACCAATGTATAGTAATAATAGTAATAATAAGACTAATAATAATAATTGTAGCAGTGGGTGTTGAGCAGGATCACGGGGGCAGTGGGTGGCTTGCAATCACAGATCCAGTTTCTACTAACCTGACGCGAAAATTACTTGGTAGGTGATTGGATGAACCATCCGTCTATCACCGTCTACTCTGGCTGTCGTTACACCTAAACCACGCCTGTAGCTGCCAGTAGTTCCTCACTGGACGCTGATTGGTCTGAACCGCTGTTGGTTCGGCCACAAGTGTATAACTTGAAGCCTGACGAGATGGATTCTTGTGATCGAGCGAGTTAGTAACATGACTTAATGGGACATGAATGCGCACAGATGGAGATGGAGAAGAGGAGAGAGGAGCTCAGTGCATCATGGGAAGTCCCCCGGCAGTCTAGGCCTATAGAAGCATAACTAGTGGCTGGTCCAGGGCAAGCCAGAGCCAGCCCTCACTGTAAGCTTTATCAAAAAGGAAGAACAGCCTCTCTCTGCCGTTCTCCTCCACAGACATCAATGCTCTCTGTCGCTGCTGACAAGCCGAGCTGCAAAATTAATCAAAAAACAATCAAAGTCACAGTATGGATCGCTGGAGAAGAATCATGTCTGCCTCCTCGTCTCTGCTCTCATCAGCTCTTGTGTTTCCGTCTGCACAACTTCTCTGTCGTATATTGTCATTACAGAGAGTCTGAGGGGATATATGACCCGTCTGTAAACCTGCGTGGTGATTCTCAGACACTTTGCCAACATTCTTTATTGCTTTCTCAAAGTAGCTGATTCGTCCAGTTTAACTCAGTTGGTCTGAAAATTCATGGGAGCAAAGTTTATTAAATGAGGTTTGGAAAATTTAACAAAGGGGTGGATTTTGGGGTTTGAACCATCCCTAGAATATTCAAATATATCTTAAATGTTTAATAGACAATATGTGGCTAAAAGTACAGAATACGGATATTTGACACTTGAATAAAATATGTAAATGTTGGGCCATATTCAGCCCTCCAGCAAAAATATTTGTCCCACTGATGAAAGCAGAAGTTTCGACTTTCATAGTTTACATCAAAACAAACTAAATCTCAATGAATATAATCGTGATACAGCTAATCCTGCCCCCACATCAGGAGAGGCATTAACAACATGGTGTCACTGTGCTGTTTGAGCAGAAATTAAGGCTAAAAAAAACCCCAGAAATGACACTTTAATGTGTGAATTCTGACGCTGTTTCAATTTCACAACTTGGACCAGAACAGATTTGTCCTTCACAAACACAAATTGGTGTCAGTCTGACAGAAACAATATCTTTTTGTTTCTAAGACAACAACAACAGAACTTTCAATCACCCATAAATGAAGCAGGACGCTGTTTATCGTGTGGATAACCAATAAAGTACGTCTCTAGTCTCCAAGTGCAACACAAAACATATATACACGTATGAGTCATTTTTAGACAAAGTAGGATTAAAATAAGATGTTACCCCTCACTTACTGATATTAAACATGGCATCAGATACAATCATAAACTCTGTTAGAAATCTATTGTATTCTTAAATTAATTAAAAGAACTAAACTTAACATATAGGTTTTTTCACTGCACTGGACATCTTGAAAAAAACTGGACCATGGTTGAACATAACTGCTGACCCTTGAAGTATGTTGAATAGCACAACCTCAACCAACCCACAATCTCTCATTGAGCCTTTCTTTCATCTGTCTTTCTGAGAAAATGAGGTGTGTTCCTGGAGTTTACTTTCCATATTCTAAGAAAAATTGTCTCCACTACAGCAGCTGCTATCAGAAGTTGCAGCTGCTATCCCCTCAAATGCCGCTATAGTGCAACACTTAAGGTAAAAAGTTGCAGGGGGTTTTCTGTGAATCACAGTTTTCATGTGTTCATGTCAACAGCAACAGTGAACACAACAGCAGTGAGCACGGTGCCAAAGCTTTGGGTCCATCCTGTCGGTCCTGTGGGCCGCCACTGCTTCAACTTCGAAGGGTTTGAGCCGAGCCCCTCGTATTTATGGTCCGCAAAACTGGTATTTTAATGTAACAAAGTGGAACGACAGGGGGGAGGGGGAGAAATATAACAAGACGCATACAGGCCATGGATGTATTACAGGCAGTAAAGTTACTGTTTACAGTGAGCACAAAAGCTTCAAATTGAGTGGCTTTAATTAGCAGAGGTGTGCACACACAGAGCTCTCCACAAACATAAACCAACTTTCATGTATTTTGCTTCTTTTACTTCTCTAGTATTTTGCATCTATAACATAATCTACTAAAATGTCCGTCAGAATAAGCTACAGCTATTAATGTGACTCAGGCAGGTCTGAAACGTGTTAGATAGTCTGAATTTTACATTAATGTCATTGAAGTGTCACTGAATGTAATCCAGGATGTTGCAGAAACATCAATACTGATGTTGTTTGTTGCCCACAGCTGGCTGCATTAGATTCTTTCTTTTGACTTTATTAAATACCTGCAGCATCACGCAGCAGCTGAAACTATAAGTGTCTTTAAATTGAGAGAGTAATGTGCGCATTTACGCACATGGCACAGCAGCGGTAACTTCGTTAACACCGGATCGGTCAGGATCTGATTGTAATTAATTTTCTGTGTTCTGCTACACATCTACACCGTTGACTGTACACAAAGAGGTCAATTGTTACACAAAGATTGCAGGTTTATATGGTGGAATTGTTTGTAACAAAGCAGCCCTCATGAATGAATCCTGAGCTCCAACAGAGCTGTCAGGACATATTTATTTTAAGTACCTAAAAGTCCAAGATAAGCCTACCACCCCACTATCCCACCCTACTGTATACTTGCTACTTTATTCTTCCACTCCACCACATTTCAGAGGGAAATATTGTACTTTCTGCTCCACTACATTTATTTGACAGCTTTAGTTACTTTTCAGATGAAGATTTGACACAATGGATAATATAACAAGCTTTTATAATACAACACATTGTTAAAGATGAAACCAGTGGTTTCCAACCTTTTTGGCTTTTGAAGTCTTACAAAAAGCAGCGTGTAGTCGGGGTCACATTTCACATGTCTATGAGTTGTTAACAGCTCCACCAAATAGTGATTTTTCCCTCTAAACTTCTCACATGCTTTCATTTCAATAAATGTTCAAATGATCCAATAGTTCAGCAAAAATCAAAGATTAGAGAAAAAGTCCAAAAACTGAAAATAGATTTGTGTATCAGAACTTTGTTTTTTCTTCTTTCCTCTCCCATTAATCATCTCACGACCCCTCAGATTTATCTGCTGACCCTTTGGAGGGGCCAGACCCCTAGGTTGGGAACCACTGGACTAAACTAGCTAACTGTATATAAAGTAGTTGAAACTAGCTCCACCTCCAGCAGCTACAACAGTAACATGCTGCTCTAACACTGATGCTTCAGTATTAATAATCTAATGATGTCATATATAATAATATATCAGTCAGAGGGACCAAACCACTACTTTTACTGCAATACTTTAACTACATCAAGCTCATAATACTTGTGTACTTTTACTGCAGTAGGATTTTTCATGCAGGACTTTTACTTCTGGAGAATCAGAGTACTTCTTCCACCACTGAAAAAAGTACAGCTCCTACAAACATTTACTCACGTCATCATAACTTGGTTTTGTCCATATCCATAAAATTCACCAACACTCTCTTCTGATGACAATTTTCTAACGTTTTAGCTTAAAAAAAATCTAATTAAAAAAATCTAATGAAAATCGTGATATTGATTTCAACAATAGTGGCCAGTCCTGTGTGTTCACATTATTTTGTCCACCCCCTGTGTGACTGAGAGCTTTTATCTCTAACCCAGCGTCTATCCACAGGAAAAAACAAAAAGTGTTATTGATTATCTATTGACTGATTGATGAAGCCTGACACAGATAAAACAAGACTCTTGAGTGATTTGAGTGATGATGGATGACAGCGAGCGAGCCGCCTGTGGGAGGATGTGAGAGAGAGAGAGTGCACGTGTCAGCAGAGGATGAAGATGTAACTGCTGATGATGAGAGGATAACGATGATGATGATAATGAGAGGAAGGTGGAAGAGATGTTTGTTTTCCAGGCTGAACATATGGACACAGACTCATTACACAGTCTGTGTGTTGGGTCGTACCAGCTGGTGTGTGTGTGTGTGTGTCTGTTATAGGCTACTTTCAGGGACACATTTCAGAATAAAGACCAGTTAAGTGGGGACGGCTTGTGCAATTAGGGACAAAAGCCGTGTCCTCAATTGGTAAAACACTGATTTTTGGGTCAATGGTTAAGGTTAGGGTTAGGATTAGGGTTATCAATCAAATCAAATCAAATTAATTTATAAAGCACATTTAAAAACAACAACAGTTGACCAAAGTGCTGTACAATCATGATAACAAAGGCCATGAAAACACAATTAAGACGCAAAGACCGGTTTAACAGACAAAAGAGACATTTCTTGGTTTTAACACACCGAGTATAAAGCCAAGGAACAAAAATGAGTTTTAAGGTAGGTTAGACAAGTGGTGGTTATGGTTAGGCTTAGGGTAAGTCTCCAGGAAATTAATGTAAGTCTACGTAATGTCCCTAAAAGTGACCTAAGCAAACATGTGTGTGTGTGTGTGTGTGTGTGTGTGTGTGTAGTCTTCATGGGGACCAAAGCCCGGTCCTAAAGTCCAAAATGTCATATCTGAGGTGTTGGTTAAGGTTTGGGTTAAGTTGTCCACAATGAATGGAAGTCAATGTAATGTCCTAACAAGTGTAGCTGTGCAAACTTGTCTGTGTGTGTGTGTGTGTCTGTCTGTCATAGGCTACTTTCAGGGACAAATTTCAGACTAAAGACTAGTTAATTGGGGACGGCTCGTGCAATTAGGGACAAAAGCCGTGTCTCCAATTGGTAAAACACTGATTTTTGGGTCAGTGGTTAAGGTTAGGGTTAGGTTAGGTTAGGTCAAAGTTATGGTTAGGCTTAGGGTAATACTCCAGGAAATGAATGTAAGTCTATGTAATGTCCCCAAAAGTGACATAAGCAAACGTGTGTGTGTGTGCGTGTGTGTGTGTGTGTGTGCGTGTGTGTGTGTGTGTGTGTGTGTAGTCCTCATGGAGACCAAAGCCCAGTCCTGACATCCAAAATGTAATTTCTGAGGTCTTGGTTAAGGTTTGGGTTAAGTTGTCCACAATGAATGGAAGTCAATGTAATGTCCTAACAAGGATAGCTGTGCAAACTTGTGTGTGTGTGTGTGTGTGTGTGTGTGTGTGTCAGAGTGTTTGACAGCTTATTAACATGTCGGCTTCACCTGCTGCTGACACCCCCTGAGTGTTGGGGGATGACAGGTGGTGAGATCCATCTGCACAAACATGAAAAAGGCTTTTTTTTTTTTTTTTTTAGGTCAAGCAGAGAGCTTTGGAGTTCCTGCTGTAAAAACCTTGTTCATGTTCTCATAGAAAATGTGAGGTGACGGACAGAAAAATCATCTGAACAGAAGATGAACAGCTGTGTTATAAAACATCTGGGTCATTGACAGAAAGTCAAAGGTACAAGACTGTGGACATAAAAACTGAAACTCTCAAGGTGCATTTTAGGAAGAAACTGTTGTACTGTTGAAGTGAACGGTGATGTGTTGACTTACATACTGAAGTAGGGCTGCAGCTAGCAATTAGTTTCATTATTGATTAATCTGCCAATTATTTTCTCAATTAACCGATTAGTTGTTTGGTTTAAAGAGTAACAGAAAATACAGAGATAAGCAGCAAATCCTCTAACTGAAGAGGCTATAACGAGCAAATTTTTGCTTGAAAAATGACTCAAACGATTAATCGATTATCAAAATAATTGCCGATTTAATTTTCTGCCAATCAACTAATCGATTAACTGACTAATCGTTGCAGCTCTATACTGAAGTGGATTTGAATGGTGATGCGTTCACTTACTGTTGTTCAATGGTGATGCATTCACTTACTGTTTTTCTTACTGAACTACATTTGAAAGGTGATGCGTTCAGTTGCTGTTGTTCATTGGTGATGCGTTCACTTGCTGTACGTACTGTAATCAATTTGAATGGTGAATTGTTCACTTACTTACATAAATATGTTTAGGGACCTTTGTTGATTGTCATCCCCCTCCTCTCTGTTTCCTGTCTCTCTCTTTACCTTCAGCTGTCAAATAAAGACAAAAATGCTCCAAAAAATGTAATCTTGAAAACAAAAAAGAAGCGCAAGAACTTCTTAGTCAGAACTAAACAAAATTATTAAAATCAGCAACATGATATGTGATTTCCTACAACATTGTACCCCTCCGGCCAGCATTGTGCAGCATCTCTGGCCATAATGCTTGTTGCCTGGCAACATCACTATGACGACAAGATTTCAGGAAGTGGAGCACCCTGGTGGGACTAAGGTGACCATGAAGTGCGACGTCAACGTCACCCACCCACCTCTCTGTGTCTCTACTGTCACTGTCAAATAAAAACACCAAAAGCTGTCTTATGAAATATACATGTGTGTATATAAAAGGGTTAAGACAAGAAGTAAGATCCAACATGAAGCAGAATTGATTACTGAGATTCAGTTTTGCAGCTCACTGACTCATCTCAACGTCTCTCTCTCTCTCTCTCTCTCTTCTTGTGTCCCAGTTTGATTGACAGGAGAGGCCTGATCCAGTCTGACACGCCGCAGACCGTCTCTCAGTCCAACGGGACCAGCGGCGGTGGAAGTTACGCCTCCACTCAGCTCCACAGTCACATGGTAGGTGGAGGATGACATCACTCCTTGCTGTATGTAGGAGGACGGTGACAGCTGATCAATACGGACATGTGATATATGATATAAATCATCAGGACGTGGAGGAACAAATCTGGTCCGCTGAAGAGAAGCTGCAGTCATAACATTAATAATAATAATAATAATAATAATAATAATAATAATAATAATAATAATAACAACAGTTAGACAGCATCTTGTAGCAAAATCTTTTATAATTTTGCAGATTACAGGTTATTCCTTTCCAGCACTGTGGTCAGTTCAGGCTTTGTAGTTTGGATTTGACTCTAATAAGCTTATTTTGAGCCGCCTGAAGCTTATTTTTTTAATGATTTATAGAGAACTGCTGCACCAGAGGGGATACCAGAATTGAAATAAAAACCCAGCCTGAGGTTTTTTTTTACTGTTGCAGGGTTGTGATTTGTGCTTTTCTAGACAAGAATTTAATCTTTTGACAAATTTTTAAAGTGCTCTTAGTGCCACGGCATCTCCAGAGAGCTGATTAAATATTACCTAAATAATAAAACAGTAGTTCTGGACAATCTGGAAAGAAAATCACTAAACTATTTTGAGAATTGATTAATCATTTTGAGTCATTTTTAACAGATTGGTTAAGTTTTATGGTTCCACGGAAAATAATCGTTAGTTGCAGCTCAAACTAATTCACATTTTGCTTTGCAGTTGTAACGCTGTAAAGGAAACATTCTTACTGTCTGTTCTCCTGTGAATTTAAATGAATATTTAGCTTTTCTTTAAATCTGTCCTCAGTGTGATCAGGATCAGTGCATCCAGAGCACCAAGTTTGTCCTCCAGGCAGCAGCCACCCCTCTGCTCCACAGCGACCCCGTGGTTCTGGCCCCTCTGCCGGGGAAGACCACCACCCTGGGGGGCCCCTGCGCCTACCTGGCCCCCACCCAGCCATCAGTGCCGTCCTGCGGCGGAGACGTCCTGACCCTTAGAGACGCCGCTGCGGACTCCCACTGCCACCACCACCTCCACCACCACCACCATCACCACCACCACCATTTCGTCAGCCCCGAGGAGACGCCCTGCACCACGCCGCAGGGCGCCCTGCCCTGCCCCGCCCACCTGCCCCCACATCCACACGCCCACCTCCACCCCCAACCACTCCCACCTGTCCCCACCCCAGCTGCCCTGTACGACCCCGCCAGCCAGGACGCTCTGCATGAGGACTCTGTGAGAGGACTGGTCAAACTCAGCTCCGTCTGACCACATCATGTTTGTTTTGATTTGATCGCCACAGAGAGTCGAAATGAAACCGGAACGAGAAACATTTGTAGTAACATAAATAACTAAAAAATCCAGCCTTGGAACAAAACTTTACTCATAAAACATCTTGAAGGACGGGTTCACAGGTTTTCAAGTCTGTCTTGAAACAACAGTCAGGAGCCCAAATAAACATTGAAGCATGTTTTTCTTGCTGTAATCATTCCTCCTGTTCATACTGACCATTAGAAGATCCCTTCATAATGCACTTACAATGTAAAAGATGGAGGACAAAATCCATAGTCTTCCTTCTGTGCAAAAATGTATTTAACAGTTTATGTGAAGCTAATATGAAGCTTCAGCGTCCAAATGAGTCAAATCAAGTAGATATCTTTCAACGTTACAGTCTAATTATTACTGAATTCCCTCGTTGTGTTTGGACAGTATTTACCTGTCGAGCTGTAGTCAAGGGACAGTAACAGAAAAAGGAAAGTTTTAGTGAAAAAATGTATTTAAGAGTGTATCTTTATCTGTCCAAATGAGTCAAAGTCCAGTGCCAAAGTTCCTCTTTTTGTTACTATACTTCCACCACAGCTCAACAGGGAAACACTGTCTGAGGAAACACAAAGAGGGAATTTGATGCTAAAAAGACTGTAAATGTGTCAGATATCCACTTGATATGACTAACTCAGACTGCTGAAGCCTCATATAAGCTTCACATCAACTTTTAAATGATTG
Source organism: Thunnus maccoyii (assembly GCF_910596095.1). Taxonomy (NCBI): domain Eukaryota; kingdom Metazoa; phylum Chordata; class Actinopteri; order Scombriformes; family Scombridae; genus Thunnus; species Thunnus maccoyii. The sequence continues at coordinate 5,843,175 of NC_056549.1, read as the reverse complement.
TGTGAACACAATGTGGATTTTGGCCTCCATCACTTACATTGAAAGCACATTTGAAGGATCTTTTAATATCCAGTATGAACAGGAGGAATGATTACAGCGAGGAAAACCTCTTTTACTGTTCATATGGACACCTGACTGCTGTTTTAAGACACCCTTGAGAAATTATGAAGCTGTCCTTTAATCTGCTGTCAAACTGCAGCTTGACCAAAGTTAGATTTTGTTCTGGTTCACTTCCTTTTTATGTTTTTTTATTTTTTAACCATGTGTTTTAACCTCTCCGGGATCCTCTTTCCTCCTTTTATTGTGCTCTTCTGTGCTCTTAATGAAGTAAAATTATTAATATTTTACCCAGAATAAGCTACTCCGGTACCAAAATGGATGTGTCCACCTCCCACTGCAGTCGCACCAGGACCAAAATCAAAACGATGGACCTTTTTTTTTTTTTTTTTTAACATCCAATCAAGCAGCTGATCAAATCGACTTATTTGTGAAAGTTTTCAGTGTTAATGTGGGATCTGGAGAATCAACATTTTTGACTCAACTTGACTCTTTTCGTTTGATTCGACAGACAAACATGAAACAGGACCGAGTTTCCCCAAAAACATCTGCAGAGCCGAGTTCATCAGTTTGTGTACATGAAAGCACCGACACTGCCAGCTAGACTTCACCTCTTTAACACTGACGGACCCTCCTGAGGCTCCAACATCATTCAAACTCACTAATTCTAGAGGGGACCCAAAGGTTTATGTAGGCACTGAGTAAGTCTGACTGAATTTGGGGAGAATTTTTATGAAATGATGCAAATGAAAACACAATATTGCCAAAAGAAAGGACTGTGTCATCCACAGAATTAGGGGGAAATCTTAATTTTAAAGTAAACAATAATATTTTGAACAATAGCGTTCCTCTGTCTTTGACGCTGTGATTAATCAGTAATTAAAATTATTGTTAGTTGCAGCTCTATATGTGTGTGGAAAAAGTGTTTATAGTCACTGAAAAAGGGGGAAAGTCAGAGCTGAAAAGGTGAAGATTTTGTGCTTTAAAATGCCTTATTTTTTATTTAATTAAAGGAAAGGTTCATATTTTTTAAATTCTATCTTACGCCCAGATATACAGCCCATTGACAGAGTTAAAGGTTGCTGTAATTGTTCCTCTTGTCCATCCAACAATGAGGGACAAAATCCAGAGTCCTCGTTCTGTGTTCAGCCAAAACTGATATGAAGCTTATATGAAGTAACGTATTGTGTTTCCATCCACCAGTTTTTATTTGCATTTTTAATTTGCACATAAAAGAAATCCTGAGTAGAAATGCAGAAAATTTTTTAAAAATTGAAATATGTGTAAAAAAATGTGTTTCCTGTTGTCTGAGGTGTAAAAGTAGTTGAGTGGATAAAAAGCAAACGTAAACAGACTTAATGTGACTTTTACGTCACTGAAGAGCTGAAAACATCAGATCTGTGTGGAGAGATGATGAGGAGACTATAACCTTCCTCAAATGAACACATGAAACAAACAGAAATGTCATATTTCCATCATGTTTTCCATCATTTGAGCTTCTGACTGCTCCTCTTTTAATGACATCATCTCATTGTGTCCTCTTCTTCTGCAACGGTTTAACGTCACTGACTGGAGAATTAGCGCCACCAGCTGTTTATCACGTATTCACACAACAGCAGTGGATGGAAACAAACCTTAATTTGCATTTTCTTTTGCTGATTTTTTGGGAATTTGTTTAAAATGTGTGCTACATTTGGATGGAAACTTGACTAATGTATTTTAAAATAATTCCTTCTCCATCTCTTACACTGGAATCACGTTGGGAAATAATTTCTTTACAGCCAGTATCAACAAGAGGAACGACTGTTTCATTGTACATGCAGGCATGTGAGTATTGTTTTAAGGCAGATTTGAACTCAGATCAAGTCCACCCAGCAGTGACGTATGAAGCTCACATGACCTGGTTTTTACTTACTGATGCGCTTCAGGCACAAAAGTCTGGACATGACCTTTTTTCTTAACAGGTCACGAATGCTCAACTGAGCGCTGCCTTCTGGGAATTGCAGGCGTAGAAATACGGTGCAGCTTTAAAGTTCAAGCAGAGATTAAACTTTGGTGTCCAGATGCTGACGGGACGGCCGGCGGCTGCAGGACTTTGTGAATCGTTCGTCATGTTATCTCCACTCTGGTGATGATGTATCTTAGTAACAGATGTTGTCATTCAATCAACTCTGGAGACATGGATCTGCTGATTGGATGACTGTTAACGTCCAGTCTGTGTGCCACTTTGCATTCAGTCTAATAATAAAGAAAAGAAAATAAAAAAAAATAAAAAATGTAAAACACACATGCACTGATTGTGATTATGTGCCAAGTATTTGTCATCCACCTCCAGCTGTTGCATTAACAACTGTGGATTTCAATAAAACATGCTTTTTTTTAATGCAAAAGTCTCTTTGTTTGTGGTTTAAAGCGCCGGTTCCCAATTCTCAAAGCATTATTTTATATTTTTCTTACAGTCAACAAAACCAACAATGTGTTAGTCTTAGTACTTTTTGTCTGTGGCTCTCAGGAATATTTCTGCAGACAGATGTGGTTTCATTTCCGGACCAAAATAATTGAAAGTGAAAATTGGATCTTCAGAAAAAAGAAAAAAAAATTGATTGCAAAATTGTAATAACATACAATAACAATGGAAATATGCTGCATGGTAGAAGACGTGTTCAGATCCTTTACTTCAGTAAAAGTACCAACACAGCACTGCAAAAATTGTCCATTACAAGTAAAAGTCCTGAATGAAAAATGTTACTACATTAAAGTACATAAGTATTATGAGCTTGATGTAGTTAAAGTAGTGCAGTAAAAGTAGTGGTTTGGTCCCTCTGACTGATATATTATTATATATGACATCATTAGATTATTAATACTGAAGCATCAGTGTTAGAGCAGCATGTTACTGTTGTAGCTGCTGGAGGTGGAGCTAGTTTAAACTACTTTATATACAGTTAGCTAGTTTAGTCCAGTGATTTCTGCTGAACTATTGGATCATTTGAACATTTATTGAAATGAAATCATGTGAGAAGTTTAGAGGGAAAAATCACTATTTAGTGGAGCTGTTAACAACTCATAGACATGTGAAATGTGACCCCGACTACACACTGCTTTTTTTATGACATCAAAAGCCAAAAAGGTTGGAAACCACTGGTTTCATCTTAAGCAATGTGTTGTATTTTAAAAGCTTGTTATATTATCCATTGTGTCAAATCTTCATCTGAAAAGTAACTAAAGCTGTCAAATAAATGTAGTGGAGCAGAAAGTACAATATTTCCCTCTGAAATGTAGTGGAATGGAAGAATAAAGTAGCATCACATGGAAATATTCAAGTAAAGTACTAGAAATTGTACTTAAGTACAGTACTTACAGAGTAAATGAACTTAGTTACTTTCCACCACTGTTTGTGCTTATTTGAGTGAAAGAAGCTCATCCGGCCGTTAGGTGGCGTCTGACTGCTGACGTATGTTTACAGCCTCTGTCGTTGACTCCCCGGGCAGCCAATCAGAGCTCTCGCTTCGGCAACAACCTGGAAACAGTTGCTATGCGAGCTTCGCCGGCAGGGGAGAGAAATCCTTCTATTAACCTCCGACATTAAAAGTGAAAATGAAGCTTAAATTTGTGCTTCTGAGACTGAAACCTGAACTAATGAAAGGTACAACACATATCAGTTCATCAGAGACACAAACACACAAGAATTTAGTCTTTAAATCGGTGTTTAACCTGTCAAAGTGACAACTGACGGAATGGAAAATCACCAGGATGTGCTCCGTTTGTTGTCTGATACTTTGGGCACTTTTTACGCTAAAACTGTTAATTTCAGCTCTGGTTCTCTTATTTAAAAATGCACATAATATTTCGAAATGCAGAGTTTAAATAAACGATGTGTAAAATGATTTTGGCGCTAACTTGTGACTATGACAACGCCTTTAGATGACTGTAAACAACAACAAAAAAAGCGCGGCAGCGGGAAACAAACTATACACTAGAAACGGGAAATAAACACTATAAACACCGTTAGACACATCTTATGCGACTTTATTAAAACGTAAATGAAAACAGATTCGTGTCAGACATGTTAAAATATCGATATACAGTAAAATATTGATTTAAAAAGACGTTTACAGTTCATACACACATCCAGTCTAGTTTAAAGGAATATAGGGTTAAAAAGTGTGTAAAACCGAATTAATGTAATCGATATAGTTAGTAATTATTAACTATTCCGACCACTTATGTTTATATAAAAGTGTCACTCATCTACAGCGACTTAAACGCAAATTAAACAAGTTTTAACATTAAGTGTCATATCACGGATGTCAGTTCTACGTTTGGCGAAATTAACATTATTTTTAACGTCATGACACTGTTTCCTAACCATAGTTTAATCGTTTTAAAGTGAATAATTTATGTTTTCTTTGTCTAAATTTGAAAGGTTGCATAAAGCTCATTTTAATAGTTTTGTAACATCGGTTTCGGGCAGTTTTGTAACCCCGCACAGACAAAGCCGTTTGAATTTCCCGCAGCAGTTTGGGCGTCACGTGAATGCGGCTCGGAACCTCATTGGTTCCGTCGCTGCGTCAGTTTAAAGAGCCAGCACGAGCTGCGTTTCTATTGGTCCACTGTATTCTGGCGCCAAGATTTCAATAAAAAGGCGAGCGGACAAGAAAAAGCGCTTCAGTCTCTGTTCTGTCTCTGTCTGCTGCCAGTTAGTTTAGATCCTCTAGTTTCTTTTTTTTACCTCTACTTTTAACTTCTTAACTTATATTTTTATTTATTCTGTCCGTCTAAACTTGAGGAAATCAAAATGCTTTCTGCTCGCTCTCCACTTTCCGTCAAGAATGAGAACAAACTCAGCAGCGAGATCAACAACATGTCGCTGGACAAAGAAAACACGGTGAGACCAAACTGACCGAAACACTCATGTTTGATGTTAAAACGTTAAACGGCGGATTTAAGCGAATATTCAGGTTGTTTGTAAGTTAAAACTCTCGGAAGTCGTTTCTCGATCAACTCAGTCCCGCAGCCCGTTGATCCAGATTTAATCAGGGTTTCCTTTGGCTGCTGTGATCAACTAAAACGTATTAATGAAGGACTGAAACTAGTTATTGATCACTAATATCTTCTCTTTGACCTTTCAGCCTCCCAGCCTGAACAACACCCGCATCTTGGCGTCCAAAACCGCGCGTAAAATCTTCGACGATGCTACGGTAAGTGAGTCAGAATCTGCTGAAAGCTTCAAGATTTGAAGCTGCCTTGTTAAACACGCTGTCTGTGTTTGTGTTAAACTAAATGATGGATAGTTTGTGGTGTTTTTCTGTGTCCATGTGGCGCCTAAAATGCCGATTCTGGCGCCAACATGGACAACAATCAGCTGTCACTACCGGTACCACTATTACTGTTCAACCACACCATGCACCAACTACTGCAGCTGATATTTACATGTTAAACAGTTTCACAAATGTGTGAAAGCTTTTTACTTTGCTTGCAACCAAATGTCAGTATTGTGCAAGCTTTTGTACACTGCAAAGATTTAGAGTTTTACAATATTTCTATTAGAGAAAATAAACATGCAGTGGAAATATTTATCTGATTGTATCATTATTACTTTAACATCTGGATCTACAAGATTCTTCCTTAGACATAACTTAACTGTCTTGATGTTTACTGTTCAATGTTTTTGATATTTTAATCTGGCTGAATAGAGCTGCAACAAGTTTTGCAGAACCTTAATGACTCTACAAGACTACATCTTGATTTGCTAGAGCCCGCTGTTTTGTTTAGTTTTTTTGTTTGTTTGTTTGTTTGTTTGTTTTATGAATGGTCATTCGATGGAGAGAGTGATCAACATTTTCCCTCATTTTCAGACATGTTATGGGCCAAACAATTAAATGATTATAAAAATAAGCGTTAATTGCAGCTCTAAAATGTGTAGTAATGTATGTTTCTTGTGTATTTAACCTCCTCAGACAGTTTGTAGTTTACGTTCTTGTGTCTTTTTTTTCCCAGCCCAAAGCTGTGACGAAGAGCAGCAGCAGTGAGGAAGAGCCGCTGCTGAAGGAAAACCCTCGTCGCTTCGTCATCTTCCCCATCCAGTACCATGACATCTGGCAGATGTACAAGAAGGCTGAGGCCTCTTTCTGGACCGCAGAGGAGGTAAACATGAACGCCAGCCGCTCAGGCATCACAGCTGGTAGTTGGTATAAAACAGTTTTTTATAGCCAGCAGCTGTTGCATGATGGGACACTGATGTCGTGTGTTTGTTCAGGTGGATCTGTCGAAGGACCTGCAGCACTGGGAGTCTCTGAAGGATGAGGAGAGGTACTTCATCTCTCATGTGTTGGCTTTCTTTGCCGCCAGCGACGGCATCGTCAACGAGAACCTGGTGAGCACCTCCGACTCACTACGGCCCATAAACATGTCACTAGGACTGATTATTGATCCATTTTTACTGTTTGCCTGTTTTCTCATCTTGTTCTCCGTGACCACCAGGTGGAGCGCTTCACCCAGGAAGTGCAGGTGACAGAGGCCAGATGTTTCTATGGTTTCCAGATTGCCATGGAGAACATCCACTCAGAGATGTACAGCCTCCTCATCGACACATACATCAAGGACGCCAAAGAGAGGTGAGCTGCTGTAGTCTGATGGTGTGTTCGCTGACCTGTTGTGTGATGGTGTGTTTGCTGAATTGTTGTGTGACGGTGTGTTTACTGACCCTCAGAGAATACCTCTTCAATGCCGTGGAGACTCTGCCGTGTGTGAAGAAGAAGGCCGACTGGGCCATCAACTGGATCGGCAACAAGAGCGCCAACTATGGTAAACTGGCTCACTGAGACTCAACATGTAGTTCGTGTTCCTGGATGATCAGGTATGATATTGATCACATATCGGGTATTGATCATCACTGTTGTTCCTCCACTCCAGGAGAGCGTGTGGTGGCCTTCGCTGCCGTGGAGGGAATCTTCTTCTCTGGTTCCTTCGCTGCCATCTTCTGGCTGAAGAAGAGAGGCCTGATGCCCGGCCTGACCTTCTCCAACGAGCTCATCAGCAGAGACGAGGTGAGTCTTCCACAGGAAGCTGACAAACATGAAACGTCGTCTCCATGCTGTTAAAGCGTGCGGTGGTCTGACTGTGTGTGTTGCTGCTTTCAGGGTCTGCACTGCGACTTCGCCTGTCTGATGTTCAAACACCTGCTGAACAAACCGTCCGCAGAGACTGTCACCAGCATCATCAGGAACGCCGTGGAGATCGAACAGGTGGGTCAGCAGTGACATGAGCACATGAACGTGACGATGTCAGCATGTCTGTCTGGTTGTCTGGTCGACTCTTTCGCTCACATCCTTTAACTCTTTGTGTTCAGGAGTTCCTGACAGAGGCTCTGCCGGTGAAGCTGATCGGGATGAACTGTGAGCTGATGAAGCAGTACATCGAGTTTGTAGCCGACAGACTGATGCTGGAGCTCGGCTTCTCAAAGGTAACTACGTCTAACAAAGTCCCAAACAAAGACTTTAACTGGACTGTAGAGCTGCAACGATTAGTCGATTTAGTTGTTAATAATTATTGCTGTAATTTATATTTTCTTTCATATTAAACGTTGCATTTCCAAAATTCAAAGTCACTGCTGAACGTCAGAGAGCCCGGCAAGTTTTACTGTATTATCTACACTCATTCATGACGTCTTATCAGATGTGATAAAAGCTCAATTTCACAAAGCAACTATTTATCAAATAATAATCTGCATGAGCAACAGCACCAAGAAACCTCGACACTTGAGCACTTTTGCAGCTGAATTTGAGATGAGACATCTTTGCATTAAAGTCCAATAGGGCTGCAACTAAAGATAAAAGATTTTCATTATCAATTAGTTGTTTGGTTCGTAAAATGTCGATCATTGTTTCCCAAAGCCCAAGATGACATCTTCAAGTGTCTTGTTTTTTCCACAACCCAAAGATATTCAGTTTACTGTCATAGAGGACTAAAGAAACCAGAAAATCTTCACATTTAAGAAGCTGGAACCAGAGAATTTGGACCCCTCTTTAAAGAATGACTCAAAGCAATAGTTGGCAACTAATCGATTAATCTTTGCAGCATAAGATCTTTGTGTCAGTGTGAGGATCAGGTGTGTGATGAGGTCTGCGATGATGAGCAGCGCAGGGGTACGGACCTCAGCCAGTGATGGGGGCTGAGTGCTGCTGCAGACGCTCTGATCAGAGGACGTGTGGTTCACTGACAGACGAGCAGCAGCACGAAACAGACGCCTGTCTGAGCAGAACATCATCACACACTTTCTCAATCATTAAAGCTGGTTTAAGATAAAATAAATAAATAAAAACCTGAATGAAAATGGAAGAAACCTCAGGAAGAGCAACAGCAGACAGACAGGAAATAGATGTTGTGTGAACAGAATAAAACAAGAAAGCAAAATTACAGAAATGCAGCCTGAACAAACAGGATAAATCTGTATTTTACCTCCATGTTTTTCAGCCTTCAGTCAAACCTAACAAAGAACACTAAACTCTTGTGTCTCTGCAGATCTACCGGGTGGAGAACCCCTTCGACTTCATGGAGAACATCTCTCTGGAGGGAAAGACCAACTTCTTTGAGAAGCGTGTGGGCGAGTACCAGAGGATGGGCGTGATGTCCGGCCCCACAGACAACACCTTCAGGCTGGACGCAGACTTCTGAGGACCGAGGTGGACGGACCAACACTCAGACGCACATAGATGATTTTCACTTATGAAGCAGGAAGTTTAAAATATCACATTGGGCTAACATGTCAAGTTGGACTTTCTATTTCAAACAAATCCATGTTGACCCTGTGATGGACTCTACCTCTCACCCAGTGCATGCTGGGATTGACTTCAGCACAATAAGACCAGAAGAAGAATGGACTGATTCTCACTACTATACAGAACATTTTATAACATTTCACAGCTGCTGAGCTGTGATGAAATCAATCAGACTATTGGAGCACTGCAGCCTGTTTTTTGTAAATAAAGTTTGTTTTTAGCTGTATTTTGTAATCTTGAGATTTATATTAGTTATTTTATATCAGTGTGGTGTTTTAGGATACTTTATTGTATTGAATTGCACAGACTTCTGTGTTTTGACATTAAACTTATCGGTACTGTAGTTGGACGCTTTGTTGTGGTTTGTTTATGTTTTAAAAAGTTTAAAAAATGAGAATAGGAAAGAAATTGTCCGGTAATGTTCATTCTCAGTGTTTGTGCACTGGAGGTTTCAAGTTTCCACATCACACCAGTGTAAGTTGCATACTGGACCACAATTGTCTCCAAACTAGTTGTGATGTCACAATCACACTCATGTCAGGTTAACTGCACATCATCTGCACAGTGAAGCTCAAACATTCAATTGTCAGAACAAAGAGAAAAACATACTTGATTGGAGGGACTTAAAGGTTTATTTCTCAAAAAACAAGCAAGCAAACAATAACATAAATCAGGGTTCCTATTGCGTCTCGCGCCCACCCAGGTGCATGCTGGTCTTATACCTACCTGCCTACCTACCAATATAACCTCAGGTGTCCATATTGTTACCCACTTCACAAAACAATATACTAGTAAACATGCTAAACAAATAATTAAACCAAACAACTCAAGAAAACGCTATCAAAATCATAAATATCTAGAATAATCTATTATCATTATTATTATTATTAAAGCAACAAACCAAACTAAATAGCTGCTACATCAACATGCTCACAGTGAGAATGTAAGCATGTTGATGTTTAGCAGGTATAACATTTACCATGTTTAGTGTGTTAGCATGCTAACATATGCTAATTAGCACTAAACACAAAGTGCAGCTGAAGATGATGGGAATGTTGTTAGTTTGAGGCATCTGGTCACAAACTGAAGTGTTTTGACCTCATGATGGTGCTAAAATAAAAAATGTTAGGAAATCAAAGTTATTACAGTTTATCCAGAGGGGAACATGAACGTCTGAACCAAATTTCATGACAATCCATCTGATAGTTGTTAAGATATTTGAGGGAAAGTGTTGAACCTACTTACAGACATTATCCACAGAGCCGTGCTACTAGCAGGGCTAAAAACTACAACACTGTAAACACTAAGAGCATCTTTTACACACAATGGATTACAATAAAGACCGACATGAACAGTAAATATAAAGTGTATTGAGACAAAACTGTTGCACAAAGTGAGGAGGTAATAAAGTTACGATACAAAAAACTACTTGAACAAATTTAAACACTTATAACAACACTTCAGTGTTTTTGCAGCTTAAAATGCAGCAAAACTGTTGATGCAAAAGCAGCTGAATGTTCAGCTTTTAATATTTTTTCATATAACTAATTTCTAATAGTCTAATAAGTTCACTAAAAGTTATCTGAAGGTTACACAAAAATAACCTTCAGAGAACTTATAGGGAACTTTCCCTTTAGATTCTCTGAAGGTTTTTTTTTTTTTTAAAAAAACCCAGGCAACCTTCAGGGAACATTCTCTGAAGGTTACACAAAAATAACCTTCAGAGAACCTTTAGGGAATGTTCTATAAAGGTTATTCTTGACAAAATCTTCAGAGAACCTGGGTCTGGGGTCTTTTGGTTAGGAAGTCCAGTATCCAGTTACAGATGGAGGTACTGATGATGAGGTCACTGAGTTTGGTGATCAGTTTGAAGGGAATGATGTTGTGTTGAAAGCTAAACTAAAGTCAATAAACAGCATTCTCACATAGGTATCGTGCTTTGTATGCAAAGATAGTATTGTGTGTGTTTAAAAGGTAATAATTTGACAAATTGGTTTGTCTCTTTGCACAGTGAAACTTGTGAAAATTGAGCCAAAGCAAAATAAAATACTAAATGGGGGAAGGGGGAGCATATATAGGCTGAAAAGAAGAGGACCCGGGATGGAGCCCTGCGAGACGCCGCACTCTACTTTGTGTCTGCTGGAGTGGAAGTGTGACAATGAAATCTCGTCTACGCAGGTAGGATTCAAACCACTGGACAACCATGCCAGACAGGCCAGTTTCTTAGCCTGTCGAGAAGAATCCCATGATCTACTGTGTCGAATGCAGAGCAGTAGGACTGAGGTTTTGACGTATGAACACTATGAATACTATATTTTAAGTCAATGTGACACATAGGGTATTTACGTGTCTTTTCCCACTCAATAGTAATATTATTCTATGTGTATGAAATTGATCAATTTAATGCGTCACTGATTTGAGTAAAGGCACGAGAGCAACTGTGTGTATATAAACTGTGGGTTTGCGCTGCGTTCTTCAGTTGGCAGTTACACACAGTTACACATAGAGTAAAGCTACTGAGGACCAGCAAAATCACCATTTGTTTTCATTTATTCTTTCAGGTGAGTAAATATGATCTAAGCACCTTCAGATTTTATCAGTAGTCTACCCTTAATAGATAATTTGTTTATATAGTTTGTATTGTGCTTCGTTATATTGTTTGAGGGAACTGTAACGTAAGGTAACTTGGAGTGGATGCAACCGTCACTAAAGCCAACGTTGCTCCTCAGGGATTGAAGCTGTTATTTCTCTAATTTTGACAATCTAACCTGTGAAAACACATTAGCTAAAATTGTAAGGACTATAACTGTCGGAAGCTGTGTTTGGTTTTGTTTAAATATATTGAATTGTAATTTAACGGGTTATTGTTTGTCGAACGTTTGAGCTAAACTAACATACGCTAACGTCAGTTGTCACTTGTTGCCATAGCAACGGTAAACATTCACGCACGAGCTAATAGGATGTAAATAGAGTGCAGAATCAAGCTTCATTATAAATATAGCTAAAATAAATAGTAGATTGTGTGATTTTAGTAGTTAGTAAACCTATAGAAAAGAGCTTAATTTGTAATACCATTGAATTGATTGTAATCTTTGGGTTCATATATTGTTTTCTATAAAATATACTAACAATCATAAGAATTGAAGGTCAATGAATGAGTTTTAATACCTTTTGATATATTAGAATTTGTCATTTCTAATACTTTATTATAAGCCCATTTTATGTTTATTGGAATACAATACTGTGATTGTTGCCACGTACTGTATATTTTTCTTAGCTAGATGAGTTGGCAGTTACACATAGAGTAAAACTACTGAAGACCAGCAAAATCACTGTTTGTTTTTCTTTTATTCTTTCAGAATAAAACCATCGCTCTTTTTAAAAATATATATGTTCATCCTGAGTCCAGTGTAATTCATGGGTGCAACATCAACATTATTTTAATTTCACTCAGTAGTTTTTAGTTTGTTTTTATTTCATAAAGCAACAGCTGTCAGTCACATAAGCGAGATTTGGATTATTTCACAGTTTTATGGTGATATTATACAGAATATTTTGCCTTAAATATAATTTTGAACACTTTAGGTCTCCATACTGGCCAGTATGGACAGACAGGAGGAATGATTACACACACCAACAACTCTTTACATGTACATAAAGACACATGAGTACATTAAGAAAGAGACAGCTTTTACTTTAATGTATTATGGCTTCTATTTAATTTATTTAGTAATTTATTTTATGAATTTCATGTTTTAAAATGTTTTTCTCCCTTTTAGAAATCTTGATTATGTAGGAAGGATTCAAACACTGGACAACCGGCCAGACAGACCAGTTTCTTAGCCTTTCCACAAGAATCCCATGATCCACTGTGTCGAATGCAGTTAGGACTGAGGTTTTCAGGTATGAACAATAGTATTTTAGTCAACATTATTTTTATTTCACTCCGTAGTTTTTAGTTTGTTTTTATTTCACAAATCTACCTTTCAGTTCAGTTTTTATAACTTTGTTGATGTCTGACAGCAAAGATATACAACATAAACAAACATTTGATTAGATTTTTTATTTTTGTTTTGGAATTTTTGGTTGTTTTGTTTTGGATTGGGGGTTAGGTTTTAGCTTTTAGTTGGGGGTTTAGGTTTTAGTTGGGATTAGGATGGTAGGTTTTGTTTTAGTTAGGATTCCGTTTTAATTAGGATTAGACCCGGGCTTAGGTTTTAGTTGGGATTCGAGCGGTTAGATTTAAATTGGGATTAGAGGGGTTAGATTTTAGTTGGGATTAGCAGGATTAGGTCTCAATCGGGATTACTGGGGTTAGGTTTTGTTTTAGTTAGGATTTAGTTAGAATTAGACCTTGGGAAAATCCATGCAACAGGCGGAGGAGCCACCGTGCTGCCCTTGACGTTTCTCACAGCGGACATTTTGACTGGTGAAACACAAGCGGAGCTGTACTCCAGTTACATGCGGCTCACTGACACATCTACCTGGAACACAGACGCTGCTGTTATATGTCAAAATGCCCGCTGTGACAAAGGTCTATTAGCTACATTCATCCCACTAATCTTTAGCTGGGTTTAGAGGGGTTACGTTTTAGTTGGGATTAGGGGGGTTAGGTTCTAGTTGGGATTGGGTTTCAGGTTTTAGTTGGGATTAGAGTGGTTAGGCTTTAGTTGAGATTAGGGGGTTAGGTTTTGTTTTAGTTGGGATTTAGTTTTAGTCATCGCTGGTGTCCATGAAGCACAGCCTGAAGGGCTTGGCTAACGCCTTGCCCACGGCTGTAAAGAACCTGGCCACCTTGGAGTTCTTAGGAGGCGGGTCTACGAGCGTGTTCAGATTGATGTTTAGATATTTCACAACAGCACAGGCGAAAGACGGATCATCGGTTGCCATCGCCGCCTCCACCAACTGTTTTGGAGAGTCATATTGCTGAAGAAGGTCTTTGATCACCGCCTTGTTGATCTTCTTGACATCCTTGGCTTTTGTGATGGAAGGAACCATGATGATGCCCTCTTCTTGAGCTTTTTGTGAGACACGGTTGATGATGGCTTTGATATCACCAGTCTGCAAATCTTTCTTGGCTTTCCACGGCATTCGGCCAATCAGCCTCGTGACCAGACCCCCGACAAGGTTGCTGGTCAGCCTGTCTCTTGATGACAATGAGAGACCCTTACTGGAAAGTGGCGCCAGAGTGGAGGAAGACGCCGCAGTGCCAATATAGAATCCCTTTGTTTCCTCCCAGACTAAATCGGGTGTTGTCTCTCGCTGAGGTATTTTCTGGGAAGCCAAAGTCCGACTATCAACATGTAGCCGGACATTCAAGTGGTCACAAACGTCATCGCTGAAGCAGAAGTCACTTGGAGTTAATTCCTCATATGTTGTAGAGGGTGTTGTAGTCAGTGTCTTGCTGGTGTCAGGGGACTCTGGCCCAACGAAGATCACTTCTTGTGAAGTCAGGGTTTCAGGGGACTCTGGCCCGACGAAGATCACTTCTTGTGAAGTCGGGGTTTCAGGGGACTCTGGCCCGACGAAGATCACATCTTGTGAAGTCGGGGTTTCAGGGGACTCTGGCCCGACGAAGATCATTTCTTGTGAAGTCGGGGTTTCAGGGGACTCTGGCCCGACGAAGATCACTTCTTGTGAAGTCGGGGCTTCAGGGGACTCTGGCCTGATGTTGTCTTCTTCTGTTGGGGTCAGTGATCTTGTTATCAGGTCATCGATCTCAGCAAACGCACCGCACACTTTCTCGTCGTAACTTGTTTTCACTGACGGCTCTTTCTCCAGCCAGTGGAGCATCAGCTGACAGAACTTTCCCACTGCGTCCTCTGTCATTGCATACAGGACTTCAGGAGAAAAGTTGGGGCGAGTGGTGCCCACTTTGAACCTGCGCTCCGAGATGACAGAGTCAGAGAGACTTCTTCCCATTGGCAGGATTGGGATCTGATACATCTGGCCATTCATAAGGTGATGGTACATTTTATCCGTCAGTTCTCTTGAAAACTTCCTGATCTCTTCAGCGAGCGCGGCGTTTTCCAGTTTGTTGCTGGCACATGTTGCAGTTTGCAGGTCTGATTTATTAAACAAGTCCTCAACTTCGTTCTTGATGGTGTCAAAGTCTACCGGAGGAGATGACAGATCTCCGAAGCTGGTCATTGTAGTTCTGCTGGTGGGTCTAGACTCAGGCCTGGGAGACTCTGGAATAGCCCCAGGCAAGGTCACCTCCTCGACTTCCTCCATGATTCTCAGCAGAGACCTGCTTGAATCCTGTTTCAGACTAACGACAAAGTCTGTGTCATTGCACTGAAACGCGCTCTTCAGTTCTTCCATTGTGGTCTGGAACTGATTTCTGGCAATCTTAAAAAAGGTGTGTTTATGCAGGACTTGTATGGCGTCTTCTGACGGTATGACCTGTCCGGCAAAAAAGTCCCTCACCTTATCGAGGGCGAGTCTGATATTATAACGAGGTCTGGATGAGCTTCTCTCACTGCAACAAGTAATATCTCCGAAGACAGGATGCTGCAGGTCTTCACTGATCATTGTGACGATCTCAGACGCTGCATCATGAGCCTCCAGAGAGTCACTGAGTGGCACGAGAGCAGTTTCAGCCTCTTCTGTGTGGCTCACTGTATCACTGGACCATTTTTGTAGGATGTCACTCACTGCTTTGGTCACTGAGGGGACGCTGATGTCAGAGTTGATACTCTGAATGGATTGACATCTCTCCACCTTAATGTCTTTTGGGCGCAAACACGGCAGTCCCAAACACTGGGAGTTCATCCTACATAAGAGTCCTTTGAGACAAGTGAAAGCATGACTCACCATGCGATGAAGGTTCCTGCTGTTGGACATGGTGGGGGGCACGTACACGGCCGGCTCTGATGGCCAGCAGGTGCTGTTGGCGGCGGTGGATAAAACAGACCTGATTCTCTCAGACACTTCTTTTTCAATTAGTGTTGAGAGTTCTAGGATGCTCTGACTTCTCACTTGTGGGACGTCAAGAGCAGTTGAGAAACACTGGGAGAGGGAGTCTCCCAGGTGAGTATTGTATGTCTCCAGTTCAACTGGAGACGTGGTGTTTGAAAGGTGCTCCTGAAAAACGGGCACCACAACTCTCAGCACTGCCGCTGACAGTGCTTGGACAATTTCAACAAGCATGTTGACAAGAGTGGCCTCTGTGGCCGGGTGTTTAATGCCTGCAGCCAACAGGATCCACTCTGCCGGCGATATTTGGTCAAAAAATCTGTTGACCACAGGAAGAAGAGCCTCCGACGTAACCATGAACGTGTTCTGGGATCCGGAGGGGCTCATTGTGGACACAGACATCTTTCTGGTGTTTTGTATGATGCTCAATAAACTTGTTTGAAACTTTCTGTTTGTTGGGTCTCTGGAGTGTTAAGATCCTCACTGTGTGCGTGGGGTGTGGTCTCAGAATCACCTGTGACGGCTGAAAAGTGAATTTATACCGGATTCCAGCTGTATACCCAAGTTTCTGTGGCTTTGATGCGCCACTTTAAATTGAGATGAAAACAGAGATCAAAGCGCGTGTCTTCTAAAACACACATCAAAGACAATCACAGAGAGAGAGAGAGGTGATGTCATTGGACTAATGGCCGCGGCACTCGTCATCAAATTCTCAGTCCGCGCACCACCTGTGCGCATGCGCCGCGCATGCCGGTGTGTGTTTTGGAGTTTGAATGAGAGAACATGCAAAGAAAAAATATCTACATGTTTAAACAAATGTAATTTATCTTGTGGACACAGGAGATCTGACAGGATCTTTTCTTATTTCTCCATAAGTGTGTTTTATTTCAGCCTTCCTTCGCTCAAATGGATCGAAAACTGGCTTTTATGTGCGCCACGTTTCACACACAGGATCAATCGAGGTTTTATTTTCCTCATCACATCAAACAAGTAACTTAAGTCCGTTTTGAGAATACAATAAATGTGAATCTGATTACTGATAGCTCATTTTTTCACTCGCTTCTTTCTTCTGGATCATATCAGAAAGCTGATCTTCAGCTGGAAACCTGAGACTTCTGTGAGACTTGACTTGACTTGAGTCTAGAAGGTAAAAAAAACTGAGGAGATTTGACTTGGTGACTCCTGAATATTGAAAAATGCCTCACTGAACGTTCTGTGCCTTTTGGAGCTTTTTGTGTCAAACTGTCATTAATAATTAATAACAGAACGCAACGTTTCTACAACCTAATGCACACTTTGAGTTCTGGCACCGGAATAAAACGAAGAAAACTCAGATGAGAGAAGCATTTTATTAAAAGCAATAATCACTTTATCTAAACACATACACGAGTAGCTCAATAGTTTTCTCTCCTCTACAGTAAATCGACAATTTTCCTCCTGAGTCCGTGAAAATATGTTTATACAGAAATCACTTCTGTATCTGCTAATTCCTGCTTTAAGGTATTAAAAAAAGCCCTTTTTCGTTTTGGTAAAATATTTAAGAGTATTATTAATGTGTTTTCACTTATTTATTGCACTAATTATTAGAAACGACACATTTTTCATTTGTTCATTTGTTATCAAACCTGTTTTTAACAAGAAGTCGGGGGGTGCTGCCGCCTACTGCGGGGGGAATTTATGATAAAAATGTCTAAAAATATCTTTGCGATCTCCCATAGTTTAACTGTTACACACCCGTCACCTGTACGTAACGGCTCGTGCGTCTCATAAACACAATCAGGACGCTGCGTTTTTTTTTCTGCTCATCACTGAAAACGTCCTGTCAAAAAATTATAACCACTATCATGAAAATATTCCAACAAATGAACGATAAACCATAAACTGAGTGTCTAGAAAATGTTGATTTCTTCTGGTTTAGATAGATATGTGTGTAGGTGTATATGTATATTTTAGGATTTTATTGGGAACCTTCATCAGAAAACATGAAAACAGATGAGACACTTACAGACAAAACCACTGAATGATATTAAAATCAGAGAAGTATAACTAACAGTATTCTTTCACACAAACATTACTAAACTATTCTTATTGATATCCACTTATATATATTCATATAAAGTAAATTCATTAGCATTTTATTTGCTTTATTGGCTCCATACAATACTGTGCTTTGCTTTGATTGTGATACACATTTAGGAACGCAGATAGATATATAAATCGTATTTTGATTTCAAACAAATGTAAATCCCTAGTTCAGCTATTCTGTTCACTTTTCACTAAACTGTCTGTGTGTCCACAGTGAAGATTTCAACAGAAGAAGAAGAAGAAGAAGAAGAGTCACTTGATCAGACATCTGGAGGAAGAGGGAAGACGCCACACCAGCTCCTGTAGGTTAGTTTATTTGATCTGGTCACATCCCAACATTCAGTTTTATTAACATCTTCACACAGTATGTTAACAAGAGTGATTAAAGATGCGCAGACAGGAGATCAGTTAGCAGTTCGATGTGTTTTCTTGGTTCGAGCTCGTCGAGACATTTCAAAATTTCACTTGATTTTACAATACTTCAACTCCGGCTTCAGGTTTGAGATCCTCTTGTGATAAAAACTCACATTATGAACTCAAACTTTACAGTCAATAAAAATTAAAACACTTTCTTCGACAGATTTTGTTAAATGTTATTGACTTTGGCGACGGTTAATAATGTGACGTCAAGCATTTCCTCACACTTTTATAAATACTGTATATTAATACATGTAAAAAGATGCAGGGGTCATGCAGTCAGTGGGGAGGGGGGGGTCAGAGGTCAGAGGTCAGAGCAGCTTGACATCCTGCAGCGTGACGTCTCCCACCACCTCCAGCTGGGTGATGCAGCTCAGGTCCTGGACCCGGTGTTTGTAGTCCAGCTGGTGGAACCCGTTAACGGCGACTCTGAACTGCTGAGAGTCACACAGGATGATCATCTGGACACAAAAACACAACATCATCATTATTATAACTATAATAAAGTTTACATATATAGACGAGTGAGTGAGATGTGCTGTTTTTGTGCCTTTAGCTGCACAAACGTAATAAATGGAAAGTGTTTATTATCTCAAGAAGGAAACCTCCCTGTTAGAATTAGCTGTTAGCTTCAGAGCCCTGGACTTTATGTAGGAGGTGGATGATTTTGTATTGAAACTGCAGGAAGACAAGCTTGATTTAAAGAGGAGGTTTACTAGTTTACGTCTTAAAACAGATAAACCTTTAATTAAATTTTTGTGCAGAGGGAGGACTGTGGATTTTGTCCCCCATCACTTATATTGGAAGCACATGAAGAAGAGATATTTAAATGGTCAGTATGAACACCGAAACCTGTTTTAATGTTTATTAGGATGTCTGATTCTGTTTGTATAAAACTGTTCTGCCTGTTCATGACGACATTTAAAGGAATTTTTTTTAGGTGAAAAACATTCAGAAAACGTTAAAACGCTGAGACGAGTCTCTGATACCTCGAAGTACTGTCCCGCAGCGAAGGGGAAGCCGCTCTCCAGCTGCGTCTCCTCGGGGCCCCAGCAGCCAGACAGGAAGGAGTTTCTGATGAAGACACGTTTCTTCAGACGAGGGTTCAGATGAAGAGCGATGTCGCTGCCGCCGGACACTCGCAGGTTCACACCGAAACTGAAACACGACACAGAAAACTTTTATCATCTTAAAATATTCAGGTGTCTTCGAAAGATTAGAGAACATTTAGATTTATAACACCTGTATGTATAAATGTCTACCTGGGTTTTAATCTTGTTTTATAAAAGCTGTAGGTTACCTTGCTGCGTTCTGATTGGTCTGTCCTTTGATGGTGATGTTGCGTCTGTTGCTCAGACCTTTAACCAGCTCACCTCTGAAGGGAACACTCTGCCAAAAACACACCAAAAAAGACTTCATCAATCACAACATCACAGACACTTTTAGATTATTTTTTTTATAGATTAGATTATTTCTTATATCGAACATGTTAAAATAACAAAATAAAATATAGGCAGCGAAACAAAACAAAACAAAAAACAAAAATAACAGCAAACTTTCAGTAAGCGAGTGGGAATAAATATAACTTGCATAGAAACAATGTCAAAAAGACACTCTGTATGACATCATATTATTCCACCTCTTTGTTCATTCGTTCTATGTCTGTTCAATGTTATTTTTTAAAGATTTGTTATTTAATGTTCTACATGTTTTCATGTCTTCACTACAGTTGTTGTGTAGATTAACTCCCTTTGTTGTGATACAGTGAAGTTGTGCATTTGTCCTCACTAATTGTTTTTTGAACATACATGTTCCTCTGACATCATATTTACTTTCCCTCATTTCAAACAACCTGACTTTTAAAGGATCATTCAGGCTATTTTCTTTACTTTTCCTCTTGTCATCAAATCTCACGTTTGGATCCGACAATGAGCTGATTCACTAACAAGTATCGTGTGTTTAGATCTTAAAGATCTTCTTCAACTGATCTGAAAACATGAAAATCCCCAAAAACTGTTTGACTGAATTCTCTTCTTCACTATCAGAAATTAAAACGTTGACTTCTGCGTTTATTTTCCTGCCGATACTTGTTTAGTTTTACTCATGTAGCACCTTTAAAAGAACTGATACAGAGGAAGGAAACGAGGATTTTTAAAGTAGCAACAAGAATTTACCAAACAGGATGTGTGTTTATCTCCAGATTAGTTCAAGAAGGAACAATAAGAAAGAGCATCACAGCCTCAGAGTCGTGTAAAAATCACACAACAGTAAAACTCACCATGTCACCTGACGAGGACGTTATCGTCTGAAAGAAGAACAAACAAAAACCTGTTTAAACTCACATTAAATAAAACATTCTTCCAAAATAAAAGAGCTGCAACTATTAGTCATTTTACACCATTTTCTGACATTTTATGGACCAAACGACTAATTGATTAATTGATAATTAAAATAATCTTTAGTTATTTACATTTTCATCCCTATGCTTTGTGTCCTGATGACACTTTTAAGATGTCAAATATTAAAACAAATTCCAGCTTCTTAAATATGAATATTTTCTGGTTTCTTTCATCTTTTCTGACAGTAAACTGAATATCTTTGAGTTTTGGACAAAACAAGACATTTGAGGACGTCATATTGGGAAACGTTGTTCGACATTTTTCACCATTTTCTGACATTTTGAAAATCAAACGACTAATTGATTAACTGAGAAAATCATCGACAGATTAATCGATAATAAAAAATAATTGTTAGGTGCAGCCGTACACTTATTGGTTTTCTTGCATTGCAAAAAATTACTCAAACCTAATCTATTATTAAAAGTAGTTACAGATGATGTTTTTGGTGATCGACCGATGGAGCTCTACATTCTTCCAAAATGAGTTAGTGATGCTAACTAAATGTTTATTTGTTACTTTATAGTTTCTACTGTGATATTTCTGTTATATTCTCTTATTTTCTATATTAATAAAAGTTAAGTAAAAGAAACGGTGAAACATTTTCTACAAACTCCACAACCACAAATATTCAACAGATTAGCTGCTTTCAGCTTCTTAAATATGATGATTTGAAGCTTTTCTTTGTCCTACATGAGTGAATATTTTAGATCTTTAATCAGACAAAACGAGACATTTGAAGACGACATTGTGGCCTTTAAGATATTATAACATACATTTCTCACTATTTTCTGACATTTTATAGACAAAAAAACTCAATAATAATAAAAATAATCGTTAGTTGCAGCTCTATAAAAGTGTAGCTGATTGAAGAGCTGCAATAATTAGTCATCAATTAGTCAATCAACAGAATATTAATTGGCAACTATTATTTAATTAAATTTTTGTTTTGGACTGTTTGTCGGACAAAACAAGACATTTGAAGACGTCGTCTTGAGCTCTAAGAAATTATAACAGGCGTTTTTTTAACTCATTTGACATTTTACAGACAAAACGATTAATCGATAATGAAAATAATAATTTCTTGCAGCTCTAACTGATAGTTTCTGCAGTAAATAAAGAGTTTCTTACATTCAGCTCTGAGTCCTGGTGAGTCAAACTGGCTGCAGGAGAAACTGAACTCTAAAAGACAAAACAAAACATCTCGTTCACCTTCATCAATTTCAACTCAAACTTTCACAGACAGTTTCTTATTAAATAATCACACAGCCTTTGTGAAGATGAGCGGTTGTTGTGTGCCAGTCTAGTTTCACGGACTCACAGGGCTCGGGAGGATGCCGATCGCGTCCACTTTGACCTTCCCAGAAATGAGCAGAGTGTCGACCCGCTCCAGGTCCAGTCTGTGTTTATACTCCAGCACGTGAGCTCCGTTCACAGCCACCTGCAGCCCGACAAACACACAACGATCTGATTAGTTCCAGTTAAAAAGCTGTTCGTTGTCACCACACGACAGCAACACTGAAGGAAGAATCTGTAATACAAATGTAAACAAAAGAGCTTTAAAGAGAACTCCAGTGATTTAGTTTATTATTATTTTATTGTTGTTAATTATTGGATCAGATAACCTGACTTCATTCTCTAGTTTGAGTCAAATTCCCCAAAAAACTGGATCCTACATTTCCCATAATGCAACTGGACGTCTTTCATTATGCTACAATCCACTGCAAGTTGGTAGTTCCGAGTCAGGATTCCTGACTTATTTGATTGATTTTATTTGACAATTTAATTTTAAATTAAATTTGGGGGGGGGGGGGGGGGGGGGGGGGGTCAAGATGGGGGGGGGGTCAAGATGGCGGATCTGACGAGGCAAGAATGACACAGCACATTAATGAAAATAATAATAAAATACACTCAGCAAGTTTTTCACTGTATTAACAACATCGATCATTACCTCAGCGCCACTCCGTTAATAAAACCAATTACAAATCTCGTACATCTAACGTAAATACATCAGTAAATCTAAATGTGTCCTGGTGCATCTGCTTGAACAAAAACATGGACAGAAGATTTAAAGTTGTAACGTTTTGAGAAAAACGTGATATTTCAAGAAAAAAACCTGGTTAAGTTTTAATATTGTGAGAAAAACTTTGTAATATTTTGAACATAAAGTCATAATTTTTTGGGAAAAGAGCTGTAATATGAGAATATAAATTGTAAATATTACGAGAAGAAAGTCATAATATTTCAAGAAAAAAGTTCATTTTAAGACTAAAGATGTAACTATGAAAAAAGTGGTAATATTTCAAGAATAATTCATATTAGAAACGTAATATTCCGTCGTGGTAAACAGGTGAGAACAGTCAGATTTTAAATGTCAATAACAAAACACAATTTATCTGATTCGACTATTACTGACCCCAACGAATAGTAAACTGATGTTTAACTGTAAAATCAGTGGATTTCTTTAATGTTTTCAGATTCTGTTAATGTTTGTTTACATCAGTAATGTTTGTAAACACAGCAAACAAACAGGCTGATGTCATCAAGGTTTTTCTTCTCTGATCACATGTGAGACTCTTCATACCAGATGAGTCAGCCATGTTGTTCCTGCAGCTGCTCGTCTCTCACCTTGAACGTGTCCTTGAGGACGAGGATGATGAGTTCGAACGTGGCCCCGGCAGCGAAGGGCATCTCGTACAGGATCTCCTCTTTGCCCCAGCGCTCCTTCTCCAGCGTGTTGCAGACGACGCTCTTCTTGTTGAACCTCGGGTTGAAGTGAAAAGCCACGTCGGCCCTCGGCGTCACGCTGCTGCCGCACGTGAAATCTAGCTGGAACCTGCGAGACAGCGCAGAGGGCAGCAGGTGAGCTACTGAAGCAGAGCGATGACGGAGCGACAGGCAGGTAGGAGAGGTGTGTTTTTATGGTTTTGTGTTGTGAGTTCACACCTGTCAGCTTTAGGCGGCACAGAGCCCTGAACGAGAACCATCTCCCCCGGCAACAGACCGCCCAGGATCGTCCCGGCGAAGGGGATCGCCTGTGGAGGAAGTCCGGAAAGTTAAGTTAACTTTTCAGTGATTGACACAAAACTGAACAGCTGGAAACATCTGCTGAGATCCAAGAAGATTCAGGAGAAACATTTTAAAGCTTTTTAAATCAACGATAAAAATGACTGTTTAACGAGACGCAGCTCTGAAAACAGTTTAAAATCATATCTGGACTCCTGAGAGATAAAACCAACAGCAGGAAGCTTCAGTTACATTTACTGAGATGCTGAACACGGATGTCACTTTATACTTCTACTGTTTTTTCCCCCAAAGGTTAATATTTCCCTTATTACCTTCTTACCAATACAAGTAAATAAACCTGCATCGTGTTACTGGAGCTGTATTAAACTTTTAGGTGGCAAAAATGAGCTGTTGACCCCCGTCTGTGAACTGTGAATATATTAGTTAGTGATCAGTCAGTAATTAATTAGTTCTTACTTGATTAAGCACAATTTTATTTAGTAAAATGTAACAAAGGATTATTTCTAAGAATTATTTTCATTATCGGTTAATCTTTTGATCAATAAAACGTCAGTAAACTGTGAAAAATGTCCAAGTTGATAAATGTATTTTCATATTTTAACTGTTAAACTGTCTGCTCTTTCCTTTAAAGAAGTTGTTAAGCACTTGGAGTTGCATTTTGTGTATGAAAGGTGATATAAAATAACGTTTATTATCATCATTATTGATTTATTTTAACATCTTTTTTTCAGATGTTTAATTACTGTCATAGAAGAAAGAGAAAAGAATCAGTGAATATTCACATGTGTAAAGCTAGAACATGTTAATTGTTTTGCTTTAAAAAACAAATAATTAATAGATAATTAAAAGACCTTAAAGCTTTAACTGTGATATCTGTGTTACTGCTTTGTCTTGTGGGAGAGATCATGTATCTTGGTTAAATCAATATATAAATAACTCTAAAAGAAGAAGAAGAGCCTCAGGATCAGGTGATAAAGCAGCTGTTTCTTTAAAGGCCAAACTTGATTTTCTGTTTAACTCCTGAACATCTGGAACAGTCGCCCTCGTTTTAATCCAGCTTTGTTCTCTACGTTTATATCTGAGAGCTGCTGCAGTTATCAGTTATTTTACAGCTGAGAGGAAATTAGTAGTAAGTAACAAGGTACAAAGTAACAAAGCACATATACTCAAGTATTGTGCTTAGGTACAATTTTGCTTCGATCATTTTGATTTGATCATTGTAGTAACGTTTTAATGAGCAGTTTACTGTTTCAAATGTTAACTGTTTCAACTCTCAACATGGCACCAAAAAGATTAAACAGAACTAAACTCCATAAGAAATTAGAGCTATTTTAAATTCCCTGCGTGTCTATGAGATACTGATCCGCAAAATAACTAAATCTTAGACGGTTCACAAACTAATAGGAACCCTTCTTACATTCGGCCTACGTGAAATACACCAGATTAGGATCACATACAAATAAATTACGTGTAATTAAGAGTCCTCCTGTATTATTCGTCCACTAAACAGCGTATTAAAGTAGCAAACTTAGCCGAAATAAAGTTATATAGTCGGTGTGGTGTATGTTGAATTTACCAGGAAATCCTACTTAATAGATACAACTACTTAAGTCGTGTTATATAAGAAACTTTCACGTTAAATATTCATTATTTTGTGCAACTGATGCAACGAATGTCGAGCGCTTAGCTGAGATGCTAGCTAGCCTTCCCGCTGTCATATCATCGATAAATTACCAATTTAACGGTCATGACAACAATGAAAATGAGTGCAAACAGTTGACTGTGTGTAAGATATAAACAGAAGGCATCTCACCGGGTTTAAAAACGTTTGTTTCGGGTTTGAAATGGACATACTGCAGCAGAGTAACAGGGATCCGTGGCTACTTTGTTTTATTTACTTCCTCATCTGACGTCAGCAAGGATGGCGGTTACAAGGATGAGACAAGGGCGGGTGAAAACTTGATAAACATTACGGGTCCAAGGGATATAAATGTTTTTTTTTTTTTTTCAAATCACCTAAAGATATTTTACACCGCCTCTACGTAACATTAGTTAACTCCTGTTTTTACTGTTAATACGCAGGGGCATGCACGTAGTCTGCTCCGGCATGATGACGTAGCTGTCCGCTCCTGGTAGTCTGAGCGTTGATTCAGTTAAGTTTCAGTTTCCAGTCTTATGAGTCCAATAATGATTAATTGACCATGACCTAGTTTACAGCAACTCATGACTTGTTTTATCTTTATCTCCCAAAAACAAGTCAGCAGGATTTTTAACATGAAAAGATGAGTTCATATATTAAAAAAAGGATAAGTTCACAACTTTTCAAGTCTGTCTTAAAACAAGTCAGGTGTCCATATGAACACTGAAAGGTTTTCCTCCTTGCTGTAATCATTCCTCCTGTTCATACTGACTATTTACAGTCTTTTAGCATCAAATTCCCTCTTTGTGTTTGCATTATGAAGGAATCTTCTGATGGTCAGTATGAACAGGAGGAATGATTACAGCAAGAAAAACATGTTTCAATGTTCATTTGGGCTCCTGACTGTTGTTTTAAGACTTGGAAAATTGTGAACTTTTATAGGCCACACACACACCTAATCAATTAATCAAGAAAATTAATTATTAATGATAATAATCATTACTGGAAACAGCTGGTCCAAAAGACAAAATCCACCTGCCAACACCTCTAAAGCTCACTCATTAACATGTTATATCTCATTTGCTTAATCTGTACAACAAATGTAAAAATGACAAGTTGTAGTTTTATGTTGGACTACTTCTTAGTCGGGAGCAGAAACCTCAAGAAACAAAATAAACGTATTTCCCAAAATGTCAAATCTTCTCAGCTGTGTTAAAACAAGTTAACAAGCTGTAATAAACTGAACCGAGGCCTCCACAAACACAGTAAATGTGACTTTATTACAAAAAACACTAAACCATTCTGTACAAATTTAAACTAAAAAACACCATATTACATAAGTAGATAGATTTTATAAAACAAAACTCTACAAAGTTAGTTTACATACAAAAAGAAAACAAAAATAAAACCAGAGTTCTGATCCAAACGTTACAGTTATCTGTTAACAGCAGTTATCCAGATAAATCAATACGTCTGATTAGTTTGGACAGATCTCTGGGCTGCAGTGCCCTTATCTGTATTCTGACTGGCTGAAAAGCTCATTTATTAACTTAACCACCTGTAAGCGAACACCCAGCATCCTGAGATGCATAAAATAGGTCCTTAGTCCTTTACAATAGTGACAGTTCAGAGTCAACGCTCCGCTCAGGAGGAGCAGCACCGACGAGTCAAAGTCTCAAGAATCAACTTCTGACTGAAATATGTGTCTGAGTGTTGGTCCGTCCAACTCGGTCCTCAGAAGTCTGCGTCCAGCCTGAAGGTGTTGTCTGTGGGGCCGGACATCACGCCCATCCTCTGGTACTCGCCCACACGCTTCTCAAAGAAGTTGGTCTTTCCCTCCAGAGAGATGTTCTCCATGAAGTCGAAGGGGTTCTCCACCCGGTAGATCTGCAGAGACACAAGAGTTTAGTGTTCTTTGTTAGGTTTGACTGAAGGCTGAAAAACATGGAGGTAAAATACAGATTTATCCTGTTTGTTCAGGCTGCATTTCTGTAATTTTGCTTTCTTGTTTTATTCTGTTCACACAACATCTATTTCCTGTCTGTCTGCTGTTGCTCTTCCTGAGGTTTCTTCCATTTTTCATTCAGGTTTTTATTTATTTATTTTAAAAAGGGAGTTATTCCTTATGTCAAGGGTCTAAGGACAGAAGATGCTGTATTGCTATACAGATTGTAAATCTCCCTGAGGGAAATGAAAATTTACTCAACGTGGAGGCTGTCAATTTTTGGGCCAATTCATGTCCTGAATATCAGGAAACAGGAAAAACATACCAACAATTATTTGATTCAAGCTACTTTGAAGTTGTTAAATCATTATATAAAATCTATATAATCACAGAAGTTTCATATAATTTTCTTCCATCAGGACAGAAAAGTTTCTGCAGCAGAACTTCATTTTTAGGTTGTGACACAGTTTATGGTTTAAAGGTTGTGAGCCGTTTAACTGAAGTGATTTTTACTTCTTGGATTTGTCTTATCTGAAGGATTGTTATTTAAAAAACAAAGTAAGACACAATGTTCTGTGGCAGTTTGTGTTTTTTTCTTATCTTAAACCAGCTTTAATGATTGAGAAAGTGTGTGATGACGTTCTGCTCAGACAGGCGTCTGTTTCGTGCTGCTGCTCGTCTGTCAGTGAACCACTCGTCCTCTGATCAGAGCGTCTGCAGCAGCACTCAGCCCCCATCACCGGCTGAGGTCCGTACCCCTGCGCTGCTCATCATCACAGACGTGTTTTGTCCCCGACTTAAAGATATTCAGTTTACTGTCAGAGGACAGGTCATATAGGAGGTGACAGTTGACTGCGTTGACAACTAATTTTAATTGATTAATTGACTGATTGCAGCTATAAGTGTATTTTCCATAATGTCAAACTTTTGCTTTAACACCGCAGAGTCTTTGTTCCTTTATTTTCTGTCAGTTAATATATAGAAAATTAATTAATAACAATATTAGTCGTCATTTTAAGTTACAAACACCAAATTCTTAATGGGAGAATTTGTGACATAATCTAAATATTTATCATTATATATATTTATCATTATTTAACTGACTAATCATTGCAGCTCTACAGTCCAGTTAAAGTCTTTGTTTGAGACTTTGTTAGACGTCGTTACCTTTGAGAAGCCGAGCTCCAGCATCAGTCTGTCGGCTACGAACTCGATGTACTGCTTCATCAGCTCACAGTTCATCCCGATCAGCTTCACTGGCAGAGCCTCTGTCAGGAACTCCTAAAGAGTTAAAGGATGTGAGCGAAAGAGTCGACCAGACAGACATGCTGACATCATCACGTTCATGTGCTCGTGTCACCGCTGACCCACCTGTTCGATCTCCACGGCGTTCCTGATGATGCTGGTGACAGTCTCTGCGGACGGTTTGTTCAGCAGATGTTTGAACATCAGACAGGCGAAGTCACAGTGCAGACCCTGAAAGCAGCAACACACACAGTCAGACCACTGCATGCTTTAACAGCATCGAGACGACGTTTCCTGTTTGTCAGCTTCCTGTGGAAGACTCACCTCGTCTCTGCTGATGAGCTCGTTGGAGAAGGTCAGGCCGGGCATCAGGCCTCTCTTCTTCAGCCAGAAGATAGCAGCGAAGGAACCAGAGAAGAAGATTCCCTCCACAGCAGCGAAGGCCACCACACGCTCTCCTGGAGTGGAGGAACAACAGTGATGATCAATACCCGATTTGTGATCAATATCAGACCTGATCATCCGGGAACATGAACTACATGTGGAGTCTCAGTGAGCCGGTTTACCGTAGTTGGCGCTCTTGTTGCCGATCCAGTTGATGGCCCAGTCGGCCTTCTTCTTCACACACGGCAGAGTCTCCACGGCGTTGAAGAGGTATTCTCTGAGGGTCAGTAAACACACCGTCACACAACAATTCAGCAAAAACACCATCACACAACAGGTCAGCGAACACACCATCAGACTACAGCAGCTCACCTCTCTTTGGCGTCCTTGATGTATGTGTCGATGAGGAGGCTGTACATCTCTGAGTGGATGTTCTCCATGGCGATCTGGAAACCATAGAAACATCTGGCCTCTGTCACCTGCACTTCCTGGGTGAAGCGTTCCACCTGGTGGTCACAGAGGACAAGAACAAGATGAGAAAACAGGCAAACAGTAAAAATGGATCAATAATCAGTCCTGGTGACATGTTTATGGACAGTAGTGAGTCGGAGGTGCTCACCAGGTTCTCGTTGACGATGCCGTCGCTGGCGGCAAAGAAAGCCAACACATGAGAGATGAAGTACCTCTCCTCATCCTTCAGAGACTCCCAGTGCTGCAGGTCCTTTGACAGATCCACCTGAACAAACACATGACATCAATATCCCATCATGCAACAGCTGCTGGCTATAAAAACTGTTTTATACCAACTACCAGCTGTGATGCCTGAGCGGCTGGCGTTCATGTTTACCTCCTCTGCGGTCCAGAAAGAGGCCTCAGCCTTCTTGTACATCTGCCAGATGTCATGGTACTGGATGGGGAAGATGACGAAGCGACGAGGGTTTTCCTTCAGGAGCGGCTCTTCCTCGCTGCTGCTGCTCTTCTTCACGGCTTTGGGCTGGGAAAAAAAAAAAAAAAAAAAGACACAAGAACGTCAACTACAAAACTACAAACTGTCTGAGGTCAAATAAACAAGAAAACACAATTTAGGGCTGCAAGGTTTAATTGATTCTCTTGTTCCAGCTTCTCAAACATGCCAGTTAGTACTCGATGATATATTCACACTCCACTATCCATCTATTTATCTGGTTAATTATATTCTTAAAAAAAAAAAAACAAACAAACAAACCAAAAAAACAGAAACAGAAAAACAGTGAGATCTAGGAATTTGCCCATCAAGGCAGTTAAGTTATCTCTAATGGAGAATCTTGTAGATCAAGATGTAAAAAAAAAAAAAAAAAAAGTGTATGTGTGTGTATATATATATATATATATATATATATATATACATATATATATATATATATATATATATTTATTTATTTATTTCCACTGCACGTGTATTTTCTCTTAGATAAAGATTATAAAACTCTAAATCTTTGCGGTGGTAATGCACATTTTGGACAATTCTGACATTTGGTTGCAAGCAAAGTAAAAAGCTTTCACACATTTGTGAAAGAAATAACTATAATTCCTACAGCATTTATCAACATTGAGACAGTTTAACATGTAAATATCAGCTGCAGTAGTTGGTGCATGGTGTGGTTGAACAGTAATAGTGGTACCGGTAGTGACAGCTGATTTTTGTCTATGTTGGCGCCAGAACCGGCATTTTAGGCGCCACATGGACACAGAAAAACACTACAAACTGTCCATCATTTAGTTTAACACAAACACAGACCGCGTGTTTAACAAGGCAGCTTCAAACATTGAAGCTTTCAGCAGATTCTGACTCACTTACCGTAGCATCGTCGAAGATTTTACGCGCGGTTTTGGACGCCAAGATGCGGGTGTTGTTCAGGCTGGGAGGCTGAAAGGTCAAAGAGAAGATATTAGTGATCAATAACTAGTTTCAGTACTTCATTAATGCGTTTTAGTTGATCACAGCAGCCAAAGGAAACCCTGATTAAATCTGGATCAA
The DNA here is from genome assembly GCF_910596095.1 of Thunnus maccoyii. Classification (NCBI taxonomy): domain Eukaryota; kingdom Metazoa; phylum Chordata; class Actinopteri; order Scombriformes; family Scombridae; genus Thunnus; species Thunnus maccoyii. The sequence goes on along the minus strand of NC_056549.1, from coordinate 5,812,265 downwards.
CGAGCTGCGGGACTGAGTTGATCGAGAAACGACTTCCGAGAGTTTTTAAACTTACAAACAACCTGAATATTCGCTTAAATCCGCAGTTTAACGTTTTAACATCAAACATGAGTGTTTCGGTCAGTTTGGTCTCACCGTGTTTTCTTTGTCCAGCGACATGTTGTTGATCTCGCTGCTGAGTTTGTTCTCATTCTTGACGGAAAGTGGAGAGCGAGCAGAAAGCATTTTGATTTCCTCAAGTTTAGACGGACAGAATAAATAAAAATATAAGTTAAGAAGTTAAAAGTAGGAGTAAAAAAGAAACTAGAGGATCTAAACTAACTGGCAGCAGACAGAAGCAGAACAGAGACTGAAGCGCTTTTTCTTGTCCGCTCGCCTTTTTATTGAAATCTTGGCGCTAGAATACAGTGGACCAATAGAAACGCAGCTCGTGCTGGCTCTTTAAACCGACGCAGCGACGGAACCAATGAGGTCACGAGCCGCATTCACGTGACACCCAAATTGCTGCGGGAAATTCAAACGGCTTTGTCTGTGCAGGGTTACAAAACTGCCCGAAACCGATGTTACAAAACTATTAAAATGAGCTTTACGCAACATTTCAAATTTAGACAAAGAAAACATAAATTATTCACTTTAAAACGATTAAACTATGGTTAGGAAACAGTGTCATGACGTTAAAAATAATGTTAATTTCGCCAAACGTAGAACTGACATCCGTGATATGACACTTAATGTTAAAACTTGTTTAATTTGCATTTAAATCGCTGTAGATGAGTGACACTTTTATATATACATGAGTGATCGGAATAATTAATAATTACTAACTATACAGACCACATTAATTCGGTTTTACACACTTTTTAACCCTATATTCCTTTAAACTGGACTGGATGTGTGTATGAACTGTAAACGTCTTATCAACATTTTGCTCTTTTTTCAGTGTTTCAATGCGTCTGACGTTTATCTGTTTGTCTTCACGTTTTTATAAAGTCGCATAATGTGTCTAACTGTGTTCAGTGTTTGTTTCCCGTTCATAGTGTATACTTTGTTTCCCGCTGCCGCGCTTTTTTGTTGTTGTTTAGTCATCCAAAGGCGTTGTCACCTTCACAATTTAGCGCCAAAATCATTCCACACGTCATTTATTCAAACTCTGCATTTTGAAATGTTATATGCATTTTTAAATAAGAGAACCAGAGCTGACATGATCAGTTTTAGCGTAAAAAAGTGCCCAAAGTATCAGACAACAAAAGGAGCACATCCCGGTGATTTTCCATTCTGTCAGTTGTCACTTTGACGCGTTAAACACCGATTTAAAGACTGAATTCTTGTGTGTTTGTGTCTCTGATGAACTGATATGTGTTGTACCTTTCATTAGTTCAGGTTTCAGTCTCAGAAGCACAAGTTTAAGCTTCATTTTCACTTCTAATGTCGGAAGTTATTAGAGGGATTTTGCTCCCCTGCCGGCGAAACTCGTATAGCAACTGTTTCCAGGTTGTTGCCGAAGCGAGAGCTCTGATTGGCTGCCCGGGGAGTCAACGACAGAGGCTGTAAACATACGTCAGCAGTCAGACGCCACCTAACGGCCGGATGAGCTTCTTTCACTCAAATAAGCACAAACAGTCGTGGAAAGTAACTAAGTTCATTTACTCTATAAGTACTGTACTTAAGTACAATTTTGAAGTACTTGTACTTTACTTGAGTATTTCCATTTGCTGCTACTTTATACCTCCACTCCACTACATTTCAGAGGGAAATATTGTACTTTCTACTCCACTAAATTTATTTGACAGCTTTAGTTACTTTTCAGATGAAGATTTGACACAATGGATAATATAACAAGCTTTTAAAATACAACACATTGCTAAAGATGAAACCAGTGGTTTCCAACCTTTTTGTCTTTTGACGTCTTACAAAAAGCAGTGTGTAGTCGGGGTCACATTTCACATGTCTATGAGTTGTTAACAGCTCCACTAAATAGTGATTTCTCCCTCTAAACTTCACACATGGTTTCATTTCAATAAATGTTCAAATGATCCAATATTTCAGCAAAAATTAAAGGTTAGAGAAAAAGTCCAGAAACTGAAAACAGATTTGTGTATCAGAACTTTGTTTTTTCATGTTTCCTCTCTCATTTATTTATTTATTTATTATGTATTTATTGGGACCACGTGCAGTGTTAAATGTTAATATTTGATGTACTATACCAGAGTTATCGTATAGCTAATTTTCATCTGCAGCCCCTTAGACAGGTCACAATTAAAACATATAACAGCACAATAACAAAACAGTACAAAGCTCAAAACACACCGGACACATAATACAAAATACAAAGCTACACACAATCAATTAATTAATCATCTCACAACCCCTAAGATTTATCTGGTGACCCTTTGGAGGGGCCCGACCCCTAGGTTGGTAACCACTGGACTAAACTAGCTAACTGTATATAAAGTAGTTGAAACTAGCTCCACCTCCAGCAGCTACAACAGCAACATGCTGCTCTAACACTGATGCTTCAGTATTAATAATCTAATGATGTCATATATCATAATATATCAGTCAGGGGGACCAAACCACTACTTTAACTGTAATACTTTAACTACATCAAGCTCATAATACTTATGTACTTTTTACATGCAGGACTTTTACTTGTAATGGAGTATTTTTATATTGCTGTATTGGTACTTCTACTGAAGTAAAGAAGTACTTATTAGAACATACAGTACAATATAGCGAAGTATAGTCTCAAGCATGACCATAGAGTTGAAAATAAGTTTCAAATCTGGGGTTTATTACAGGATTTTTACGGTTAAATGAATGTTACACAGGTTTTTCTTGTCACTCAGTGTACAGGACTCTAGTAAATCATGAGCTCTATGAAAACACTCACAAAAGTCAGTTTTTTTTTTAGAAATAACTTGATTTTCAGTGCTAATGCAGCAGTTTCCTCGGGTGTTTCTTTTTGAATTTGGGTCATAGCTATAACCTGACCGTAAGGTTTCTAGGCTGCTTTGCTATATATAAGCACACATATCGTCCCGTATATGAAGTTTCTGCTCGACGAGGAAAGGATCTGTGTACTTACATGCGGATATATTTTGATCAAATATCTGTTTCTCTCATTAAAACATATGTGTGCTAACATATTACGGAAATATTAGTTTTATAAATATGTAATAATACTGCATGTATTTCTGTGTTGTTTTAAACACTAATATGTATTTGACAGTTTTATGTAGCTGCAGTACCGCTTCCTGCCACATGACGTCACTGTTGCTAAGGTTACACCGCCTCCAGTCGAGTCTGTTTTTGTTTTTTCATTCATTTTCTTTGGCTGCTACTGAAAGTCGGTCAGTAAGGCAAGTGGGCGGGTGAGTCGTTAGCCAATGACGCTCCCTCCTCACATTCCCGGCTCAACGTCGGCCGCTCTCATTGGTCACACCCCCTCAGCGCTGCCTCAGGATTGGTTGAACGTTGTTACCGGGGTGGTGCGGGGAGAGAGAGAGCCGTTGTATAACACAACACGTAACAAGCTCGTTGTCGTCGAGCAGAAACTTCATATACGGGACGATGTATGTGTTTATATAAAGCAAAGCAGCCTAGAAAACGGAATTAACCCCGTTTTCTAACCGCACAGCAGAGTTACCCGCCTTTTTTACGGTCACGTTATAACTATGACCTAAATAAACAAAGAAACACCCGAGGAAACTGCTGCATTAGCACTGAAAATCGAGTTATTTCTCAATAGAACTGACCTCTGGGAGTGTTTTCATAAAGGTCATGACTTACTCGAGTCCTGTATACTGACTGACAAGAACAACTTGCGCAACATTCATTTAACTGTGAAAGTCCTCTAATAAATCCCACATTTGAAACTTATTTACAACTCTATAGTCAAGCTTGAGACTGTGCTTTGTTATGTTGTACTATTTTTTCTACTAAGTCCTCATTTACTTAAGTAAAAGTACCAATACGGCAATGTAAAAATACTCCATTACAAGGAAAAGTTTAGTCCAGTGGTTCCCAACCTAGGGGTCGGGCCCCTCCGAAGGGTCGCCAGATAAATCTGAGGGGTCGTGAGATGATTAATGGGAGAGGAAAGAGGAAAAAACAAAGTTCTGATACACAAATCTGTTTTCAGATTGTGGACTTTTTCTCCAAGCTTTGATTTTTGGTGAAATATTGGATCATTTGAACATTTATTGAAATGAAACCACGTGAGAAGTTTAGAGGGCAAAATCACTATTTGGTGGAGCTGTTAACATCACATCAACATAAACATCTGAAATGTGACCCCGACTACACACTGCTTTTTGTAAGAAGTCAAAAGCCAAAAAGGTTGGAAACCACTGGTTTCATCTTTAACAATGTGTTGTATTTTAAAAGCTTGTTATATTATCCATTGTGTCAAATCGTCATCTGAAAAGCAACTAAAGCTGTCAAACAAATGTAGTGGAGTAGAAAGTACAATATTTCCCTCTGAAATGCAGTGGAGTGGAAGCATAAAGTAGCATCACATGGAAATACTGTACTGATTATAGGTGATTACAGGTATTGATTATATTGTTAGGTGTTATACTGAACCGTTTATATATATTTGTAAGTGGTTTTCCATGTTTAGAAAACGTTGAACAGGATCATTGTATGGAGCCCATCAGAAAACAATGGCAGAAGGATGTAGAGCAACAGACAGATGATAAGAAGAAATACTCCTAATATTCTTAACTGCTACACTGACGGAGAGGCGGGGTATTTTTAAACTCTATGTATGAAATGTAACACAGAGGCTGGTTGGTATCTACATCCATATGTTTTAGAAATGTCCAAAGATCCAGAACTTTTGGAGAGAAGTGAAGGACGAAATAATCCATATTACTATTCAATGTATACTAGCAGCTGACGTGGACAGTACTAAACATAGACATGATGCTACACTGATCAGGATATTGTTGTATACAACAAGGAAAGTGATTCTTAAACACAGGATCTCTGGACATTCCCACATTGGAGGACTGGCACGGGGAAATATTGAAAATACAGCCTCTAGAAAGACTAACATTTGCCCTGCATGATGATTTCTGTGGATTTATTAAGATCTGGCAACCCGTGGTCGACGTGTTGGATCCTCTTGGACTCAGCTTCATTCTGGCTGCTGGAGGGACAGACTGGCAGTGAGCAGCGGCCGCACACATGATATATGTTAGCTGAAGGTTAGTATGCCCAATTTGTGTATGTGTGTACAGTTTCAATTTCCTCTTCCACAAAATGATCATACACAGAATATTAAAATATTCTTACGGTTTGCAGAAGAAAAGTAAAACAAATACAAACTCTGAGCTAAGAGGAGTTACAGTTCATATAAAGATTTTAAACAAAAAAACAAAACAGGCATTTATATATTTTTTTACAGTCTTTGGTTTTCAAAGTCTGAGACTGTGGGCCTCCCATCAGACAAAGCTTGGGAAAAGGCGACTCCTCACCCTCCTTAGTTTACTGGCGTAGCTTCGATCAATTCCTGAATGCCTGTGGGATCATGATTGCTATTTGAAACTGTAAACACTCAACAATTGAGCCAAGATAGTCTAATATTACTGTTTGACATAACATCAGACTATACCAAATACATTAAAGAAGTCTGTCCGAAGGAATTTATTAGTTTGATTCTGGGAATGAGGGAAAAAAACAGTAAAATTCCCCAAACTACTGTATCTCTGAACTACCTCTTTAACCAAATCACACACATTTAGACTATTCTACATGATCTCCTTTTCATAACTGATGTAATTAATAATAAAATATTTTTTCACTTCCCTTCACTGAGCCTCCCCTGAAACTGTTTGGAGCCTCCGACTCTGAAAACCTCCTGATTAGTGGGAAATCAAATTGAATCAATGTCGTGTTTGACCTCCTTTGTGTAAACCAAGAAGTTCAGCTCTTTACCTGTAAGATTTGCTTTTAAAATATGAAATTTAGCCAATGAAAGTAAAAGATTTGTAATATATAGCTGATTTTTCAATTAAGAGTTATCTTATTAGTATTCCAAACAGTACATGTTTTCTACAATAATATAACATTTTCATCAATATGGCTGTTGATGAACATACACGTTATTCTCACAAAAGGGCAGCACCAGAGCAGCTACAACAAAATGAACAACTCATATCAAATGTGTGTGTGTGTGTGTGTGTGTGAGTGGAGTCTATGTTATTCTGATTTGATATTCCTGCTGAGTTCTTCCTTTTTTTTCTTCTATTTGTTCAATTGCTTTGTACGAAAATGTGGATCTGTCAAATATGGACGCCAGTGCAACAATGCAGCATATTTGCTGTGATGTGACAGAACTGCAAAAAAGAATTTTTCAGTTGGGAACATTGAAAGCACAAACTCCAGCCTCACAACGCATCATAAAACTAAATCAACATACAAACTAAAGTTGTGGTTTCTTTTCGGTGAAGTTGTATTTATTATTATTTACATTACAGGTTTCCATCTTTCTGGTCACTTAAGTGCTGTATGAGTTAGTTCTGATGCCATTTTTCCTTCCTAATACCAATTTCGATATCTGTACCTGCATATCGGCTGATACTAAGTACTGATCCGATATGATATGATTGCGATCTTTCATGTGATTCATCTTCAAATGCTTTATAAGATTGCTGGTGTTGAAAATGGAAACACTAGCTCTGCCCCTCCAAACTGAAGCCTTACACATTGTACACGTTGCCTTTTTACTGGTGGGACTTTCCAGTGTAAAATATTATACTGATATTTTTCTAACAGCTAACGTTACACTATTTACCAGAGATCAATTCTTCTTCGCCACTCTTGAACAGTAGTTGCCAGCAGCTGCACGGTGCAGCTTTCGGTTGCAAAACTACCTTAAAGTTTATTAATAAATTAAGTGGTATTGGATTGGTGCGTAGACTCACGTACTCGCCGATAACCGATCCAGCATTTTAGGCAGTATCGGAGGCATTTCCGATGCTGGTGTTGGTATCTGATCAACTCTAGTACGAGTCACATTGTTACTGTGTATTTTTGGCCATTTATTATTTTACATAACACAGATATTTAGATGTTGGACTGACATCCATTTGAACATCTCAACAAGCGTACTTCTTAAAATGTTAAACTATTCCTTTAACTCAACTGATTAGATTTCTGACAATAAAATGATCTAGAATTAGCTTGATCTAGAATTTCCAAGCGTTAAAAATATCACTTGGCGAAGTGAAGCACAATGAAGAAGAACAAACTGCAAATTAGCTTGTTTTCGTGGTAAATTTTTATTATAAAAGCCATACTCTTCACCATCGCTTACAGGCAAATGTTCAGAAATGGGATTATTCCGATATAAGCCGTTATTATTAAGAATAACATTTAATAACATGAGGTATTTTCTTACTGGCTACACTATGGGCCAAATCAAGCTATCAAAAACAGCACTTTTTCCTCAACAAATGTTTATTAAATAATAATAATAATGTGTAAAGCAAAGATAGTAGGTAGTATCACAGTGAGGAATACTGTCCACTGACATTTTTAAAATATCAATAACTCGTACTGTCAATAAATGCAGATTGGAATACACGTAACATTCATATAGATATCAATATATGTACAATATTTACAGTCACAGACAAACAGAAGTAGGCTAATAATAGAAGCACGATACAGAGGCTTTGGCAAAAAAAATAAAAAGAGTGCATACATTTGCTAAACGTGACATATACACATGAAGTAAACATGATTATACACGGAGAGAGAGTACAAAAACAAGCAAGATTAAAAAAATCTAGTGCAATGTCAGGTTTTTGTTGGTTTCTGTCCGTGGATGAATAGCAGCCTGTCGCCTTCCTGTCCTCCTCCTCCTCCTCCTCTTCTTCTTCTTCCTCCTCCGGTGAGTTTGTGGTTGTTGAGAATAAAATGTCCTGAGCAGGGCGGGAAACTCGCTCTGTCCTCTGCAAGCTGCTCCGGCTACGTCTACACGACTTTAACTCAGAATATCTCAACTCAGATAATTGCAGGTGTTAAACAAACACTTAAATCTTAATAATTTGAATAACTGTGGCTGGTATTTTGTTCTAGACGCTTGGTGATGCAGTTAATACTCACAGGGATAGTTGATGAACAACTATAGCTGGCGAGCTAACCGAACTGAGCCATTAAATTCTGACATTTTGTTCTCAGGATTGTTTCTCATTTCATTAAATTAATAGTTATTATTATTATAAAGCTCTCCAAGCTAGTTAGCAAGCTCTACCAGTTTAGTTTTGAATAAGGACAGTTTTTAAAAAAACCCTCATTAGAAATATTTCTCCGGATGCTAATGTAGCTTGTAGCGTGTTCGGTATGTCAGAAATTTTTTTACCCAGAATGAAATAACTGTTGGATGTATCGCCATGAATTTGTTTTAAGACATTCATGTTTTCCAGAGGATGAATTTGATCCTCTGACTTTTCCCACTTATCTTACATCTCAACTCATGACAGATAGCTCCAAAAATGACTTCCAAGCTACATGCTAACATTAGCATGCTAGCATACTAATCATACACATATTAACATATTAATGTTGGCACATTAGCATGTTTTTGTTTACTAAATATCAGCCTGTTAGTATCTTGACTGTGAGCCTCCATCAACACTTTACAACATGTTAACAACGTTAGCATGCTAATATGCTAACTTGAGCATTCTGGTCAAAGTCCAGCTTAGTCTGACAAGCTGAGTCTGAGATAGGGTTGCCAACCATCCTGTAAAAATACAGAATTGTCCTGTGATTGGAAACTTAAAGATATGTTCGGTATCGAGCTGATAAGGAACACGCTTTGTTCTTTGTTGTGTGGACTATTTTGGAAAATTAGACAAGGTAAGCATGATATTTGTTTGTAAATGTGTCACCATATTCTGTAATTCTACTGCTTTTCTCTGCTGGGAAAAGATTTGAATAAATATTTGTGCGGACCCTGGATAAGACTTCTCACAACCATTTTTATGATATATATTTAGATAAGTCGATTACTGAAGGGTAATGCAGGTGTGAGACCCGTCGTTTTGGACAAAATGAGCATTATGCAACAATCATATATTTGTTATAAGTCCACAGTAGTCGGAGCTCCTTAGTCTGAGGTCATATAGACCTCCACCCCTCCCCCCGCGTTTCGTATTTCCATTACAGGAAGTTGGCAGCCCCAGTCTCAGATGTCCTAAAATGGCCACTGAAAGGAGGCTGATTAAAAACATCACCTTTGACCAAACTTTACAATTTAGCTTCACTAAGAGTAAAAATCTTACATTTGTAAAGTTGTGTCTATATTTTTCATACGTAACATCTTCATTTTCTGGCGTGTACTGAGAATTTCAGGCTCAGGGGGGCGCTGGTGTAAACTGTAATATTATGTTAACTTTTAATGTTGTGAAGACCAGTGAGAGAAACCTCCAGACGCTCTGAGTCCAGATGGAAGTTGGCAAAATACAAATAAATACAGATACAGTAGAAACAGATAAAGAGTCAGACAGTGAGCGCTGTCGTTGGTTTCCATGCCACAGTTACATGTTTGACATATGTTTAAGACGGCCATCTTAACCAGAATTTCTTAATACGTTTGTTTTAACGACCTTGTTCTGAGGTCTTTCTGTAAACGTAGCCGGAGCTGAAACTGTGTTCAGCAGCTGAATGTGATTTGTAGAATAGAAAAGAGCCTCCTGATGTGGCTGCTGGAGCTGATTGAAACAACCAATCTCGTTCAGCCTGTAAGTGTCTGGCCGGCGGCCGTCCTCCCCCCTCCCCGGGGTCCTGAGCTGGCCCTGTGGGCTCCTGACTGAGTCTGTTAGTTGGCTGCGGGGACCAACACGCCGACAGGAAGCACGGAGCCTCTGTTTTGGCCCTTCGGCAGGGCCACTTTGTTGAGGTCACAGGATTCGGTGGGCCACGAGGACGTCCTCTTGGTTGTCATGTGCCGCCGGGTGTGTTTAGTTAAGTGGTCGCTGCGCATGAAGCGCCGGTCGCACACGTTGCAGACGAATTTCTTCTCTCCGGTGTGCGTGCGGCGGTGGCGGGAAAGCTCATCGGAGCGGGCAAACTTTTTGTCGCAGCCCTCCCAGTGGCAGCTGAACGGCTTTTCACCTGGAGAGAAGAGAGAAGACGAAGTGTTAGTTTACAGGACGATTCTCCAAAGTCACAAATAATAAATCACGTTTCTATATTGATTATTTTAATGAAATGTTTAGTTGATAAAACGTCAGAAAATGGCGCCAGGTGACGACTTCAGGTGCCTTGTTCTGTCTGACCAACAGTCCAAAAGCCAAATATAGATACAGAGGATACAGATATTGGATATTGGCACTGATTTCACTGTTTGATCGGATTTTGATTGAGAAAAATCCTGCTTTAATTAGTTTCGATTGGATTCCTGACAGGGTTTCCCATACGTTCATTTATTTGTGGCGGCTCACCACAAGATCAACACTGACTGCCACATATTGATTTTCTATTTTTTTTACTATTTAAAAAGGGTAAAATCTTGTTTTATCGTAGAGCTGCGTGCAGTGCATTGATTCGCTCAGCCCCTCTTTGCCCCGCTCTCTCGCTCTCTCTCACAAACACAGTGACAACGGACCGGTCTGTGAGCAGCCCCTCCTCTCTGCACTCTGAATCAAAACAGGATCATGTGCACGAGGAAGGACTGTTGTTGGCTTTTCCCTGTGAAGGAGACGGCCGACCGAGTTCCTGAACAGAATCAAACTGGAGTTCATGAACTGTTGATATCATGAACACCTGCACAAATTTGTCCAAAACTGATGTTAACAACTTAACTCTGATAAGTTCATCTATTTATATTCTGAAGGCAACAGTCAGAATACAGCTGTATGTTATTTGCAATAAAGCACCTTATGTATGGTATTATTTGATAATTAATTTAACCCCCTTAGATTCAGTTACATCAGATAAATATCAATTTTGTATTAAATATAAAAGTGAATTCATCCTGAGAACTAGAATTTCTTTTTATTCTACAAGTCAGCAACAGTTTTCTATCTTGTTTCAACTGCAAATCACAATCAAACAATCTTTTTTTTCCTCTCGTCGTAATGAGAAAACAGAGAAAAACAAGAAATCTTCACATTTGAGAAACTGGAAACCAGAACATGACTGGCATTTGTACTTGATAACTGACTATCAAAATTGATTAACCGACTTATCATTGCAGTTGTAATCATATTTAAGTTTCCGTTTACAGTCAACGGTGTTCTGAGATTTTACCTGCTGCTCATCCACTGTTTTAATTGTAATTAATTTCCTGTTTTATTTTTGTTTCAAATCTCTCTTTTGTCTCTTAAAACAGAAATCATTTCTGCTGCTGTATGTTTTTATTTTGCATCTGTGTTTTTCATCTTTTGTGAAGCTCACTGTGCTGCATATTTTTGTATGAAATGTGTAAATAAAGTTTTGTTATTGAGGAAAATAGAAGAAATAAGATCTCTGGAGAGTTTTGAATGATGTGTTTGACTCCTACCTGTGTGCGTGCGCAGGTGAGCCTTCAGGTGTGAGCTCTTGAAGTACGTCTTCTTGCAGCCGGGGAAGTTGCAGACGTAGTTTCGTCTGCGGGAGAAGTCGGCCTGCGAGGCGCCGCCGCTCGCTCCGGACGGCATGTAAACCGGAGCCGGGGCCAAGGGGAGGAGCTTGGTGTTGCCCAGGGTCATGACAGTCTGCGGGCCCTGTGGCGTCTGGGACACGGGTGGCTGAGGAACCACGAACATCACTGTCCCTTGCGGCACGGCGGAGCCCACCAGCAGAGGCTGGGCGAAGCTGGAAGGAGACTGGGGCAGGATGGGTTTGGGCCCCCCCTGAGTCTGCACCTGAACCGGAGCCTGGACGAAGGCGGAGATCATCCCCGTCCGGCTGCTCACCGGGAAAACCTGGCACAGGACCGGGGAGCTGGAGACCGGAGAGGAAGAGGAGGAGGAGGAAGACAGCGGGGAGGAGTGAGGAGGAGACGCCGAGGATGGCGGAGAGGATGTGAGGCTGTGAGGACACGAGTGTGGTCCGTCCTTCTGCTGCCCGCTCTCTGGAAGTGTCTCTGGAATTCCCGGCTGTGGCGGCGTGGAGGTTTCTGTCGACTGGGCGGCGGGGGGAGGCGGAGTAGGAATGGTGAGGCTGTCGGCCGTGTGGCGGATGACGCTGGTGGCCATCGCTCTGCCGGGCGGCGCCACAGAGGACGACTCTGTGTGAGGTGGAAGTGCTGAGGTCTCTGACGTGACGGAGCAGGAGGGTCGGGGGAGGCCGGTGTGGGAGTCACTGAGGAGGGCGGGGCCGACGGCGAGACCAGGGCGGGGTAAGAGTGGTCTGGAGGCGGGGCTAAGAGCGCAGGTGGTGGTGAGGACAGCGGTGGTGGAGGCCTCGGCGAAGCTCGGACTGTGAGGTGGAGTCATACACTGATGGAGGAAATAACAAAGATCATAATCAAACTTTTTATTGGTACAATTATTGTTTTAATGGTGAGAAAGGTAATTTTATAGTTAATTAACCTCATTAGAGCTGAAACAATTAGTTGAAAATCAATTAATGTCACATCAGGCTCTGAGAAATTGTGATTTTTCACTATTTTGAGGCGTGTCCAAGCAAATTAAAACACAAGTTACAGATCTGGGAGTGATTTTAGACTCTGATCTTAATTTTATTATCCATTTTAACAACGTCGCAAAAACAACATTTTTTTTCATGTGAGGAACAATTAAACTGTTTTTAACTCAACAGAACGATGCTGACATGTTGATACACACTTTTATTACAAGCCACTTAGATTATTGCAGCTCTGTTTTTACTGGTCTCCCTAAAAAGTCTTTAAGAAAATTACAGTTAATTCAGAACGCAGCAGGATATTAGACTAATACAGAAAACACAGATCAAATTATGGTTCTGCTCACATCACTGCACATCTGGATCTACTAGAATTGATTTTAAAGTCCTTTTATCTACAAAGCTTCATAACCTGCAACTTCATATATAATAGCGACTCTCAGATTTTCAGCCGCTGTTCTTTAGTTCCTCAAATGTCCCACAATAAATGTGGTGAAGCTGCTTTCTGTGTTTATGGTCCTAAACTGTGAACCGTCTCCCTTCAGACCTTAAAACAGCAAACTCCCTCAAAGACATTAAAGACCGATCTTTTTAATTTGGCCTCTAATTTTACTTTTACTGGTAGCATTGTTAATGTTTTATTGTATTGTGATCAAACTGTTTTTGTTTGTTTTTCTCTCACTTATTGCTTATTTTATCTTTTAATAACTTATTGATATTGTTTATTTTCATCTGATCTTGTTTTGTTAAGCATTTTGGGCTCCATCTTTGCATGAAAGGTGCCACACAAATAAAGTTATTATTATTATTATTATCTAATAGACCACATGATTAATCAAGAAAATAAACAAATAAACCAATGAATAAATAAAGTAAATAATCATAAATTGCAGCCCTAATTGTTATACTTGTATTTTATTATCTTATATTCATCATTTTATACTATAAATTATGGTATTATTGGTAGTCGTACATTTTTCTTTGCCAGATTTACTTAAATTGCTTAGAAATGAAAATTATTATAATTATTGGTATATTGCTATAGTTAATAGTTTAATCATTACTTTTACTGTCACCATTTGCCAGTATGCAGAAGCAAACGTGACACAAGGATCAATACGTTTCTAATGTTATTGCTGCTATTAGCTCTTAATTACTGTAACAGTGAGTCAGTTTACAAAGTGCTTCAATAATCAAATAAAAGTAAAAATCAGAGTGAAATACAAACTACGAAACAAACAAAAAAACATGGAGAGACGCACTTAATGATAAAAGTAAACGGGAAAAAAAAGAAAAATTAAGTGACAGACACTAAAAAGTTTTACAAATTAGTTTCAGAAGATATTTATATTGTTTATTTTAAGCATAAATAACAGAATAAAGAGGAGTAAATTAGCTTATAATTATATGATCAACAGTCATTTATTTACATATTTAGTGATATTTGACCTGTTGGGTGGTTTCTTACCAGCGAGGACAGAGCGATCAGGTCCTTGGTGTCTCCGCCCTCCGGGTGGAGCTGGATGGAGTCACAGGAGTCGGAGGTGGGGGTCAGTGGGCGGGGCTTGTGCGACCTTTGACCCCAGAAGCTCATACTGACGAGTGCCTCGGCGGCCTCTAGGTCGTGATACTCGATGCTCGGCTTCTGCTCCATGATCGCCACCGGCCATCCGTCCGTACAGTCGACCTGACGAGGACAGGAGGTCAAAGGTCAGCCTAAATCTGCTGAACGTATCTAAATGATTTTCTTTTCTCACTCAAGACAATAAAAATCAGCCGATATCAGCATTTGTCAGCCGATAAATGACAAGAAACTGAAGTACAGACGTGTTTTAAAGCGGTGTCACCCGTCAGTTTGTCCACCAGAGAGTAGTGACACGTTTATTTTTAGAACTGATAGCTAATAATAATAAAAATCATTGTTAGTTGCAGCCCAATTAATTTTATAAATGTAAAACGTCCCATCCTGCATGTTTCTTGGTCGTAATTGTTTAACGAATTAAAGTGAACCTTATCAAAATAATGTATTTATATTCTGGGTTGTGTACAGAAAATTCTCATCAATATCAGATGTTTTAATACTAATATCAGTATCGGCCCAAAAAAGGGGCAATAGCCTACTTGACAGCAGCAGCAGGGATTCGTTCGCCTGTATGTGATGTTTACTGTGACCAGTGGTTCCCAAACTCTTATAGACCCCTGATCACGGCACCCCGATCCACCCAACCCCCTATATAACTTTTGATAATTTAATATTAAATCAGTATTAAGTCAAATAATAAAAGCTCATTCTCGATCACTCAAATGAAAAGTCAACAAGTGCTATGCAGAGACACACGACACAAATATGAATGTGAAACCACGACAATGATCCCTCCTGCAAAACTCCTGAGTGTTGCGTTGCTATGACAACCGGCAACAGTGAGTTGTCATGTCAGCTTTTTAATAGTCATTTTGTTATTGCTTTTTTTTTTTTACTGTAAAAATTATTTTTTGCTGTAATTTTCTTTCTTTCTTTCTTTTTTATTTAGGATTACTTAATTTTGTTTATATTTTTGACTGTTATGCACAACAACAACAACACCACCAAGGCAAATTCCTCGTAAGTGCAAAACCTACTCGGCAGTAAACCTGGTTCTGGTTCTGAATCTGAAATGTTATCGAAAACTAAAAAAAGTGATTTTGTGGTGGTTTTGACGCTTTAAAAAAAAAAAGATGCATTCACAGTTTTACAGCTGCTCCTTTTCCAATGATTGTGTGTGTGGGAAAAATGCTTTCTGAGCCAGTTTGCATCACGTGACGAACCAAGAAGTTGTAATTACAAGGTTTGGCCACTATGTCAAATTGACTTCACGGCCCGGCGCTCTTCCTTAAAGGGAGGTTGGTCATCACAGCACCCACTTTGGGAACCACTGGTCTATGTTCTTCTTCTTCTATTCTTTCTTTCTTCTTCCTTTGGGAACGAAGGCACACACTCATCTAATTACCAATGATGTCACTGTTTTCCCCACTTCCTCCTGTCTTCTGAGTCGTACCAGCGTGTCAGAAAGAAAAAAAAAAAAAGATGATGAATGATACTAAAAAACAACGCGAGGCTGCACCGAGGTGAGAAATAAAAATTACACCCAAATAAATAAACGTGACGGGGGGACAAAGGACAAAGTTGGCTGGCATCTGGCGAATGCTCAGCTGCACGTACAGGAAGGGTGGAGGGAGGGTGAGAGAGGGGCGAGAGACCTCGATAGATAAAAAAGAGAGAGAGAGAGAGAGAGAGGGAGAGAGAGAGGGAGAGGGGCCCCACTGCAGCGGGTGCACCCAGAGTCTCGACCTGAGGGAGCCGAGGGGAACCTCCCCTTCGCCCAGAATAGATGACGGGAGGTGGCGTGCCAGATATGACACCCCAACCCCACCCCCCCAACCCCCCCAAAAAATAAAAGCCCCGCCCCCTCCTCCTCCCACATTAACATGCACAGACTCGCCCCAGAGAGAGAGAGAGAGAGAGAGAGAGAGAGGAAGCTCCTAACAGGAAGTATAGTTGGAGAAAACAAAGTCAATCTGTTGCAACAAACACACACTAACACACACACACACACCCACACACACACACACACACACACACACAATCTTGTTCTGCACACACTCGAGCACTGTGATTTCCCACGCGCAGGATCACATAAACACATCACACAGCAACACATAATCAGATTACAGCAGCAAGAAACAATGCAGACGTTTATTCACCATCACTTCTCGCAGGAATTAATGCAATCTTTAATTACTCTTATTTAAATGATTATTATCATGTAACACCTGTTTACAGCTGCACACCAATCAGCCCAAAAGGGATTTATTGAATGAAACTTGACTGATCACTCTTTCTTTTTTATTTCATGTTTTGTGTTTATGATTTTTTTTTCAGTTTTATATGTTGGTTTTTTTTTTCATGTCTTTGTGGTCCTGTCGTGTTGTTCTTCTCTGCTGTCTCTTTGTTGTGCTCAGCTGCTGTTTTTTTTCAGGGATGCAGCTTTTGTGAACAAACTGAGCCTGAATTAAGCAGTTTTTTAATGTTGACATTCAAATTTTGACTGATAATAAGGAGAGATTTTGGCACTGGAGTGGTCATTTGAGTCATTTTTTGTAAGCAAAAATGGCAAAAGCAGTCTGATTCCAGCTTCTCAAATGTGAATATTTGCTGTTTTTCTTAGATTTCTATGGCAGTAAACTGAATATTTTTAGATTCTGGACTGTTGGTCAGACAAAAAAAGCAAAATGAATATGCAAATGTGAGCTTTAGAGAACTGTGACAGACATTTACTGACATTTTATAAACCAAATGATTAACTTATAACAAGAATAGCCTATATTGAACAAATTATGGTTACAGCTTCACAGATATGAACAATAATTTTCTTTTATGTGTCCTATTAAAAAGAAATTAATGTTTTTTTTGACTGACAGTCAGATTATTATCATATTTTAATACTAAACTTTAAGGACTCTGTTATCTTCCTACGTACTTTCTGATTCGCCTCAAATAAGTCATCAACAAAGAGAAACATAATTAGCTGCAGCTCTAATATTAAGGTTAAATTAACCCTCCCACACACACACACACACACACACACACACGCACACACACACCTCACAGCCAGTAATGATCCAACAACAAAGACAATCAACTAGAATCTGATTCCTCTTATTAACAATCAAAACTAATCAATCACAACAAGCAGGTGCGGATTAAACGAAAATAAACATGACCTGATCAGTTTAGGATAAAAGTGTCATGTTTAAACTTTGTGATGGAGCGATGCATTGCAGTGATGCAACTGTTGTGAACACACACACACACACACGCACACACAGGAGACACTGGGTTCAGTATGACCTCAAATAAACCAGCCGACAGCGCCAAAATAAGACAAAAACAGCTCACCTGAAGCCCAGGTTAGAGCCCCAGCAGCTGACCTGAGACCAGCGTGTGTCGGTATGAGCATGCAGGTAACGGCTCAGTTTATAATAACAGCAACAACTTAATGAAATAGCCGCCGGACAGCCGTTAAACCGCCGGCTTGTTGGCCGTGAAGCGGACTCACCTGACAGGAGCGCTCCGCCGTGAAGCTGAGCATGAGGAAGAGTTAAAAAATGTGCGACAAATTCAAAATAGAGGCAGAGACAGTAGCGGGAGTGCGAGCAGTCAATAATAAGCGCTGAGCCTCTGCCAGCAGACTGGCTTCAGCTGAGTGGAGCCAAAAAAAAAAAAAAAAAAAAAAAAAAAAAGAAAAAAAAAAAAAAGCGAAAAAAAAAAACACAGAAAAAAAATTCAGAGCAGTCTGGCGGGTGGTAACACGCAGCCAATCACAGGCAAAGGTGTAGCGAGCTTCGACCAATGGGAGGTGAGGCGGTGCGTGATCAGGACGTGGGCGCGACGCGATTGGCCCGAGGCGGGGTGCGTGGCTGTCGGGGGGCGGGGCCGCGGAGTCAGCGGTGTCAGAGTAAACCCGGTGAACCCGGCTGCGCGCTCGAACTGGGGGAAAGGTTGGGAAGCAGACAGGCGCGAGGCGGGACCGCGACACACGCGAGGACGCGCGCGCGCGCGAGAGAGGCATGTACTGAACAACTGCACATACAATATGATGTATAGACACGTGCACTGTTAACAGAATGAATGAAAGATCACGTGAAATACAATAAAATATGTGGTTATTTATCAGAAAAATATTCACAAACACAATTATATTGATGTTTTTGTTTCTTTCCTTTACATGTGGATGTTTTGTTGACCATGAAAAAATGTGCTTTATGTCTGAAACAAGATATTAATAAAAATATATGTCGTCCATTGAATTGTATTCAGACATAATTATGTTGATGTTTTTATGTTTTTTGATGGGGTTTTGTATCCTAGTCCTGAAGAATCGAGGTTTAAATGGTTTGAATGACATGAATTAGAATTTTGGAATATTGTGATAACACAAAATATGAAATATGAAATAAAATATGTGTTGTCAATTGAATTAGCTCTTAATCTTATAAAAATGTATTCATAAACACAATTATATTGATGTTTTTGTCAATATAGTATGTTTTGTTGGGATTTTGTACCCTGGTCACGAAGGAACAATGTTCTTTATGCCTGAAATGACAAACAAACTAACTTTGAACAGTCTACATCATATTAGAGTATTATGGTTGCTCAAAATATAAAATAATAAAAAAATATGTCATCAATTGAATTAGCTCCTAAATTATATAAATATGTATTCTGACATAATTATGTTGATGTTTTTTTTATCTTTACATGTTTTGGTTTTGTATCCTGGTCCTGAAGAATTTAGGTTTTTATGGTTTGAATGAAAAATGCGAACTTTGGAAAATTATTATATCACAGAATATAAAATATTTAATAAAAATATGTGTTGTCAATTGAACTAGCTCTTATTTTTACAAAGATGTATGCATAAACACAATTTATGTTTTATGCTCTAACTGTCCTGAATAGGCAAGTTTTTTTCTGGTTGAATTTGAACTTCAATGCTCATGTAATATATAAAACATGACTGAGTTGAATAAGAGCTAATTCAATTGACAGTTGAATTAGCTCTTATTTTTATCAAAGCTGACACAATTAGTTGATTAATTGATGAGTTGATTGACAGAAAAATAATCTGCATCAATTTTGAGTATGATTTAAGTCATTTTCAAGCAAAACTGCCCAAATGTTAATGGTTTCAGCCTCCTCAATGTGAACACTTTAGTCCTCAGTGAATACACTGAATAACTAATCTGAATGTCAGACAAAACAAGCAATCTGGATATGTTACTGTGGCCCTGAGACTTAATGATGGTGCTGTAGTCGAGAAAATAATCAGCAGATGAATTGTTGGTTGCACAGTGACAGTTTCTGCCTGTGTAAATACAGTCTAGTGCTGCAGTCAAGTGAAGCAAATATGAGACTCATGTAAAATGTAGATGTAAACAGAAGTGTGTGAGTGCAGGAAGAGAAGTGATAGCTGGGTAAACTACAGTAGGACTTCTTTATTTTTTTTCCCAGTGCAGATTATAAACAACATGCATGCAGATTGCAGCTTGGACACACAGTTTTCACTTGCTTTAAATTGTAAAAAAAATTACATCTTCAATTTGAACAACAGTCCAAAAGGCAAAGAGTTTAAATTCACAGTCACATATGACAAAGAAAAGCAGCAAATCATCACATTTGAGAGGCTAAAACCAGAGAATATTTGGCATGTTTGCTTGAAAAATGACTTGTTGCTGCTCGATTAATTGTTGCAGCTCTAGTCCTGAACAACGAAGGAACGAAAGAAGTGAGGTCAGAGATATAAAAACATGTAAAAAAGATTGTAAATGATTGTGTCTTTCACTGGTTAGATTCAATAGAAACTCATTGGTTTTGTTCTTTTGGAGGCAGAGAGGTTCCTACAGCTGGATAAAAGACAAAGATGCAGCTGTGTGTGGAGAAAAAGATCATTAAAAAGAATTATAAAACATGACAAAGAAAATTAGTCATCCTGCTCCTTGTCTTTAACCTACATACACTGGCTGCAGAGCAAAGAACTCCAGCAGAAGAAAAGAGGAAAGTCCACAAGGTTTTTTTTTTTTTTTTGGGTGCAGTCCTGCATTTTTTTTCTCCCTCTTCACGTGCATGCATCGACTCAAGACTTGTGCACATCAAATTCTGTCAAAGGGAGAAACAAAAAAGAAACGAAATAAAGATAAAGAATCAAGGAGAGACTGACAGGGAACAACGTGAGAAACAAAAGCTCAGATCCTGCAGCTCGGAGGCCCTCAACATATTTTCTTATTGTCTTCTTCCTGTAACATTTTCCTCTCTGCTCTCTTGTGAGTCCAACTACCTCTCCTCCCTCCTCCTCCTCCTCCTCCTCCTCCTCCTCCTCACCCCCTCCCCACCGGGCCGATGAACCCGGGGACTCCTATGCGTCGAGGTTGTAAACAGCCTCTCCAATAAAGAATTCCAGGGCGGGGCTAGGAGGCAGCCGGAGCCCCCCTCTCCTCTCCACCTCCATCCTCTCCTCCCCCCCATCCTCCACACGCCGGCCCAGCACCGGCTCCTTTGTTGTGGCTGCATGTTAACCCTTTAAGCTGGAGGCTGGAGGTCGAGCCGCGCTGCCACCACCACCATCATCATCATCATCATCTTTGTGACATGAGCAAACAGTGGAGGGAGGGGAGGAAGGAAGGTGGAGGTGGGTTGTGGTGGTACGTCATCCTCTCTGAGATACAGGCAGACAAAGAGCTTGTTTCATTCCTCGCTGTTTCTGCAGCGGGGAACGCAGCTCCCAGTGATGCTTCATGTGTCTGTGTTTGACTGACAGCCGGCCTCGGCTCACCGGTTCGCCTTAAAACACCTTGTTGGCGGCCGCTCGCTGGCTCGCGCACAATCCAGATAAACAGCTTCGTTACTCAGAGTGAATCAGCTCAACGTGCTGCAGAGAGAGGTGTAAACTAAGCATAGACACACTCACACACACACACACGCATAAAGAGGAGAGAAAACTGGGACAAAAGCAGGATCTGGCAGCAGGCAGGGGTGACGTGAGTTCATTTTGATTTCCAAGTTCAGTGAGGTTGTGAAATAAAAAAAAAGAAAAAGAGAGAGAGAGAGAGAGAAAAAAAAAAAAAAAAAAACACAGGCGGTCCGTCCATCCATAAAAAACAGTTTCCAGGCAGAAAACACTCCCAGACTAGTGGAGGAGGAAATCAGAGGCAGAGGAGACGGCCAGCTGTTTGCAGGATGAAGTCAGAGCGAAGAACCTGCAGCAGAGGTGCTGCAACATTATTTACTGTTACCTAGATCCTGACCTTTATTTCTTTTATTTTAGACACTGTTCTGCTTTCAAAACAGCTCCCATTCTTCTCTTTCTGTAAAGTTCAACATTTTGGGAGATGTACTTGTACTTTACTTGAGTATTTCCATGTGATGCTACTTTATACTTCTACTCCACTACATTTCAGAGGGAAATATTGTACTTTCTACTCCACTACATTTATTTGACAGCTTCAGTTACTTTTCAGATGAAAATTTGACACAATGGATAATATAACAAGCTTTTAAAATACAACACATCGTTAAAGTTGAAACCGGTGGTTTCCAACCTTTTTGGCTTTTGACGTCTTACAAAAAGCAGTGTGTAATCATGCAGGACTTTTACTTGTAATGGAGTATTTTTACATCACTGTATTGGTACTTTTACTTAAGTGAAAGATCTGAGTTCTTCTTCCACCTCTGAAAGTGATGATCGGATATCAATCTCATGTCTGTGGTTAGCGAAGCTTAGCATGAATACTGGAAGCAGGTGGAACCAGCTAGCTTGGCTTTGTCCAAAGTTAAACAAAAACACCGCCAACACCTCTAAAGCTCATTGATTAACATGTAACTCATTTGTTTAAACAAACAGCAATGTTTGTGGTTTTAGGGGGAGTTACATGTTGGAACAATTTCTTGAAGGATAAGGGGGCGTTCAGACCGACATCAGCTCTCCCATTCATTTAAATGGGGACAGTGTGTTTACGCAGCGGTCAGCAAAAGTTGAACCTGACTCAACTTTTGCCGCAACCTGATGTCATCCAGCAAGTTGCCGCATCGGCCTATCACATACACACAAGTGCACATTCCTGGTGGATGACTTTGTGATGTGAACACTGTTTTTGACTGTTTACCTCGAGATCGAATTGTTCTCTGGAAGAAAAGAGCCTGTGAATTGATCTAAAACAGAGATAAAATATAGAAGACGGGTAAAAAGTCTTTCAGGGTTACAGACGTGGCCGAAATTATTGGTACCCTTTAGAAGTGGTAAGAAATAATTGATTTGAAGTAATACTGTAAGCAGACTACTGTGTTTTAATTAGTATCACAGGTGTTTTCAATCTTATAATCACTCATGCAGCCAGTTTAAAAAGAGAAAATTACTCTCTCTGCTGTTTGATGCCACTGTGTGCATCACATTGAACACGGAAAACAGAAGGAAAACTAGAGAGTCTGAAGACATTAGGAAAAAGGTAATAGCCAAGCATGGTCAACGTAAAGCTGACAAGACCATTTCCAAAGAGCCTGATGTTCCTGTGACCACTGTTGCCAATATTATCAAGACGTTTAAGGCCCATGGAGCTGTAGCCAACATCTCTGGCTGCAAGAGGAAAATTGGCCTGAGATTGAACAGAAGGATCGCTCAAATGATCGAGAAATAACAAAGGAAAACTTCAGTACAGATCCAAGCTGATCTTCAAGTTGAAGGTACAATAGTTTCAAGTCGCACCATCCTTCGCTGTGTGAATGAAAATGGGCTCCACGGTAGAAGACCCAGGAAGACACCACTTCTAAGAAGGAGACAAAGAAAAGCCAGACTGGACTTTGCCAAAATACATGTTGACTACAGTCCTTCTGGGAGAATGTGCTTTGGACAGATGAAACAAAATTAGAGGTTTTTGGTAAATCACACCAATGCTATGTTTACTGAAGAAAAAATGAAGCCTTCAAAGAAAAGAACACCGTGCCTACCGTGAAACATGGAGGAGGCTCAGTGATGTTTTGGGGTTGCTTTGCTGCCTCAGGCACTGGGCGCCTTGAATCTGTGCAGAGTGCAATAAAATCAGAAGACTATCAAGGCATTTTGGAGCCAAACACACAGCCCAGTGTCAGAAAGCTGCTGCTGTCTTCCAGCAGGATAATGACCCCAGACATACATCTAAAAGCATCCAAGAGTGGATGAGAAGAAAACGTTGGACCGTTCTGAAGTGGTCTGCTATGAGTCCTGATCTGAATCCCATTGAACATCTGTGGAAAAGAGCTGAAACTTGCAGCCATCAAACCTGAGAGAACTGGAGCAGTTTGCTCTAGAAGAACAGGCTGAACTACCAGTGGAGAAGTTATTGGTACCCTTTATCAGCTTATTCAGATTTATAGAAAGCGCTTGACTGCAGTTATTGCCTCCAAAGGCTGTGCTACAAAATATTAAGTTAAGGGTGCCAATATTTTTGTCCATTTTCATTTGTTTTATTGTATAAAATAACATGTTAAGTTGTAAATCAAAAGCAAAGTTTCAGTTATATTCAATGTGAAATAAAGAATGATGGATAGCATAGACTTCTGCCAGTTTCAACTTAATACAGAGGTGGGGGGGGTACCTATATTTTCAGCCACGTCTGTATTTGTATTGTCTCACACGCTGTACAGTATTTATGGAACATGATGTCTTTATCTGAGAAACAAGGGGAGAAAAAAAATTAACTGGCATTCCTCAAATACGCTCAAACACAGCAATCTGAGGTGATAATTGGCTGGCTGTCGTCATGGAAACGACGGAGCGGTGTGAAGCCTGGTGGGTTATTACCTCGGACCTGAGCCCGTCTGACAGGACAGAGTAGAAGAGAATAGAAAACACAGTAGAACGGTGGCTTTGTGAGGTCTAATCTGAGCTTTAGACTTTGATAGGACATCTGAAAACTGCACATTTTGTAGAAAGTTAGGACATCTTTGGAAATTTAATGTTCTTTAGAGAGCAAGGACATTTTTTTAAAGTGAGAACATGTTTATAAAGTCAAGTTGAAAGGGAGTACAGTGAGGACAGATTTGGAAAGCCGTGACATTTCTCATAACTTTTTCATTTCTCTTTTTTTTTTTTTTTTTTAAGAAAGTTAGGACATGTTTATAAGGGAGGACATGTTTACAAAATCCGGACATTTCTGGAAAGTCAGGATATTTTTGGAAATATAATTTTGTTAGACAGCAAAGACAGCTAGGACATTCTTTCAGTCGGGGCATTTTAGGTCATTTTGGAAACTGAACACTTTTTTTTAAGTGAGGACATTTTTGGCAATATATTTTTTTTTAGAGAACAAAGACATTTTTCAATGTGAGGACATTTTTAGAAAGCAAGGACATTTTGGGAAAGTCAGGAGGACATTTGTAAGGACATTTTGGGAAAGTGAAGCCACTTTTTGAAATGGGAAGATGTTTCTGGAGAGTGGGGACTTCTTCTGAGGTCAGTTTGAGGGTTTACACCTAGTTTAGCGTTAAGGTAGGTATGTAGGTTGCAGGTTAAGGTGAAGTTTTAGGAGCTCAGGAATGTGTTATGTGAGTGAGGGTCCTCACAAACATAGAACACAAACGTGTGTGTTTGAGGGTTTGTTCTGCTGCTCATCAGCAGTCTGTCTGGATAAGAGCTTCAGTTAAATCACCACACAATGTAAATACGTCTGAAAGGCAAATAAATCCTGTTCTGCTCTGCGTGTGTATGTGTGTGTGTGTGTGCGTGAGGTCGTGACCCACCGTGGTAGCAGCAGTGCACATTACTGAAAGGTCAAAGGTCGTTCCTCCCTCAAGACTTCCAAGAATCGTATCTCCAGGAACTACACCCCACCCCACCCCACCAAACACACACACACACACACACACACACACACAGTTTGCGGCTACGACTGACAGCTGCTCACGTTCTTGTTCAGACTTTACCCGCTCTGCTCACCAGTTTCATGT
Source organism: Thunnus maccoyii (assembly GCF_910596095.1). Classification (NCBI taxonomy): domain Eukaryota; kingdom Metazoa; phylum Chordata; class Actinopteri; order Scombriformes; family Scombridae; genus Thunnus; species Thunnus maccoyii. Next base: position 5,787,166 of record NC_056549.1, on the reverse strand, counting down.
TCGATCCGTTAACGACGCATAGTGCTGTTTGAAAATGTTAATCCCATCCAAAATCAGTTTTTAAGTGTGTTTCACTCGTCGGTTAACTGTTAACAGAACCTGAAGCATCAGTGATGTTGCTATGGTTACCGTCATGTTAATTAACTTGATTCCGACTGATTTAGGACAACAAAAGCGCCCAGCATCATACATATGACTGCAGCTTAATTTACTTCCTGAGTTTAGTACCTAAGTTTAGTTTATTTCTTGAATTTAGTTCTGAGTTTAGTTCCTGAGGTTAGCGTCTGTGTGTAGTTCCTTAATTTAGTTCTGAGTTTAATTCCTAAATTTAGCCACAAGTGGACTCTGAGTTTCGTTCTGAATTTAGTTCCTTGCTTAGTCCTTCACTTTACTTCTGAGTTTCGGTTTTAAATTTAGTCCTTAAGTTTAGCTTTTGAGTTAAGTGAGTTTAACCCCTAAATTTAGTCCTTGATTTTAGTTCTGAATTTAGTTGTTGGGACTCAAAAACCTGAGAGCGTGATCAGCACAGCAGATGTGACTTCCCTCCAAAGCAAACAGCAACGACCTCACCGACCAGGAACACACCCACACTGAGTATGTGTGTGTGTGTGTGTGTGTGTGTGTGTGTGTGAAGGGGGAAGGCGGGGGGTGTCCAGATTGGGTGGGGTCAGTGGAATGTAGGTCACGCTCCGTCCGCCATCCAGGAAGAGGCGGGTGGTGCGGCGAGCGTGCCGTCGCTGCACACTGAAACTCACAAGAAGTTTTTCTTCTTTTTTTACAGCAGAGATGAAAACACACCCTGAATATGAACAGAGGTCTCACTTGGTCCCTGCATGTGTAACCAGAGCTGGAAAGTAATAATATGGATATATAAAAGTACTGAACTTTTCTGAATTCACATTTTATATTGAATAGGAGATAAATATGTCTCCTCAAACCTTTCACATCTTCATTAACAGTGGTGGAAAGTGCATTTACTCAAGTACTGTACTTAAGTACAATTTTGAGGTACTTCTCAGTAATATTATGGCCGATGAGCTGTTGTCGGATGTTTACATTTTTCATTCGTATCGAACCGTTCATTCGTATCAAAACCGAGATAGATACCGAACCGTGGATTTTACAGCCGTATTCATTAAAGATTAAAATGTATTAAAAACATTTTCCTGCTCACCGATCCTTTCACTCACAGCCGATGATGTCGACTTTAACAACTTCTCACACACGCTTGATTCACCACAAAATGTGTGTTTGCTGCTGACTTCAGTGAAAGGGATGATGGGTGTTTTGTTTTTTTGGGGTTTTTTTGTTGTTTTTTTTTGTTCCTGAGGCGGCTGATTCCAGACCAGCAGTCAAACATCAACAAACACTTCCTGTATGTGGCTCTGCACTCATTTCCTGTCGCACAACTAATGTGTCATCAAAAAAAATCCTTTTCCACAAAATCATCCAAAACCACACACACACACACACACACACATACACACACACACACACACACATTACATGAGTAAAATGTTCCACTCAGCGCAGTAATAAATGCAGTCAGTATGCTGAAGAGATGAAATACTCACTGCTTCACTTACATACAATTTTTTTTGTTTTTTACAAATGATTCTGAACTAAGAAGGATGTTTATGTTATAAATAGTTCAGTTTTAGTCTTTTTACATTCATTTAATTATAATGATGATGATATAATAAACTTTATAATAATAATTATTTGAACAGCACTTTTCAAAACAAAGTTACAAAGTGCTTTGCATGGTTAAACATTTAAGTTCTACAATTAAGCAGTGAAATCAGATAATTAAAATAAAACTACACTAATACTACACTAATAATAATACACTAATACTCCTAGTATTAGTGTGTAGCAGAGCCTACAAACTGTTGTTTTTCTGTCAACGATATGTTTGTTGTTTACATAACTCACAGGAAGACAAAATGTTGTCATACTGGTGACTTCATGGAAGCAGGAGGATTTTCCAGTTCTGTTGTTTCTCCATCATCTCCGACTCTCCTAAAGTAACGCAGCTGCAGGCGACCGGTAAGCTACGCCGTGTCGTCTGTGAAATGTTGTTTATTTTCTCCTTCGGACGCACGCCAGACACATGAAAGTAGGCGGGAAAAAAATACAGGGAGAATCGCTGATCCTGCTTTTGATTTCGACGGTGAAAATCGACAGCTCGTTTCGATCAATTTTCAATTTAGAATCAAAAGTGTGACACCTCTGAAAAAACAGACTGATGTTCAAGTCAACGATTCAAGACAACACAGATATTTTCAGGCTTCATCTTTTTCAAAATAAATTAAACTATTTACATTTTGCTTTTGAGTTTTTCCTTTCTGTAACAAAAAATGGGCCAAACTGTAGTTAATGATATAAAAATAAAAACACACCTCAGTCTTTTGTTGTCTGCTGACCTGACTCTGTGACCTGCTCTGAAGAATGACCACTTCCTGTCAGACACAAACAGGAAATGACCTCTTTTGTACTGAATGTGTGTGCGTGTCTATAAAGCACTCAGGTTAAATTCAGACTGCAGCTTGTAACAATCATTATTATAATAATTTAACTTTGTTTATCTTTCTACCTGTTCTATTTAAAAGTGTTTTCTTCCTGTTTTCTTGTTCTTGAAGGGAAAGTTTAACCTGTTGACGGTCCTTTTTTTGTTGTTTGTCAGACTCAAACACACGGAATAACTCTTGTTATTGTTGGCTGCGTCGCCTTCATTGTTGAATTCTGACATAACTTGAAACTGTCTGTGTTACAGGATCAGTTTAACACATTTTTATCTATGTTAGCAGGATGTTAAGATATGTGTTAAATACTGTACAGAGCTTGTTTTAATGTATGTTTGATATGTTGTGGTTGAACCCTGGGTTTTGACTTACAGGCAAGTTTCTACATACGTTCACCTTTTGGAGCTTTGACCATGTTTAACATCCGACATCAGAACAGGATATAAATAACAGAAAACAACAAAAAGCAGAATATGTCTCTTTTAAATTCAATATGTTTGACTGAGACGCTGTCATAGAAACTAGATTATTAGATTATTGATGACGCTGCCGTCTTGTTTGAATGGGGGTAAAAATTGAAAGTTCTGTTTGTGCTGAAAGGAAGATTAAGACCTCCAGTGTGAGTTAACGACACAATGGACAAGATTCATACAAACAAACTGTCTGTACAGATTCAGAGGTGTTGGTAGATTTATTTTTTTTATATTTGGACAGAGTCAGGATAACTGTGTGTCTTTATTTCCAGTCTTTGAGCTAAGCTAAGCTAAACAGGAGAAAGTGAGAGGAGATCGTAAAGCCAGTTTCATGTTAAACACTGAACTTGGTGACCTCAAACGGCAGCCGACACGTGAGAGAATATAAACACACTCACACACATTCAGCCAGAGTATGTGTCTACGTGTGTGTGTGTGTGTGTGTGTGTGTGTGTGTGTGTGTGGAAGGGCGGGACTTCACTACCAGCAGCACGTGTCATCTTGTTTATAGTTTTCAGTCAGCTGGGCTGCACCGAAAACAAACACACACATACATAGTGGTGGAAGAAGTACTTACATCCATTACTTCAGTAAAAGTAGAAATACAGCAATGTAAAAATACTCCATTACAAGTAAAAGTCCTGATACACAAATCTGTTTTCAGTTTCTGGACTTTTTCTCTAATGTTTGATTTGTGGTGAAATATTGGATCATTTGAACATTTATTGAAATGAAAGCATGTGAGAAGTTTAGAGGGAAAAATCACTATTTGGTGGAGCTGTTAACAACTCATAGACATGTGAAATGTGACCCCGACTACACACTGCTTTTTGTAAGACGTCAAAAGCCGAAAAGGTTGGAAACCACTGGTTTCATCTTTAGCAATGTGTTGTATTTTAAAAGCTTGTTATATTATCCATTGTGTCAAATCTTCATCTGAAAAGTAACTAAAGCTGTTAAATAAATGTAGTGGAGTAGAAAGTACAATATTTCCCTCTGAAATGTAGTGGAGTGGAAGTATAAAGTAGCATCACATGGAAATACTCAAGTAAAGTACAAGTACTTCAAAATTGTACTTAAGTACAGTACTGGAGTAGATGTACTTTCCACACACACCTTTTCTATCTTTAGCTTCTCATATCTCTTAATATCAAGCAGTGTTGAAAAGTAACTAAGTATATTTACTCAAGGATTGTACTAAAGTACAGTTCTGAGGTACTTGAACTTTACTTGATTACTTATGTTTTATTTTAATTTATACTTTATACAGGAAATATTGTACTTTTTCACTACATTTGTTTTACAGCTATTAGTTACTTTGCAGATTAAAACTTTAAATAAATTACAAATTATATGTGTTATATATAATTATGATGTAAAATACTATTAGAAGATATAGATTCTTATATGTATTATTAAACATCATCACTGTATATAAAATAGTTTACCTGAGCTCCGACTTGAAAGTGCTGTTTACAAGTACATCTTGCTAATAACGTTTCTCCAATTTTACTAAAAGTTTGATATTATATTGCAGTATTACTACTTTAACTTAAGAATCTGAATACTTCTCCCACTTTCCTTCACTTTTTTTTTTTTTGCATTTTGTGCCTTAAAACTTTCCTGTGAACTCTCTTAGGATGAGGAAAACATCTTTCATACAGTCATTTTCTCAAGTTTCTGCCTCTCAGGAGCTGAAATCACAGAAACAGACAGAAACACAAGACTGTGTTTTGTACTCTGGGATGACTTTAAAGGTTATTCAGTGATTTGGCAGATTTATTCTCAGTTTTTTAAAAATTTAATTGAGACATTTTTTGAGACACTGTAGTGGTAAATGATTTGAATACAACACATTAAAAAAAATAATGTGTTATATTAAAAATACAGCACATTACTCCTGTACTGAAAACGCTCCGCTGGCTCCTTATACAGTATAGTATTGGTTTCTATTGATTTTCCTGGTACAGTATTGGTTTCAAAGTATTACTGCTTGTTTACAAGACCCTAAATGGTGTCGCACCTAAATATATTTCTGACCTGCTCATTGGCTACAGACAGCCAGCCACTAAGATGGCAGAGATGATGTGAAGGATCTATATCAGATCCCTCAGATCATCCAGCATGTGTCTCCTTACTGCACCCAAAATTAAATCTAAATGTAAATGCATTTATTCACTATGATGTTGTTCTCTGGAACAAACCACCTGATGAACTGTATCTTATTTTAAAAGCTGTCTTAAAACATTGCTTTTCTCTCAGGCTTTTGGTGGTAAGTGTGTGAGGACTGTTGTAGGAATAATAATCAAAAATATCCGTACAACAACTTTAATTATCAATTTTTGTTGGTATAGAAAGTTGCGTCAATCAAATGTGCTTCGTGGCCTTTTAACTTCCTGTGAATGATTATGATTGACTCTGAGCACATTTAAATAGAGCTTGTTTGACGCGCTCATCCGACCCAGCTACAAACTCTACAATGGGAGAGTCTGAGGAGCTCAGCGCAGATCTGACAAAGCAGATCATTGACTAGAACAAGTCAGGAAAGTCACTTGGAACCATTTCAAAGCAGCTACGGGTCTCGAGATCAACTGTGCGAACAATTGTAGGTGTAAAGTGCAAAGCGGGGTTGTGTCGGATCTGGAAGAAAGCAAACTATCACCTGCTGCTGAGAGAAAATTCGTCAGGACGGTCAAGAGTCAAACCAAGAAACACAAAAAGCAGGTCTGCGATGAATTAGAAGCTGATGGAAGACAGGTTTCCACAGTCGAGCATGTTTTACATCGCCATGGGCTGAGAGGCTGCCGTGCGAGAAGGAAGCTCCTCAGAGGCTCGGCTGAAGTTTGCTGATCACATAGAAAGAAATAAAAGGCCTGCTGGAGGGAAGTTCAGATGAAACAGAAATTCAGCTATTTGGCCACAATGACCAGACATATGTTTGGAGGAGAGAAGGTGAGGCCTTTAACCCTCAGGAACACCATAACTGCAGTCAAGCAAGGTGGTGATAGTGTTTATTATGATCTGAGGCTGTTTAATAATGAAGAGGGAGGATTCACTCCACATTCTTCAGGAAAACCTACAATTATCAGCTAGAAGTTTGGATTTTTTTGGGTGTTTGAACAGGAGATTGACCCCCAAACACACATCAACAGTGACTGAGTCAGGATAGAGTTCAGGTTTTAGAAACAAGTGTCAGAAAGTCAACAAATTTAGTTGAACTGCACCAATTCTGTCATGTGGAGACGTCAAAGATTCAACCAGAAGCTTGTTGACGACTACAAACAGCTTCTAACTGAGGTGAAAATGGCCACAGAACATTATACCAGATATTATCATTACTGTATGGATACTGAACCAGCAGCTTTGGTCTCATTTTCAGAAGATTCATAATAAATTCATAATAGAACCAAAATGCATGAATGTTTTTTTTTATTGTGACAAAGACGTACTTGCTCCAATCATTACATCACAGAAAAATAAGAGTTGTAGAAATAATGAGAAACTCATACATGTTCTTTACACGTATACTGTTGACGACAGTGTGTGTGTGTGTATGTGTGTGTGTGTGTTATATGGGTGGCTGAAAGGTTATTTTATGTATGTGGAGTATTTTATATGTGTTTTCCATCTCATTTGTTGAATGTTCTCTGTGTTTTACTGAGCTTATCTGTGTATGAAATGTGTTATACAAATAAAACTGACTCGGTTTGATAAATTAAAAAAAACATGTTAATATTAATAATGCTTCAACAGGGTTGTTGCAGTGATTTTTATGGCAGCGTGAAAAAAAAGTGCTCAGTTTCTCGATATAACAAGAAAACTTTCTTATTCTTTTTTTTCCCCATAATGAGCAGAAAAACATCGTTTCATAACGAGATGCTGATTCACTTTAAAACGAGCACGTTCTCTCGTTTTTTGCAGCGTGCTGTTTATTAGGTGCAACGTTTCCACTGTGACTTCCAGATATTACATCAATTTTTCTTCTCATTAGGAATGAATATATTCTTTTTTCCCCCTTTTTCTCAACTATCTTTCCATCTCTGCACCAACATCTTGCACTCATTTGTCATTTTATTTATTCTGTCTGTGTCATGACGTCCATCCACCCTGTTGGTCCTTTTCTTTTCGTTTTAAAGAGAGAAAATAACTGATTATAATGAAAAAGGTGTTTGAAATATTAGACTGTATCTGTTTCTTATAAAAACAGCAGCATTGATCAAGTCTTAATTTCTTTTAGGGCAATGTTGATCAGTAATAGAATGGGTTTTGCACATATATCATGGGTTAGGGTTAGGGTTAGACCAGACTCTATGATCTATTTGTATTTTGTTTAGTGTGAAGAAGAGCGTGAAGCTTGAAACGTCACTGGTGGATGTTTTAATAATGCAGCTACAGTTTGGGAACCTTCATCTTTCCTTGTTACAGGGATAAATAATAAAAAATACTATGGTTTCTTTCAATAAAAGCACATTTAATTATAAGAAAACTTTTATCATTATAAAGAAAAAGATGTTCCAAAATACATTTTCTATCTATAACAGGAAACGTTTTCTTATTAGAACAGATATGTTTTCTGATTAAATGTGAAGCATCATTTTTACGTAGAGTGGCAGAAAGGCTGCAACTAACGATTATTTTTATTATTTTCATGTAATTCAAATAAATCTTCAGGATGTTAAATTATGGGAACTGAAAGTTTAATCTATAATTATGCATAATATTTTATAAGTTGATCATGTTTGGTTTGTAACTACAGCTGTTGAATTAATGTAGTCGAGTAAAAGGTACATGTACTGAAGTACTGGACTTGAGTAAAAGTACTTTGTTACTTCTTCACCGCTGATCTGATTTTAGATCCTTTTCTCCAGACTACGACAACGCAGAACTGCCACCTACAGCTGCAATGATCGGTCAATTAAGTGATTAGTTGCAAATTATTAAATTATTATTACTATTTTGATAATCAATTAATTGTTTTGAGTTGTTTTTTTAAGAAAAAAATGTCAAAATTCTCATTGCAGCCTCTAAAATGTGAATATTTTCCAGTTTCTTTAGTCTTCTATGACAGTAAACTGAATATTTGACGTCTTCTCGGGTTTTGGGAAACAGCGATTGAAAGTTTTCACCATTTTCTGACATTTTGTGGACAAAACAACTGTAATGACAATAAAAACAACTAATTAATAGACACTAAAAAGCTTGAAATTGACAAAAATTTATATTAAAAAGGAGGGTTTTTTTGTTTGGTGTGAAAGTTGATCTTGGAAATAGTCAATTAACATAAAAAACGTAACTTAACTCGCTCTCAGCTGCATCTCACAGTTAGATTTCCTTTTTGAAAATGAGTCAATTTTAACATCAACAGTTTAGATTCCTGAGACACAGATATTTTAGGCTACCAGACAGAAATATTGTACTTTTTACTCGACTACATTAATTCAACTGTTACAACTTATAATATATGATGCATGATTATAGATTCAACTTTCAGGCTCCATAATTAAACATCCTGAAGAAGAAGGCCTACATTAATTTTTCATTTTTGATATTTTAATTACATTTTCCTGACAATAATGATATACTTTTTACTGAAGCAGGACTTTAAAAGAGTATTTTTGCTACTTTTATTCAAGTAAAGGATCTGGACGCTTCCTCCATCGCTTCTCCGATGTTCGTCACACAGCAGAACAAAAATGTTAGTTTAAAGCTTGTAAGTTATGTTTCCAAGATCAACTTTCACACCGAACAATAACAAGTCTTTTTTTACCAGTAATTTGTGTCATCTTTTATCTTCTTACAGTGTCTGTTAGCAAACACAGAAATCACAGATATCTGCTTCTGGTTGAAGCAGAAATATGATGAAATGTTTTATCTTTTATAAACTTATAAGTTAGTTTCAGTCAATCAGATAAAAATCAGATTCCTCCTCAAATATTAACGCCATCCTCCAACATTTTTGACATTTTTCAGCGTGTCTGCAGTGATTTGGTTCGTTTATTTGTTTAACCCGATTTTATCCTGATATCTTGTTCACACTAATTATTATCTTTTGTATAAAATAATAAAATATCATCTCTGTGAGACGTTTCTGCTGCAAGATTTTAAAAAAAATCTTCATGTGGATTCAAACTTATCTGACTGAATATTTTATCATTAACTGAATCTGATTTACAGGAAATATTCAACGCAGCAGTTTTGATAAAACATTTTGTGCCGTTTTTTGTTTTTTTCCCCCTGAAACGATGAGTCAAATTATCAGTTAGTGATCAACGAAAAATGAAACAACAACAGTTTAGATAATCAATTAACAGTTAAAATCATTTTTTAAAGGAAAAACTAACAAAATATTCTCGCCTTCCAGTTTCTACTTTTCTGTTTTATATCAATAGAAACTGAAATATTTTGGCTTGTTGGGAGTTTTCGTCAGACACAAAACAAAACATCTGAAGACCATACGGCCATTTTTCATAATTTTCTGTAGAACAAATGATTAATCTATGAATCAAGAAAAGAAATAATCAGATTTAATGATAATGAAAACAATTGTTAGTTTCAGCCCCAGTGCGGACTTCAAGAATTAAATCTAGTATTTAATTGAATATGTAGTATATAATTTGAGAGTATATAAATGAATAATTCAAAGAACGTAATCATTTATAAATAAGTTATTGAAGAAGAATTTATGAAAACTATTTTATTTTAAGTATAATGAGATTAATTCTCCTTCAGACGACAGAACAAAATAATATTCTTCTATTAATTCTACACAAGAGGATTTATTTTGATGAGGAGTTATTAGTGAATTATTTCTTTTGGAGAATTTTAGTTTGGTTTATGGATATTTTTTAAATATATTTATAAAAAAATAACACGTGCGACTTTGTCAAGTAAAGAACGATGAAGTTTGGACTCGTTTCCATCGTTGTTCTTTGTGTTTTTACCGTCCAGCAGCCGTTTATTGAGATGACGTAAATATTAGGAAATAAGAAGGAGTGTGTGTGATATTTAGTTGGGAAACACCCTGAAATTAGCTTTTAAATACTAAAAGGAGAGAAAATAAAAAATAAGAGCAAAGAAAACTGAATCACGGACAAACAAAAGAAAATATCAAAACATAATATTTTTTAAATTTACCAATGTATTAAGTTATAAAACCTCTTGCACAGTAGATAAGAGACATAAATGCAAATACCTTGAATTTAATGAATTAAAAGAGCAGATTTTTAAAGCGATCGGTGTTTTTTGATGCGATGTTATCAGTCTGTTCTTTTCTCAGGTTGCAGGATGGATTTAATCAAAGCTGCATGAAAGAATCTGCTGCGTTGAAGGAATGTTAAGCCCATCAGAGACATTCAGGCTTTTTACATGTTTCTGAACAAGTGGTCAGAGTTTTATTTATTTCATGGATAGGACAGAAACACTCCCTGCTCTAACTTTCTTTTTTTCTTACATTCATCCATGTTGGCTTCTTGGATTTTCAAATATAAAAGATCAGCAGTTTGGTGAATCCTCCTGGACAGCGTCGTGATCACAGATGTTTGCTTTTCAGGAACTGAGCGCAGCCTCTCAGTGTGTAATCTGGATGTTTTCCAGAGTCTTTTATCAGCAGTCTGACAGCCGCAGAACCCGTTTCTAAATTAGGAAATGTGTTTTTTTTTCCACTCATGTTTTCTTTTCAGGTTCTGGAAAAAGAGCCGACCAGCGACTCGACTCTCTCTCTCTCTCTCTGAGTGTTGTTCTGACATTTTCCAGTCTGACGAGGATTGTTTTCAGAGTGATTAAAGCATTTTCATAGACTTACCCCTCTCAGACTGAATCAGCAGTTTCTCTCCGACCTGTACGAAACAAAAAATAACACAAAAATCAGCAGAAAGGACCGAGAAAAGGTACAGAACTGTAAAAGGAGGGAATCTTACAAATCTGAAAACTGTGAAACCGCTTCACGTCGATCCTTTTTATTTTTTCCTGCCGCCAGAAATCAAGTTTCACCCGAATGTAGCTCAAATTTTAACCAAATTTCCAGAAAATCAATCATCAAAATCATTAAAAGTTGATGTGAAGCTTATATGAGGCTTCAGCAGTCTGAGTTAGTCATATCAAGTGGATATCTGACACATTTACAGTCTTTTTAGCATCAAATTCCCTCTTTGTGTTTCCCTGTTGAGCTGCAGGTGGAAGTATAGTAACAAAAAGAGGGACTTTGACACTAAAAAGACTGTAACGTTGAAAGATATCTACTTGATTTGACTCATTTGGATGCTGAAGCTTCATATTAGCTTCAGATAAACTTTTAAATACATTTTTGTACAGTGTGGATTTTGTCCCCCATCACTTACATTGTAAGTACATTATGAAGGGATCTTCTAATGGTCAGTATGAACAGGACGAATGATTATGACAACTCATTGCAGAAGAAGAGGACACAACGAGATGACGTTATTAAAAGAGCAGCAGTCAAAGCTGAAACGATGGCAAACCATGTGGAAAATGTGATGGAAATATGACATTTCTGTTTGTTTCACGTGTGCACACAGACCCGATGTTTTCGTCTCGTCAGTGGTTTTCAAGTCACGTGGTTCATGTACGTCATCTTTCAAGTGTTTGCTTTTTTATCCACACAACTACTTTTACACCTCAGACAACATTTTGACCTACTTTCTGAATTTCTGGCGTTTCCTCTCAGGTTTTTTTATGCATAAATATGAAAATGAACTCAGTTGTTTACATGAAAAGTGATGCAAGTAGTTGTGTAAAGAATAAAAAAGAGAGATTTCAGAAGCTGTTTTAGCTTGTTTTAGCTTTGTGTTGAAGCATTTTCTAGCTAATCCAATGAGATTTTAATTGATTGTATTTAGTAGGACATATCAGCTTTTAAGTTGATATGTTGTATGTAGCTCTGTTTTTCCTCTCTACCAACTGCTGAGGGAAATATCTGGCTCGTTAGCTGCTAAATTCTCCACTATGTTCACCAGCTAGTCAACAGCTAACTGTGTGTGTTTGCAGTTTGGTGCTGAGCAGGTAGTGTACAGTGGCTTTTTACAGCTTTTTCTCTGAAAACAGCTGCCCGCTGCGGCCGACAATGACTCTGTGAGAGCTCTGAGAGTGAACCAAACCAGTAAAGTAGCAGTCGGACAGCTAAACAATGAGCTGAAACTCATTATAAAGCTCCATAAAGCCGAATGAAGCTGCAGAGCGGCTGATAATTCTCTGTGGGTTCATCACTACGAGCCACGAGCAACAGCTCAGCTAGACAAATATAGATTATAGAAGCTTTAAAAGGAAACTTAATCTTTCGGCCGGTTATCATTGGACAGTGATGACCTCACACGTTTGTTATGGAAGATCCACGAATAAAACAGAAGTCCAACAATAAAACATCTCAGGTTCACATCAGATTAGCTGTTCTTTCCAGTCACCTTCCTCCAGGATTCATTCAAATTTATCTCGGTAGAATTGCAATGATCAGTCGATTAATCAGTCAGTTGATCAAAAGAAAATCAATCGGCAACTATTTGGATGATCGAATAATCTTTTTTGTTTTTTATATGCCCAGACTGTGCTGTTTCAGCCTCTCAAATGTGATGATTTAATGCTTTTCCTTGTCACATGACAGTAAAACTGAATGTCTTTTGGTTTCAAACAAAACAAAACATTATTATAACGAAATTATGAGGGATGTTTTTCACTATTTTCTGACATTTTACAGACAAAAAATATTCATTGAGAAAATAATTGGCAGATATATCAATAATGAACGCAATGTTCGTTGCAGCTTTATTTCTAACTTTGTGTTTTTAATATTAAACATTCAGTGTGTGAATATTTCACTTATATAGTCTGCACATCACATTACAGATTCTGGTTTGGTATTATTTTAATTTATTATGATTTTTTTTCGTATTATTTGTAGAATGAATGTAGCTCAACTGTCTACGAAATAAAATTGTAACATTTAAAAAATTATATTTTCATTTCATGTGTTTTTCTTGAGTTTATTTTAATATTTTTCACCATTTATTCTTCCGTTTGTTCGGACAGTCTTTGTTCTCTCGTCTGCTGCAGCGACCTCATTTTCCCTCTTGGGGTCAGTTAAGGTAACCAGATTTTTATTCAAATTAAAGCCCAAACAGAAAACTTAAAAACAGATAAAAAATAAAGTAATGACGTTAAACTGATGTATAATCTCATCTGAAACATGTCATGATAAATTCTGTCACATTAAATCTGTTCAGCTGCACACAGACGTGAGCTGAAGGGGTTTTTTTTTGTTTTTTTGGGCGGCCGCCATGTTCGTCCCACTGTTATGTGCTGTGGCTGTTGCTAGGTGACTGTAGAGCGTTGGGCATGTTGCCATGGCAATACTATAGGGAGCAGCTTTACGTTGCATCACCTCGGCGGAGGGAAACAGCATCTCTTTGTGTTTCCTCCATGTCCTGAGATGACTCCTGTCCTCACTAAACCTGCTTTACATTTCACCTCGAGTGGCTTTAAAGTCTGAAAAGAAACACTTTCACTTCGTCGGCTTCAGACTGAAACATTCACACCTCAGATGATTTGTTTTAGTGGCAGGGGTGATTTTGGACGCCATGAAAAGATATCACCATGGGCCCCACCACCCAACCACTGCGGGCCATGCCAACCCAATCCATTCAAAGCTTTAAATAACTCCACCATTGCAGGTTTTGCTACTCTCCTGTAGTCCAAAACTTCCTGTATGATATTTACTGACAGTGAGCGTGACCATCTTGAAAGAAAAATGACAGTATATGTCTAAAATTCAGACTGGCAAAAACGACCTATAGTTACATTTGAGTGACCGTAGTAAGCGGCTGAAGTAATTACGACCCAGGGAAGTGACAAAGATCAGATGACGTTAATATAAGGTGACTTCCCTCTCAGGAGGAGGCGGGTTGGGTGGATGGCTGGATAGTTAGATGGCAAAAAGTGGGGTTAGCTGCAGGAAACCACTGTTCAATTCCTGTTTCAACTGCTTTTCACTTCCTGTTTCAACCGCATGTGTCATGCTTTCAACCGCGAGTCAGGACATTTTTTAAAAAAAACGTAACTTTAAGGAAGTAATAACCGCATTCTCTAACCCTAACCAAGTGTTTTTTGTGCCTAAACCTAACCAGATGTTAACCACAGTGTCATCACATCATAAAACATCATTATTTCCTAACAGGAATTTGTAACGGTTTTGGAAAGCTGCACATTACGCTCATAACTGATGAGACACTTATTTTGCTGACCCAAGATAAAGCACATGATCTGATGAGACATCTACTCAAGATAAAACAAGGCAAATATAGTATAATAAAGGTCATAGATCATAAAATTGGGGATTAAATGAATTACTTCAGTCACACAGCAGTAAAATAAGCATGATAATACACAGTCTAACATTTCTATTTATGTTGTATAGGTCAGTTGGTTAGTGAATTTCCATTTCCATCCACAATTTTGAGGCATTAATCAGTAGTAGTAAGATTACTTTTACTGCAATACTTAAGCTGATTATACTTATGTACTTTTGCAGGACAGTAAAGGATCTGAGTACTTCTTCCACCACTGCCTTTAATGTTAGTTTCCTGTATGTTGATGTTAGTTTTTTCTGTATGTTGATGGTACCTGTTGGTTGTAGCACCACTGCAGTGCTCAGTCTCAGTCTTCCTCAGTGTGAATGAAGCTTTTCTCCCTGTATGAATCTGATAAGATGGACTCTGCTCCCTCCTGCTGGACGCTTTGTGTCATTGCATCTCTGATCTGCTTCGTTCAGCCTGGAAAACAAAGACAAAGAGAAATAAATATAAATGTAAAAACAAAAGGAAGAATTTAATTTAGTTTTTGATAATCTGTGCTTTGGATAGGATGTGTTTAACGGTAACCGTTAGTTACTGTTGATACAGGAGGGCTAAACCATAACCGACGTTTAAAAAGTAGACTGAATGGAGGCAGATTTACCATCAAAATTCATAGTAATTTTTGAAATAGTGAGTCCGTGCTTTCAGACAGAAGTAACGTTACACCTTTCATTTTCCATTGACGACCGTTGAGGGACCAGTGTGTAAGATTTATGGGGATCAATTGGCAGAAATGGAATATAATATTCATAAGTATGTTTTAATTAATGTATACTCACCTGAAAATAAGAGTCGTTGTGTTTTCGTTAACTTACCTCAGAACGAGCCCTTTATATTTACGGAGGGAGCGGGTTTTCTTCCACAGAGCCCGCCATGTGACAAAAGTCTTCTGATTTATTCAACAAGCTGCCCTAAATCTGAAGAAATTCAGTTTATGATGCTATAAAACAGAGGAGAGCAGCAAACTGTTACATTGAAAACGCTGAAACCAGATAATATTTGACAGAACCCTACGCTGCCCTTAGTTACTGTTGCTATGGTGGAGGGACTAACGGTTACCAACGTTTAATAAGTTGAAGGTGACAGATTTACCATTAAAATTCATAGTATTTTTTTATTTTATTTAAGTCTTTCCTTTCAGATAGAAATAGATAAAGTAATGCTTTTAATTTTTTTTTTTTTTTAAATTTTACCGACTGTAATGGCAACTGATGCTAGTAGGTAGCGACCTAGCTAACTTGAACTCCATGAGTTAGTTGAAAACTGTCTCTAGTTGAATTTTTAATGTCTCTAGCTGACTTGTATAAAAATAAGAAACCTGCAAACTAGTCTCAAATATGAATGTGGATGGCTTCATACATGATATGCTCAACAGTGAAAAGTGCCAATCAGGATTCCCCTCAAAAAGTCTTCAAATGTCTTGATCTATTCAACAAACAGCCCTAAATCTGAAGAAATTCAGTTTATAATGATATAAAACAGAGAAAAGCTGCAAATTGTCACAATGGAGACGCTGGAATCAGAGAATATTTGACATTTTTACTTCATAAATGACCGGCCCTTTCTGGGCCACAACATCACCCTTAGTTACTGTTGCTATAGAAATTTTACCATCAAAATTCATGGTAATTTTTTGGAAAAATTTGTCTTTGATTTCAGACAGAAGTAAACAAAAGCAAGCATCTCATTTTTAATTGATGACTGTTAGTTTTACTGAATGTAATGGCAACTGCTGCTATAGCTGAGTTGGTTGAAAACTGTCTCCAGCTGACTTGTATGAAAATTAGCCTTCAAAATTAGTCAAATATGAATTTGAGTGGCTACCCAGCAAACAAACGCACACAGGCCTCCCTGTGGGACAAAAAAATGTTTTATCATTATAGATGATCTAAGCAGGGAAACTCAAACTTTTTTATTTAAGGTCCACATATGCATAATACTGTTACGTAAGATCAGAGGTCTGCAACCAGCAAAATGTAACACACATATAAATGAAAGTCATTAAGTCATCCATGACATAACAACATAGCAGCAGTTTTAATATTATAGATAGTAAAAACTTGTCTGATGAGTTTTTTCACAAAAAAGTTCAATTACCTTGTTAAAAAAACTCTTAAACCGTCATCTCTTCCTTCTCTGGAAAAATCCAGAATCTCTGAATATGTAAATATGGTTGATTTCTTTCCACATCACACTTGTGTAAATTGCATACTGAACCACAATTGGCTCCAAAATAGTTGTGATGTCCTAAATCCTGCGGGTGGGTCCAGATGTTAGACTGAGATTTAAGGTGAGCTCAGAGAACAAACTCTGCACTATGAAGAACAGTAATAAACACATTTTTTAGCAGAAGGGGACTTTAAATATTCCTGAGCTGCCATCTTCAAGCCTTTTTCTTCTTTCCTGTTGCCACTTGGAGGTTTTTCATCTGGTTTCTTCAGTTTCTCGTTCTCTCTGCTGTATCCTCGGTGAAGTCCTGGTCCGTGTCCTGGTCCTGGTCCTGGTCCTGGTCATCCTCTTCCACAGGTTTTCAGTCTGTTGTGTTTTGCTGCCGAGGACTCGTCTCTCCACCGTCAGCACCTCCTCATACAGGTAGGCCGGCTTCACGTCCAGCAGGAAGGAGAAGAGCTGCAGCAGCCAAACGAACGTCCTCGGCAGCGTCGGCTCAACCTCCGGGTAGTGACTCCTGCACTTCCTGTAGAGAAGAAGAAGAAGAAGACAACATCAGCACCAGAGGAGCCTCCACACCTGCAGCAGCTGGAGGACACTGATGTGAGAGGTTACCTGCGTTCGCAGGGTCTGAGTGGCGGATGCCAGTATGTTGAGTTAGAGGGCGTCAGGACATCGTGTTTCAGGGTCAGGACGGCGTCCAGCTTCTTCTGGTGAAGACTGGGACCGTCTGCTCCGTCCTCGTCCCCCCAGCAGAACCTGAAACTGGACGGACCGACGCACTGGACACCTGCCGGCCGAGAGGACAGCTTCTCGAAACAGATCTGCACCTGCTCTGCTATTCCTGCACACACACATTTATTCATTGATTTGTAGATCAAAACAAAATTAATCAATCAATTAGAAATTTCAACAATATTTGATGGTTACAGGTTCACAAATGTAAGAAGTTGCTGCTTTTCTTGGTCTCAATTTTAGTAAATTGAGTATTTTTAGGGTTTGGACTGTTGCTCGGACACAATGACATTTAATGACAACTTGTGCTCTGGAATGTCTGGAAATTTTTTTTTAAATATATGTTTACTATTTTTGGAGAGCATAGAGGTAAAATGAACAAACATACAAACAAGCACATCAATATTAACTACAATAACCACTGTCATTAATTAAATACAAAGCAGTTTTTCTTCAAAGAGTACTAAAGTGTAAATACACAGTCAAAAAAGGTATATACACAGTTTTACATTGGACACAACACATTAGTTCTTACCCTAAAAACCCAAATGTAACCCGTTTACTATTATGTATAATGAAGAAAAAACTTTAAATCATCACATTTGAGAAACTGAAACCACCAAACTTTTGAAACTTTTGCTTAATAAGCAATTATTTGATTATCAACATTCATCTTCAAAACTTTAAAATGTGTTGTAGAAAAATTCATCCACCGATGAAGACCATGTGATACAGTTGAAAGCTCCCAAACAAACTAGTAAGTGAGCTAAGACGTTTTCGTTGAAAAGTTTTATTTGTTTAATTGCGACTTTGTTTCAAACTGTGTTTAATAGTAAATGGTTTTGTGTCAAAGTCCAGTTTAATACTATTTTTAAAATATTTACATTTTCAGTATTTACTGTTGCGTTCACATGTTCCTAAATAACCAAATTACCTAAAAAACAATTTACACACACAAAACTTAGGGCTTGTAGTTCCAGTTGCTTTATGACTATTTATTTCTCCTTAAACTTATTTTTATTCAGTTTTTTATGTATTCTTTTTTATATGTTTGTTTCTCTTAAAGAGTTTTATTTTTTAAATTTTTTCTTTGTTTCATTATCTTATTGTTTTTCTTTATTTTTTAAGACATTTGTCCTTTTTCTCTTTATTTTATTGTTTGTCCTTTATTCAGTTTTTATTTTTTGACAGTAGGTGTCAGTTATTGTTTCAGAATTATTTCAGAATCTTACTTTTCTGCTTCATCACGACCCATTTGTTCTTCTTGTTCAGGTGCAGAGGTTTCTTTGCCTTCCACTGTTTCCTGTGGACGAGAGAATTAATAAATATATTAGTGATTAAAAAACATTTTGTTCTCAAACGCACACCAAACTCAATCAATAACAAACAAACATTTAAAAAGCTTAAACATGCCTTAGTTATCACATCATACACCATTAAATGTCTTAATTTAATGTCGCCAAGTTCCCTTAATGTGTAAGATTAGAGCGCAGGACTGTTCTTTGTTTTCTTTTATTTAAGGATTTAAGGATTTCGGTTGTTTAACGTCTGAACTTGCAGATATTTCCAGTCTGCGTTGTTCTTGTGAATATTTTAACTTTTACAGCAAGTAAAAATGTGAAGAAAACATTCGTATCGATCACATATTGAAGCCTGTAGACAAAGTTCAAGTTTAAAGATTGTAGCCTTGTGAGACGCTGATGAAGTGATGCAAAACGTTTTGAATGTAAATGAAGGTTAGTCTCTGCGGACGTGACGTCTCACCTGGCGGCGTCCTGGTCTCTGCTCTGCTGAGCTCGGAGCAGAGCGGCCTGCAGCAGCCGGTACCACCTCCGCAGGTTAAACATGTCTCCTGTCACACAGCAGAGACACCAGAACACAATCAATCAACCGGAGAGTCAGAGTCAATACACAGCTGAGTGATTTGATCAGTTATTGATTGACACTGAAATATGATGATGTAATACTGTAATCAAAGTGAAGCACACACACACACACACACACACACACACACCTGGTTCATCCTGCTCGCTTGCTTCACTGGATAAAATCCTGAAAGACACAAATCAAACTGACATGTTCATTTGGTTGGTACGGAGGCCCAGAAGGCCAAAAAGATCTTGTGCTGGGCTGCAGCCAACGATTATTTTCATTATTGATTAACCTGCTGAAACTTGGGGCTAGAAGTGCCGGTTGCTTTATGGATGTTTATTTATTTTTTCCTTTTTAAAAAAAAAATTGTTTTTCCTTTAACTTAAAATTTTTATTTATTTTTGAAATAAAAAACTTCTTTTTTTAATATTTCTCTTTATTTTTTCCCTTTACTTTATTTTTATTTATTTATTTACTTATCTGTATTTTGTTTCTCTTCATTGTGATCAACATTTTTCACAATTTTCTGACATTTTATGGACCAAATGACTAATCGAGATAATAATCAACAGATTAATAAATAATGAAAATAATCGTTAGTGTCTGATGTCACATCAACGTCAGAAGTCTTCTCCAAAAAAACTGATTTAAAGGATAAGTTCGGGCTTTTTAGAGTCTTCAATATAATACTGACATGCTCATAGCAAAATCCAAATATCTAGAGCTGGAACAGTTTTAGTCGTCCTCTGACTCATCCTGAACAGACTAAATGATGACATGAATCATGACTTGATACCTTCAAAGACTTACGCAAATCTCAACTTAATTGATTTCTTCTCCTGCAGATCCAAAAATCAATCCTGACAATCAGAAATATGTAAATCAGAGTTACCACTCGCTGTGGTCGTCCAGGCCGAAGAGAAGCTTCAAGGTGACGATGATGAGGGCGGCGGCCTGCATGTCGTACTGCGGCAGGACGGGATGAGACGAGGGCTCGAACGCGTGGAGCGTTTGATCCGCCATGCCGGCGCGCTCCATCAGCCTGCAGACCCACAGGTGGAGCTCGTCTGTGAGGAAGAGAAGAAGAAGAAAAGGAGAATCAGGTTTAATGCGGGTGTTACAGATGAATATGTGTTGTTGGTATCGTCTGCAATGTGGTGCAGGTGTACCGGGCAGGTTGGCGTCGGTCAGGTAGCGCACGCTGAGCAGCGCCGGGTGCAGCAGACTCTGCCTGCTGATTGGAGGAAAAGCAGGAAGCTGCAGGAAGAGAGCCAGATTCTGAGCCTCCTGATGCACCGCCCGGTGAGACGGATAGCTCTGCAGAAAAATAACTAGAGTGTCAGAAAAACTAGAAACTTCTGAATTTAAATACTTGTATTTTCTTTATTTGTGTTTATTTCTTCATCCAAAGTTTATCTGAAGCTAATGTGAAGCTTCAGAAACACTTTTAAATGCACAAAATGACATTAATTAAAAAAGCTGCAGCTCGATTTTCATTTTATTGCTAAAAGTTTGATTTCTGACCTCGACTCTGAAGATGAGCGAGTCTTTTCCTTCCAGCTTCATCTCTTCAGGAAGTTCTTCGTAAGCGTTCACATACGGGACGTGTCCTTCTTTCACCAACCTGAAACCAAACCATCAACAAACCGATCCAGGACTTTCCAGGACTACACCTGCATCGTTTCAGCTCTGTTACGACCGGGTGTGCTTGTTACCTGAGCAGGTCGCTGAGCGTCAACGCCTCACGGCACCAGATCAGAGCCAGGTGGATCAGAGCCAGAGTCTTCCTCAGGGTCATCAGACCGCGGCCCCGCCTCAGCCGAGCCGACAGGTAGGCGGTGGCGTCCACCGAGCCCGAGCACAGCGACCATTCACTGGAGTTCTCTGCAGGGCGAGGGGCGGAGTTAAAGGAGTATTTCACCTACTGCAGGACTGAGCTGTAAAATACTTTTCATCAGGACTTTTGTCCACAAATACAAAGAAGCTGATTTCATTTCTAAAAAAGGAGATTAAGTGACTCATTTAAGCAATAAAATAAATAAGATTTATATGCATTTACACACTTTTTCCCCTGAAAACTTTAAATCAAATCAATTATTTAAAGAATATTAAATAAAAAGTATCTTAAAATTCACATCGCAAGAGAAAAACGTGGATTTTTTTTTTAAAAAATGAACAAAATTGACTTTTAAAATGTATAAAACACACAGACACAGAAGGAAAACCTTAATCCAGAATATTATTATATCTATCTGGCCTTAAAAAGCACACAGTCAACAGTTTTTGTTTTCAGGTCCTCTCTACCTGCGTTTGATCCGGCCGTGCTGGGCGGGTGCGTCTCACCATCCGTCTCGCTGGCCGACATGATGGAGGACTCAGGCGCGCTGTCCGACTCTGAGTCCGGACCTCCCTGAGGAGAGAGAGAGAGAGAAATATAAAATACAGTTAAGTAATTAAAACAAAGCAAATATAAATAGACAAACAGACAAAGTTACTTTGAGTTTGATTCTATAAATATGCATCTTTAGTTGGGATTTAAACATGGTGACAGAAGATCTGACGGTGAGCAGCAAACTGAATCCATTCAGGCTCAGATTCTCTGTGCAAACCACTGAATCCCCCACAAAGTATCAATATACTATATATTAGAGCCCGATCGATATATCACTCAGCTGGTATTAACAGGCCCATCACACATATATCAGTATCAGCGTATATGTTGTTCGTTAGGTGCCGATATTAATAAATAAATACATTTTTAAGTTATACAGGCAGCATTTTATGTATGTTTGATCCTTTTTCTTAATTCAAATTCAATATATACAGACATGTTTTTTTAAATTTAGTTATTTATAATTATTAAATTCCCAGTGAATGTTACTGTGTTCGTGCACTGATGTCATTTTCTACAATAAAATTTATTGTTAATTTATTGTTGATAACCACATTTTACTCCCTAATATCAGTATCAGCCCAAAAAATCCAGTATCGGTCAGGTTCTACTGTATATATTGATAGATACTGTTTTAAATATCTGATTAATTATTATCTCCAGTTCACAGAGTTCTGATTATGTTAATACACACAGATTTTATCCAATGAGGATAAATGATTTAAACTCTGGAAATGTTGAATATCTGAAAGCAGAACAAAAAAAGCAGAAACTCTTGAGAAGGTTGTAAACATCCTGAACAGCAGCTCTGATCATGTGACTGACGTTTAAAACACCTGAACATGTTGGTAGTTTGTGAACGCACCAGTTTGAACTTGGAGCTCCTCACTGGGTTGTTGGTATAAGCCTGCCGACTCTTCTGCAGGTAGAGTCTCCACAGCGGACACAAAACCTCGTCCTGAAACGACACAAACACAGAACAGATCAGAGTTTTCTCCTCTAACTGTTACTTTAGCTTTAAAAGAAGGATCAGGATCAGACCTTGAAGCCAGGGGAGACTCCCAGTCTGAGCAGAGCGTCGGCCTGGTTTCTCAGGATGAACTGGAAGCCTTCACAGATCATCCACACACGACCTCGCTCTGAACAAAAAAACCACATCACATCCTGCATTTAACAACACGAATTAAACAAAACTGATGTGACTTTTTTTTAAAAATCAATATTTATAAATTAGCAAAATTTCTGCTCATGTTTCTGTGGATTTTAAAGGAAGCTGATTTAAGATGATTAAATTATTATTTTTGACTATAAAGTGTCAAAAAATGTCGTTTAAACGTGTTTAAATGTTTTGTTTTGTCCGATTAACAGTGCAAAACCCAAAAATACTCAGTTTATATGACAAAAACAGAAAAAAGTAGAAAATTTGAGACATTAGAGAAGCTTGAACCAGAGACTGAGTTGAGTTTTTACTTAAAAATGATTAAAATATAAATCAATCATTACATAGAATCAAAAATTAAAAGATTAATTGAAGTATATAAGTACTGTATAAAATAAATATGTTATTAATCACTGAGCTTCAATAAATCTTTCATTTTTCTGTCTGTTTGAAGTTTTAGACCCCCAGCACGCTTCAGTGAAACACAGCTGACGTAAGTTTTTTATTTTTGGCCTCTGTGAGACTCCGTAGTTTGGGAACACTGACCAGTCTTCTTGTGTCTGCTTCCTTTGCTGATGGTGGAGACCCGGGTGGATCCAGGAGTGAATGTCAGATCCACCACCTCTTTGGTTCTCTGAGGATGTTCGGACACATTCACACAAGTTAAAAACAGGTTAAAAACAGGTGATAATCAGCAGGTCAATAGTGCCAACTGCTGACAGACTGCAGTACTGCAGCCTGATGGGAAACGACAGCTAGTTATCAATCATTTGAAAAGACAGACGCTTTGAATCACTGTGAGATATTTATGTCACTGAATAATGCGGATGGGATTATTATTAGTGTGGTATTCTTTGCCCTGAGAGAATAACCAATCAGATGTCCCGATGATGTCATGTTGTTATGTACTGACATGTTGATAGATGTTAAATAAAGCATTTGTATCCTGCATGTCATCGGTGTCAGAGCTTTTATGTTTCAGACACTGAGAGCGTCATTATGATAAACAGATCAATTATTGTGTCAACACTGTGGAGGTAAACAATATGATCACTAGGGCTGGGCAATATATTGATATTATATCGATATCGTGATATGAGACTAGATGTTGTCTTGGATTTGGATATCATAACATCATGACATGATGTGTGTTGTCTTTTCCTGGTTTTAAAGCAGCATTACAGTAAAGTAATTTTCTGAACTTACCAGACTGTTGTATTATTTGTCTTTACCCACTTAGTCATTATATCCACATTACTGATGATTATTTATCAAAAATCTCATTGTGTAAATATTTTGTGAAAGCCCCAATCATCATCCCTAAAATATTGTCGCAATATCGATATCGAGGTATTTGGTCAAAATTATTGTGATATTAGATTTTGTCCATATCGCCCAGCTCTAATAATCACATGACCATAACAGAACATATAGAAACATGATTCATATTTCCCAAATATTAGAGATACGGCCAAATCATAAAATAAGTGTGTGAATGATTATAGATGTCTTTGAAACAGAGTAGGAGGCCTATGTTTGTATTTTTTGCTTTTTTGTCAGATGATAAACTGTTCTGAATATGTGAAGCACATAAAAAGTTAAATGTTGTATTTACAATGATGGGAGCTAATTAACAGTGTTTGGATTATTCTTCTAATAAGATACAACAAAGGTTTAGTTTGTTAAAGTCGCCTCATGTTATTCTGAGCCACAGTGAAGAAATCAGAGTGTAAAAGCATCGACGCTGTCAGGAAACACTTCAGGAATCAAAGAAACTCAATTAAAACACAGCTAAAATAACCATCATGTGTTTAGTGTTTCGTTAATTATCCCTCCGGTCGTTAGCTCTGTTTGAAAAGTGGACAGAAGCCTGGAACAATAAAATGATCCTACTGATCTATAAAAATATATGTTTTAAAGCACAAAGTGGACAGAAGAAGGAATGATGACTCAATGTTTCCAGTGATCTGATTGGTCAGTGGTTGAGATGTTGACAGGTTTTTATGCTGAACAGTTCAATTTAAGTTACCATGGTGATTTATCCCTGTTAAAAGTGGTGCCTGAAAACCTGAGTTAAGTTAAAGATGGCTTGATGTTATCAGGCCCCAGATCAGCTGTTATTGTTGTTGTTGTTATTTACCTCGATGACGTTGTGGCAGGACTTGCAGTAGAAACGACCCTCATCTGAAACTCCCCAATCCACCGCCGAACACTGAGCGCAAGGCTCCCTGAAGCCAGCCTGAACACACACACACACACACATAATAAATTGCTATGTGATTCACAAGTGGCTCATTTCAGAAACTGTTACCTCCTGTTAATTTGGGTTTAGGGCTGTAACTAACAACAACTAACAGCATACATTTGCACAACAAAATGATGAATTGATTATTAAAATAGTTGGTGATTCATTTTCTGTTACTTAATGGACTAATCATTACAGTTCTATTTGGGTAATAAGTAGAAATATTTAATGAGTTTACTGGTTGATAGAAAATTGCAAAACTTCAAACACGAACATCATATCAGTAAAGCTAAAGAAAACAAACTACTTCATTTCAATACTTTTCTGACATATTAAGATCTATAATGTTAAAACATCTTCTTAAAAGTATTTTAAAATAACACAGATAAAACGACAACCATTAACTTCCACAAATGTAGCAGAAAAGGCCACCAACAGACTTTAAATAATAACTTTTGGCATTTTAACACCTCTTGTCAACACTTCATAGATAAAATGGAAAATGGAAATTTACTCTTCCCTCCCTTATTGGAAACTGTAAATCCTTTTTGAGTGGGTTTAAAAGCTTTGTACGGTGAAGTGAGATCTTCTGCTAAATCTGGCTACAAAAATAAGTACATTTAACTTTAAAGTTTTATCGTTTAGCTTATTTTTGAATCCACATTACTACAGGTTCAATCCGGGCTGTATTAAAACGTTTGGTTGGTGTAACAGTTAGTGAACATGAGCCGATAGTTAAACTGGATCCTGTAGATAATTAAAAATGTCTAAGTTGTGTTGTGTGATGGTTGAAAATTGTTTTACACGTAAAATAATATAAAACCGGTAGATTAATTAATGGAATCCGGTGTTACGCCAAATACACGTATAAATTGATTATTAGCTACGACCGTTAGCGACTAACTTTAACTTTTCTAACAGAAAAGTGCAGCATTAATTACCGTGTGCTCCTCGTCCATGTTCACTTAATTAGAACCGATTTAACGTAAAGATTTCATTTATTTGCCGTAGTTCGTCCGTAGATCCACATGTAGCCGGTTTGTTTGGGAGTTTCTTCTTCTTCTGCTGTGATTTCCGGGTCACTGACCGCCACCACAGCGCCCCGCTGCCTCCTACAGGCCGGAACATGAACTGCAACTGATTTTACTCCATGAAGAAGTAGAAGTAGACAGATGTTACTGTAATTTAAAATATTTAATAGTTAGAAAAATATATGTTTACTTTATCTAAAAAAGACAGTTTAAGATTTTATTTTCTGTGTTATGCAAAAATGGGTGTTAAAAATCAGCTTTTCTGAGTGTAAAATATGGATTCATACTAAAAGTAAAAAAAGAAGTTCATTATACTGACATCACACTACATACACAAACTGACACGACACAAATGTAATCTATGTATATTCACTTTCAATGCAAGTTATATTGACCTCAAAATCTCTTAAAGACAATAAGCCTTTTGAACAGTTCTCTTTTTTATTGTTTTTGTTTTCTTTAAGTCAATATATCTTTATTTTATAGTATATTGTCTATATACAACAATCACTGACAACATTAGGGCTGCAAATAACAATTGCTTTTATTATTCAATTGATCTGCGGAATATTTTTAATCAATTCATCATTTGGTCAATAAAATGTCAGAAAGTCCAAGGTGTGTCAATGTCTTATATTGTCCAAATATTATATCGTCCCCAAAATATTACATTGACACTAATGTAAGACCAAGAAAAGCAACAACGTCTCAGATCTGAGTGCCTTGCCTCTTACAGAGTGTGTGTGGTGTCTAATAATGAGTTTATTTTAGTTTAGATTGTGTTTTATGGTGTGTTTAACTCCCTGCAGGTTTTTTTGTTTTATATGGAGGACGGTCAGTGGTGGACAGAAACTAAGTACATTTACTCAAGTACTGTACTTAAGTACAGTTTTTAGGTACTTGTACTTTACTTGAGTTTCTCCATTTGATGCTACTTTATACTTCCACTCCACTACATTTCAGAGGGAAATATTGTACTTTCTTCTCCACTACATTTATTTAACAGCTTTAGGTACTTTTCAGATGATGATTTGACACAATGGATAATATAACAAGCTTTTAAAATACAACACATTGTTAAAGATAAAACCAGTGGTTTCCAACCTTTTTGGCTCTTGACGTCTTACAAAAAGCAGTGTGTAGTCGGGGTCACATTTCAGATGTCTATGAGTTGTTAACAGCTCCACCAAATAGTAATTTTTCCCTCTAAACTTCTCACATGCTTTCATTTCAATAAATGTTCAAATGATCCAATATTTCACCAAAAATCAAAGATTAGAGAAAAAGTCCAAAAACTGAAAACAGATTTGTGTATCAGAACTTTGTTTTTTCTTCTTTCCTCTCCCATTAATTATCTCACGACCCCTCAGATTTATCTGCTGACCCTTTGGAGGAGCCCGACCCCTAGGTTGGGAACCACTGGACTAAACTAGCTAACTGTATATAAAGTAGTTGAAACTAGCTCCACCTCCAGCAGCTACAACAGTAACATGCTGCTCTAACACTGATGCTTCAGTATTAATAATCTAATGATGTCATATATAATAATATATCAGTCAGAGGGACCAAACCACTACTTTTACTGCAATACTTTAACTACATCAAGCTACTAACACATATACTTTTACTGTAGTAGGGTTTTTCATACAGGACTTTTACTTGTAAAGGAGTATTTTTACATTGTTGTGTTGGTACTTTTACTTAAGTAAAGGATCAGAGTACTTCTTCCATCACTGAGGACAGTTTCCAGTTCCCTGTGATGTACTCTGTCAGTGTTTTATTGGTTTTCAGCTCTACATATATCTTGTAGTAAAAGCGGATTTAGATGAGCTCAGATGTTATAAATAGACCGTCCAGATGTCTCTCTGTTATTCTCTTACATAAGATGGACGACAGACACGTTTCTCTTTTATTTCGTTCAGTTTCTGTGTTTATTTGAGCAGCTTTAACACCTTTTTACACTCAACACTGTAAAAAATCACGTCAAAT
The DNA here is from genome assembly GCF_910596095.1 of Thunnus maccoyii. Classification (NCBI taxonomy): domain Eukaryota; kingdom Metazoa; phylum Chordata; class Actinopteri; order Scombriformes; family Scombridae; genus Thunnus; species Thunnus maccoyii. The sequence continues at coordinate 5,759,216 of NC_056549.1, read as the reverse complement.
TACTTATTCTTTTTTAATGTCGGGGTCTTTTTGGATTCCAGCGTGTTTGACTCAGAAGCGTCAAGCTCGACACAGTGAGAACAAAACATGACGGCGGGTTGTAAAAACAAAGCTGGGACCTTTAACACTTACATTAACACATTTAATGCTGTTATACATTAACGTATTTTTACACCAAACATATTTAAATTTGACCACTTTAATCAAATTTATAGAGATATATAAAGTATTCAGCATTTCTCAACTGGAATTTAATTCCATGATGAACAATGTGAAACAGTTTCATAAAGGTAAATACATTTTATAAAACATATAATTTAATGAGTTAACTGAATAAATAAAACATGAAATATTTATTTCAAATAATTAAACTTTTTTTTTTTTAATTTAATTGTTTGTTATTTAAAGTTGTGTGTGTGTTGGGAAAACTTGGATTTAATATTTTATTTTTTATTTTACTTTTTATTTAGCTTATTCATTCATTAGGGCATTTTTATCTTTGGTGCTGGATTTCTTTATATTTTTACTTTTTTGTATTTACTTTATTATTCATTGTCCTAATTGTATAATATTATTTGTATTGTATCTATTTTATCTATGTTTACTTGTTTTTATACATTTATTAATGAGTTTATTTATTTTAGTGGTGTTACAACTGTTTATTTTCCCCAGAGGGGCAACTAGTTGTCCAGCAGTAAAAACAGTAATAACATAAGATCAAAAACACCCAAAGCAATTAAATACAACATATAATAAAAAGACAAAAACATAGACATAGACATAGCGTACATAATATTTACCCAGCGTGGTTGGGTGGTCAGACTGATATGACCTTTTTTCTACTGGAGTTTAACAGTAAGCGTATAAAGGAGTGTTTGTATCTGTTGATTTTGGTTTGCAGGTATTTGAAGGAGGAACCTGAAGGCAAAGTCTGAGGGGGGGACTTTAGGGTTTATATTTATTTCATTTTATCTTATTGTTCAAGCTTTATCGACTTTGTTACATTTTAAACACTTAAAGTACTCCTCCAGTCAAAAATATGTTTTTCTTCTTGTTGCTTCAGTTGGCTGTTTGAGCTTCTCTGTGCAGAGTTTGTTTTCACATTCCTCTGCTGAAGGACAAAAGTTTCTCTGAGCTGATGGAAAATCTGATTTTAAGGGGCGGTCCTACCTGCATGATTCATGACATCACAACTAGTTTGGAGCCAATCATGGTCCAGTATTCAATTTATACAGGTATGATGCGGAAACCTGAAGCCTCCAAGTAGGAGGAGAAGTAGGAGACATCTTGTGTCCAGCAGTTAAACTTGTGAGATGAAACACATTTGCATATTTATAGATTCTGGCTTTTTTTTTTTAATGAGGGCGAAGGAGGAGATGCCATTTTAAGGATTTTAAGGAGATAATTGATCCTCTTTTATGGAAAAAAAAAATCTGACACAAAATATTATTCAAAGAAAAGTATTTTATATAAACATCTTTATCAAGATTTTACTTAAAGCTTGTATCATGAAGACAGTTAAATGTGCCCCCGAAGAAGAAGAAGAAGAAGAAGAAGAAGAAGCAGCAGCAGGAGAAGAAGCAGTTAGATGTACCATGGATGTATAAAGAGAAATAATATTGTAAGAAACCAGACATTTATATTAATTTAGATGATTAAAATCACATAAAGTGAATACACCCATGGATTTATCCCAGAAGAAGAAGAAGAAGAAGAAGAAGAAGTAAGAAGAAGTTAGATGTACCCATGGATGTATAAAGAGAAATGACTGAAAATGAAATGATATTGTAAGAAACCAGACATTTATATTAATTTGAAGGATTAAAATCACATTCTCTTTATATATCCATGATTTACCCTCAAAGAAGAAGCAGTTAGATGTACTTCCGGCCTGACGCTCCTGCTTGTTGCTAGCTTGACTCACTCGGCAGCTGTCCGTCTTCCTGGTTCTGCGGACTGGAGGCGTTTTTCAACCAGTTTCTAAACAAAACAAAGACAACAGCTGGACGAGATTAACTCCACTTTAACCTTAAATGTCTTTTAAAACTCAAGCTTTTTTAAATCCAAACTGTCGTTAAAGTGTTAAATCTGATGCGTCGAGACGTTTAGCCCGAAACAACCCGCGACGACCTTTTTTTTTCTCCATTCAGTCCATCCATCAGTCAAATCGTCAAACATGAGACAGGAGCTGGTTTTCTTCACTGTTTTCATCGTTTTAACGGGAGCAGCCATCTCTCCGCCTGCAGACACACAAGACCATGAGTACAGTAAGTGTTTAAATGCGATTTTCAATCCTCTAAATTAATATATGGTGTCTTACAACTAATGTGAGTTTAAGTAACGAGCCTGACTTCAGTTAACAGTCACGAAAAAGTAGGTAGTAGATGTGGAAGCCATTTTCTGCCAGAAAAAGACTGAATTTTGACATTCGATGTCAAAATTATGAGATAATTAAAGTATTTGAATTTCAAAATCAAAATTAATAGATAGAAAGTTAGAATTTGTACTTTCCATGTCAAAATTATGAAATAAAAAGTAAAATATTTTGGTTTTAAAGTACAAAGTAGAGCATAGGAAGTCAGAATTTTGACTTTAAAACTCATAATTATGAGATAAGAAGTCAAAATATGATCGTAATCTCCTAATTTTGATTTACCAAATCAAAGTAATGACTTTTGGAGTGAAAATAGTGAGATCATACATCAACATTTTGACTTTCAAATCATAGTTTCTAATTTTGGGATAGTTGATAACAATTTATAATATCTTATATCCTATGTTGTACGAAAATACAATCTACAATATTTTCTTACTACTTACTTACTACTTACTTACAATTTTCCATCGTACTATCTCACAGTTATTAGATAACAAATAAAATATTTGAGTTTTAGAGTAAAAATTAGGGCATAGTAAGTAATAAAAAAGTGAAAATGGGATCCTCAGTCAAATGTCTGGTTCCTTACAGCTAATCTGAGCTAAAGTAATAAGCCTGACTTCAATTAACAGACACATAAAGCAGGTAGAATATATGGAAGCCATATTCTGCCAGATTGATCTCAATGAGACTAACGGAATAAATACAATTTCTTCTTCAGCGTCTCTCAGGTCGATGCTGGACGACTTCGACGTGCTGCCTCTCTCCAGCCTGCAGACTCACTCCGTCCGCCGCCGCCGTGACGTCCAGACTCAGACTCACGTAGAGAAACTGCTCAGCTTCGACGCCCTGCACAGGTCAGACTTCATACAGCTCAGTGTCAGTTTGATTCATGTAATTCGAATGTCCTACTTACGAGTACGTTTGTGTTTGCAGGCACTTCAGACTTTACCTGAGGACCAACGACGAGCTGTTCACTGAGGACTTCAGGGCCGTGGTCGTAGACGAGGACGGCCGAGAGCAGAGCTACCCGGTCAACAGACACAACTACTTCACAGGACACGTGATCGGTAAGACTGATCAACCTGAGTTATCAAATCTCATGTTTGGATCCAAACCAAGAATGAATTGAACTATATATTCTGTGTGTATCCAAAGGCTGATACATCTGATTCCTCTGTGCCGTAGACCTCCCTTGTTGTCCAAAAACTATTAAAAACATGTCAGTGAGCCACACTGTTGCACTGTGTGACATCTTCCTTTATTATCATGAACACACACACACACACCGTCCTGCTGCCAGAAATACTCACTAGAGCAACAACAGTGGATTTATCTGCTGCTGGAAATAGTCCCCAACAAATCCTAATCATTGTGAACGTCAGACTCAGTAATTTATATCATGTAATGTAGTGAACATTCACACCAGCAGACATGTCTGAACATGTCCGCCTGTACAGACACCAGATGTAGTATTAACAGAACTAGAGCTGCAACTATAGATTATTCTCATTATTGATTAATGTGCTGATTTTAATGTGTTGAAATTGTGAAATACGCAGTTTATAATTCTGCAGAACCCAACGTGACGTCTTATAACATCTTGTTTTGTTCGTCCAACAGTCCGAAATCCAAACATATTTAGTTTGAAGCAGCAAATCCTGACATTTAAGAGGCTGGAGGCAGATCATTTGTGCCGTTGGGAACCAATCAGCTTATTGTTGACCGTAAGAGAAATACAGAAAAAACAGCAGACTGATCCTTTAATTCTTTCAGGGGAGGAAAATTCTCGTGTTCACGCTCACATAGACGACCACGAGTTCTCAGCTCACATCCTGACGGACGAGACAGAGTACAACATCGAGGTAAAATACAAACACTGATCATCAATCTGTAAGAATTTGATTGAAACATAAAAATAAATCCAGATGTGAGCTGCTGCACTGTCTCTTCTCCCTTCAGCCTCTGTGGAGGTTCTCGTCGGCGCCCCCTGATGGTCGTCTGCTGATCTACCGCTCAGAGGACATCAGGAACCTCAGCCGGCTGCACCAGCCATCCGTCTGCGGCTACGTGGCCTCTGACCCCAGCCTCCTCCTCCCTGAAAGCGTCAGAGTGGCCATGTCGGAGGACCGAGAGGAAGAAGGTCAGTGAGTGTGAACACAGACAGAACGTGACGTCTGTGGTTCATATGAAAGAAATGTCTGCTGCATGTGTGATGTGATCATAAACAACTCTATATTCTGACCTCACTGACCCATTTCTGATTAATATATTCTTGCTATAATAGCTTCCTTTAGTTTTTAACCTCACACAGATCTTCCTCAGACTCACAGTCACCAATCACTTTATTAGGAACACCTGTTCAAACTAATGCAATCCAACACAACAGCTCTGCCATTAATTCTACGTTTATGAAGCTTCTACATTTTCAGTTTTGCTGACATTGCCAGAAAAAGTGTTTGTAATATTTTGTCCACTTATTTAACATACATGAACTGTTGTATTGGATTGATAAGTGCACCTGATAAAGTGGTCGGTGAGTTTATATCCACCTGTTGAAAATAAGATATACATATATGTATGTATGTATATATATGTATATGTATATGTGTGTGTGTGTGTGTGTGTGTGTGTGTGTGTGTGTATATATAATAAGATCAAATATCAAATACCTGCATAACTAATGACATTCCCATCAGCCTCAGCTGTACTTATGTGTTTTGTGCTAATTAGCAAATGTTAGCATGTTAGCACTCTAAACTATGATGATGAACATGGTTCCAGGGCTGCCACTAACAAGAATTTTCTTTATCAATTAATCTGCTAATTATTTTCTTTCTGGAACCAGGATGATTAATTGAATAAGACTGCAGCACTTTCTGACGTGTGTTTTATATGTTGTTACCTGGTCAGAGTCTCTGATGAGAGGGAAGCGTCAGGTGCACGACCACAAGAAGAACACTTGTCCTCTGCTGCTGGTAGCCGACCATCGTTTCTTCAAACACATGGGCCGTGAGGAGGAGAGCACCACCCTCAACTACCTGGTCTCTGACTTCTCACCTGGACATTAATCATCACTGTGTTTCTATGTGCTCAGTACAAACTCCGCTTCACATTTTAACCAGTTTTGACTTCACTATAAACAGTGTGAACATCCCAGTTAACCATCCCGACTGTGTTTTCAGATTGAACTGATCGACCGCGTGGACGACATCTACAGAAACACGTCCTGGGATGATGAGTTCTCTGGTTATGGCGTCCAGATCCAGCAGGTGAGGAGCATGATGGGAAAAAGGAGCTGGAACAACATTTAGACCACGTGTGTCATTAAAATCTCAGAAAGAAACTGACATTAGTTTAGAAACTTAAAGAATTCCTGGTTATATTTCACTTATTATAATTTGTTTTAAGGGTTTTACTGAATCCTGCATAAACAAACCTGAGAGCTCCAGCACACATTTTGTCATCCAACTTCATAATCTAATATTTCTGATTTGTGCAAGGAAATCTGTAATGAGAGCATAAAGGAGCCCTGTGAAGTTTTCTTTTAAACAAACCAAAGTTGTGTTTATATTCAGTGTTACTCACAAAAACTCAGTGTGTCTTTGAGGTCTAACAGAAAGTGCTGAATACATTTTCTTCCTCGTAAGATATTTGCAAAGCTGATTTTTAAAAGTATTTTAAATCCTGCATTGTTTACATCCACTAATCTGCAGCCACTTGTAGATCAGTGGAATAATGTGAAACCATTGGCAGGACTGTATATCACATCATTTGTGTGCATGAGTCAAACATTGACTCATTTGTAAAAATCCTCTCCATAGAGCTACTAGAGGTCAGACTCTCCACAGGGAACCTATAAGTGATTAGTTTAAATGATCTAACACTGTCCTATTATTCTATAATCAGTTTGTAATCAATCAGAATCAGGCTGAATGGACAAAGTGTCTCATAAACAGGTGGTGAGTTATTAGAGGTGGATGACGCTGACTGAATCAGGGTACAGTTATGTAATAAAATGACAGTATCATCCTTGTGTTTAGACTGTGATGTAAATGTAAACTGTGCTGCTGTGTTTCTGCTGTCAGATCATCATAGAGAAGACTCCGACCCCCGTCGCTCTGGGAAAAAGTCACTTTAACATGCAAGGAAGTCCAGCGGAGGGCAGAGACGTCTGGGACGTCAAGAAACTTCTGGAGGTAACATCTGTCAAACGCATGCTAACATGCTAACGTTAGCCACTACTGGATGTTAAAGATGCAGTGAAAAAAAAACATTTTCTATGTTGATTTTGATGCAAAACTTCACAATTTTAAATGCTGGTGTATTAAATCTGGTGTTATTCTGTATTTTATATTATTATATTATTTAGTTTAGAGATGTTAAAGTTTAAGTCTGTCTGCTGTTAGTGCGTCTTTCAGTACTTTCCTCCTTCCTTACTCTGTCAATCATTCCCAGCTTCAAGAATATTGGTTCCTACTGAACATCAAATATATATCAGCTCACAAATATATAGTTTGATGTTTAAAAAGGCTCACTGATTTCCTAAAACAGTGGATCACTGTACTTTTTATCAAACAAACAGGAGGAGATAGTGCATTTGTTGGGGACTTTTTCAGTGGTGCTCTGTGTGGGAAAGACAATATCACAAGACTTCTTGTTTATCTTAAATCCTGAGTGTTGGATCTCTGCTGCTTCGTGTCCTTGCAGCAATTCAGTGTGGACATCGCAGAGAAAGCCTCCAACGTGTGCCTGGCTCACCTCTTCACCTATCAGGACTTCGATGAAGGCACTCTGGGTCTGGCCTACGTCGCTCCGTCCAAACCGGACATCCCTGGAGGTCTCTGCTCCAAAGGTGAGTCCTGCTGCTTCACTGAGTCCTCGCCTAGTTACTGGAGATCATTTTAAAGAATAATCCTGGTTGTATTAAAATGTTTTCATTCCTCAGGGTGTCCTTCATCTTCAAACGAACAACGAATGATCTACCTCAACACGGGGCTGACCAGCACTAAGAACTATGGGAAGACCATCTTGACTAAGGTGTGCCAGCTTTGTGAATGCTGTTGTTCATACAGTGACATTTGTTTTTGTAATGTTAATTTTTGACATTTCTGAAGGCATTTTGAATCTGTTAAGTTGTTTTGATCAGAGGATCTTTGGGTTAAATGTTAGCAAGTGAATTGAAAATATAAAGGACCAATAATAGAACCCTGAGGAACCCCAGAAGTAGTGATTGATACAGTTTATGGGGTGATGATGTTGCTGTCTGCTAACATGTTAGCCAGAACTTCTAAAAGGCTGACAATATGTCAGATATTGTGTTTACAGCTTGTTCTGCTGCCAACAAGTGGAAGTTCTTTTGATGCAGATACCAAAATATACTTTTTTGATACCTCACTTTTGAGAAATATAAACATTTTTCAACAAAACCCCTTTTTTCTTTTAACAAAAGTTGTCACAAACAGCTGTACAGGAACGGTGCCTCAGTAAGATGCATTTATAAAATCGGGAATATTTTGTTGTTGTCTCCACAGGAAGCAGACCTGGTGACGACTCACGAGCTCGGCCATAACTTCGGGGCAGAACACGACCCCGACAACATCCCGTACTGCGCCCCCCGAGAGGACCAAGGAGGCAAATACGTCATGTACCCCATCGCTGTGAGCGGGGACCACGTCAACAACAAGGTGCTGCCTCCTGATTTCTCCTTACTGTTACAAAAACAGACAACATGTGACGCTGTGAGATACAAAACCTGAAGCTTCAGCTGAAATATGTGTCGTTACTCACATGTTTTTACTGTTTGATAACAGAATTACAATCAGTTTTATTAGCCAAGTATGCAGCATACAAAGAATATTTCTTGGTGTAGAAGAATTAAGAATAAAAAGGGAACAAAAGTTAATAATATATAATGAAATAAATAAAATAATATTAAAATTTAAAATCTATTTGCACTATGGTATGAACACAGAAATGAGGTGTATGAAACATATGAAGGTGACGAGCAAAATAAACGTGACACATGCAATAAATAATTAAATTATGTAAAAAATTATGTAAAAAAATCTAAAGTCCAGTTTGATGACAGTTCAGTTCAGAATGATGACTAAGTGTTTTCTGTGTGTGCAGCTGTTCTCTAACTGCAGCAAGCGCTCCATAGTGAAGCGTCTGAGGTCGAAGGCGGCGTCCTGCTTCAAGGAGAGGAACACCAACGTGTGTGGGAACTCGCGGGTGGAGCTCGGGGAGGAGTGTGACCCGGGACTGCTGCACATCAACTCGGACCTCTGCTGCACCGCCGAATGCAGGCTGAGACCCGGAGCTCAGTGCAGGTCAGAGACGACGCAAAGCTGCTGCAGCACTGCTCAGAGAACATATGACATAATATGCAAGAAGGAACAACGAAGCGTGCATCTTCTGCAGTTAAATGTTTTTAATGCCAGATTAACACCAGATGGTGGTATTTTCCAAAAATTTAGGTGCATCAGGTTCAATTTTTCATTCATCCCATGTGCAATAAGTGCTCTTAATTCTATACATTATAAACTTCTTGGTTCTTCACACAGCTCAGCACTTTACTTTTCTTATCTTTATTCGTTTTGTTGCTAATTTCCTTGTTTTTAACAAACATCCTTAGTGTATAGTAGCAGCACTTTTAACGTTTGAGTGTTGTGTGTTTTTATGCTGCCTCGCTGCAAAAGTAAATTCCTCTTGTGGGACAATAAAGATCTGAGCAGGAGACATAAATATACTCTACTGGGAACATGTGTGGACAACGGTTAAAGATTCACTGCAACAGCATTGTTACCCAGTTTAAAGAGTCTGTTCACCCACAACACAAATTACATAAATTATCTCTTCTCCTTCTTTCAGTGATATCTATTTAGAGAAATAGTTTTATGCGTCCAGGTTTGGAGATATCTGTCTCTGAGTTTGATGCCTCCACCACAAAACCACACCTTTTTCCTTCCTTTTGATAGTAAAAGATTATTAGACTATTAGTAACACACACCAAGAGTTGTACTGAGGTGTTGATCACTGAAAGTAGACTTGAAAGCAGGAAAAAAGTGTTGTACACTCTGGCTTCATATGCATTTCTGTATAATTTAGATGAGGTTTCGGCACTCAGCCCTCCTTTAAGATCAACAATCTAATCACCATCAGATGTGTTTCTAGGGTGCGGCCTACATAAAACACCCGTGCCTGCGTCCCACGAAGGCCTGAGGGCTGAAACGTCATCTAAATAAAAGAGAAATGCATACGGAGCCAGAGTGTGTGATGCTTTTTTCCTGCTCTCAAATAAAAGACTAAAACGTCAAAGGGCATCTGCAGGTGTTTATTTTTGTTATGTTTATGTTTTTCTTTGACACTTAAAGACTTGAAGGCATCTGTTAAAGTTTCTCTCCTCCACTCTGCTCATCCAACGTCTCTCTGCTCAGTGACAGAAACAGCGCGTGCTGTAAAAAGTGCCGGTTCGAGTCTGAAGGCGAAGTCTGCCAGGAGCCCATCGACGCCACCTGTAAAGGACACTCCTACTGCACAGGTCAGCTGGATTACTCACAGTTCTGTCATTTCCTTATAATTTCCTGCGAAGTTTCCTGGAAAGAAATATGAAATCTGGTACAAATTACACAGAAAATACTGAAGATAAGTTGTTAGATTGGTACATTTTCAATTAATTAATGCTAGTTAATAGTCAGTGTAACAAATCATCAGGTCAGCTGAACAAATATCATACAGTCAGAACAATTAGCTTTATTTTTATCTTGAATTTTAGTCCTTAAATAAAGTGTCACCAGGCTTTGAATGACTCAGCCAATCAGATTTGAGGACTGGTCTTCAGTGTGTGTGTTTGTGTCGACAGGAAACAGCAGCGAGTGTCCGTCGCCGGAGAACGCTCCAGATAAAACGGTGTGCTTGGACAGCGGAGAGTGTCTGAACGGAGAGTGTATTCCTTTCTGCCAGGCCGTCTTAAAGCTGCAGCCCTGCGCCTGCAATGGTACGACTCTCCAATGCCCCCCCCCCCCCCCCCCCGAGGCGGGAAACTCAGGAAAATAAATAGATGTTTAATGATGAACTCTCTGATTAAGTTTTAGCTCCCAAAAGCCTCAAATTTACCTTCAGTGGACTGTTGAGTGTGCTCTGAAATTTTAGCTTTTCACTAGTTGATGGAAACAAATCAGGGTGAAAGTTAAAGGATCAGTTCACCTAAATTACAAAAACTGGTCGAACTTCTTTTATCCTTTCAGATGGTCAATCTGTAAGATCTTCCTTTATTGATCGGGAGCTTAACAGTGTGCAGACATCACTTCTTTGTACTTGTTGTCGGGATTTGTGCACACTTGATCCCTCGTCTGACAAATTGATAATGCACATAAAAACAGATGGATGGAAATGCATTTACTGTTTCTGGAGAGAGATGTTACTGTTATTTAATTTGTTTAATGTCATTTTAAAACTTGGTGAAAAGAAACAAAGCTCAGTTGTATTTCATTTTCTGAGGATGAATAAAAACCAAAAGTATCTGACTGGAGAGACAACCAGAGGAAAAATAGGTTTTCATGTAATTTGGGTGAAATGATCCTTTAATATTTAACCTTTTATTTCTACCTTTTTTCTGTTAAATTTATTTTTAAGTTAAATTTTAATGAATTCAGTTGTTTTCATCACCTTTGTTACAAGGTGGATGTTAAACTCTGAGTGCAGTTTGTAACAGCTGCAGTAAATCGTCTTAATCTGCTTCTTTCTTCTTCTTTATAGAAACAAACTCGTCCTGTAAAGTCTGCTGTCGGAGCAGCAGCGGCGTCTGCGCTCCCTACCAGGATGAGACGGGCCACTTCCTGTTCCTGCGTAAAGGAAAACCCTGCACTGTGGGCTTCTGTGATGGAGCGGTAAAACGATTCATCAGCACTTTGTCTCCTAAATTACTTTTCTCTGTGACATTGGATCCAACAAACTCTCTTCACATCACAACGTTCATCATTAGCTTCATTGATGTTCCTAAAATGTCCATATCAGTGACCTGTTCTGCTGCGTTTGTGGGCAAGTTTCATACATAAAAATGTTCCCAAGGAGTGAAAACAAGACTATGAGGTTGCTGCTGTCAGAAATCAGCAGACACATTTATCAGTGTCGGTAGTCGTGTTAGAGGAGCTGAAACAAAGGCTTCATGAGTCCTGAGGTTACGGGGAAAGTTAAAGGAAACTTTTTATAAATAGTAATCTATTAATAAACAATACAAAGCAAAGTCTTAGCACTCTTTACAAACCACTTTCAGATTTGCAAAACAGTTATTTTATTATTGTTATAAAAGCTGCATCCAGACCACATTAAAAAACACCTTATTTACATTTGTCTAACCTGGACTAGAGTCTCCAGAGAGTAGTCCTGTGTAAGGCAGACGCCACTGAGCATGTGCAGGAACGTGATTCTTTTTAAGGCTTGGTTTGTACTGAAGGTCTTGAGAGATTTATAATCTAACATAAAGGTTGTGATATGTTGCACAACAAGCTAGTGAAGCTGTAAACAGAACCGTGTTCCCGCACATGCTCAGTGGCGTCTGCTTTTACACAGAACTACTCTCTGGAGACTGAAACTGATCGCTGTTATTAGTCTTTGGAGCCGTTTCTGAACAAACTAACATGACCAAACTCTTCATAATGAAGAAACATGTCTCCCAGTGCAGCGGGTGTGGCTCATTGATGTGTTTTTAATAGTTTTTGGACAACAACAGAGGTCTACAGCACAGAGGAATAAGATATATCAGGCTTTAGATACACACACAATACTTGTTAGTAGATCAGTTCATCGTTGGTTTGGATCCAAACATGAGATTTGACAATAAGAAAATTATAGAAAATCACCAGAATTATCCTTTAAATCACTTGAACATAAGAATAAATCTGTTTGCACTGTTTTTGTTTGAAGTGGTGTGAATGTTTCCCTGCCGTTGGCTCTGATCTCCGCAGGGGAAGTGCATGAAGCAGGTGCAGGACGTGGTGGAGCGTTTGTGGGATTTCATCGACAAGCTGGACATCAACACGTTCGGGAAGTTTCTGGCTGATAACATCGTGGGTTCAGTGGTGGCGTTCTCGCTGCTGTTCTGGGTTCCTTTCGGCATCCTGGTTCACTGTGTGGTGAGTCTGTGCTGGTCCACACCTCAATCTGTCCAACAGTCCAGTCTGAACTACTGGGAATGACCAGTCCCAGTACAGAGAGGTCCTGTTCACAGTTATGAAAACATAAACACACACAGACACTAGACACAAGATTTACTCAGTTTCTAATCAGAAACTTTTCTAGTTATTGTGAGATATTTTCTTTTTATGACTAGTTTAATAACAACATATCACTTTATCTTTTTATATCAAAGAAACTTTTCACACTATAACAAGATATTTTCATGTTATTCTGAGAACATTTCTCAGTATTACTGGATATCAAATTAACCTTTTTTTCTTGTTATAACATAATACTTTCCTTTTATTTCACAAAATAAAAGTATCTCATTAAAACAAACTTTTCTAATAATGTGTAAAGAGACTAAAGAGATGATATTGTTACATCGACTAGAAAAAGTGAAAATTTCAGGCTTTTATACTTTCATTAAGTTTTATTTCATGTTGGCGATGAGATGTGAAGTATCATATTATAACCAGAAAAGTTTGTTTTAATGAGACGTTAATTTTGTGAAATAAGTTAACTTTTGTGATATAACAGGATAAGGTGACATGTTGTTACAACAAGTTTCTTGTAACAGCGGAACAATTTGTTATCAGTAATAACAAGAAAATATTACAGAAGCCCAGAGCAGCCGTGCTTGCAATTAGTTTTTAATGCTGTTATCTCGAGATAACGAAAGGTCGATTTCTCAAGGTAACGACTTTTGTTTCCTCTAGATAACAGGATCATTCTGGAGAATTAAAAGAACAAGCGTCTGGTTCAGTTGATCTCACCTGATTTCAGCCTTCTAGATCAGTCATAACTGTCGAGGAGGATTCGTCCCTAATTCATGAAAGAGTTTATAAAAGTAGTAACTATGAGCCTTATTAACTAATGACTCATTATCTCCATATATCCAGCTTTTAGTAAATAACCTTTATTGAATAAAATACGACAGACGACATCAGATGACAGATGACGGCAGTGAGTTTACATACTGTCATGACGTCTTGTTCTGAATCCTTACATATGAAACAATGTCAGAGTTGCTCAGCAGATGTCGCCGTTTTGACTTTAACAAACGCTTCAAAACTGAACAAATTCAACACAACTGCTTCATTTGATTCACTGCTTCAGAAAACTTCGTTTCTCTTATCACTGACGCCGTCACGACACTTCTGATGTCTGATGAACATCGTTAGTATGAAGAGGAAACGACCTTTTGTGTGTAGCGGGTTGATTAAAATAATTAACTTGTGATCTTGAGATAAAGGCACGGCTGTTCTCGGCTTCCGTAAAATACGTCAGAACGTTAAAACGAGAAACCGAGCAACTATGTTTTTTGTCTCCGTAACACAGAATTATAGAAAAGTTCAATTTTATACGTCAGGATTGAAAAAACATTTAATCAGAGACGACATGAAACATCTTTTTTATTTGTTTTAAGATGATGTTTCACTGTGATGTCGTGATGTGTTCGAGGCTGCAGGATTTTAGGATTATACAGCTGATCGAGGCTGAAAACCAGACTGTCTCATCCTTTTAATGCACTAAATGTTACTAATAATTTGAAATGAATTTAACATCCAAAGAGATTGTGAACATCTTGATATTCACAGTATTAATTAGTTTTCATTATGTGTAGTAATTCAGAGTGAATGTGAACAAAATGAGTCTCGGTTTAGTTTTTTCTCACTTTTCATTTGTTTACTTTCAGGACAAGAAGCTGGATAAACAATACGAACAGACCACCAAGTCTCTCTTCTTCCCCAGCGTAAGTGTATATAGTGTATATGTTAAAGCCTGTTAGATATAAATCATCTCTTCTGTCAGGCAGACGTTAGTTTCACTTCATTTCTGTGAAAATCAACTCACAGAGAGAAAACTTAAAACTTCTCACGGAGAGAAAATCCATCACAGTCGACTTCGTTTAGTTTTCAGAGGTCAGAGTTACAGTTTGTTATCATCTGTTGATTTGCAGCTGTGAGCGAAATTTTAGAAAACAAAATGTGCCAGAAACTGTGTGTTTCAGTTTAACAGTTGATTTTTTTTGATTGTCTTCTGCATTTCAACAGCTGGTCAGTTTTGTTTTTTTTCCAGATTGTCCTTGAATGCACCACCAAAAACTGTTGCTGCTCAGAAGCTCGTAGCAATAATATTATCACTGTGATAAAAATGTGATTTTATCATGAAGTTGATACACAGAACTTTAGTCTGCAGCAAATCTGAAAATCTATTAATCATTAAATTTTTCAAGCAAAAAATCCCAAAACACTCATTTCAGCTTCTTCAATGTGATTTTGAGCTTTTCTTTGTCTTATTTGACTGTTAAATGTTTTTTAATATTAATACACTCTAATATTTTGGGGGTTTTGACTGTTGGTCACACAAAACAAAACATCTAAAGACGTCAACTCTGCGAAATCTTCTGAACATAATTGTTAGTTATAACAAAGCAAGTTTCAAGTTTCTGCAGGTTGATTTTTTTATAGAAATTAAATGAAAATGCTTCAGTTAATGAACTACAACATGAACTTATCTTGGCATTGAGTACTTGTACATTATTACTAGATACCAAACTCTTCAGTTTTTACAAGAAACAAACCATTATAACTTGTCATAACAAGAAGCTAATGAAATTATGTGATATAACAAGATACATGTTGTTATAGCAACAAATATTGGCAGATTTGACTTTATTTGATAGTGACAATAAGTGTAGATAAAATAACTTTGACTAAAACATAAAGTTTCTCGTCTGCAGCAAGTTCTGAGTCTCTGCAAGTTGATTTTTTTAAAGAAATGAACTGAAAACAATAAAAATTGCTCCAGTTAATAAACCAGAACATGAAAAATGGCGTTCTGCTCCTTTAATTGTGTTATTTTTTTCCCCAGAATGCCGAGCTCCTGAGCAGCCTGGAGTCTGCATCTGTTCGGATCTTCAAACCTCCTCACTTCTCCACCACCTCCGCCGCTCTTCGCTTCCAGCCATCCGGCCCCCAACAGACCAGCACGCCTCCGGTCTCCGGCCCCGGCCCCGACTCCGCCCCTGTCCCCGCCCCCACTAACGGCCACGCCCCTCTAGACAGCCCCCGCATGGCCACCATCGAGGAGGACCCCAGCTTCGACTCGCACCTGGACGAGGAGGCGCTGGAGGAGGCGTTCAGCCGGCCGGGCGGCTCGGCTCCGCGCTCCTTCGAGGACCTGACGGACAACAGCGTGACGGGACGCAGCGAGAAGGCGATGTTGTTCAGACTGAAGAGGCAGCATCAGATCGACACCAAGGAGACGCAGTGCTGAGGGGACGATCCGGGACCAGGACCAGGAGTCTCAGATCCTCCAGTTCTGGTGGAGAACGACTGTATGTCTGCAGAGAACTAAGAGGAGTTTTTACAGTTTTTTAACCTCTTCCTCTCCGTCCTTATTTTGGAGCAAAACCTAAAATGACACCCGAATCAAAACGTCTGCAGCTCCTGAACCACGGTGACTATCTGCTGAAATAAGGTCTTTCCAGGGGAGGAAACCTCCAGAAGTTTCTTGTGAAAGTGTCAGAAACACTCGGAAACAGAGCAGAAAGTCTTTGAAGTCAGTAAAAATTGAAAAATCTCGTCCTCCTAAAATGAACATTTTGTTTTCAGCCAGTCAGCAGGCTGTAAACAAAAGCCAAACATCTGAAGAAGATAACACACAGTATGACAACTCAACAGTGTTTTCTTTCTATGAAAAGGTTCAGGCAGATTTCCAAAAAGGACATTTGGAGTCTCCATATTTTTGTAAACAGGAGGTCTTCCTGGTTGGAAGACTGGACACTGGCGTCCCGGTGGAGTTAATGAGGTTAAATCAGCTCCGTCATTAAGAACACTTCACTGTCACATCGTTTCTGCAGTAAAACTGATCACTTGTTCAACAGAAATGTTTCTTAAGTGTCACGATTCTCCATATTTTTGAGATAAGATCAGATCAGAAAAGCTTTACATCCTGTTGGCAAGTGATGTGAGCAGGATAACATCCGCTCGTCGGGTATTAATCCTCACATGTAGTGATGTAAGAAGAAAATGTAGAAAAAAGTGGCTGCAGCTGCAGATCTGTTGGTTTTGCATGTTGCAGCCTGTTAAATATAAAGGCGGACGTTAGTTTCACTTCATTTCTGTGAACAGAGAGAATCCATCACAGCAACTTCAGTTTAGTTTTCAGGGTCAGAGTTACAGTTTGTTCTCATGCTGTTGGTTTGCAGCTGTGAGCAGGAAAACACGCAGCAGCAGCAGCAGCAGCAGCAGCAGCAGCAGCAGCAGCAGCAGCAGCAGCGTCGGCTCAGGTTTCCTAAAACTGCTTATTCTGAACATCAGATGAATAATCTGGACTTCAACATTTCCAGAAACTGTTCGCTCAGTTCAGCAGTTGTCGTTTCACAACCTTCACGTTGGATTATTTTCTGTCTTCTGCTTGTCAACAGCTGATTAGTTTTTGGATGTCAGAGTGTCTTTGAATGCACCACCGAGGACCCTGAAGTTCAGATCAGAAAAGAACATTTTTATTGTTTATAACAGCATAAACTGTCCGTCCTTCCTCGGCTTCAGGATCCGTCTTCCTCAGATCTCACGTGGACCCGAAGCTGTTGCAGATGGAGCTGCGTATCGATCCAAAAACGTTTCTGACATTAAAAAGTTATCAAGCCATCGAATACTTGATCAGATTCTCAGGCATAAATATACCAGAGCTGCAACTAACGATTCATCTAATATCAGTTTGGTCTCTAGAACATCAGAAAAAAGCAAAACGTCCGTCACAGTTTCTCAGACTCGAAGGCGACGTCGTGTCTGACAAAGAAAAGCTTCAAATCATCACTTTTGAGAAGCTCGAATCTGTGGAGGTTTTTTTACAATTTTGCTTGAAAAATGACCGAAATGATTAATCGATTATTATTATAATCAATAAAATATTTGTAGATTAATTTTCTGTTGATCTACTGATAAATAGACAAATCGTTGCAGCTCTAAATATGACTCATCGTTTGTGTGTTTAGAGTCTAATGACACTGACAGCTTTTCACTGCACCAGCAATAGAAATACAAAAAAAAAACAACTGAAACTTTCTGGACTTTATCTTCTGTATTTTATTGATAACAAACGATTTTTTTCTGCTTTTTAAATGAACATAAAGAGCTTTAAAAAATGATTAAAGGAACGTCTGATTATGTAAAAGTCAAACTGCACTGAAAGTGAATTTTACAGCTTCAGCAAAAGATCTTTTTTGTTTGTTTTTTATAAAATGTAAAACTAATTAAAACTAAAACTGATCTGAAGGTTTCTGTTTTAAAGTCTCTCACTGGCCACTGAACCCAAAAACCTGCCAGTGTTTGTGTATTTGTGCCTTAATCAAGACTTTATGTGTAATTTAATGCTGCACAAACTACTCAGATATATCACAGTAATGTATTATTATTCTTAAAGACACAATATGTACAGTTTTTATGTGATTATTCAGTTGCCAGTGGAAAAATTGTTGAACTTGCTGATGAAAAATTGAGACAATCACAGTCGGGATGCGTTTCTGGTATCAGATCTACAAAACGAAATGTCGTGGTATCACCCGCCGCTGAATCCTGGTTAAATTTGTTACAGTTTATTTATTGTTTCCAGACAGATGTTGACTCAGTGTCAGTTTTAATATCTACCACTAGGAGTCGCCAAAGTCTTGTGTTTAAATCTGGTGTAAAGTTTAAACCAAAAAAAGAGATTTTTACAGCTTTTATCAAACCAATGAAAACAGTTTTTTTGATGGGAGACATTTTTTAAGTGTTATTTTTTTGTGCTTAAGTCTTGTATTTTATTATTATTTTAATTGCCAGTCGGACTGTCGTTAAATTCTTTATTATTTTTTAAATGACAATCAGCCAGTACTTGATCACCTGTGCCTTCTCTTCTTCTGTGGTATTCGAATGCACTAGTCAGTATTTTTAATGTCGCGTGATGTTTGTGTTTGTTCGCCGTGACGTTTCTGTGTCGTTATATGCAGACGATCATTTATTCTATTCTGTTAAATGTTACGTTCACTGAGTATTAAACCATCTAAAGGTCTGTTTGTTGTATGTTTACGTGTCGGACCGACTGATGTTCAGTGAGTCTGATGTTGTGTTTACTGTCTGTTTTTAATGTCTGTAAAGTCTGTGTTTGAACTGATGAGAAATAAATTGTTTAATAATTCTTAAGAACGTTCTGTGAAGTGATTTTACATCCATGTGTTGTCAGTCTGCATCTAAAGGAATAACAGGCAGAATTTTCTCTGGACTTTTTGTAAATACTATTTTAATTCCCTCCAACTTTTATTTTGTTTGATTCATTTATTTAAAATCTCTGTAAACAGCCGTCTCAGCTCTAAATTGATCAAAATGCTGATATTTTCATCTCTGAAAAAGGTTCATCCAGGTAAAAAAAATATTTTTAATCTGTTTTTATTTACAGACAAATCTCTTAAAGAGACTCTCAAATAGACAATCAATGAAAGATAATGCAGGAGAAAAAACATGCAGCGCTCTTTGTAGTTCAGATGTAATAAAACATTTTAGTGTCAAGGTTCATTGTTGACATTTAAAAATAGTCGTTTGATTTTTTAAAAGTATTGAGGACACTTTGGCTGATTTTTGGTTTAGTGTTTTATAATGTATGTGGCTTTGTTTCATTATTATGATGGACAGCATGAAAACCAGTTTAATCATAACTTTAAGGCTGCAACTAAACTATTGTTTTCATCATCGATTATTGTTGATTTATTATTTGGTTTATAATACGTCCATCACAGTTACGTTTTCAAATGTCTTGTTTTGTCTGACTTAAAGTCTAAAACCTAAAGACAGAAGCAGCAAATCTTCAGATAAATGGATTATTAAAATAGTTGCTGATTAATTTTCAGTCAGCTAATTGATTAGTTGTTTCAGCTCTTCAGTATTAGTTTGCTACACAATATACACTTGAAACTCTAAAAAAATGATGAATGGAAATAACTTTTCTTTACTCTTTTTAAAGGGAGGAAGGCGGGTTGAAGAAACTTTATTTAGTGGTAATTAGCAAACATTAGCATGCTAACATGCTAAACTATGATGATGAACATGGTAAACATTAGCATTTTAGCATTTAGCTCAACTACAGCCTCACTTAATCTTGTTAGTTTGACAAAACTGTCCCTTTTCAAAGTCCACTTACTAGCATTTTCCAGAGCTTTTAACCATATCACAGTTTTCATCAGTGGAGTTTATTCAGCTGACACCGACATGTGACCTCAGTAGCTGCTATGATATCAGATTTGATACGTTTTCCATTTTATTTTATTTGTCAGATGTATTTTCATTACTTTTGATTCGATTCAAAGCTCTGGAAGAAATGAGTTTTGTTAAACTTCCTTTTATCGAAGGACAAGAAAGAACTTTGATGCCTGATACTGTTGGTATAATTAATAGTATTAATAGTATAGTTATAGTATATTAATAGTATAGTATAATATTATTAGTCTTTCTGTTCTAAAACTGGGGTAAGTTTTCAAACAGTTGATGCAAAATGTCAATTTTTTACTTTGTTAAAGTCTTAAAGTCAAAACGTCAACTAGAAACAATAAAGTTCAGTAGAATCAGATTTATCTTCGAGGAAAATGACTCAAAACTCTCACTGAACAAATGTTTACAAAGAAATTTATTTTATTTTATTCTTTTCAAACAGTTCAAGTAGAAAAACAATCAGCTGAAACTCATGATCCGTCCTGAAGATTCCTTTGGAATCGTGTTTCCAACAAAGAGTCCGTCTTTGTTAAAAAAAGTTCATCATCATCATCGTCATCATCATCTCTCTGTGGACACAATGACGTCAAACCACAGAGCGGAGAGGAGACCGCCGTCCCCCGCTGATGACATCACAGAGTGGGCGTGGCCCGTCAGAAGGTGGGGCTGAGGGCGTCGTAGAGCCGATGAACGGCGACCTCCACCATCTCCCGCAGAGTCTCGTCCTCTGCACACGTCACCGACTGCAGGTCAGGACACAGAGGTCAAAGGTCACACATGATGAGATGACATCACCAGCAGACAGACAAATAAACTTTATATACAGCAGTAATTTAAATCAGCAGGAACGGAGCTAATTTATATAAAATGTTCAGAGTTTTATCGGCTGCTTTGACCCGTCGATGTACCTGCCTGCACGTTTAGTTTAAAAATAAAACTGATATGTTTTTAAGGATTTACGTCGTCAGTAGGAACCAATGAGCTTCAAGCTGAGAGATGCAGAGTAGGGAAGTAGGAAGGTATTGAGGGACGGACAAACATGTTGGTGGTTTGATTCTACATGAGATTTAATGACAATAACTAAAATACAGAATAACACGACTGATTAATTAACATACAGTAGTTGATAACTTGCTTACTGTAGGTATGTTAGCATTAACGTTAGCATGCTAACACACTTAATTTAAAGCTGTCAGATGAAAGTAGAGTCCAGATTGAAATGTCCTAAAAAGGCCACCATACAAACATTTTCCTCTGACGTGTTTTTTAACTTAACTTACTCAGTATGTATTATCAATAACTTCTCTGTATCGTGTTGTTTGATTGGTGGATGTGTGTGTATTAATTATGTTGCGCACCATGAAATTTATGTCATTTTATTCTAATTTTAGGTTGAAAATGACACCGTGACTTAACACTGGCTGATTTAGTTATTTTTGTTGATTAATGAGTACTGTTCCTGTCAAATAAATAAATAAATAAATGAAAATTAAATAAATGAAAATTAATTGGAACATCCCCTCAGGATTAAACAATAGTTGTCTCATAATGTTTCATTCATTTTCACAATTTCTGTTGTGTAATAAACTTTTTGCGTTTGTTAAAAAACGTCTTTAAGTTTAATTACATTAATTAAATGATATTTTTTCATAATATATGTGATTGTCTTACTTATTGTGTATTTTAAAGATTATTTTTGTCATTTTTTTGCCTTTATTGGATGGCGGGCAGTGAAGAGGCAAACAGGAAGAGATGAGTACGACATGAAACAAGAGTCCCTGCTGGAATCAAGTGTGTGTGATGATCGTTTTCTGTAAATTAAATGTCCTGTTGTGATCTTTCCTGAATGAATAAAGCTGAAAAAAAAAGCTTTTAGGACAGTTTAAAACACAGGAAATCAAACATAAACACTCTCGGGAGGTCTCACTCTGCTCAGTTTTCGTACTCACTCTGGTTTCTGGGTCGACGGACGCGGTGACTCCGTCCACCGTCACGCTCATGTTTTTACCGTCTTTGAAATTCACGCAGTCGTCTCCGAACATGTCGCTGCAACACAAACACCAATATTCAAGTTAGTCTGCCAGTACGTTTGTTTACATCGCTTCATTCAAGTTTTTTAAAGCTATTTTGAGAATAAATTAAATTTAAGTGACTGAATGCAAGAAAAATTTTCATCTAAAGTTTTACAATATATATTTTAATAATCTCTTATCATTTCCCTGTTCGAAATCTCTCTTACAAAAGGTTTGTTTGTTTTAAAATGCGGGGAGTGCCAGGTGGGCGGAGCTTAGGAAAACATCTGGTTGTTACAGGTAAAAAAAAACAAACAGTTTTCTGATATTTCTGCTGAACACAAATAAAACAAACATGTGAGTGAAGTTTACTCACTGCAGCATGAGCACCAGTCTCTCCACGAACACGTCCATGTCGAAGGTTTCACGTTTGCCTTCAAGAACTGAAACAAACAAAGAGCCTTTCTGTTAATCACTGCACTATATATACAGTATAGATGTAAATCTGCAGCAGTGTGTGTGTGTGTGTGTGTGTTCTTACATTTCTGTGCGTTGGGGTTGGACTGGACCTCCAGGACCACCGTAGCGACGGCGTCGGCGTACATGTCGTTGAGCGGGTTTGCGATCCACTGAGGACAAAAACAAAAAAAACAAACTCCATTTAAACCTGATATTACAACAGTTCACTGAGTGTGTCAACATCGTTACCTGCGACCGCATCCTAAAATATCTACAGACTGACTGACTGACTTCAGAAACGTGAGAAACGTGACTCTGACCTCCAGCAGCACCATGCCGGCTTCATGGACCAGAGTGATGCTCTTAAAGATCTTGATGGTGATCTTCTCCGCTCCGTCCACCTGCTCCACGTCTCCTGCAAACACACACACACACACAAAACATGAGCATCAGATTAGATTTAACGCTGTAGCTGCAGCATTACTGGACGTTACTGCTGTCAAACAGATTTACAGGATAAAATAACACAGAGGAGAGAAATGTTAAAAGGTAGAAATGATTTTAGAACATTTTTGAGTTTTCATCAAGGTTTCAAATAAAGCTGAAACGATTAGTTGATCAACTGAAAATTAATTAATCATCTCAGGACTCTAAACACCAGGAAATGAAAGATCAGCGTCCATGAATGTGATGCTGCTGGTTAAAAAAAAAAAACAACCTGAAAGTGATTTCCCCACGGGGACAAATAAAGTAAATCTTGAACAAATCTGATAATCCGTTAATAATTTCTTCTTTTTAAAGCAAAAATGTCAACAAAAAAAAAGGTTTCAGCATCTCAAATGGAATATTTGTATGTTTTCTTTGTTTTAAGTGAATATTAAACTGAATATTTTGGGTTTTTGGTTTAAAAACAGAAAAAAATTACATTTTAATTACAAAAGAAAAAACAAAAACAAAACGACCAAATACAAACACACATGGACGGTACGCCAGAGGTTACAGACATAAAGCAACAACTGTTCTACCTACAAGGTTTCAGGTTTCTATTTCATTGTATTGGCTTTAATATCTTGAACAGTCAAAACTCTTCTTAACTTAAATGTCTCTTATTTATATAATCTTTCATAAAATAATAAAGTGTCCACGATCCATCTGCTGCTGCAATAAGAACTTTTAATTCTTAATTCCTTCATCTTCATCTCAGTTTGTCACATGCAGCTCTTCACTGTCTGGAAATGTTGTGATTATTATTTATTGTGTAAATATGTTATGCGTGCTGTATATATGTTTATATAGTTGGATAGTGATTACTGAGCGTTTTCTTCTGTCCTCTACAGCAAACACATCACACCGACTTCGGTCACGTTGACATTAAAGTGAAAAGAAGTAAAGTGAAGTAAAGATTGATAGACCAAACCATTAATCTATAAATCTGAAAATTATTCGATAATAAAAATAATTGTTCATTGCAGCCTGAGTTGCAAATCCTCCAGAGCGTAACTGTTCTCATCCAGTAAAGAAACAGAGGCTTGTGAGGTGCAGGTGAGGTTTCAGGTCTGCTGGACTCACCTGCGAGGCTTCGCAGCTGGCTGACCAGCAGCGAGATGGGTCCGCTGTAGGGGATCGCCTGACTCTGAGTCACCGTGCTCATACACAGATCTGTGTAGTCTGAACAAAGAGAGGAAGACAAACACCGAGTTAGGAAACAACGAGGAAAAACCAGGGAACCTGAACGCAACACACAGGGATGCGTTCAGGGACACCGAGAAGCAGGAAGACAACAAATCTTATTAAGAGACGAAAACTAAAAAAAGACATTTTTCTCCTGTGAGGAGAGCGGACACACGATATCTGTTAGTGTTAGATATTATCAAGAATGAATTCAGTAAACAATAAACAACAATAAACACACACACACACACACACACACACACACTCAGGTACTGACTGGAGAGGTCGCCGGGCGTCAGGATGTGATAGTTGAAGTTTCGTTTGACGAGGATCCCGGAGACCCGCTGACCCTGAACGCACTTCTTATCAGCCAGAGAGCCCATCACCTGCAGCAAAGCATGCTGGGAGTTAACAGGGCTCAACAACAACACACACACACACACATCATACCTGGCAGCTCATTAAAATATAATAAACACTGTTGATTATCAAGTTTACAATATTTTATCTTCATGTTTGGATCGTTCATGTCATTTTATAAAGATTCTCAGAAAATAAAGTTTCTAATTTGTTATTTTTATTATTTTATGTGAAGCAATTTGTAAATAAGTAATAATTAAAGCATCAACGATTAGTCGATTAATCAGTTAGTTAACTATTCAATTAATCGGCAACTATTTTGATAATTGATTAATCATTTTGAATCATTTTTAAGAAAAAAAAAGTCAAATTTCTCTGGTTCCAGCTTCTTAAATGTGAATATTTTCTGGTTTCTTTCGTCCTCTGTGACAGTAAACTCATTGTAAGACGTCATCTTGTTCTTTAGGAAACAGTGATCAACATTTTTCACCATTTTCTAACATCTATAGACTGAATGACTGATCGATTAAGTTTAAATTCTGATTGACGAGAATCTTCAGGAACCTTTGCGAGTTTCTCTCCTCTGAAGTTGAGCGTGACGGCTTCGGTGTTTCTCGGGTTGTGGACTTCGATGTCGACCTCGTCGTTGTCTTCGTACTCGCGGATCAGAGCCGCCTTCAGACGAGCCATCTCGTTCTGTTCGCCGTGGACCAGAATCTGAACACGACAGAGAAACACATCAAACACACGAAGCTTTATGGAGCCTGATGTTAATGTTCACATGCTTACAGTTATTATTATTATTATTAGCATATTAACATGTTTATATTACATTTAACACTTTAACAAATGTAAACAGCATCAACATATCAAACGTAATTTACTGTTAATTGTTCATATTTTCAATACTCTATAGTTGATACTTCCCCGCCAAAATAAAAGAAATTTACAATTAATAATGTAACTGTATCTGCAACATCGCTGCACAGGAAAAAACAAGAAAAAAAACTAAATTTGTTTAAGAGAAATAAAACAAATAAAGAAATCATGTGTAAATAAAAAAAAAAATCAGAGATTGAGAATAAAGTCAGACATTATTATTAAATTATTAATTATTATTAAAATAATTATTATATAATATTATATATTAAAATAAAACATTTTCTTTAATTATCACTTTTTTCTCAGACATTCTTAAAATTTACAACTTTTTTATCTCCGTTATTATATGAAGGACTTTTTAAAATAAAACATTTACGCACCACGTGAGGAGGTTTGAGCGCTCGGATGAACTCGCTGGTCTGCTGGTAGTCGGTGTGAGCGGAGAAGGAGATGTAGTCCACCGACATCTTCAGAGGAAGCTTCTGACCCGACATGGTGGCGATCTCGTCAGGCTCCGTCATGATGTGCTGAGACATGCACACACAAAGTTATGACATCACTTCCTGTATAGCCTCTGTATCTAAGTACAATCTCTCATTCAGTGTTTTTTACATTGTTTTGTGAAAATGTGAAACGTGCAGTTTACGTTTTATATTTTAGGACAAATTTACTCAACAAAACTTACTTTTAGAAGTTGAAACCTTCAGTGATTTTAACAAATTAGAAAGAAATTTGAATAAATATTAAAATTAGTCATATAAATGATGTATTTGCAACAACACGTTCATCACTTGATGATGTTTTTAGTTTATATTATATCTACAATATTAGTTTATTGTAACTAAAGCCTGATTAATGCTTTTAAGGTTATGTGTAAGCAATTCACTGCACTTATATTAATTATTGATCATTTATTGATGAATCACTTGATCTATAAAATATCAGATTAGTGAAAAATGACAGTAAGAATCTTCCAGAGTGTCAGGTGACGTCTTCAGATGTCTTGTTTTGTGCAGCAAACAGTTTAAAACCCAACGAGATTCACTTCACAGTGATATAAAACAGTGAACAGAAGAAAAGTCTGTGATTGGAGAATATTTATATATATAATTACTTAAATAATTAACGGAAACATGAAATCGCCCCCCCCCGGTGGACATTACGATCTTGGGTCCGAGGGGCTGAGCTCACCTTGGCGAGCGTTCCCTCCACACAGTATCCGGCGATGATGACGCCGTTACGCTTGTCGGTGCACCAGCTCTCGAACAGCTCTCTGGACAAACCGCTCTGCATCATACCAGGAGACGCCATCACCACACTGGGACCGATGTCGTCAAAGTGATCCATGCTCTAAAACGACGAATTAACAATGTAAATAACACTAAACACAGATCATTAATTCAACAATCAGACGGGATAAAAACGCGCTCGCTGACCTTCAGGTTGCTGATGTGTTTGAAGACAAAGGGGTTGTTGATGTTGATGGCTTTGCGGATCTTGTCGTTCATGGCGTTGATGTAGGTCTGGTAGACCGCCATGCACTTCCTGGCCAGAGACGAGGCGTAGTAGATCGGGATGTCGTGGAGCTCCGGGTGGTTCTGCCAGTACTCGTCTAGATCACACACACAGTATAAATATACACTTAGTACTTATTATACTCACTTATTATACTCACAGTACACATAGTAAATATACTGTATATGTAGGATTTTAAGATCGGGTCAGAGGTGAGTTAAGGTTTTAATTCTGAGACATTTTGAGCAGAGAAGAAGATTTTTTTCAAGCACATAAATTAAACTATTATCACAAAATGAATCATTTAATTTGAGGAAACTGAAATTTGAGATTAACACATTTCTTCTCGCTGTTCTGGAGCTTTTGAACGTTTCACTCCGGCTTCCTCTGCAAATTATTTGAAATTGAATTTGAGGTTTGGTGCAACATCTAATTTTGAAGGGGGTCGTCTGACACGAAAAACCAATGAATGAAATGTTTTTCTAAAGTCGACGTATAAACTAAAAAGGGAAAAAAAAAGAGAGAAGAGGAAAAAAAAAAAAAAATATATAAAAGTGTTTTAACTTTGAAAATATTGGAGCAAATTTCCATGCAGACGTTGTTTTGATTAATCGGCCACATATTTAAAATCTGCTGCAAGAATTCTCTAAACACAATAAGAGTTAAATATTATAACATTTACTTTAAGGTGGATTTAAGTGTCTTTTATCATCACTGCTACTTGATTTGAAATGCATGCTGGGATACTTGTTTACCGCCTTCAACTAAACATATGGAGCTTAAACACTTTGAGGGACTATTTTTAGCATTTTGTATTCGGCTGTGACTTTATGACCTTTCACATAAAGAGAAAGAGAAAAAACACAAACTAATTCCACTCAGTAAATATTACTCATCATAGTTAACTGTTTGTTTACAGTTAGTAAACAACAATTGAAACCTATGAAAAGTCTCAAAAATAATATAAAACCTCCAGCAGTGGATGTCAGATCATCACATGATGTTTTCCAGCTGTTCCCTCCTCTGTTTTTCTTCTTCTCTTTATCATATTTCAGCAGCTGGACGCTACGAGACACGTAACGCTGCTCTCTACATGTGCAGTGACCTCCACCCACAGCTCACTCAAAAATCCACTATATCTAATAAGCATTTTATCCGGTTTGAGTGACTGTTTCAGTTTCCCAGTACGAACACACAACAGACTCAAAACCTGTTTAGGATTAGTTCTGAGTCTGGATTTGGGACTCGGTGTGAGTGTCGTCTCACCCAGGATGAGCAGCAGCTCCTGAGCTCGTCCCAGAGCGAAGACGGGGATCAGACAGCGACCCTCTCTGTTCACAATGTCGTGGACGGTGTTGCAGAAACGAGCCTCCCTCTCCTCCCGCTTCTCATGGATGTGAGTCCCGTAGGTCGACTCCTGACAGACAGACAAGACAAGACAGACGCAGAATTTCACAAATTTTTCAGGTACAAGTCTGGTGACAAAAAAAACAAACAAACTATGAACTGATCTAATTAAAAGTCTTGTCTAGAGCCTGATATGTTTATATTTTGACTCCATCACCACACACACTGTCCTGCTGCCAGAAATACTCATTAAATCACCAAATATGGATCCATCCACCGCTGAAAATAGTCCCCAACAAATGCACTATTTTGTCCTGTTTGTTTGTTAAAAACTACACTGACCAGCTGTTTTATAACATATTTGTGAGGCATTTTTCTCACAGCTTCCCAATCGATGCGGCCGGTTGTGTCGGCTGCTTGGAGCTCCGTCTACCTGCTCAAATGTCTAGTTTAACAGTGAAACTATATATTTGTGAGGTGTTTTTAAATATCTACATCTTCAGTAGGAACCACTGAGCTGAGACACAGACAGAAGAGGGACGGAGGAATAAAACCAGACTTAATGTAATGCTGAGAAATGTTTCTGTTGATGGTTTTTCTTATTGGAGGAAAAACTGAGCTACTGCAGCACAGATGTAAAGCGGGAACATCTGGACGACGTAGTTTACATTTACATATAAGTATGTAAAACAGCATACGTATAAATACCACAGTGCACAGTATAAATACTCAATTATAAGTAAAAGTCCTGCAGATGAGGTTTTATTTAGGTGTTATCATGTAAATGTACTTAAAGTATGAAAAGTCAAAGTACTGACGGTGATGAGGATGTCTGGTTTAACACTGGGAATCTCTGCTGCCATCAGATGTCGGTCCTCCTGACGGGAGAAATCTCCTGTGTACAACAACTACACACACACACACACACACACACACACACACAAAGTATTTATCTATAAGCATTTTAGAAATAAGAAAACACTGATAAATCATGTGACCAGCGCGTGTTACCTTGACGCCAGCGATCTCGATCATGAACATGGCGGCTCCCAGGACGTGGCCGGCGTGGTAACACCAGAACTTGATGCCGGCTACTTCCTTCACCTCGTGGAAGTTGATGGTCTCGATCTTCTCCATGCTCTCCTCCAGGTCGGTCTCTGTGTACAGCATGTCGTCCGCTGAGATGTTACTGCAACGACAATTCACCTTCACTGAACCCGAACGTCTCTGCAGATACTTTTAAACGATCATTCAGATTATTTCTATATTTTTCCTGAGATTCGCTGACAATAAGAAGAGTATAGAAAATCGTTAGACATCACTCCTGATATTTTGACGGCTCCTACCTGACTTTGACGTAGTCAGACAGCAGCCAGCGGTAGATGGCCTTGGTGGCGTGCGTCATGAAGGTGCGTCCTTTAAAGCTGGTCTTCTGCAGGAACCAGGGCAGAGCTCCACAGTGGTCCAGATGGAAGCTGAGGGAGGAAGTGGAAACGTTTCAACCAGGAGTTATATGTTTGTCTGTGAGTGTGTTCACTAAAGCTGGGAAATGTAGTTTCAATCTGTTTCACAATATGAATACAAATATTTTTCTGATATTTTTTCTACATATATTACCATAATCTGTTGAATTGTCTATAAAGTCACATATAACATGATGTTCAAAGCAGTGAATCGTGTTCCTCAGTTACATCAGACAAAACTTCATAAGTGTAACCAAAAACTTTCATAACTCATATCAGTCAGTTTAAATTAAAATAGCTTTGAATCTTTAATTTGGACAAAATGTAGCAAGAGAATGAATTAATGTCAGTGTCATTTGTTCACGTTTATGTTCATTCTGTGTGTTGTTTATTCATATTCAGGGGTTAGAGGTTGTGTATATCTGTCAGATGAGCTGAACTCACTGGCTGATGAGCAGCAGGTCGATCTCAGCCGGATCGATCAGGTCGATGTACGGCAGAGCGTCCATTCCCTCCAGACCAGGATGGATCCCACAGTCCAGCTGAACGACGAGAACACACACACACACACACACACACACACACACACACACACACACACACACACACACACACACAAATGTTTTACACACTCTGCAAACAGGCAGACTTTCAGGTTTACATCTGATGTGATGAAGGACAAAACAAAGGAAGAAGTGTTACCATGATTTTTCGCCCCTTGAACTCCAGGATGATGCAGGATCGTCCAACCTCCTGTCCTGCTCCTCTGTGTACACACACACACACACACACACACACACACACACACACACACACACACACACACACACACACACACACACACACACGTTCAATCTCATGTCTGACTAACATCTGACTTACATCCAGGGCTTCGTTTCCCAAAAGCATCTTAAAGCCTAAGATGACCGTCAAATCCATCTTACGAACTTTCTTCAGTTTAAGAGGTTTTTTTTCCCAAAAGCGTCAAACCTGAAAAACTCTTAAAGATGATGTTAAATTAACGACTGACTCCTAAACCCTCGCAGGAGGCTGAGAGCATCTTCAGGAACCAAAACTGTTACATGTTTGATTTATTTAACTTTTCAAAACGTATATATAATAACTATATGTATACATTACCGACCCGAACAATAACGTACATATAATTTCACTAATCAATCAGATAATCAATTCTGAATTTATATAGGATCCACTGAGAAGCACTTGATGTCTGTTAATTAACAAACGCATGTTGGTGGAAGATAACAGCAGTTGTTATAATAAGTTTAAAACCTTTATTTATTAAAGCTAATTGTTACATCTGGTTGATGCCGAAGTGAAGAGTGACCTGTAAGGATTCGTTAAA
Organism: Thunnus maccoyii; assembly: GCF_910596095.1. NCBI lineage: Eukaryota > Metazoa > Chordata > Actinopteri > Scombriformes > Scombridae > Thunnus > Thunnus maccoyii. The sequence continues at coordinate 5,728,335 of NC_056549.1, read as the reverse complement.
ACTCTTAAAAAGTCAAGTTTAACTCTGTATTTGCGTTTTTTAACAATAAAAACTCTTAAATGAGGAACTTTCTGAATGGAGTTTAGTTTGCGAGCGGCTCGCTGGTTAAAAAACATCCGTGATTAAACTCACAGCGGGCGGATGAGCAGCTGGTCGCTTTCCTCCGCAGGAACCGTGCTGTCACATTTACGTTTCGCTGCCATGTTTACTTTAATAAACCCGACAGGTGTTTAACAAAGAAAAAAATTAACTCATAACTTTGCTAGCTTTGATGCTACTCGCGCGGAAGCTTTGTTTACTACGTCACTTCCTGCTCGCGCTAAAATCTCTCCGTGTTCTGCGAGTAGTTGTGCTTTGGTTCCGTGTGATTTTACTTCTGTTTTTCTGTTTTAACCAGCGTACTTTTCCGTCTGAATGTCTGTCTTAATGTCTCGTTAAACAAATAAAATCATACATTAACTTTTCACAGGATAATAATAATGATAATGATACATAAACATAAAGAAAGTCAACCTGCAAGGTGCATTATGTTGGGAGTGTGAACCACAGTCTCAGATTTATGGAAGAAGTTTCAAATCCATGAATAATGAGAATTCTTAAAATATCTTGATTGTGAGACTAATTATAAGATATTACGTCATCATTTCAATTTAGGAGGTCAGATTTATGTGCTATTAGTCATAATTTAGAGTTTTGAAGTTCTATTCTTTTATCTTCCTCCTTAGTTTTCAGCCTTTTTTATATTTTCCTGCCAGCTTCCATAACATGAGACCACATGAAGCTACCGACACCACTGGATAACCAACCAAATCATTTAAAGTAAATGTTCTTTGGTGATTTTTTCTTTTCTTTTCTTTTCTTTGTACTTTTCATTGATTTTAATTAAGTGTAATCCTGATACGTTGAAAATAAAATGCTGTTTTATCCCTATTTATTCTGAAATGTCAAAATAAAACATTTATTATTTTGATTCCATGAGGCATGTTAACTTTGTGTTTTAAAAAGTGAATATAAATAAAAAATATTATATCATCAACTGATCATCTTTTGGACTTTTGGTCAGACAAAAACCAGACATTTGAAGACTTCACTTTGGACCTTGGATAAAGAAAATAATCATTATTTGCAGCCTTAAAGAAAAACAGAGGAAGGAAAGAATAAAGGAAGAAGAGAAGAAATAAAAAGATGGCGGAGATGGGAAAAGAATGAAATGTTTATGTATTATGGGAGATCAAAAGAGAAAGAAGACGTCTTTCTTTGTAGCATCAGAACAGTTCATTTAAAGAACATAAATACAGAGTTTCTGAGTGTTAAAGGAGTCGTTTCAAATGTTTTAATGACACTGTGCTCAATAAGAACATGAGAATACAATGAAATCAAAGTGGAATTTCACATTTTACCTTCCAGTTAAATCTCTCAGATAAACTCGCAGCGACTCTTCAGCCAACATGTTAAAAATAACGATAAACATCATGTTTCCGTCCGTCTGTGTTTCCAAACCTGAGTCATAAACGTGAACACATTTATACAAAGACAACACAGATTTCTGTGCTTCATCTCTTCTGTTGATGAGTTGGAATATTTCTGGGCTGAAGAGAAGCTGTAACGTCACAGGTTTGACACCTGGACTGTCTCTTGACCTCTGACCTTTTCCTGTCAATAAAAACTTAATGTAACCCTCCTCCTGTGCTGGACTGTTCTCTCCAAACATTCAGCCTCCTGTTTGTTGTGTTGATTCCTGAGTTTGTTTTTCTCCACAGAAGCAATTCAGCAGCTGATGCGGGATTGTTTTGCTCAGTTAAAAATCACACAAACACACACATAGCAGGAACTGAAGGTTGTTATTAAGATATTTTGTCTTTACTTAAGTCTCTAATTTAGCTCTGAACATCACCGTCAGAGCAGAAGATCTCAATTCAAGTTCTGTTCATGTTTGAATTGAAGGCTCCTAAACACTGTATGATAACAGCCAACTTACAAGTTCATCGAGTCAAAAAAATGCATGTCACATGACTGTTGCATCTCTTGTTTCCTGTCGCTATAATAGAGACATGAAATGCCTCCCAAAAAATTAAACAAACTGTCATTCTGAGCAACCCTAAATCACCAGAGAGAACATTGATTTTGGATGATTCTGCTAAAACAGATTTTTTTAAACCATTATTTCTGTCAGTGGACGAGTCTCACAGAGAGATCAAGGAGCACCACGTTGCTCACACGACTCATCATCAACTTTCATCCAGGACAGAAATGACACAATTTCTCAAGTGTTTCTTGTCAGGCGTCCATATGTACAGTAAAAGAGGTTTTTCCTCGCTGTAATCATTCCTCCTGTTCATACTGGATATTAGAAGATCCCCTTCAAATGTGCTTTCAATGTAAGTGATGTGGGATAAAACCCATCATTGTGTTCAAAAATGCATTTAAAAGTTGATGTGAAGCTTATATGAGGTTTCAGCAGTCTGAGTTAGTCATATCAAGTGGATATCTGACACATTTACAGTCTTTTTAGCATCAAATTCCCTCTTTGTGTTTCCTCGGACAGTGTTTCCTTAAAAAGAGGCACTAAAAAGACTGAAACGTTGAAAGATATCTACTAGATTTGACTCATTTGGACACTCAAGCTTCATATTAGCTTCAGATAAACTTTTAAATACATTTTTGCGCAGAAGGAGGACTGTGGATTTTGTCCTCCATCACTTACATTGTGAAACTGTCCTTTAAATTTCCACCATAGTAGCTCTAAAGTTTTCCTACTCTGTCTGACAGTGTTATAAATATTCTGCATCACGTTGTTGCAGCTCTTTGTTGTGTTTTTATTTCATTTATTTCCCCAAAGTTCAGCCTGACAGATTTAGTATCTTTGGAAACGTTGGGATTTCCTCTAGAATTTAAATAAAGTTCTGCAGGTTTGAACAAATCACAGACAACAACAACATGAGTTTGTAAAGACGGAGGAGGAAAAGTGTGAATGGAGCTGGCAGTCTGTGTTTTGTTTTGGTTTCCGGTCGAGCTGCAGCTCTGAGTTTCCCAGCCGATCCAGAGGAGGGTCTCTTTGAGTCTTTGTCTTGCTGGTGAACAACAGGAAGTGAGCAGTGACAAGGTGTGACGTCACTCTGTGATGAAGTGAACGAACGTGGTGGGAAACACTCCTCGTCTGGTTGGCTCTCCTTCGATGTAACCAACCTTAAACACAGCAGAGAGGAAAGTCACAAATTAGATTAGCATCACATCTCAACCACCTCCTCCTCTCCATCCTCCAGATCTCTGGACTCTACCGCACAGTGGTACAGTTTTGAGGTACTTGTACTATACTTGAGTATTTCCATGTGATGCTACTTTATACTTCCACTCCACTACATTTCAGAGGGAAATATTGTACTTTCTACTCCACTACATTTATTTGACAGCTTTAGTTACTTTTCAGATGAAGATTTGACACAATGGATAATATAACAAGCTTTTAAAATACAACACATTGTTAAAGATGAAACCAGTGGTTTCCAACCTTTTTGGCTTTTGACGTCTTACAAAAAGCAGTGTGTAGTCGGGGTCACATTTCACATGTCTATGAGTTGTTAACAGCTCCACCAAATAGTGATTTTTCCCTCTAAACCTCTCACATGGTTTCATTTCAATAAATGTTCAAATGATCCAATATTTCACCAAAAATCAAAGATTAGAGAAAAAGTCCAAAAACTGAAAACAGATTTGTGTATCAGAACTTTGTTTTCTCTTCTTTCCTCTCCCATTAATCATCTCACGACCCCTCAGATTTATCTGGTGACCCTTTGGAGGGGCCTGACCCCTAGGTTGGGAACCACTGGACTAAACTAGCTAACTGTATATAAAGTAGTGTAAACTAGCTCCACCTCCAGCAGCTACAACAGTAACATGCTGCTCTAACACTGATGCTTCAGTATTAATAATCTAATGATGTCATATATAATAATATATCAGTCAGAAGAACCAAACCACTACTTTTACTGCAATACTTTAACTACATCAAGCTCATAATACTTATGTACTTTTACTGTAGTAGGATTTTTCATACAGGACTTTTACTTGTAATGGAGCATTTTTACATTGCTGTATTGGTACTTTTACTTAAGTAAAGTATCCAAGTACTTCTTCCACGTCTGCTGTACAAAAAGACTTGACATGGTTCATATTTACACATCAATAATCAGCGTTTCCCTGCTTCCAGTATCTGTGCGAAGCTAAGCTAACTACTCACCCACCACTCGCTGTCCTCCTCCCCCTCCACCACGATCACCTCTCCCTCTTCGAACGTCAGCTCATCTGGATTATCAGCTTTACAGTTGTAGATGGCTTTAACCCTCTGAGGCTTCTGCTTCTACACACACAAACACATTTATTTATTCATACCGTACATACAGTTCAGGTTTGGTTGGTTAAAAGACGTTCGATTATATTAGTGCTGCAACTAACGATTATTTTCATTATCAATTAATCTACAGATTACTCTTTGATTAATTGATTAGTTGTCTGGTCTATAAAATGTCAGAAAATAGTTAAAAATGTTGATCATCATTTCCCAAAACCCAAGATGCAACCTAAAATGTTTTGTCTTGTTTTGTCATGACCAGCAGTCCACAACCCAAAGATTAGTTTACTGTCATAGACGACTAAAGAAACCAGAAAATGAGTCTGGGTCTCAATGAGTCTCAAAACGATTAATCAATTATCAAAATAGTTGGTGATTAATTTTCTGTCGATCAACTAATCGATTCATCAAAGGATTGCTGCATTAACAAATAGCTAAATGTTTTTCCATTACTGGAATGAGCAGATTTAGATATATTGGATCTTGTTTCTGAGGGTGAAGTGAACCTCAACTTTAACTTAATGCAGAAAGAAGAAATGAAGACAACGGTAAAAGAGGATATCTGTGTTTCTGCTGCACCTCCGTTAGTGCTGGTTTTGTGTTTGAGGACTTACAATGACGGCGGTTCTGGGTTTGGGTGTTGGAGGACCAGAACTGTGGGGGGATTTGGCCTGAGAACCTACAGGGAACAAAAAAAAAGGATTATGAACAATCCCATAGAGTTATATAATTATTATAATTATTTTGGGCTGGATCATACAAATCATATCTGTGTGTGTGTGTGTGTGTGTGTGTGTGTGTGTATACCTCGTTTATCCACAGATCCAGTCCTAAGAGGCGGTCTCTGTGGAGGACTCTTCCCTGATCTGAAATCAGACCAAATAAAGTCAACTGAGACTGTAAAAACTTTTAATCAAACACACTGATTCTCATTGAATTTGACCAGTACAGACCAGTACAGACCAATACGGACTGGGGCTGTCACTTTTTGTTCCAAATTCAAACTGTTGTTCGTACGTGGGGAAAAATTCAAACTGTAACAGCCTGTTCTGATTTAAAATTTACAGTCTATAATGACAACAGACCGTCTGAAGTAATTTGCCTTTTGATCCAGCAGAAACTGTTCTTAAAATTCACTCTCAGCTCGACCCGTCGCTCTTTGACCTCATCAGGAAACATATTAATAAATAAAAAACGGAGGACACCAGCGAGCAAAGCCGTGCTGATCAAATAATCATGACACAGAAGAATCTGAAAGACAGTGTGTGGAAGTGTTTTTTACACCGTAGACGGCAAAATTACCAACAAAGTTCAGACTGTTTGCCAACTTTGCTGCCTTATTCTACAACGACAACAAATCTGAGAACTCAGCAGCTGGTTTAACACACAGGTGAGGCAGCGGAGGCATCAAACTAACGGAGCAACGTCAACTCTACAACCCGGTTTGTCACAGTGCAACCTCAACACTCGTAATACAGTTTCATGACACCACACAGTAAAATATAAAGACTGTACTGAACGATGAGACGCTCTCTGACCGCTGACATCGCTCTCTTTATACGCCGACGACAGTAAACTGTATCTCACATTACAGTTAACGGGTTGAGTTTGAAATAATTCACACAAATTACTTTTTAGTTTGAATTTGTTCCAACTTGACTTTTTCAAAAAGTGACAGCAAAACTACAGACCAGTACTGACAAAATACAAACAAGTACACACTAGTACAGACCAGCAGAGATTACTACTGACCAGTCCTGCCTGGTGACGGCCAGTACAAAGTAGTACAGCCCAGTACGTACCCACTGGGTGATTTGGGTGATGGCTTGGGTCCCAGCGGTCTGCTTGGCTGGTGGCCGGGGACGGGCGGGGGGAGGGTTGGAGCTTTGTGGGGAGGTGGTGGTGGGATGGAGGACGGTGTAGGGACTGGAGGTACTGGGACAACCGGAGGGACGGAAGGGGGTCCTGCTGCTGAGGGAGGAGGCAGAGGAGGGAGGGGGGTGTTCTTGGCTGACAGGGTCTTGGTCTCCAACGTGCTGGACCTCTTGTTTACTGGAGGAGGAGGAGGAGGCGGAGGAGGAGGGGCTCCTGGGAGTACTGGGAGAAGAGGGACCATTGGATTTATTTAACCAGTAGACTTAAAATCAATAAAACACAACAAAAAGTTAAAAAAAAGTAAATAAGATGTTTGTCCCACGATGAGAAAACAATAAAATTATCACGTGTCACATCATCAGTCTGGAGTCAGAACAGTGACTCAGTTTTATACTGGTGACCAGAGTCCAAACAATATTTATTTAATATTTTAATTGAAATTAAAAAGACTTAAAATAGACTTCAAAAAATGTGAACTTGTACTTTAAATACACAGATTGCACATTTGACACTGTGATCATGATGTGCTTCACTGTTGATGCTGTTTCTGTCGTTTCAGCTTCTAACACTTTGCTGGAAGTTTTATTTGTGTTAATTTAAGCAGACAGGAAGTGACACTCACCGTACATGGAGGCGTTTCTCTCGGGGGTGTGCGGGTTCGGGGGGTCGGAGGACGATCGCTGTCTTCCTACAGTGTCCATGGCAGCAGATTTGCCGTGTCCTGGTCCTCCTGCATGGACACAGATTCACACGTCTCAGCTCGTCATTGTTTTATTCCAAATAAAATAGACAAGTTTTGCTCAGAACTTAAGGCAAGGCAACCTGGTTTGTACCCCCACTGTAATGTTTTTTCAGACTTTTTGTAGATAAGTTAGTTAGGTATTTTGTTTGTTTTTATCTTAAATAGAGGAGTTAGTTAGGCCAAGTTATTTTTTATTCATTTTTTATAGTTTATCCTGTTCCTCCCACATTTAGAGAACCTTTTTAGTTAATGTAAATAGTAAATAGTAACATTTCATGACTTATTCTACTGTGATGTTTTTACTGTTTCTACTTTGTTATTGTTAACTTTATCTTTGATTGAGCTGTGTCAAAGAGGAATTTCTGTTACTATGTGACAAACAATAAAGTTTCTTGAATCTTGATAAATAACACACAGTTACTGTTATTTCATCAACTACTTTGTTGTTCTTTTGTTCCAGTACTGTCTCCGGGTCCCCATGTAGGGACGTAACATTTGGGGTGTCCCAGACGGCTAGTGGTCTAAGACGCATGTAATCACAACGTCCCTGGTTTGATACCAGATGGGGATCTTTATTGCATGTCACAGCCCCGTTTCTCCCTACATAATACTGTAAAATGGGGTAAATATTTCTTCTGGTGTGCCTCAAGGTTCAATCCTGGGCCTCATTATTTTCTGCCTGTACATGCTGAAATTTGGCTCCAAAAACATGAAATCGGTTTCCACCGCTATGCAGATGACACACAACTCTATATGTCTGCTACAGCTGATGATTTGAGCCCTGTTGACAATCTTGTAAACTGCATTTCATAATCAGGATCACAGATACAAAATGCTTTCCACAGTGTCTGACCTCTGTGTGGTCCTCTGGGCGGCAGCGGAGGTGTTGGGCCCGGCGGCGGCAGGTTGAAGTCCATCATGGTGCCGTAGGTCTCGTTGTTGATCATCATGCTGGGCACCTGAGGTCTCTGCTTGTCCCGCGCCATGCTGGCGGCGTCACGTGCCAACACCGCCAGGTTGGACTGCATGGAGCCGCTGCCTGATACGAAGCAGCTGACCGGACGCTCCTCACGCCGGTTAGGGATGGGCTGCAGGACACACAGAAAACCCACCGTTGAAGATCATGAACATGTCTAACTGTGTGATGCAGCGTCAGATAAAACTACTCACCTTGTCCTCCATCTCGTCCTCGCTCTCATCTAGGTCCTCGTTTTGGAGACGCCACTCATACTCAACATGGACGTGGACGTTAAACTTTCCTGTCTGAGCCTGAGTCAACTGAAACACAAACACAGGTGAATTAAAAGTGCTTTAAATATGACTGACAAGCTAATAATAATAATAATAATACAATAAAAACAGCAAAATAGTTGGAGAAATAAAAATCTTAAAAAATGAATAAAAACATTGAAATAGTTAAAAGACAAAAAACTTTGTGTTGTAACAAGTAACAGCAAAAATCTGTGACAAAAAAAATCTCTGAAAACTTTTCCAGAGCAGAGATTATTTTGTCACACATGCTGTTGCAAAAGGTCAAGAATGAACGTCCCTGCTAAACAAATGTCAGTCTGTCAGTTTTTTGAAGTTTAGTTCATTTCATTTTAATGATTACTTTACGTCTTTTTTGTATTTAGCTTAGCTTAGCATAGTTAGCTTTATTTATCCTATCTTTCCTTAATTTACTTCACTTTACCATTAAAGTCAAGTTTGTGTAATTTGTAAGGTTAAATTATATCTTAGCGTATCTTTAGCTAACCCTTAAATAATTAAGATCAGTGTGATTAAGCTAATTTGAGTTTTGTCAAATTTAACATATAAAATATAAAATTTAAGGTCATAAAGCTAATTGTAGCTTCTGTGCTGATGAGATAAATAAAACAAAGAGTTCTGTCTTTCAGAAAGTCTCACCAGTTCTTCACACTGAGTGTGTCGGAGACGTTTGGCGATGTCCAGCGGCGTCTCTCCGGCTTCGTTTGCTGTGGAGACAAATTTATGAATGAAGCAAACATATTGCCACCTTTAATGTGAATAATGCCATGTTCACATTATATTTTTCAGACGCTCATGTCAGTCTCCTAGTTGTGACTAAATACCAGAACACAAACCAGGTTCTTGTGGCTTATAAAGACTTAAATGTTGTTCATCAGTATCGTCTGTTTGTGTTCTTACTGATGGAAACTGAAGCTTTTCCTCTCAGCAGCAGTTTGAGACATTCGCTGTTGTCGGTCAGACAACAGTAGTGCAGCGCTGTGCTTCCTTTGGTCGTCTGCTTGTCCAGGTTCCCACTGAAACACAAACACACACACAGGTTAGGATCACTATTGATGTGAGGACACGCTGCATTCACCACACACTAACCCCTGACAAGTCAGGCCCACTGTAACATACTCAGTGTCTGTATAAACTGCAGCTCTACACTGCTGCTGTTGCAACATTGTCACAACAGCATTTAAAATATATGGTCAACCTAGTCACTACATCACCAAACATTTAGCACCACATATTGTGAAGACATGTGGATGAACTTCATTGTACCATTTCCTGGTGTGACCTTTTACTTTCTCTCCTCGCCTGCTATTGTTCTAATAAAACAACACAGCAGTGCAGTCGTGTTTGCAGTCAGCAGGATTTTAACACTATATATATTTTGGATGATTCTGACAATGGTGAAGAAAAGTCAATCAGAAACTGTCCAGTTAAAAAAAACAACAACTACAAGGTAAAAAGTTTATGTCTCCCAAAATGCCATCTTCTCAGGAATAACTGATAGTTGAAATTAAGTGAGAACATGTAAATCACTTAAACTGGAGATACAATTCATCATCAAGTTTACACTGCAGCTGTTACCTGTTTTGGGCGAGGAAGTCGACGATGTGGAGGGAGTTTCTGTCGACCATACGGACCGCCAGGTGGAGCACTGTCTCTCCAGGTTCCTGACAGAAACAGAAACACACTTTCAGTACAACAACAATAACAAGACTCACTTAAATGGAATGATGGAAAATTCAACATACTGAACAGTGGTGGAAAGTACTGTACTCAAGTACAATTTTGAGGTACTTGTACTTGAGTATGTCCATGTGATGCTACTTTATTCTTCCACTCCACTACATTTATTTGAGAGCTTTAGATACATTTCAGATGAAGATTTGACATAATGGATAATATAACAAGCTTTTAAAATACAACAAATTGTTAAAGATGAAACCAGTGGTTTCCAACCTTTTTGGCTTTTGACGTCTTACAAAAAGCAGTGTAGTCGCGGTCACATAATTTATTAATTTATCTTTTTTTTTTTTTTTTTCTTTTCTCAGTGTTTTTGTGGTCTAATTTTAAGGGGGTGTATTGGGTAGCTGGGGGTTTACGTTTTTTTTTTTTCTTTCAGTGAGCTAAATGTTAAAAATTATAAATAAAACATGCAAAATTAAAAACAACCTTTCCTTATATTTCCTCACTTTTTTAAACTTCTGTTTTGCTGTTCTTTATGTATTACCACACTATGTACAGTATGTGTGTAACCACAGTTAATTAAAGCCATGTGTGTTGTCCTACGTGTTCGTTGGGCTGTGGGCTGGCCTCCATCAGGTCCACCCCCTCGGCGTAGACCTGGATGAGCGACAGGATGTTTCTGTTCCTGACGGCCTCGTACAGAACCTGCAGCCTGGACGCAGCGTCAGCACATCGCTTCTGGGCGAAGCGCTTCTCCGTGTACTTCGCCGTGATGTAGTCCTTCCTCATCTGCCTGGAAACCAACAACCAACCATCACTTCTTACATTTGTTTTTCTCCACTAAGTTTCACTTTACCTTCATGAAAGTCTGAGTACAAAGAGTAAAACAGAGGAGGGAGGAGAAGGAGGTGTGTGGCTGTCACTCACATGTCACTGCTCGGATCAGGTTTGGTTACATCCTGCGCTGACAGGTCGGCCTCCATGATCTCGTTGAAGTTGGCATTTCCCACGTTCTTAGCCAACTAAAACACAACATCATCAACATCCTGAGCCACAAACAAAACACTCACATCCTCATGCTTTGTTTTTGTTCCACAAGCAGCTCTGACTCGTCTGTGTGGACACATTGAAACATCCAATACAACAATCCTGCTACATGTATTTACTCTGAAAATCTCTTTAAATGCTCCTCAGTGCAAAACACAGCAGATATATTGAGGTCCATGCTACTGGAAATTAATTTATAATTTCATTTTTAAATGTGGGTTTAAAAAGTGTATTTCTTAAATCAGTCTTTCTTAATTTTACATTTATAATTTATTTATGTATATATTTATGTTCATACTACGGAAAATGTTACATTTTTAAATAAATTACTAAAACACATGGTAAATTTTATAAATGTTAAATGATAAATTCTAAACAATTTAAACTAATAATTGTAGCATATTAATTAAATATACAGTATATTCAGTTACATGATGAAAAGCTACAAACTGAACTGGAAAAAACAAAAACAAAGATCTAAAATGAACTAGAAGGTGGAAAAACAGAAAAAAATATGATATTTCAAGAATTAAGTAATGATGTTTTGAGAAAAAGTTGTAATATTCTGAGAAAAAAAGGTGTAATATTTTGGTAAAAAATTAACAAGACAAAAGTCTTGATAATAAAGTCACAATATTACATTGAAAAGGTTTGAGAACAGAAAGTCAAATGAAAATGTGAACTTTCTTCTAAAAATACTTTTTTGTCGAAATATTTGGACTTTTTCTTGTAAATTTTCAATTTTAATCTTGAAATTAATAATTTTTTTCTCAAAATATTTTAACTTCATTGTTGAAATCTCCTTTTCTTTTTTTAAAATACATTTCTGACACTGTTGTAGAAAAACACAAATTAATAAAACATTTAAAAACCAACAAACACAAAACTCTTATTTTCTCTTCATCGCTCTGATTTCCGTTACTCATCTGGCGACAGTGAAGTGGACTCACCAGCAGCTCGGAGGTTCCCAGGACATCCAGGTCCAGACTCTGGATCCTGGAGTAGTGGACCCCCATCTCCCTGTGGATCCCCGAACACTCGATGCAGATCAGCACCCCGAGGTTGGTGGACAGCCAGGTGGGACCTGACGGGGACAAGCAAGATGGTGGTTGGTGGTTTTAGCTCTTTAGCCTATGTGACATCACAGGATCCTGTTCTTCATATTCAGAAGCTGAGGCCTTTAAAGATTTCTGTATTGATCGTTACTGGTGTCCTGATTTAGTGCCTGTATCTGAGGTATTTGAGGCTCTGATACAGACACAGATGGAGACCAGGTGGAGATTTCATTCATCAACACTTCACCCAACAAATCCAGCTGCTGACAGACGGCTCGGCTGAAACTGTGAACTTCTTGCAGAAGCGACTCTACAGTGAAACTCTACTGTAGTTTCTTCCTTCTGAAACTCATCTGACCGGCAGGACCAACAGCTGAGGAATGCACATGTCTCTGCAGCTCGAGTAAAAGTAAACACCAGGTAACAGGTGACCTCAGTCACTTCTTTAATCTATTAACAAGTTGTTATTGAGCTCTGACTTTAGCAGAACTGATGGTGTGTTCATTTAATTCATCACAAATTCCAACACTCATCATGTACTGTTGTCATTATTATTAGTAGTATTACATGTAGTAGTAGCAGTATTTATCATAAAACTAAAAATAGCAGTACAGTTACTACTAATAACAGTAGTAGTAATAGTAGTGGGAGTAGAAACAGTAGCAACACGAGCACTAACAATGGGAGATGCAGGTGTGCAATTAGCACCACTTGAAGTAGTAGTAGTAGTAGTTGTAGCAGTAATCTATGTAGCAGGAGTAGCAGTAGCTGTAGCAGCAGTAATGGTGGGAGTTGCAGGAGTAGCATTAGCAGTAATAGTAGCGACAGAAACAATGTGGAAATAATAGCAGTAGCAGGACTATCAAAGGCTAGTCACAGTAGTAGAAGTAGTACTGGCAGCAGCAGTAGCAGTAGTAGAAGCAGCAGCATTAATAGTACTAGTAATAGTAGTAGTAGAAAGTGTGGCAGTAGAAGCAGTAGCAACGGCATCAGCAACAGCAGTACTAGTAGTCCCCGTACTGGTAGTAAAGGCAGGTGGAGCAACCTGTAGCAATAAAAACATTTGCAGTAGCAGCAGTAGTAACAGTAGTAGCAACTGCTGTAGTAGAAGCAGCAGTAGTAGTGACAACAGAAGCCGCAGTACTACCAGCAGTAGTATTGCGACTGTGGCTCAGGAGGTAGAGCAGGTCGTCCACTAACCGGTTTGATTCTGGGCTCATACATTCTGCATGTCGAAGTGTCCTTGGGCAAGATACTGAACCCCAAATTGCTTCTGATGGCTGTGCCATTAGTGTGTGAATGGGTGAATGTGATTTGTAGTGTTAAAAGCACTTTAAAAGTGCTTTGAGTGGTCAGAAGACTAGAAAGGCGCTATACAAGTACAGTTCATGTACCATTTACTAACAGCAGTAGTAGAGTAGCAGTAGCAGTATTACTTACTAGCAGCTCCACAGTCGCAGCAGCTGTCGTTGCCGCTCATCCTCTTCACCTCTCCTACGATGGCTTTGGTCAGCTCCTGAACAATGTTGTTCTCTCCTTCATCTTGGTCTCCTTTAAACGCCATGTTCAACGCCTCCTCTTTACTGTTCTGCAGCACCGACACCCAGCTGAAAAACACAAAAACATTAGATTAGATATAGAAAAAAAAAAAGGAGGTCAGAGGCTGAACTGCAGGTCAAACTACTTACATCTGACACTCGGCTTCATCCTCAGCTTGGAAATGATAAGTTCTGTCGTCTGAGGGATGAAACAGAAAAGAAATGAGACACAAAGTAGTTCTGTATCGACATTAGATACATTTTTTCTAGGACAGGAGAGCGGGACGTGTCTGCAGCTTACGTGAGAACAGATCGAAGCTCTTCTTCTCGTCTGGGTTTCTCTTCACCTGACAGGTGAGCAGGTTGAGTTTGGCTGGAGGTCTGTTAGCCTGAGAGACAACGAGAGGACAGGAGGGTGAGACGGCAGCAAGAAGTCATACAGAACTTGACTAATATAGACATCCAAAGGCTCTTGGGACGGTAACGTAGGTCCTGTCCCCAACTTTGGCCCAAACTGAAATGTCTCAACAAATTTTCCATCAGATTGTAAATTCAGTATAATGTTCATTTTTACAACATTAAATCCATCATTACACCATGTTATATTAACCACTCTGCTGAGACTTTCTATTTTTAACAGGAATAATGTTTTCAGACTGTAAATACTGCCAGTAATTTCTTCTTTGCTGTACTCAGCAGCTGGTAGCCCCTTAGCAACTGCTTTCACTTTATAATTATCACCACATTATCGCAACGATCCGTGTATGTTTTGCCTGCCTTGTTATCTTAATAGAAAATCGCCCAATCTGGCAACATTTCTTGGGTGTAAATTTTCCACCCCAGATCCAGTTATTTTCAGTGTGTGGTGACAACCAATCAGGGGCCACCAGGAAAAGCCGAACATACCACACACATACCGCCACCGGGCGCAGAGAAGTCCGCCCTTCGGCACACAGACAAAGACTGTAGGCAGCGCTTTTTCATAGGTCATTGAAAGTTCTTGTAATTATGTATGATTTAGCAACAACTCACACACACACACACACACACACACACACACACACACACACACACACACACACACACAATACAACAATAAGAAAAAACATTTTTCATTGAAATATGTAGGTAGGTATTCATGGTAGCTGAAAATTGGTCAGGGAAAAAGGCAAAGTTGAACGCCTGACATGATTATTATTGTACTGATGGAATTAGTGCTGTGGAAATTGACATAATAATAATAATAATAATAATAGATTTTATTTATAGACGGTTTTTCAAGATACTCAAAGACACACAAGTTAAAAAAACATCATCAACTTTTTAAAAAAAAGACACTAAAAGCACAAAATAGTCCATTAATCATACACTAAAGCAGTTCTAAATAAATATACTAAATTAATAAAATTAAGTTTGTATCAACTGGGGAACAGCAGATATTGGATATAAAGGCCTGCTTCTCTGTCACTGAAGTAAATAAAGGCCCTGGACACTCCTTGGGAGTTTGTGATAATAATTAGCATGCTAACATGCTAATAAGATTGTGAACATTAAACCTGTGCAACATCAGCATTGTTACTTTGTGCGTGTTAAGCATGATGTTAGCATGTAGCTCGTTATTTCATGTTATTAAAGATTCTGAGAGCTGAAGCAGGAGAGAGGTTGAAAGTGAGCTCAGTGTGAGGATTAATAACGTTTTATATAAGTAACCCCCCCTCCCTCCCTCTTCATGATCTATCAGTGTCAGATTTAAATCAAAGCTCATCCTCTTCCCACCCTTCTCTCTGTTATCCTTTTTCTTATGCTCTTCCTTCTCCTCCTCTTTCTCTTCCTCTGCTTCTTGCTCTGTCCTGATCGGCCGTTTGACTCTTCGTGTAAAAACTTCAAAATGAAAAAAAACAGAAGAAGGAAAAAAATAATAAGAAGCTAAATAAAAAAAAATAAAATAAAATAAACGTTTCCCTGGCCGCCATATGGAGACTTTTTAGTGGACATGCAAGCAAGCAAGCAAGCAAAGTTTATTTATATAGAACCTTTCACAAACACCGGTCACAAAGTGCTTCACAATCAAAGAAATGAAATAAAATAAAATAAAATGCAATCAGAATAAATAAAAAACAAAGACACCAGATGAAATATACAAGGAGAGCAGATAAATTAAGATAAAATAGCACATACTACCCAAAAGCCTGTCTGAACAAATGGGTTTTTAGCTGCTTTTTAAAAGAGTCTACATTATCCAAGGACCTTAAGCTTGTTGGAGGACTATTCCAAAGTTCACGGGCTGCCGACTGGAAAGCATGATCTCCCCAGGTCTTAAAATGTGTACGAGGTACACTTAGAAAGCCCCGGGTGGAGGACCTAAGAGCTCGACTAGTGGTGTAGGGGTTCAGAAGGTCCGTAATGTACTGTGGAGCCATGTAGGGCTCTATAAGTTACTGGAAGCCACTGCAGTGAGATTAAAATAGGCCTAGCAGCAGCATTTTGGACACTTTTGTAAGCAGTGTATGGAAGATTTATTAAGGCAGGTAAAAAGAGAGTTACAGTAGTCCAAACGTGATGAAATAAAAGCATGTATTAACATCTCCATTTAATTTCTTGATACCACAGACCAGAGTTTGGCTGTTTTTCCAGTGAAAGAAACAAGATCGAGTTAGCGTCCTACCATGCGCATCAAAACTCAGGGATTGTTCGAAAATTACACCAAGATTGCGCAGACAAGACCGGGAAGATGAGGATAAGGCACCAAGGTTCTGCCTGATTGATGACTGAAGATTATAAGGGCCAAAGATCAGGACTTCCATGACATCCAATTCCTAATTGTGTTTAAACAGTTGTTAAGTACAGAAAGTTTGTGAAGCTCATTAAGTTTAAATGAAAAGTACAACTGGATGTCATCGGCGTACAAATGGTAGGAGATGTTCTTGAAACTGCTGATGATCTGTCCCAGTAGCAGCATGTATATGGAGAATAAAATAGGTCCCAAGACGGATCCCTGGGGGACACCGCATGACAAAGCTGCAGTGTCTGACACAAATTCACCTACAGAGACTGACAAAGATCTGTCTGTGAGATATGAGGAGAACCACTCCGATGCAGTCCCAGAGATGCCCACCAGGTGACATGCAGGAAGGAGGGTGGAGCTTCACATGCAGGAAAACCAATAAGAGAAGAGGATGTGGCATCTTACCGTGCCGTGGCAGATGGTCAATAAACCGTTCTTCACCGAGCACTTCCTCTTCTGCCACACCTTCCTCAGTCTGAGGCGGAGACACATTATTGATTATTTGTACCTCATGTGTACAAGTTCAACAAAGCTCATGCATCAGTACGACATCACCAACATATTAAAATAAAGTAAATGTTTGTTTGTTTGAAAGCTCTACAGAAAGTTATTTTCCTGAGGGATTCTGGGATATTGAGTTCACTCACCCCTCACTTCTCTTGTAGAGGACTCCGGAGCGTTCGGTGCCGTGAGCCTTGTTGCCCTGCAGCTGATGGAGGCTGTATCCTGCGTTCTGCTTGGCCTGAGCGTCCTGTGACGACACAAAGCCAACAGTAAACCTTCATATTTATACTCTATTTTTATTTTATTGGTGCGACATACGATAAGACAGTTGGACAGTGTCAGAACATAGAGACGTTAAGTTTCCAGTAAAACAGTTCGGGACATTAAACAGTGTGATGACAGTTAAGGTGTGACAGGCTGAGCTGTCGAGGTGTTAAACTGCCGTGATGTTTGTGAAAGTGTTTGGTTTGGTTGAGTATGTTAGAAGAACCAAATGTTAAAAGAACCAAACACAGGAGAGAGAGTAGTAATGAAATGGACAATAATAATAATAGTCATATACAGATACAGTACATGCATACTCTAAAGTAATGCTAGCGCCCCCTGGAGCAGTGGATCTATGGGGGCAGTTGTAGAGCCATTGCAGGGAGGGCATGTGGAGCGCTTCTGAAGTTAAAGGTGCAATAAGTAAGAATCAGAAATTCCTTCTCATTAGTGACACCGGTGGCCGTTAAGTGAGCTGCAGTCAGCATCCTGTCACGTGTGCTCGCACTCTGTCAGCGCGAGCGAGCAGCGGCGCTAACATTAGCCAGCTAAAACCTATTATATCACAATATATTTCACATGCTTTGCAGTAATGTTAGCTTAACTGTCCAACAGGAGGAAAGCCAGGGGGTTGGACATTAGCGGACTCCATTTCTAAGCTAATGTTAGCTAGTGTTGCACCCTGTTGGCGCTGTGGGGGGACGGGAGAGAGGCAGGGCACTCGGGAGCGCGCATAAATGTTACATCCTTTAGATTTTCCTGGCAAAACTGTCCCGAGTCCTTTACATAGAGATCAATCCACAGGGTGTTACAGGCAGCCGAGAAGGTCGGTGAAGGTCTCATTTTATTATTTCTTCACATTCTGTTAATAATTTTTGTTAATTTTTGAAAGTTTTAAACTAAAATTCTTACATAATTTTTACATATTGCACCTTTAAATAAACCTGATTCATGAAGGAACAATAATCAACAAAGAGTACAAGATTCAGGTGAGCAAGATTTATTCAGACAACAAAATAGTTTTGACGCAAAGAAAATAAAAAACGGTGATGCTCATCAATACACCAACAAAATCCTAAATATGACAAAGATTAACGTTATTCTTAGGTTTACAATCTTTGTGCCTTTTGTGTCTAAAACTCTGGCAGCATGTTAACATGCTCAAAATAACAACACTAACATGCTGATGTTTTTTCATTTCTTCCCTGTTAACGCTCTGCATTTAAAAGTTGATCTGAAGCTTGTATGAGGCTCCAGCAGTCTGAGTTCGTCATATCATGTGGATATCTGACACATTTGGATGCTGAAGCTTCATATTAGCTTCAGATAAACTTTTAAATACATTTTTGCACATAATTGTGGATTTTGTCCCCCATCACTTACATTGTACGTGCATTATGAAGGGATCTTCTAATGGTCAATATGAACAGGAGAAATGATTACAGCAAGAAAAACATGTTCACTGTTCATTTGGAGACCTAATTATTGTTTTAATAGAGAGACTTGTCCTTTAAACTCATTATATTCACTTATAAAAAGAATTGATGTCCCTTTGGGCAATTTAGCTGATAAATAAAACAAAATGAACATACAGAGAAACCCAAAGCCTGATGCAAAAGAAACATTTTCAGTGTAAGAATATGAGTACATATATTATTAAGTTTCTCACCTCTTTATGCTCAGACTGCAGCGAAGCCTTCAGCACGTCTCTGAGCTGAATCAGCTGTTTCCTCTCTCCATCCTGCGTCTGTTTAATCTGATGAACACACAGCAAGAGACGGTATTATAATAAAATAATATATATACAGAACCAGTCAAAGGTTTGGACACACCTTTCCGTTCCCCTGAATGAGAAAGTGTTTCCAAACTATAACATATTATTTTCATGCTGCACTGTACTAAACATCTTAGACTCTTCTCACCGCCGTCAGGTCTGTGGCCAGTTTCTCTACGGAGGGTTTCAGACTCTCCACGGCTTTCAGTCCGTCCTGGAAAAAACTGAACACACGACACCAGAAAAAACTTTAGTGGAAAATTAGAGGAGTTTTTGCACCAAAATAAATAAACACACTCTAAAAAAAATGTGCAAAATACATGATACACCAAACGATATACCGAAATAAACAAAAGACTAGAAAGCACAAATCTCTAAATGTTTATTAAATTAGTTCCACACCATCATCTGCTGAAGGAAATTCAATTTTGTGGAAACTTGAAACAAAATAAAACAATGTAGAATTACTTGATTACATGTTTATAGATTTGATACTCCATGTCCATGTTTCTTGTTTTATTACTATAACTTTGCCTCTAAAGTAAGTTTGACACTTGTATTTATTCGTTTATTCACAGATTTCAGACAAAATTATTAAAAGTTGGATATTTTCTTGCTGTTGATGTGAAGAAACTGAATGATAAATGGTGTCTGGTGGTTTCTGACTGAGATAAACATGCTTTTTAATGATTTTTAAATCATTTTTTGTAGAGTGACGTACTTGCACTGAGCGTGGAAATACTTGATGAGGTTCTGGAGAAAGTCGACGCCTTTCTTCACTTTGATCTCGTTCACTTTCAGGAGATACTGCAGAGAAAAACCAGAGAGAAGAACATTAATCTGCTCCTCCATGTAGAAGATCCTGAAGTTTCAAAATAAGAGCGGCTAAATGTTTTATCTGAATCTGAAGCTAATTAAGAAGAAATTTAAGGGAAATCAAGAAACATTAAGGCTTCAGTGTTTTTAATTTTACACATTTAAGAAAACATGAAACACTTTCTCTAACTTTTTCTATAGTTTTACACTGTAAAAAACACAAGAATCATGTGACCTCTGACCCCGTGGTGACCTTACTTCACACATCTGAAGCTGGAAGAGTCGTCTCTCCTTCTCCATCTCCTCGGCGATCTCTCCTCCGCTGAACTCGGTGCGAATCATCCCATGTTGCTTGGCGTGTTCCCGCTTCTCCTTCTCGATTTTAGCGCTGGAGAGGTCAAAGGTCAAGTTAAGACACTGAAAGATAAAGTACTACATCTTATAGTTCTAGACATGTGTGTAAAATGTTTTTTTTTTTTTTTTATTATATAGTTTAATTCCGGCAATAAATCTTCTGAAACATGACTTTGTCTAATAAAGTGTACGAACGTGACTAAAAAACTCCTGAAACAAACTGAAAACAGTAACAAATCCAAATATTACTTGAATTGTCTTTTTATTTTCTATCTTACAACACTGGAATTGTTTTTTATCTGTTTTCTTATTGTGTGATCACTTTGTGACTTGGGTTTTAAAAAGTGCTTTGTAAATAAAGATTAAGATCATTATTATTATTGTTATTATTATCATTAAAATCTGAGACAAGCTTAAAAAGGCTACGATAGAAGAGTGGAAAGGTACGGAAGTCAAGAGCGGCTGTGGTTGCAATAATTTATTCTTATCCATTATCTTGAGATGATTATCTTTAAAAAAAATAAATAAAAACAACAAAAAACAAAAGATTGTTTTTTCAGGATAACAAGATGATTAACTTGTTATCTTGAGAAAACGATATTTTGTTTTCTTGTGGAAAATATAAAAGTATTCAATTATCTCGAGAAATGTTGTTTTCCCGAGATAATAGTTATAATAGATAATAGATAGTTAACCTGTTATGTACAAGAAAACGACTCCCGTTATCCCATGAAAATTAAATTATTAGCTCATAATCATAACAAAAATAATCTATACATTTTTGCTGGGTAACTACGAATAAAAAACTACAAAAAACTACACACTAGAACAAAAGAGCTTCATCTGGATGTTCGGTGTCCACGTCATGAAGATTTGGGAACAATTTAGCAGTGTGTGGGTACTCTTTTGTCTCTTTTGTTCTTATAAAGTAAATATTTTGTTCTTTTAAAATAAAATTATTGCAACCACTGTCGTTCTTGGCTTCCATAGTAACAACAGAATACTTTGTGTAATCACTTATTAATTATTAGAGATCTTTTTTTGCAAGTTATCTGATCAAGAAAGACAAATTTAACATCAATCAAGCTGTACGTTGATGCAAAAAACAAAATCTGCAATTTTACTGTTTTCTTAAATAAATTTCAGGTTTCTGTCGTAATTTATTGTCCAGAGTTTTAAGAACTTGACACCTTTGAAAGTGGAATTACAGGTCGTTTCCTCTTTGGCAGATGTTTTACTATTTGAAAGAAGATAAAAAACATGTGTGTTTTATTATTATTCATATTTAAAGGGTCATGAAACTTACGAAACTCAAGCATGAAGCTTTCAGAAATAAAATGTAAACATGAACTCTTTCTAAGACTTTAACCAGCAGATGAAGTCGTCTGATTTAGTTCAGAAAGTGTGTGAAGTGTTTTCTTACAGCTTGGTCTCATAATCCTTCCAGGCCTTATCGAACGGCTTCTTCAGATCCTGACGAGACAAGAGACGTCACAAACCGTCATATAAGACTCTGACCAATCACATCAAAGCTCTGAATCACAACAACAAACAAAGACAGAGAGGACTTTGACCTGTGAGTAGCTCGGGAACTATTTCATGACGATAACACGGGGAGTGTGTGAGTTTCTATAAACTGATAAAAACACAGGTGGGAACTCAGATCTGAACTTTACTGCGCTGGACTTTGACAGCCGCAGAAAAAGAAAACAACGTGAAGACAAAAGCCAGCTTTCAACATTCATACGTTGTTTCCATCCACTCATGTTGTGTGACTATTAGGAGATAAACAGCTGGTAGCTCTGATTCTCCAGTCGGTGCCATTAAACCACTGAAGAAGAAGAGGACACAGCGAGATGATGTCATTAAAAGAGCTGCAGTCAAAGCTCAAACGATGGAAAACCGTGTGAATATATGACATTTCTGTCATGTATTCATTTGAGGAAGGTTAAAGTCTCCTCATCACTCTACACAGATCTGATGTTTTTGCCTCTTCAGTGACATTTAAGTCACATGATTCATGTACGTCATCATTTATTCAGTCTGTTTACGTTCGCTTTTTATCCACACAACTACTTTTACAGCTCAGACAACAGGAAACACTTTTTTGAGCTTTTTTTCCAATTTCCGTTGTTTCCACTCAGGTTGTTTTACGCGCAGACTTAACATGCAAATAAAAAACACACATATTCATACAAATCACTGACAAAAATCCAAAGATGCAGAGAAAAAAAATATTCACTTCATCATCATCGTCTATGACAGTAAACTGAACATCTTTGTGTTGTGGACGAAACAAGACATTTGATGATGTCATCATGGGCTTTGGGAATCAGTGATCGACATTTTTCACTATTTTTTGACATTCTACGGATCAAAAAACTGATCAATTAATTGAGAAAATAATCGACAGATTACCTGATAGTGAAAATAATCCTTAGTTGCAGCTCTACTGCAGATTCCCATAATTAATATTTCTCATCGGCATATTTGAAGCACGTTTTTATGATCATAAAGAAACAAACTAACTGGTAATTTTCTATTTTTTCAGTATCTTTGGGTTTTGGACTTTTGGTTAAACAAAACAAAACATTTGAAGTCGTCACCTTGGAGTCTGAGGAGGAGTAACGGCCATTTTTCTTTCTATTTTCTATATTCTGACACTCAACGACTCAGAACAGCAGATTAACCGATAATAAAATAAACCACATATCAGCACACTTTTATTTTAAACTGTCTGGTTGTGAGAAGCTTTCAGATTGACAAGAGGAAGTTGAACACAAACCCCTTTCACTCCTTTCAGGTCTCCCTTCAGCAGGCTGTCCAGAGGGAAAGTGATGATGTTGTTCATGTTCTGCAACTGTAAACAGGAAGTCAGGTTAAAATAGAAGCGAAGAGTCAAGAGCTGGAGTGTTATATAAGCTTCCTCTAATGTTCAAACAGGGAAACTCCGACTGTACTGAGTCCAGTAACGCTGCGTCATCGGCTCATAACAGTCAGATTCATGTGCGCAGGGTGTTCCGTCTCTCACCAGGTTTTTGAAGAGCGCCGCCAGCTCTTTGGTGAAAATGGCGAACTTGAGGAAGGCGGAGCCGACGTCGGCGTCCTCTCTGCTCACGCAGTTGTCCCCGAACTTCTCCATCGACTGGATGAACTGCTCCTCGTGTTCCACATGAGCTGCAACACACACACAGAAAGGCCGACGTGTCTTCAAGCTGTTATACTTTCAAATAAAAGCTTCATATTTAAAGTGCAGACGTGACATTTCACCCTCAGCTAGGAAGTAAATATGTGTGTTTCCTCCAAAATATTAAACAATCTGTCAGTAAGATGGATTTCCGAAAAAAATAAAAACAGTTTTAGTTTTGTTTTTTTGGCAACTAAGCGACACAAAACTTCAGAAGATGTGAAACCACGAGCTGCATTCACTCATCAAACAGCTGCTTCATGTTATGTTTTGCGGTGTGGATTAAGGGGTCAAAGGTCAGCGCGTTTAGACAGACAGTGAACTGTCAGTGAACTTTCACATGTTACTTTAACGACAGGATGATTTCTTTCATTTCTTCTTCTCTCTACTCCCAGACTGATTTTATTCCAAAAACCGCAGCACATGAAAGCTCGTCCGCATACTTTTGGCCACACACTGATTTTAAAGTATTGTTTCTGGTTCTCTCGCCAAGAACAAGTTCATGTTTATTATCAGATTTGAAGCAGAACTTTTTTTTCTTTTTATTGTTTTAATGTCGTGACACCGGTCTGAAGAACAGATCCTTGTGCCAAAAGTTATTTTAAATATCAATCAAACACAAGAAGTTTGGTTTGGTCTCTTGTTCCTCTCGGTGTCAGCAGACGGTTCAGCTGTGGAGGTCGGGCGTCTCTCCCTCGGCATGCTGGGACAGGAGAGCGGTATGACAGGAATGTTTGGGAGGTGAGACTCCACCTGCCTGAACACTAAACGCACCACCAGCTGGGTTCACGACTCCACCACGTTTTAAGTGACCTGACGTTTGTAACTGACACAAAGTTTCAGGGACTTAAATTCCAGTTTTCACTTGAGATGTGTTGATCCAGTTTTAACGCTATCTGCTAAATCTGATCAGTACTTATATTGATCTAAAAGACACAGCTGATCAGGGCGTTCTCAAGTTACAACCTGTAAATGAGACGATACAGAACTAAATTCATCCAAAATTATTATTATTGTGCAACAAATGCTCAATATACAGTAAAAAATAATCATATAAACAGCAGCAGGAGATACGGACGTTATTTACTTTATTTTAATCACTTATTTTATTGTATTTGTGTTGTAAAATATATATTACTCCTATCAATTTGTTCTTGTTTTTATCTACTTCATATGTTTTTTATTTCACTCTATTTTATGACTATTATTTAATATATTTTATCACATTTTCATATTTTTTATTTCTCATGTGCATTAGTCTCAAATTGTTTTACACTCTTTTTATCGTTTTGTCATCTGTGAAGCACTTTGAATCCCATTAACCTGTATAAAAAGGTGGTATACTAATAAAGTTTGATTGATTGATTGATTGATTGATAGATACACAGTGTTGATATGAACTCTTGAAGGTCCTGGTTGCAAACTGTTGACGTGAAGCGATCCTCTAGAGAGAAGATGTCTCACTCTGTTGGAGTTGTTGGAACTACAGAAACACTGATTGTACAGTGATGTGATGGAGTGGAGCTTCTTTCCTCACAGATGATCTTTAAGACGACTAATCGATTAATCTGATCGGCCCTGATATGGATCATTAGGATCAGCTCTAGTTGCATGTATGAGAACCATGTTGATGAGACATTCTGAGCCTTCATAAATATACTGACAGTGCAACAGGGCTGCAACTAATGCATATTTTCTTGATTAATCGATTAGTTGTTTGGTCTATAAAGTGTCAGAAACTAGTGAAAAATGTCGATCAGCTGTTTCCCAAAGCCTGAGACGACGCCCTCCAATGTCTTGTTTCATCCACAACACAAAGACATTCAGTTTACTGTCATAGAGGACCAAAGAAACCAGAAAATATTCACATTAAGAAGCTGGAATCAGAGAATCTGGACATTTTTTTTCCTTAAAAAATGACTCCAAACGATTAATTTAACAGTTGGAAGCTAATCAATTAATCAACTAATCGTTGCAGCTCTACAGTGCAACATGAAAAAGCTGATATTGATGATTCTTTGTCTCTCCTATTGTGAGTTTGAAGGACTACAGTTCCCATCATTCTTTGGGTGATGCAAACAGTGTTGCCACTGAGTCAGCAGTTATGTGGGCTTCATCTTTAGTCCTATTGTTGTATTGTTGTATTGTTGTTGTATTGTATTGTTGTTGTTGTTGTTTTTCAGCCTATATTTTTTGACATTTTGGAAAGTCAGACAACCATCACTGAATTTCTTTGATACTGAAAGAAACTTTTAAACATTAAGAACAACCGAAGAACACAAACTAAATGTTATGCAACACTTTCGTGTGTGACCAGAGTGAGTTAAAGGCAGACAGGAAGTGAGAGACAGTTTGTGGTGAGACATGTTAAATATTTTTGGACAGATTGAGGTGAAGCTGCTTCACTCACCAAGACCAGACGTGTTGATGGACTTCACCGACTTCTTGATCTTATACAGAACCGATCGGTCCACATCCAGAGCCTGAGGACGACAAACACACAGACTCTGTTTGATTCTTCATGTTTTATGATCACATTTAAATGACACCACCAGTGTTTTTGCACGTTGTAGCTGGAAACATACATTCACACATACTTTATCAGTTTTTTTTACTGATTATCTTCCTTCCTTTAATTTTAATTCGATGAAAATCAACCCACAGAGAAGTGAAACCTGCTGGTGATAGATAAGCTGTTTTTGTAAATGATGCCATGAAGCAGAAACTGGTTTGAAAACCATTGATATTTAGCCTACGAAAGGATAAAAGTGACAGTATTCTCTATTGTTTTTCTTCATTTAATTGTCTGATCAACATGCAGTGCTTTCCTGTCAATTCTCTGATGTCAGAGTGTCTTTGAACGCACCGATATTTTCTGAAAAAGGTCAAACTTTCTGCATTCATGCCGTCATCAAAGAATTTTAGAAAATATTTTTTTCTATAAACTGTAGTTTAAGTGGTGATAATCTAATTCTGAAAAGTAAAGTCGACTTAACTCTATGTAAGTTGATTTTCATAGAAATTATGGTGAATATTATATGTAAAATGATCAGAAGGGAAGTAAAAATAATTTTTATGGTATTTTTGACTTTATTTGATAGCAGAAAGAGATGAAACAGAAAGACAGAGGTGGTGATGAACACTGAGGTTACACGGTAACAGAAGTGAAATAGATACAACAGGACAGCTACAAAAAAATCAGGTGAATAAAATTAGACCTGCCAACTTAAGAATATGTCTGTAATGTTTATTTTAATATCACAAACCACAGCATTTAGAGCTCGAGCTAGTGTGCACCGCCTGTCAAACCTGACCAATGACCTTTATACAAAAATACACATGAAATGAAACAACATGCAAAAAATGATGTGAACCTGACACTGAGACCAGCCGGTTACCAGCCGGGATCCTCAGCAAACCCAAGACATGTTTTAATCAATATAAACTAATGTGAATAAATGGTTACTCGTATATATTTGACTCGTAGCCTTTTTTACACAACAACACAAGACTAAAACTGAATAAAAAGTCACCGTTCAAAACAACAACTATGAAGAAATGAACAAATAAAAATAGTAAATAAAAATGTGAAAGACAAATGAACTAATGAGTGTTTAAAGGAGCTGCAGCATCTGTGGCGTCACACACTGCAGCTCCTGATTGGTCAAACAGTCTCCTCCCGCAGCCAATCATATCTCTTGTTCAGAAGTTGATTTGTCGCTCTGCCGTTAATAAGAAGCGTCTTAAATCAGTAATTTAATCAATGCTATCTGATTAAATTCATCTACAATCTACTGAGAATGAGACGAGAAGCAGCAACAAATTGCACACGTTTATGAAAAAGCTAAGCTAACGTAGCATCTTTCCTGTTCCTATCAGTCAGTTCAGGATTAATGTCGGCAGTCAAACATCTAAATCTTCCTCTAGCTGTTGACTAAATAAATATCACCATGATATCTCATGTTTGAGCTTCTCCTCTCAACATAAACCCACACAGTGAACAGCTAGCTGTGCTAATGCTAATGCTAATGCTAATGCTAATGCTAATGCTAATGCTAATGCTAGGTGAGCAGGCAGGAATCTTCTGTTCAAACAAGAGCCAGTCTGTTGTTTCACTGCAGAGGAACACTAACCTGTAACCATAGTAACTAGACTGCAAAGATTGACACAGCTGTAACCATGGTAACTGGACAACAACAAAGATGGACACAGCTGTGACCATGGTAACTGGACAACAACAAAGTAGGACACAGCTGTAACCATGGTGACTGGACAACAATAAAGATGGACACAGCTGGAGCCTCAAAAATGTTTAGAAGGTTAAAAATGCAAAAAAAATGTTTTTGTAACTAAAACTAATAAACATTTTCATCGAGAGACTAAAACTGAATCAAAACCAAATGCTTAAGTCTTCAACTTCACACAACAACACTAAAAGTTTCCTGTTTTATGTTGAACATTTTGACAGTAACATCATATTCCAGCTGTTAACTTCTGCTGCTGCCTTTCATAAATCATAATTTGGCAAAGTAGTTAAATCTGATAATGTGTCATTGTCCTGCAGGCCGAGCAGAGATACTGAACAGTAAACAGTTTGTCACAGACATACAAACAAATCTAAAAGCAACTTTATTGAAATGACAAGATCACACTGATAAAAGCCTTCTATGTACAGTCACTGTTTGTGTCCTTAATGTGCCCGCATGTAAAGTTTGTTGAGCCTCATCTGATTAAGTGAAATCATGCAAATCCGACTGTAGTTCAGCTGATACAAACAAAAAACAGAGACTGGAGGAGTCTGCTCCTGCTTGTCTTCCTGAGTTTATTCACTGGAGTTAAAACATCAGAGGAGCTCGACTTCCAACTAAACAGAAGTTATGAGGAATGAAGAACTTGTTAATTAGATACAGCGCCGTCTGCTCCGTCATCACTTCTCTAACTGAATTCTTTTCTATTCAAACTAATTTAACTCAATTATTTTTTCTCATAAAGGCCGCGCCCGACACTGCAACAAAACATACAGGAAAGACGGATGTGAACGGGCCTGAAACTAAAAACCCGAAATATTGAAAAACGGCTGTTATAATTTCCTAGAGCTACTGTACCTGAACGCCTCCTGTGGAGACACAAGATGCAGTCAGACCAGAATCTACTTGGTGAAACTTACTCGCATGTTGTGGCCCAAAGCGGACGGGACAGGAAGTAGCGTGTGTAGAGTTGTAAACATATACTGCAGAAGCTAATAACACCAGTCGAAAAGAATCTACAACGTTTTACTGTAAATCAGCATCTCTTCTTCTCTTTTATGTTTTGCATTATTTCACTCTGCAGTCATAAAACAAGAACATAAAAGATATTTTCTGAATACCTGGTCATCTTTCAAGCTAACATTTCCCGTTTACAACTTATTCAAAACGCTGCTGCCCGGTTATAAACAAGGTCCAAGAAACGAGACCACATCACCTCTATCCTCGCATCCTTCCAATGGCTCCCCGTTCATTTCAGGATCAACTTCAAAATCCTTCTAACGGTCTACAAATCTCTCCATGGTCTCTCCCCTACATACTGTATATCTAAGAACTTCTCAGCACCGCCAGACCCCTCAGATCCTCCCACCGTGGCGTGTTGGCTGCGGCCCGTCAGAAACAAAGGCTTTTTCTGTAGTCACCTCTCAGCTCTGGAATAACCTGCCAGAGGCCATTAGACAGACTGAATCTGTTGGTGTTTTTAATATGCACCTCAACCTCTTAACATCCACTGGGTTGCCGGCGACCTGCTTAAGCTTAGGACGTTTTGGAGAGGTTCGGAGACACCAGTGACATCACAAACTAAAAACTCACTCCCCTTAGGTTTGGCCTTGAGGTCTGGAATTTTATACAGGTGCGGCTGACAAGATGTAGAAGGTATGTGGTGATTTGCATAGTTCTGGCATAAAGCGTGTCCTAGTTATTGTTATTCAAATATGACTCATTACAGACGAGGACCAAGAACACTTTTCTGAGCCAGATTTGAACTGATGTAGTTTTGATTTTGTTTTAGCCACATGCTAAACAAGCACATTTCCAGAAACTAGAGGATGTTACTTTTCAAATGAAGCCTAATACACAAACAGTTCTCTGTTATAAGCTTTTCCATTTGGGTATGCCAAATAATTCCAAAAAAACGGTGGATGTTCAGAGGCTACGACCCACTTAAGACCAACAACATCTGTTATGCACATACAGCATATGTCTTTATGCTTGTATGTGTAAACATATGTCTTTCTTTGTGAAGCATGTTGGTGCAAAACCTGTTTCCTTTTTTAAAGAGCTGTAGAAATTAAATAAATTTGAAACTTGAAACTCCAACTTCTCTCAAACCAGCTGGACATCAGAGAACCTCGTGATTTCAAGAGTCAAAGTTCATCCCGATTGAAGTGAAGGAGGTGCTCAATTCAGAAGTGTCTCGCCCTGTTCCAAACAGACATGAATGGGGAGCAAATTTCACTGTGACTGCATCAACAGAGCTGCTGCTAACATGCAGGCGTGTTATTTCATCTCTGCTCTGCACACTGTCAGAGCTGCTTTATCAGCTCCACCTCAGTGTTTCATGCAGCCGCTGTGAGTCACAGCTCATTGACTCAGTGCATGAAACATGCAGAAAGTCCGGATGCTCAGTTATTGTTTTACTGACTGAACAATTTTCACAAACCGAGGCTGGTTGACATCCGTCCTAGAAGCTACACGCTGAGCTGGTTTTCAGAATCTGGAATGAAATGAAAAGGAACAGTTTTCCTCTTCCTCTGATGGCAGAAAACCAGCCTGACACGAAGACAAGGCCGACTCTCTCAGTGAGGAGTCAATGTAGAAACCAAAATACAAATGCAAACCAGTCGCAGACTTTTTAGTCACTCCTGCATCCAGACCTATAGTCCAAAATCCACAAAGATATTCAGTTTACAATCATGTAAAACTGAGAAAAGCAGAAAATTCTCATGCAGCAGAAACTGACACAAGAGAATAATTATTAAAAAATTTCACCTTTAGTTCCTGGAAATCTTTCTAAGACCTCCATAAATCCTCAATCACCACCTGAAAATCCTTAAAGGAGGCCTGGAAACCCTGGAGCGACACTTAAAACCCCCTAAAGGTCCGCTGGAACACAACCCTACATACAGTAGAGAGAGAGAGATCTGAAAATGTTTTATCGGCTGATGATCAGTCTATCTAGATAGATGCATACAGACAAGATAGATACTTAAGATGTTTCGATTCTTATCCATAATTCAACACCATCAGATAGGTGTCTGATTGTCCCAAATTTATTCTGGAGCTTGACAATGACCCAAAACATCCAGCCAGAGTCATAAAGAACTATCTGCAGCAACAAGAAGAACAAGGAGTCATGCAACAGATAGTTTGGCCCCCACAGAGCCCTGATCTCAACACCATGGAGTCAGTCTGGGATTAACATGAAGAGACAGACGCAACTAAGACGCCGAAATCCACAGAAGAACTGTGGAAACTTCTCCAAGATGCAGGAACAGCCGACCTGCCAACCTGAAAAACTCTGTGCAGGTGTACCGAGGAGTCTGGTGTCTCCCCGTCCTCCAAAATCCTCCTCCCACAAATCACCTTTTTTTTGGGCCTCTTTTCAAGAACCAAACAGCCTCCTCGAGGACATTGGAAAAACCATTTGGAGGACTTTAAAACCTTGATACACCATTCTAGAAACCACTCAAGAAGACACAAGTTCCTCAAAGACACCTGAAACCCTCACCTGACTTTCAGATCGCTCCCAACAGCTCTGATCATTTTCAGGTCTGGTGTTGTGCAACAACAAAATTTTTGAAGAAAGCTGAACTTCCTCAGTGACTCATGAAAAATACAAGAACCTAAAAACTTAAAATTTTACAGATCACATGATTAATCTACAATGATAATGACTGTTGGCCGCAGCTCAAATTGCGCAAAACAATACTTCTCTCTAAGTATCACACTACAATTATTGCAATAATCATGAAAGTTTCCTAAAATCCTACTTTTAGCGCTAAAATATAGTTGAATGACGTCACACCATGATCACCTTGGAATTTATTCACTGTACAATGATCTGTATGTTGCAGCTTTGTTGGACTGCATAAGAAATAACAGTTTCAACACTGTGAACAAAAGCAGGTTGTTCAAAGTTCAAGACAGTGTCTCTTAGATCCTATATACACTTATTTATAAGCACACAGAGCATAATAACAGGTAGCTGATACTGTATACTTAAAGGCAGAGCTGAAGCTAACCAGAGAGGAAGAACACGAGCAATCTTGACACTTATAAGACTGAACACCAGTAAGTTAGCCACACTTCAGTGGCTTGATGACTAAGTGTTAATGTATTAAGTCATGTCTAGAGTAGCCAGAGCTGGACAGACAGGAGACTGGTTCTCTGGTTATTCTGCATCTGTGTGACCAGTACTGAACAAAATCAAACTGGGCAGAGAATAAGCAGGTTCTCTCAGGAAAGTAAAAACTTTTAAAAATGTAGCTGAAGAGAAAGGATTTCCTCTGTTTACTGTAATAACACTGATGTCTGACAATGAACAACGAGGTGATTTTACCCAACATGTGAAGCCAACATGATACACTGAGCCTAATTTTTACAAAGGGTTTTGATGTTGATGTTTTATGTGTTTTACAGGTTCCAGTTTCTGATCACACTTGTGTCTTTTTCAATGTTTCTCTCTGTACTCAAAGTGTTCAGATCCTTATCGCTGTATTGACACAACTGCTGGCTGTGTTTATCTTATATACTTGACTCATGTAGTACAAATTCTGATTCCCTTAATCATCTCAAAGACAATCTGAATAGTACCTTACTCATAATGCTCGACTACTCTTACAACCAGAAAACACACTTGGATGAAATCAGTGCCATAGTTTTCAGATGACACTTAAACAGATTTGTAGAAAGCTTGAGCACAGGTGGCGCATGACAAAACAAGGGATTTTTCGCCTTGCCTGAGTTAAGAGTTTTAAGAGGTATAAACGTGCACTTTCAGCTGCTAGGACAGCATATTTCTTTCACTTTATTAACATTAATAAAAATAATCCACGGTTCCTGCTTGATACTGTTGCTAAACTCACACAGAACATCCCTGCCAATAGCTCTTCACTCAGTGCTGATGCTTTTCTGAAATTCTTCACAAATAAGACTCAATTAGAGATAACGTCACTGGTCCAAACTCCTCTCAGAATGACAGCTATGAACTCTCCAACGCTTTGATGGCTGCAGGCACTGTGACTCGGCACTCTTTCACAGTTTGAAATAATTTCCCCTGAGGCCTTTACCAGCCTGGTAGCTGCTTCCAAACCTACAACCTGCATATTAGACCCAATACTGTCTAATCTTTTTAAGGAACTGTCTCCTGTTTTAAACAGTCCTATTCTTGATCTTATTAATAAGTTGATTTCCATGGGCTCTGTGCCCTCAGCTTTTAAAACTGCCGTTATTAAACTGCTGCTTAAAAAACCTAATATTGATCCACTGATTCTGAACCATTATAGACCAATTTCCAATCTTCCTTTTGTGTCGAAATTACTTAAGAAGGCTGTCGCTGATCATCAACAATCTTTTTGATATATTTCAATCTGGCTTTCGGTCTCATCATTCTACTGAAACTGCCTTGACCAGAATAATCAATGATCTACTAATTATTGTTGATTCTGACTTAACATTGTTGTTGCTGCTTGTTGACTTGAGTGCAGCTTTCTACAACGTGGACCACTACATACATCTAGGCCACTCGTAGAAGCATATTGGTATCCAGGAGACGCTGCTCTCATGTATTCATTCATATTCATCAAACAGAACTCAACATGTAAATTACAACAATACAATCTCTGAATATTCTGAAGTTTAGTTTGGTGTACCCCAGGGATCAGTCCTTGGCCCTATGCTCTTTTCTATCTATATGCTTCCCCTTGGTGACATCATTTGCAAATATGGTATTAATTTTCATTTATACGCTGACGATACACAACTATATGTACCTGTAAAACCAAATGACCCTTCCCAGCTCCTTAATTTAGAGGCTTGTTTATCAGAAATAAAAAAATGGATGGGTATGAACTATTTGTGGTTAAATGCTGATAAAATAGAGTTATTAATTGTTGGACATACAACTACAACATATGGGCATTTATATGAGAACTTGAGTGTTAACATTGATGGCTGTATTACTTCTGAAAGTTCGACTCATCAAAAATCTCGGAGTGATTTTTGTTTCTCATCTGACCTTCCAGTTTCATATCAAAGCTATAACCAAGACAGCATTTTTTCATCTTAGTAATATGGCCAAAATCCAACCTATTCTATCAATGTGTGATGCTGAAACCTAAATCTATGCATTTGTATCTTCCAGACTTGATTATTGTAACGTCCTTTTCACTGGTCTTCCTAGTTGTGCTGCTAGAAGCTTGTTCAGATTGCTGCCGCCAGAATCTGGACAAAAACTAGAAATTTGACCATATACAGTAACATCCATTCTGGCCTCTCTTCACTGGTTACCAGTGGAAGCTAGAGCTGATTTTAAGGTTCCCATTTTAGCTTTTATGACATTGCGTGGACGTGCATCACCTTACCTATCTAAACTAATTACACTATATACACCGACACGCCCTGTTTGCCCTATCGATGCTGCTCTCCTGGTCCTTCCTTCAGTTAACAAAAAATCAGCTGGTTTCAGAGGATTTAACTCTTATCTCTGGAATGACTTTCCTTTACGTGTTAAAGAAGCACGTTCAGCTGAAATCTTTAAATCAAGACTGGAAACATACCTTCATTACAGCCTCCCCATAAACTCAGTCGGGTCCATCACCTTTTAACATCCCTTAAGCAACCATATTAAAAAATATAGCTGTTTTAACTCAATTTTCATTATTTTATTTGCTTGCTGTATGTTGATTCCTGTGTATTCTCTTTAATTCTAACGTGTTTTTGGATCATGCTGCATGGTGATTCTGCACTTTAAATAAAACTGATTGATTAATTGATAGATGTCGTAAAGATTCACAGAGCAGCTTCAACTCCTCTCACATGGTGGCTCACTGCAGACAGACATGTTGGAACAAGACTGAAGCACAGACGAGTGTTAAAACTGAACATGACTGAGAAGAAGAAGAAGAAGAAGAAGAAGAAGAAGAAGAAGTGGAAGGAAGGAAGAAAGGAAGGAAGGAAGAAAATGACAAATGTGGAGATAAGAGGAAATTTTAAAATAAAGAAACTAAGAAAAAGAGGTGAAGCAGAGAGGATTTAGCAGAGATGAAAGGATAACTCTGAGACACTGTGAAGGAGATGGAGGGAGAAACCGAGTGAGACCAGTCGTGTTGGGACTCGAACAGACGGGTGAGGCTCCTTCATCGCCTCGGGTCTCCTCCCAGCATGCAACAGGAGGAGGAGGACACAATAAGCTGTCCGGGCCTGTGCTTTCTACCATCTATTCAAAACACTTTACCAGGCCTGTCATTAAAATATTCTATGCAAGTGTAGAAAAATGTATTTGATTGTTCTCAAAGGTGTAGTAATACTGAACATATACCTGACTACACTTAAGTGTACTTGACTGTGCTATTTTGAGACACTATTAAAGATCAGGTTCACATTTTTTATAGTGGGTCTTTAAATAACAGTCAGGTGTTCATATGAACACTAAAAAGGTTTTCCTCGCTGTAATCATTCCTCCTGTTCACACTAGCTATTAGAAGATCCCCTTCAAATGTGTATTATTATTATTTTTATAATTATTATTATTATTATTATTACTACAGATTCATGTTTGTCTGTTCAAAGCTTCACTCTGTATCTCATTTCTTCTCGTGCTGCTTTATCCTCTGACCAGTGGTGGAAAGTAACTAAGTACATCTATCAAACACTGTACTTAAGTACAATTTTGAGGTACTTGTACTATACTTGAGTATTTCCATGTGATGCTACTTTATACTTCCACTCCACTACATTTCAGAGGGAAATATTGTACTTTCTACTCCACCACATTTATTTGACAGCTTTAGTTACTTTTCAGATGAAGATTTGACACAATGGATAATATAACAAGCTTTTAAAATACAACACATTGTTAAAGATGAAACCAGTGGTTTCCAACCTTTTTGGCTTTTGACGTCTTACAAAAAGCAGTGTGTAGTCGGGGTCACATTTCACATGTCTATGAGTTGTTAACAGCTCCACCAAATAGTGATTTTTCCCTCTAAACTTCTCACATGCTTTCATTTCAATAAATGTTCAAATGATCCAATATTTCAGCAAAAATCAAAGATTAGAGAAAAAGTCCAAAAACTGAAAACAGATTTGTGTATCAGAACTTTGTTTTTTCTTCTTTCCTCTCCCATTAATCATCTCACGACCCCTCAGATTTATCTGCTGACCCTTTGGAGTAAAGTAGTTGAAACTAGCTCCACCTCCAGCAGCTACAACAGTAACATGCTGCTCTAACACTGATGCTTCTGTATTAATAATCTAATGATGTCATATATAATAATATATCAGTCAGAGGAACCAAACCACTACTTTTACTGCAATACTTTAACTACATCAAGCTCATAATACTTAAGTACTTTTACTGTAGTAGGATTTTTCATGCAGGACTTTTACTTGTAATGGAGTATTTCTACATTGTTGTATTGGTACTTTTACTTTAGTAAAAGATCTGAGTACTTCTTCCATCACTGCTTCTGAACTTTGACCTTTTAACTACTGGTTCCTCCTATCAGGACGTTAGAAAATATGCTTCATCATCATCGCTGTATTGCAAAACAAAGGAGCTCAAAACTCTTTCAAAATGTTCAAGAGCAGCTGTTACACCATGAGGAAGTATCTCTCTCTGTTCCTCTTTTTTCAGTGAAAAACGGACACATTTTTCTAGTTTGAAATGTGTTGAGATGGACATTATCTATATTTTTATGAACAGAAACTCATTGTACAGCTTGTTTTCTATCTACAGGAGCAAGATTTATGGTCTCAGCAGCCTGACAAACACTTGAATCCATAGTTTGCATAACAGGAAGTAGTCACAACCCAGCATAAGTTTAAGGAAAAGCAGAATTTAAAGCCAGCAGAGTAAAACAATGCCTTTGGTGTATACAATTTGTGTGACATTGCAGTTTTCAGGCCTCACTCTGGTCAGTGGAAGCCTGTTTAACACCTTTATTTATCACAGCACTACTGGTGACAGTCTGAATGCAGTTTATTTCCCTCTCTGTGTGCTTTCTTACCTCCTCCAGAGCTGCCACTGTGTTCCTACAGTGGGACATCCGAGTGGTGAAGCTGGAGGTGGTTGGAGCTTTGTAGTCCTCATTAGTCTCTGAAATAAACTCTGTGACACTGATCAGCTCCGGCATGATGAGCTCTAAACAAAACAAACTGTCCTAATGTAGAAAACCCCGTAAAAAAAAAAAAAAGTAAATACTATACTGTCTGATCCGCAACCTCAGGTACAAAAACACCTGTGAAGTAATCCAAAGTGTCAGAAACTACAGATCCGCTCCTGTGTGCAGAGATCAATTCTCCTCATCGCTCAAGTGTTAAATCAGATTTTAAATCCTCTCCGGGTGACATAGTAAAGTTGTATTTCCATGTTTTTGTTCCGCAGAGGTGAGGCCCGTCACATTCCTCCGTCCTGCTGCTGCTGCTGCTGCAACCACCTGAGGAAGCTGCTGAGAGAGGCGGGGCGAACAGAGCACTCACTCTGCTGCTGTTTCCAGGCACCAGAGTGAACTCACACACGTGTTTTTAGGCAACGCCCTTAATTCAATTAAACTTTATTGTGTTTGAAGTTGCTTACAACATTTTCAGGGGTGTTGTTAAAGGTGCACTATGTAGGATTTGGCCAGAATTTTAGTTTAAAACATTCAAAATTTAACTAAAATTAGTTTTGACAGTCAAGGGCAATAGTGAGTCACTGTAGCGTCCAGTTTGCCTTCAATCCGAGGATGAAGAAGCAGCACTGCCCCCCCAAGCTGGTAGTTCCAGGTCTGAAAAGTGAAGCCAATGTGGACGTGCATTAAACCTGCATTCTCTATAGTCGCTGGCAGGGGGCGACTTCACTGGCTCCAGGAAGAAGTCAATTATCTATGAGAAAGTGACCCTATTTCTCACTTGATTGTATTGTTACCTCAGTAAACAGTTTCCTAATGAGTTTATGGTCTCAATCGCTAGTTTAAAGTCTTCCTCAATACAGCATGATGTTCATTTTGTAAATTATGGTCCCATTTAGAGTGAAATGGACAATAAAGCAGTGTATGCTTTAGGGCGTGGCTACTTTGTGATTGACAAGTTGCTACCACGGCGTTGCGTGAGGTGCTGCAGTTGGACCCTCCTCAGCTCCACGCTCTCGTCCAAATATGGTTACCACTCATCACTTCCGGCTCCAAAAACCAAGATGGTGACGGTCAAAATGCCAAACTCAAGGCTTTAAAACGGGTGTTTTCTGGTGATATGCTGCCCTCTATTTGTTTGATGCAGGTGGCCAAATCTTTTAATTTAAAATATTATGCATGTTTGTAAAAAAACAATGGATTGTAATTCTTTATTTTACAGGTCCCTTAATTTTGTACAATTTTCCTATATAATTTGCAGGTATTTAATGGTTAATTTTTAGGACATTTTACAGACGGTGGTAGAATTTGGTACAATTTATTAAAAAAGTGTTAAGTTGGTTTATTTAGTGACTCACATTTGGTTTCATAGCTATATACACTGCAAAAACTTCCCACTTGAAACATTACAAAATGTTCTTTGAACTAGTGAAATTTGATCATTTCAAGCAAGAAAATCTGCCAATGGGGTAATAAGTTTTCTTGAAACTATCATAAAAATATAGCCGCTATCCAACATGATGTAACCTGAAAACTAGTTTTTGAAAAGACTGAGATTTGAACCTGTTTGGCTTCATATAAGAAATCATAAATTCAAGTTAAAGATCTTTGAATCTAGATTATTTATCTTCAAAGTCACCTCAGTTTATGAGTTTATGAGTTGTGACGTGTCTTAATCAGCAGGCTACCAGGGTCTTCCTTTTAAATGGGCTCACTTTAGGAAATAATATCTTTAAACACTTTAGCAGAGGTCTGATTTTTGAAATGAGGAAAGCTGTCTTGTTTTCTCATAATGGAGATGTAGGATATTGCGTGATAACGGTGCAATCCACTTGTCAGACTTGTTTCCTGTCAGTTTGAGTGGAAAAAATAGACTGAACACCTCACTAAGACACATTAAGACCAGCTTGATAAGGTTTGATCATCCTTAAAATAAGATATTATAACTTTCCTGAATTTCCTATATAATTTAAATAGTATTTATATAATATTAGTTTTTTTTCAATAAAAGTAGCTGTTGTGTACCTGTTAATTCTCAGCACATTTCTTTTAAAGGGTTATGTAATTTGGTAGTATACAGGAAATGTGCTCATTATAGTGTTTTCAAGAAACAACCTAATATACTGATATATTGTTATAAACACAAAACTACGCACTGAAAACTACATATTTTATGTCAGTTAAAGGATTATTAATAATCAGATTTATTAAGATTTTTTTGCAAATGAACAACTGTTTATTAACCCAAATACAATTAATAGGCACTTACTAACTAAACCAACTTAACACTTGTTCTGTTTTTTCTTAAAATTCGCACCAAACATTCTGTAAAAGGCCTAAAAATTAACCATTAAATACCAGCAAATAACTCCGAACTCCAAATTTCCAGGAAATTTGTATAAAATGAACAGACCTGTAAAATAAAGTGTTACCAAATGGACTTTTAGCATATTATCGATGCATAAGTAGTGCAACAAAAGATAACTTAAAGTATATATCTAGAAATTTTCAATATTTTTCTTAATGTCAAACAAATCTCATGTTTGGATCCAAACCAACAATGAACTGATCTACTAACAAGTATTGTGTGTGTATCCAAAGTCTGATATATCTTATTCCTCTGTGCCGTGGACCATTGTTGTCCAAAAACTATTAAAAACACAGCTGTACTGGGTGACATGTTCCTTCATTATGAAGAGTTTGGTCATGTTAGTTTGTTTAGAAACGGCTCCAAAGACTAATAACAGTGATCACGTTTTCAGTCTCTGGAGAGTAGTTCTGTGTAAGGCAGACGTCACTGAGCATGTGCAGGAATGCAGTTTAGTTTACAGCTTCACTAGCTTGTTGTGCTACATATCACAACCTCTTAACTTTGTATTAAACTTCTTTGAGAAATTAACAACATCGGGTTCACAGTCTGATCAATATCAGAAAAGCATGAAAAAATTGAATAGATTGTTCACTGTAAAGAGAACCAGTGAGACAGTGAAAACGTGATCGCTGTTATTAGTATTTGGAGCCGTTTCTAAACAAACTAACATGACCAAACTCTTCATAATGAAGGAACATGTCACCCAGTGCAGCGATGTGACTCACTGATGTGGTTTTAATAGTTTTTGGACAACAACGGAGGTCTACAGCACAGAGGAATAAGATATATCAGGCTTTGGATACACACACAATACTTGTTAGTAGATCAGTTCATTGTTGGTTTGGATCCAAACATGAGATTTGTTGACAATAAGAAAAATATAGAAAATTGCCAGAATTAGATTATCAGAAAACTTAGGACTTGGAGTGGATGTCATTGCAGACATGTTGTGACAGTGCAGAGAGCACATTTTCTCTCTCTGTGTTTTTCAGAATGAGTGGTTTAAAGGTTATATTAGGTAGTTTTTGTTTGTTTGTTTAACAATGTCACTTTCACAGTTACAGTATTTCACAGAGCCTAAACCCCTTGTGGGTGGTTGAAGCTCAACGAGGGCCTTGGCCTAACTCGTGTATGTTAGCTTGAGGAGGAAAAACTTCCACAGGACAAAACAAGTATTTATTCCACAGTTTATAGTATCTTCTTACAGGAGTATTCAAAGCCAAGTTCTCCTAATCAGCAAACTGTACTATGGTAAGAAAACCGCTTGGCTCGGTCCTTACTAGAGCCTCAACTCTGCCAAACCACAGGTTCACCCCAAGCGGCAACCTCTGGGGCTGTAAAATGAAGCCAATGCAGAAGTGCCAAAAACTGCAGTTCCTTGAATGGCCACTTGAGGCTCCAAAAGTGAGTCAATCCCCATAGACCCTCATGTTAAAATGCCCAACTTTACAGCAGAAATAAACATGTTTACAGCCTGGTACAAAAAATGGTTTTGGTCTCTACAGCTAATTTCTCCTTTCATGACAACTGTACAGGGGGTGAATTTCTTTATAACTCACCCGTTTAAATTTTATTAAGCCGTAAAGTTATGCTTAATGAAGGACATGGCTGCTTTGAGTGACAGGTCCGCCAGCCGCTAGGTGGCTTGTTTCAGCCATTCGGCCCACCTCTTTGCCCATTTTTGATTGGCTGGGAGTTAGGCAGCGTCTCGCACTGCCAAGATGGCGACGGCCGGAGCGGCTCACTTTGAGCTTCAAAACCGCTCTTCAGAAACCAGCTTATGACGTCATGGTAACTACGTCCATATTTTTATACAGTCTATGGTTCACCCTAGTAAAACACAAGGGACCTGTATCTCTTAAAGTGACGGTAACCTACTTCACTGTCACTATCACACTTACATCAACATCAACTAAATCAAATGATTATTAGCTGAACTTTAACAAATTACTATTAATTAACTTATTCAATGACTTATACGTAATCTCAATTTACATGAGCTGTTTAACAAAATATAGACTCCGTTTATTTACTGAACTAAACATACAAAAATGAAACTTGGCTCCTACACCCCTTAAAGCTCCATCATGGTCCAGTTCATGTGTTGCAGGCATCACTCAAGACATGTAAATAATAAACCCCAGAAGTTATTCAAATCAGGGCAATCAAAGCATGATAAATAATACATTAAATGTTCATTGCAATCGGGCAAAATGGGGATTCTACAGTGTAATACCTGTAATTCACCTTTAAAGGAGTTTAATTTCTCAACTACAAACATTTTGCTGACCATTTGCATTCATTCCAATTTGAAAAGTCTGTATTGCATTATGTTACAATAATGTAACTTGGACAAAATGAATGCAGACTTCCATCAATCTGTAAATCAATCAGTCAAACTTGACTGACAACTATTTGTCTGAAAAAGACAACTAGTTGTGCAGAAAACCTTACAAAAATAAAAACACAAGTTTAACAGTTTAAAAGTAAAAGACATTATATTAAATATTTAGAATTTGGGTGTTGACTGCGTTTATATTAATTTCT
Organism: Thunnus maccoyii; assembly: GCF_910596095.1. Classification (NCBI taxonomy): domain Eukaryota; kingdom Metazoa; phylum Chordata; class Actinopteri; order Scombriformes; family Scombridae; genus Thunnus; species Thunnus maccoyii. Next base: position 5,686,819 of record NC_056549.1, on the reverse strand, counting down.
TTTTAGAGTCTCAGGAGCCAAAACAAGTGATGGAAAGTGTTCATTTACTCAAGTACTGTACTTAAGTACAATTTTGAGGTACTTGTAACTTTACTTGAGTATTTCCATTTGCTGCTACTTTATACTTCCACTCCACTACATTTCAGAAGGAAATATTATGGTTTTGACTGCATTTATTTATTTGACAGCTTCAGTTTGTTACTTTTCAGATTAAGAGTTTTACAAAAAAAACATGTTTATAAAATCCAGCACATTATGAAAGATGAAACCAGTTTTCCCAGTGATTTCAGCAGCTGTCTTCAGTCAGCAGTGTGAGTTTCTCTAAACAGGAGGAGACTCTCCCTCACATAGAGGACACAAACACACTGAAGAACCAAACCAGAACCCAGGAGGTGAAGGTGAATCAGCAGAGTGCCAGCAGGACACATACACTGCTACTCTGTTAGAGATGAAGGAGAACAAAGGAAAGAGGAAGGCCACAAGCGTTTCTGCTTGTGATGGACAAGTAATAACCATTACACAAATAATTGTACATCACATGCACATCAAGCACAAAACAATGTAACAGTTCTACCAATGTAATTTCTAAAAAAATAATAATTATGATAGCTCTATATAGTAAACACTCATAGTTGCCACAGCCAGTGTTTGGGTTTGCCAACTGTATTACATAATATGGTTGGCAAAGTTAAATACAACCCCAGGGCAATTTAATCTGCCCCTAAATATCATTACCACTGGTTTCCTGTTTGTTTTGTTCAAAGTAAATGTGATTTCGTTAGTATTAACATGTTTAGTTCTACATAAACTATATATTCCGCTATATATGCCACTTTAAATGGATTGTTTGCAGTGTACTTGGTGAGCATGTGGTGTAAATATAGTACAACATATTATGTGTTCAGTTTTATTATATGTATACGTATGTTTTTATGAGTCATGTCACATTTCCTGTGTGAGTGGGGGCCGAGCAAGAAAAAGTGAGCTAGCGGGAGCGACTACAACAATGAGAAATGTAGTAGCGAGAGATTTACGGTGTCAAGTGTTTGCAAGTTATTGAGCTGTAGAGACTGAAGCATAACACTGCAAACCAGTGAAAAGCCGGATGTATGCACTGTGAGAAGTAAATATTGATGCAGTAGCTGACATTGTGTACTTAGCCTTTCCAGCTAGCTAGCTGCCCGCTTGTGCATAAAATGTTTTTGTCCTGTGTTTTGGGAGACGTGGAGGTTGGTGTTGGCCCAGAACTGAAGGAGTTGACATCATTTTAGGAAAATGACCTGGTAGGTGATCGTGTGTAGCCAGATTATAGACCAGACAGTCTACAAATACCTGATGTGTCAATACAACCAAAAAAGACGTGTGCTTTCACCTCAACATTAGCACCAAATAAAAACGGTCAATAATGTCATTAAAATAAAAAGATTAGCATAAAAACTCCCTACCAGATAACAATGGTTAAAGAAAAGTAGCGCAAATTGTCAGAGAAAACGGTGAGATGTTCATTACAAAATGCTTGCTAAGAAATGCTAACGGCATAAATACATAACTCAGATATTTCCGGGAAACACATGCAAACAACCATTCCTTGTTAACATTGTGAAGTAAATATTTTCACATCGTGTCAGCTAGTGTTGTAGTGTGTAGCGACAAGCAAGACGTGGTGGAGGCAATTTGTTTTCTTCCAGTATGTCTTCACCTTTAGAAAAATGAATAAACACACAATTTATAATTATATAAGTGCAAGAACTGATCAGTTTTCTCTACTCTTTTAGACCATAATGTGGGGAAATTTTGGGAAATACAACTGTTTTGAAATGAATAAAATGTACAACAAAAAATAGATAAATATAACTGAGCAGTTGAATGTGTTAACATGAAAAAATATCCAAATTCTTAAGAAAATTCCTGGCTACAGCCTTTCACCTCTAAAACCTGCACAGTTAACATTAACTAAGACTTCCTCAACTTAATAAACAAAATACCGGAGTCATAAAGGCTGCAAACGTCAGGGAATCAGTTCTTAAACCTGCTGACGTTTTGATTCGCCACACCCTGACTTCCTCCTGCACTCACAGTGTTATCAGGCGTCAGCCACCATTCCCACCATTATCAGTAATTTTCCATGAGAGAACTGCTGTGTGTTGATCATGGCAGTGCATTAAGTGCATTAACGGAGGGACAAAATGAACATATAACCTCATTTTGTAAGTGTTGTGCTCTCATCTCAGCACTGTCACATAGAGGACTTCATGGGAACCCTATTGACATATAAACTCAACTTAGTTATTAGTGGATAAGAACATTTACTTAAGTAATAGTAGGAATATCACTGTATGAAAATACTCCATTACAAGTGAAAGTCTTGCATTCAAAATCTTACTTAAGCAAAAGTACATAAGTATTAGTAGCAGAATGTATTTACTATAAAGTATCAAAAGTAAATATCATTATGCAAAATGTTTAGTTATGTAAGCAGCACTTTTACAGTGAACACATAGAAGAAGTTTCACATATAAGTTAGAAATATAGATCTGAAAAGTAGCTAGTAACTATATTTGTGAAATAAATGTAGTGGAGTAGGAGTACAAAGTGGCATAAAATGGAAATACTCATTAAATTACCTAAAAATTCCACCACTTATCTAAATAAACCACATGTCATTTGATGTGAGTTATAATAAGAAACATTTAAGGAATTTACTGATAGCGGCAAAGACAAGCAAGCAAAAACATCTGTTATTTCAGAAAATGATTTTTTCAATCTAAATCTGGATCTGAGTTAAAACACACATAGTTATGAGAAAACGATAGGAGAGGACTTACTGGAAAAGGAAAGGATAGATGGACGTGACCGCTGACTTACAACCTTTCAAACTGATAGCTGTGTTGCAAACCATGAACAAAATGCCTTGAGATTTTGCAGAGTTGATATGTGCATGTTTCTTGTAAATTTGGTTTCAGTTGCACAATACGATCAAAGGTGACGGCAGTTTATGTCAAATAAAAGTCATGAATACAACAATCCAGACTCCAATTTAGCCTCAGGGTTGCTAAATGGAAACCAACCCTGTCTCCTGGAAATTACATTCAACCACATAGTGATGACAGGAACTTTTTAAGCCCAGCCAGGAAAAAAGTCCAGCACATAACCAGCTGTAAAACCACAACTTATTGTTTTTATACCGTGATTGTTGTATGAGTTGAACAAACAAAATATAATTGTGCTAATTAGTGAGCTTTAAAGGAGGCTTTTCTAACCTTCGATGCACACATAGCACTTGTTAATGGATCAATTCATTAGTGATTTTGGTCTTTTTGCGGGATTTGTTGACGATATGACTGATCCCCATAGATTGTATATAAAGATGGAGGTGGTGAGGTATGACATCACCTGTTGGTTTCATTGGAGCTGTTTTGAAGCCCAGAGTTGCTGCTTATGGTCGGTGCCAACTTTTCTGTTCAGAGCCACAACCTTTCACGCTCTGGAAACACGCCCCGCTACCTCGCACACAAGCTAACGCATGGATGTATAAAGAGAACTGGATACAGGAATAGCGCCAGGTTTTGAAGCAAATTTGACATAGCGGCCAAACCATGTAATTACAACGTCACGTGATGCACACTGGCCCAAAAAGACTTTTTCCCATTGACCTACATTTTGAAAGAGACGTCTTTAAATCAGTGGATACATTTTTTTTGAGTGTCACAACCCATGAAATGACTTATCTCACTATCAGAATTTGATCCATTTGGTCCGATCACATTTCAAAAACCTCGAAGAGCCGCATGATTGAATTGTTTCATCCCCGTTCAAGTTAGCCGGAGGGCTAAACTGGAAGTAGCTGACTTAGCTGGTGAAAGTCACTACTGTGCTTGCTCTATGGGCTGCACAGATGCAGAAGCAATACGGAAGTTGTTGAACTTTTTTGGCTTCATGCGCCCCTGAGCAACTTTCATAAGAATGAACTGTATCCAGTTCTTTTTATACATCCATGAGCTAACACTAGCTTACTGGGAACACTGAGTGCTGCACACTTTGGCTAACGTTAGCTACTTAACGTTAGCAGGTATCATAATCAAGTAACATTAAACTTAGTGAAATATTGCGACAATAGTCTAACTCAGTGTGAGTCCATGAGCCGGGGAGAGCAGCAGGTGAGCCAACTGTCAATCACAGCTGTCAATCAACGCCCACACAGCAGACATCAAAGCTACTATAAGACTTCAAATCTTATTAACAGAGCAATAATTTCCAAAATGACCATCAGCACACTAATTAGAGGGCCTGAATTCAGAGATTGACTTGTTGAAAAAATGACTGACTTAGTATTTCTAGAGAGAAATTGAGGCTTTGGTTGCTTATACATATAAGTTGTTTTTTAAGTTATAATAACTTTTATTTATCAAAATGACAAAACAAAAACACAGAAGTATTTTTTGGGATGCCACAATGTCTTTTTTTTGCCAAATTTGAAGATTTTCAAACATATAAAAGCTTTAATGTACAAATATAAATGAAAGTTCATCATGATAAATTGAATGAAGAGAGAAAAGTTGGACACCCCACACCGTCCAACAAATGTTTTATTTCTCAACGCTTCACACAACACCGAGTCCGTGTGTGAACATATCTGAAACTTTGATAAGATTAAATATTTACTGTAAGAAAAGAAAACATGTGCAGAACATGATGAACTCCAAAAACTGTATGTATGCGTGTGTGTTTAAAATTATGCAAGCCATTTTGGCTCCACTACTTTTGTTTTATGAAATGATGTGATTATTTTTCATGTGCTGACATGTTTTAGAGCGTTGAGGGATAAAACAAAAAAATCTTTTAAGTGTGTTTATTCCTAAAAATCTCTTTATAATAAGTAAATCACTTCAGGATTGATGTATAACAGGACACAAGTGAGGTTATAATGTCAGCTGTGTTGTGTCTGTGAAGTCACTCTTTGTTACAGCTCAGAGCTCAAATTCTCACTGTTTCCCTTATTTTAACGCCCGACTCCGACTCACTTTTATTAGGAACAAATGTTCTTGTATTTACAGCCGCGAATAAATCATGTTCTGTTTGAAAAGACTCGCCTGCTCCAGCTTCTCTAAAACTGCTGAGCAAGTCAGGAAAGCAGGTCCAGAGGCCCTTTTTTTTTGAAAATGAAAAACAATGAATAAAGAGAAATTAGTGTGGACCCACACCCATTCATTTACACTGCAGAGCTGCACTAAAACTGTGCTGAAGAGCTGCATAACAAGCTGATTGCTGACAATAATAAAACTCAACATGTTTATTAAAGCAACAAAATCTCTTTTCTTCTGTCATTCATCTTTCTGTAATTGTGTATTCTTATTTTAATCATTTAAACTCAAATATTTGCGCCCTTAAAAAGTCTTGAAGTGTCCTGAATTAATTAGTTTTATGCCTTAAAAATTTACATCTTACATTTTAATTTTTAAAACTGATATTTTTCTTTTCTTTTCTTTTCTTTTTTTCATCACATCACAGACCACCTGTTGCTTTATGTTCCTTCACAAACTCTTAGATCTTCTACTGCAGGTTTGCTAGATACTCGTCAGCCTACCCAAAAGAAAACTGGAGATGCAGCTTTCCTCAATTATGCTCCCAAATTATGGAACGCCTTATCTAATGACATTAGAGAAGCAGGCTCGTTTGAAAGCTTTAAATGACTTTTTGACCTAGCCTTTCTATAGTATGATTTTTGCACCATATCCCACCATCTTTAAGACACTTTTTATTATTTTTCATGAATGATTATGTCTTTTACTTAAGAATTTTAGCTGTGTTTCCTTTTTAAGATATTCTTGTCCTCTCTTTTAATGCAATGCACTCGTTTTTCATTTTTCTTGTTTGTCTCCTTTTATTCTAAGCATGTATTCCTGTTTAATGTTCTTAATGTCTCTCCTTTGTTTTTTTTTATCTCTTTAATGTGAAGCACTTTGAGCTGCATTTTGTATGAAAAGTGCTATACAAATAAAGTTATTATTATTATCATTACTTGTAACCTTGGTAACTGTAAATTGACCAAAGAAAGAAAAAAAACAAAACAAAAAACTTCACTCAAAGTACACTTACTAGCTTTTTTTTCTCCGACAAACGAGCAAACTGTGCCCGAGTGGGAAGACTTTAAGATGCGGTTGAAAACTTACCATTACATAGTAAAAATAATTTATAAGTAAGTAAGTAAAGTTTATTTCTAGAGCACATTTAAACACAGCTTAAACTGACCAAAGTGCTGTACAGAAAGGAAAAAAAACACAGAAAGAAAATACCAACAACAACAATAAACAACAATGTACAAATACAGAATTACAGACATGATAACAGATTGAAGCCAGCGAATAAAAATGTGTCTTTAACCTAGATTTAAAAACAGAGATGAAAGGAGCACATCTGATATCTAACGAGCAGCAACTGCAAAGTCACCTTTTAGTTTTAGTCGTTGGGACATACAAGAGAGATTTATCTTCACATCTAAGAGACCTGAGTGTCTGTGAATAAGGACTATTCAGAGCCTCGAAAGCGATCAGCAAGGTCTTAAATTAAATTCTAAAATAAACAAGGAGCCAATGAAGAGAGACTAGGACCGGAGTGATGTGTTCACACTTTTTAGTACCAGTCAACATCCTTGCAGCTGTATTTTGGTCCATCTGTAGGCGAGTTAATGAAGACTGGGGAAGGCTTAAATACAGGGAACTGCAGTAGTCCAGTCGTGATGTAATGAAGGCATGAATTACTTTTTCCATATCATGGAAAGACAGAATTGGCTTGAGTTTGGGAATGGTTTTTAACTGATAGTAACAACAGAGCTGATTTGCTTGTCAAGACATAGCTAAGGATGAAGGATAACACCATCTGCTTTATAAGAAATAGTAAGTCAAGATTATGGCTTCTTAAATCTAAATTATGAGACAGTATGATATGATTATGAAATAAGGCCACGTTCAGACCGACATTAGCTCTGCATGAAAAAACGCAGCCTTTCTCATTCATTTGAATGGAGACCGTCTGTCGGAGCAGGGCAGCAACCCAGAGAGCTGCGGCTGAAAAGTTGAACCAGACTCAACTTTTGCTGCAACACAACATGACGTCATCCTGCAAGACACCGCGTTGGGCTATCACATACATGCAAGTGCACATTCCTGGTGGATTACTTTGTAGTTATAACTGTTCCAGAGTTGTAAAAATCCTGTCTGTGAGTATTACAAAGTCCAACTAGACTTTCTGGCTGGTATTTCATTGCCTCACGACACCTTAAACTTGCATTAAATGATTTTTTGGCCTCTTAGGGTTAGTGGAAACAAGCAGTGAACACAACACTGACATATCATCAGCTTTTAAATTGATGTGTTGAACTTGTCAGCAAACAGTTGATTATTTCCACATCCAGCAGTTACGGAGCCTCATTATTATTCATTTGGAGTTGTGTTTCTGTCCACCTGGTGAATATAAATCCAATATTTACTCTCTTTTTGCTCTGTGTTTGTTCTCTACCACCTCCTGAGGGAAATATCTGGCTGCTAAATGCTCCACTATGTTCACCAGCTAACTGTGTGTGTTTGCCGTTTGGTGTTGAGCAGGTAGTGTACAGTGGCTTTTTAGAGCTTTTTCTCTAAAAACAGCTGCCTGCTGCGGCTGAAAACGACACTATGAGAGTGCCGAGAGTGAACCAGAACAGTAAAGTTGCAGCCGGACAGATAAACAATAAGCTGAAACTCATTATAAAGCTCCATAAAGCCAAGAGGAGCTGTAGGTTCATCACCACGAGCCACGATCAACACATTACGCACAGCTCAGACATTGATATCATGAAAATATAGATTATAGCTGCTTTAAACAACTCAACATGTTTTAACGCTGGGCAGTTTTCTGACTGAATTCCCTTTAACAAGTTTAAAATTTGACTTTCTATCTCAGAGAGAGTGAATAAGCGTCAAACTGTTCCTTTAAGAAGAGGGTATTTCTGAACATGTCTAATATTTTCTCATGAACTGCTGCATTTATATGAATAAAAACATTCTGACGTCACTGCATAGTTGTCTTATCACTGTGTATTTTAATCCAGAGCTCCAGCAACTCAAATGTGAATGTTTTCTGGTTTCTTTAGTCCTCTGTGACAGTAAACTTGACTCTCTGTGGGTTGTGGACTGTTGGTCGGGACATTTGAGGACATCAGCTTGGGCTTTGGGAAACCGTGATCGACATTTTTCATCATTTTTGTGACATTCATGGGCCAAACAACTCATTGATTGATCAAGAAAATAATCAACCCTGATGGAGGTATGGTATGGTCTTTCTGAGTCCTTTTATCACCATTAAAACTGTCTTTTATATGACGCAAATCTAATTTAATTTAAAATAAATCTAATTTAAAATAAATCCCCCCCCAAATCCAACATGACATGCAACTTTGGCATCTCTCCTAGATCTAAAAGTAAAGATTTTGTGGCTTTGTGAAACAGAACGAAGCCGATTATCAAAGCCAAACCAACATAAAACTATCACACAACTAATGCCAATCTCATTAAACCAACACAAACTCACCCGGGCAGGGCAGAGCCGAGTCCCTGGCTGTGAGCAGCAGCAGCAGCAGGAGGAGGAGGAGGAGTGGTCAGGCTGCTGGACGGACTGATAGTTCAGCTGTTGGGGGTTTGGAAAAGCCTCAGTCAGTTCAGCTGCTAACACAGACTGAGAGCACAGGTTATATATAGAGCAGACTCTCACTCCTGTCCAGGAACAAACAGGCTGAAGGAGAAGCTGAACATCTTGTGGCGGAAAGAAGAACAGGTTTTTATTTAGGCTTAAATAGTCTTGATTCTTCACATCTCTCCCTCTCCCTCTTTCTGTCTGTCTCACACTGTGAGTTTACAGACCAAACTTGGAGAAAACGAAGAAGCTTCACACCGTTCAGTTAGTTTGCCTTAAAACTTTGGCAGAGAAGAAGAAAGAAAAAAGTAAAGGTTGGGACTGAGAGGAAAGTTAAAGGAAAGAAGATATTTAAGAGATAAACTGACAGATGTTGTGCTGCCAGTGAACTTATTGAAAAAGAACTGGAGTCATTTCGGGACTGAACGTCTGCGACACCTTGGAAGTGCTGAGAGACAGGTAGGAAAAGTTTGATGTCATCACCAACAGGTGTCTATTAAAGTTTGACTCTCGTTAATGTTGAAAAAGGTTTTGACGTTTGCTGGTAGAAGAAAAAAACAACAAATTTTTGATAATATATACTTTGTGTAATACTCAAATATTGTATTTATCATCTATAAATTATAAAAAAAGTCAGTTTAACAGCAAATACCCCAAAATTCTCATAAATTAAATGTATATAAGATAGTAAAAGCTAATTGATTATTGTAATACCAAAGAAAATAACTTCTTTAACAAGGACGATGTCAGTGCTGCAGTGATTTGTTGGGATGAGTTTATTAACTGAATTTTGATGGTTGAACAAGTTATTTACACAATATAAAAGTAAACATACCAAATGTCATGACACCTTCCGATATGTGCAGATTTCTTTGCTTTTTAAAATACTTTTGTTATTTGAACACTTTTGGGGGTTTTGGACTCTATTCAAACAAAAACTGCATCATGTTAAGATGTTGCTCCTGGAAGACATCAGTCAATATTTTTTGACATTTTATAGACTAAATGATTAAAGTCATCAAAGTATATTAAAAAGAACTATCCAGAGATTAATTAACAATGACAATAGTTTAAGTATTTGTATGATGTTTGCTGGGCATTACTGTGAAGGTGTTGAAAACTGTCACAAATTATTCTTTCTTGTCTGTATTTACAGAAATTTGCCACTTTATGATTCACCTTCAGGTGTACTTTTGCAAATTTATTTTGTAATACTGTTAACATATAACTAAAGCACAATATAAACTGCAATGACATGGATGTTTAGGTAACACCGGCATTATTTTAAGGAGAGGTTCTTAAGGAAAACCTAATTTCAACCAATTTATCATTTAAGTTTATATTGTGCATACATGGTGCATATAGTTACATAAATTTGTGCTTAAAGGACTAGTATGTAAGATTTAGTGAGCTCTATTGTCAGAAATGGAATAGGTTCCTCATAAGTATGTTTTAATCAGTGTATAATCACCTGAAAATAAGATTCAGTGTGTTTTTGTTACCTTAGAATGAGCCCTTTATGTCTATATAGGGAGCGGGTTCTTTTCCACGGAGCCCGCCATGTTGCACCGCCATGTTTCTACAGTAGCCCAGAACAAACAAACCAAACACTGGCTCTAGAGAGGGATTTTCGCATTTTTTATGCATTTTTCACAAGTTTTGCAGCCCCCATAGGCTCTCCTACATGCTTGAAAGTGAGGGGAGGGGTATTCAGATGGTTGCAATCTGCAGCCTCACCACTAGATGCCACTAAATCTTACACACTGGTCCTTTAATTGAGTGACAATGTGTCAACAGCTCATTAGTTGCATTTCCATTTGCCTGTTTTTATTTGCATTTTCAATTTGTGCATAAAAAACAAGTGGAAACGCTGAAAATGTAAAGAAAATTCTTGTTTAGGCTGAGGTGTAAAAGTTGTATCAATAAAAGCAAAATGTGACAAAGTGCAATGTAAACAGACTTAGTGGATAAATGATGACGTACATGAAGAATGTGACTTAAACGTCACTCAAGCTTCCACTGAAGAGACGCAAACATTATCTGTGTGGAGCGATGAGGAGACTAACGTTTCTCAAATCAATACATGAAACAAACAGAAATGTCGTATTTTCATCATGTTTTCCACATGGTTTTCCATCATTTGAGCTTTGACTGCTGCTCTTCTAATGATGTCATCTAATTGTGTCCTCTTCTTCTGCAATGTTTTAATGTCACAAACTAGAGAATTAGTGCCACCAGCTGTTTATCAGCAATGACCCAACTCCTAATATTCGCAAAACAATGGATGGAAATCTTTTTTTGTTGACTTTCTGGAAATTTGGTTAAAATTTGCCTTACTTTTGGATGGAAACCTTGGTGTTTTTGCTGTGATGGTCCCCTAGATAGTAAATCTGGCCCTGTTTGTCATTGTAATCACTGATAAATCCATATCCTGATAAAACAAAAATTTAAATTCTGATCCCATGTCGAGTTTACTTATGCAGCCCGAAAATCACACATTTGTCTCAGAAGGATTTACAATCTTTATGACATATGACATCCTCTATCCTCGAGATCCTCGATCCAGATTAGAGACAACTCCTCAAAATACCCTTTAATGGAAAAAAGGGAGAAACAGAGGATGCAACAGATGTTATGATACAGAGCAGATAAAAGAAGCCATAGAAAAATGACACAATGGAGAAATAAAGTCCAGAATACATAATGTTAAGATAATATAAAGCGTATGGAGTGAAAAGTGTGATTCTGAGTTTCTGGAATGAGCGTACACCCACTAAACCATGTTGAGTGTCTGTCTGTGCTCCTACTGACTCATGAATGCAGCGGCTGTGAGACAGCCACACAGTGAATCAGTGAGTTATGACTCCCTTCATTCACAGCCCACTAAATGCTTGTTTCAGGAAGCCATACATTAGAAGGCATTCATTTAATAGATCTTTTTTTTTCTCTGGGGGACGAGCTGCTCTTACCGATAGCTGCACAATATGGAGGCACAGAGATGATGCAACACACAAAATAATGGCAGCTTCTGTAGAGCCACAATAGCTGTAGGAGTGTAGGGATGGTAGTCCACCATTTTAGTCCAGACTGAAATATCTCAACAACTGTACAATGGATTAGCATGAAATTTGGTCCAACCATTCATGGTCCACAGAGGAGAAATCCTGCTGACTTTGGTTATCCTCTGGGTTTCACTCTAGCGCCACCATGAGGTTGACATCTTTGGTTTTTAAGTGAAATGTCTCAACAACTATTGGCTGGATTGCTGTAACATTTGGTACAAACATTCATGTCACCATTACGATTAGTTGTATCAACTTTGGTGATCCCCCGACTATTCCTGTTGCGCCATCATCAGGTTAAAGTTTTAATTTGTCCAATATTTTGGTTCATGAATACCTGCCAAACTGACATGATTGTACTTGTTAGCATGCTAACATGCTAAACTAAGATGGGTTGAGTCCAAAATCGCTCCCTCCTTCACTCATTCACCACTCCCTATAACAGACACTCAATAGTTTAACATATAGTGAGCAGCAAATGGAGATTTAGGACACCCACTAAGCATTATTATCATTTTGCATCATTACACTGTCACCTGTAGAGTCACACAATGTAATTTCACATCTATAAAATTATGGGATTGTTAGCAGAAAGTAATGTGCATGTCATGGACACTGCCTTTTCATTCCATTATTTGAGTTTTTTAAGCAACAAAGATAGAGATAGCAGATTACCACTTTTAGCTCAAGGGCACTGATGTGACATCTCACGGACAGGGCAGGTCTCTCCCCTTAAATATGGAAAACATGGCCCATTTGATCTATGTGAAAGCCAAACAATAAACAGAGGGGCTCTTTGGCTCGACCTTCCCTGTGTTATTGTACCCAGCATGCTTTGCCCTGCCCAGATCTCCCGGGACCTTCCTCTCCATTAATAGCTTTTCTTTCCACTGTTTTCATTGCAGGTTATTTTAAAATCCCACCAAAAGGCTTATTCGTTGTGAACATCCAGGCAGCAGAAACCAAGACTGTGGAGTTGGTCATTTTCACTGAATATTCAGTAACTTCAGTTGTATATCAAGATAGAAACAGAAAAGAAAAATTTGAAGTTAAAACCCTGAAAATCCTCCCAAAATTCTGGGTTTTAGATGTCACCTTTGTCAGCCTGTCTGTCAGCAGGACGTCTCAAGCTAAAATTTATCAACACGTTTCCATGAAATTCGGTGGACAGCTCGGCGCCACGCCAAGGGACCACTGATTGGGTTTTGGTGATGATCCATATCTGGGATTTTTACCAGTTGTTTTAAATCCTTTTGGGATGCTGAAAGGGTCAAAAACATATAATTTACACCAAAAATGTTGTGTTGATAGAACACAATGTGGTGAAGAATTGTTCCTGTGTCACTTTTGGTTTGTGATGTTGGTTATGTGGTCGTTTAGCAGTATTAATATTTCGTGGTCTGCAGAGATTTATTCCCCATCCTTCGGTAACCCCCTAACTTTTGTTCAACGTCACCATGAGGTCAAACTTTCCACTGAGGGCCATGATAAGGTATTTCAAAAACTAATGGCCTGGGGTTTATTCCAAGAAGCAGGATGACTAACTTATCTGGACAACTTTCCAGAATCAAAGCCAACCCAGGTCTTTGTCAAGCCCATTTTTCAGATTTGAGAGTTTTCAAGTCCAAGTTCATCTTTTTTATTTGTCATTTGTGCAGAATAACATGTAATCTGTACAATGAAATGCTTAAAATGAGGCTCGGGACAGCAATGCAGGCAAGAGTAATTACAATAACACAATTACACAATAACAATAAGTAAACAATAAGTAAGCAAAAATAAAACAAACAAAAAAGTAAGACTACAGATACTACTACAGATAAGGAAGCAAAGTTATCCAGCTAACTGTGCGATTTTGGGCTGTCTGAAAGTTGACAATCATGAGAGAACCGTGGTGAAATCTTTGGTTGTCGATCTAAAACGTTGTCCTTGATTCCACCATGAGACACATACGGTGGCCCCTAAAGACAAAGCAAACACAAGACTGAAAGCACAAACATTAAGAAAAACACGCTCAAATAATCGAGAAATGCTTCAAATACCAAAACATATTTAAAAAAAAGGGAAAACATGTACAAAGAAGCGCTCTGGGCTGCTTAAGTGACACCATCAGGTCAAACTGACCATTTTGAACACAAGATATCAAAAAGCAATAGCTGGATTTCAATGGCGTTAGCTGTGGATCATTCATGTTCCTCAGAGGACTATTCACAATAAATTGGTGACCCCCTAGCTGACCAGCACCACCAGTAGGACAAAATTCCTACTAGATCCTACAAGATAGGGAAGAGATTTACTGTGTTGATACTCAATTTGCAGTTTTCTCTCTCAACTATGAACACAACATACATACAGAATTAAAGAAAAAACATGAATAAATGTGTAGAAATGTACCAAATTCAGGTGCTTCCATACAGATCACTGGGGCTATCTGAATGGTTTGTTGAGTATAAAAATGATGTGAATCAGATCTCAAACCAAGCGACGTGCTGGACAGCGATCTCCACCTCCATCATCAAAACACAAAACGAGGAAATATGTTTCTGAACAGTGATGTTCATCCCTCCAGTAGAGTTCAGAGACTTACAGAATCTATGAGGAGGAGCATTGAAGAAGTTACTAACACGCTTAACGTTCGGATTTACTTTCATTCGTTACGTGTCTGGAAAGTTTTATCTGCTGAAAACACTCAATGAGAGACAGATAACCTCGTTGTCTGGTACCATTCAGTGAGCCATGCAAAAAGTACCGAAAAAGACATGCTTGTTTTATTAAAATATTAACTGCAGGGGAGTTAAGCATCTTTTCTCCTCTGACCTTCATCTGTACTTCATCATCTCTTCTGATAAGTTTTCTGTCAATGTTTGCCTTGAAATCGGCTGCTTCATGTTGCAACAGAGTCACTGTGTCTTCCAGTGGCAGCCCAAGGCCAGCTGATAAGAAGGGAACCATGAGATCATTCTGCTAATTCAGCTCAGTAATCTGTGAGGGATGCTAACAGGGGGACTTTTAGCAGAGTCTGCCCTCTTGTTTGGTTTCATAACAGCAACTGATGTTCCCATGACAGCATAACAGGGACCAGAAAGGAGGACTGGGTTTGTTTGGGTACAGTTTCCCTTTCCAGGAGGGCACATTAAACAACTGATAACATCATGATGGATGACTCTGGGAAAGATGTGATGTTGGGGATCCTGCAATTAAAGCTCTTTGTTGTTGCAGGTTCACAGCTCCTCTCTAAGCCCCCCAATAAGCAACAGAATCATGTGAATCGTTGGGGGTCACCATGCTGCTTTTCTGAATAAAACTAGAATTTCTGAATTCGTGTCACATGAGGAGACTGCATCACTGTTCCAAATTACATTTTTCTCCTCAAGAAAAGCAGTCTGGCTGCCAATTTGTCCAAGTGCCCAAACAAATTAAACCTATGCAGCGTAGAAAGCATCGTACCCGACTATGGGCATGCTAACCTGTTTACTTTAGCATGTTAGCATGCTAACGTGCCCCTAGTGTGGCCATAAATCAGCCAAGTATCCCTATGAATTATGTTCATGTTGGACAATTCCCTACCTCACCATATATGTCCAGTGCCAATGCAGGAAGTAATGTGTTCTTTATGAAGTGAGGTGGAAAGAAACAGTTCGGAGGTTGGCCGTGTAGCATGAACGCCAAGTTAACGCTCACTCTTTTATTGACCATAACTACGACTTTTCTCTAATCTTAACCATACTGTAGTTCCTATGTGCAGATTTGTACAAAGGAAGAATTTTGGCAGCGCTGGCAACAATTGCATTGAATGTCAGGCGATAGGGTTATATGGACTTACAGTGTTTAAGTTTAAATGCTCCTGCACACTATTATCAGCTCTTAAAACAATACTCACATGCCCATATATACAGTAAAAATGTACAAGTGTTAGTGGTCGCTGACATTTCTCGTGTCCATACTGGCTTTAAAGAAATCCCTTTCTAAAGGAATTTCAATAGAAGATATGTGGAAAAAATGCAAAGTAAAAAGTACATTTGAAGCTAATATGATGCTTTAGCAGTCAGAGTAAGTCAAGTCGAGTAGGTATCCATGGGGTCCAGGTGTAAGTGGATGTGTAAATAGACTAAGATGTTAGCTGTATAAACCTTATAAAGTGATAAAATGTCGATGGTTTTGTTCTGCTGCCCCCAAGAGGCCAAAATACAGCTGTAATAGATGATTCTATAGTACAAATTAAAAAGTAATTCGCTAAAGCTTCTAATTTGTGAGATAATAGGACACACTCAAGAGCCTAAATTTAGCAGATTCTTGCTATTACTGATTTTTAGCCATGCTAGTGGGCTATGTTGTTCAGTTAGTCGGTCAGTCCGCCACTTTGGTCCAGACTGAAACATCTCAACAATTATTCAATGGATTCCCATTAAATTTTGTACAGATATTTTAAGTGTCCAAAATATAATTCTGATGACTTTTTTGATCCTCTGATATTTCCTGTAGCGCCACCAGCAGGTCAAAGGTTTCACTGACTCCGTGAAATGTCTCAGCAGCCACTACTGGATGGATTGGTAAAGATATTCATGGTTCACAGAGGATGAATCAGACTGACTCTGGTGATCCTGTGACTTTTCCTTTATTGCCACCAGGAGGTTCACATTTGTAGTTTTGAGTGAAATGTCTCAACAACTATTAGATGGATTGCTATAAATTCTGGTATAAACATTTATGAATTATTGGTGAATCATTGACTTTTCCTCTAGTTCCTTCATTTGGGCGAATGTTCAATGTGTCCAATACTTCGGTTTATGACCAATTCTTATCAGCCTCAGCTGTATTTTGTGTTTAGTGCTAATTTGCAAATGTTAGCATGCTACCACGCTAAACTAAGACAGTGAACATGGTAAACAACCTGCCACAACATGCATCTTGACTTTAGCATTTAGCTCAAAGAGCCGCTAGCATGGCTGTAGATTCTTCGTCTTGTACTATTTTGTCAGATTTAAACTCAACACAAAACCTTCTCACGGATATAAAGAAGCTTCATGCTTACTTAATAAATTTCTATGTCTTTACTTGTAAACTAAACGTCTCCTCTGAGGCCTTTAGGAGTCTTCTCTGAGGCCACTTATGGGATGGTCAAAGTTTATTCCTCTCTTGTGAGTCATTTCTCAAGTCAGTGACAGACATAATTGCTGGTAGGCTGACCACCAACCACTTAAGATTCATCAGCGTTCGGTAGCTAAATGGCTCGTAAAAATGTAAAATGACGCAAGATGAGCATTGACCATACCCTCTTTCACCCTCGTGATATTCTGCTCCCCTCTCTTTACTCCCAGCCCCCCTTTCTCCTCTCAAAGTTTATGAGGGAAGTGACCTCATGCTCATTCCATTTGAAAGGCATGTGAGACTTGGCCGCTTGTCGGCTGCATGTTGGGAGTGATGTCAGCTTTCTGGACTGGTCACCACTGATTAGAGCTCTTGCACAAACCGCTGGGAGGATAAAAACCTGCCTTGTCTCAGCCCATGAATTCCCCCCCAAGACTGACGTGGTCTGGGAATATAGTGTAATTTGGACTGTTAAAGCTGCTCTGAGCAAGATTTTTTTTGTGTACTGGCTGCAACAGAAAGGAGCATTAAGGTGTCATAATGGGACATTGGCTCTTTGTTAAGGAAATTACAAATCAAATCTTAACCGTGAAGATATTTTCTCAAATAGAAACAAAGAAGTTCTTCATTCAGGCAAAACTCAACTGCTTCCAAATGTGTATATGTGCTGATAGACATCTTAATCATGAATACTGAGCTACAAGTGTGAGAGGCTGTGAATAAAAGCATCCAATACTAGAAAAGTAATATAACACTTGAGCTTCTCAGGTCATTTTTGAAGACTTTCTGCTCAACCTTAAATCTCTTAAAAAGGCTTCATTAGGTTGGAGAAAGATTGTAGTTTTGGATAAATATTAAAAAGTAAACACATTATGCCTCATGTCACCAATGACTTTTTCAATATTTGACCAAGACCACCATCATTTCCCTGATCTCTAACGTGCTCCTGGAGTTGACTAAACACAAACATAAAATGTTAATCATGCTTTATGATATATATTTGGCAGATATATTCAGTGGCAAAGCCTTGCAGCCATTCTTTAAAACGTCTCCTTTTTTTGTTAAAAGGTAAAAGGTGGATTTGTGTTTCTTTCAAAAACATATTTGCTCTTATAAAGCAGTAGCATATAAACTCTGGGGTGACATTGTAGTCTGTCACACTCATAATATAAACTGTTTACATATGACAAAGACTTCATGCCTTTTAAGGTAATTTCTGAAAATCTGTCCATTTATACTGAAACAGAAAACAAAGTTGTTGAATCTTTTTTTTAATTTCTCTTTCTGCTGGAAACCAGCAAAACCTTTCAACAACAGAGTTTTCCAGCAGGTTAAACCTTCACTCTGGTGGACAATTTACACTGAACAGATTTAAACTTACATATCAGTATATAGTATAAAATGGTAATCATGGCTCATATCTGCCACCCTGCTCTGCTGTCGATCAAACCACTATTTTATACTTGCAACATAAACCAGTTGAGGTCAATGACATCATGAAGCTTATTTTTTCATTTATATATTTTCACTTTGTGCTTTCAGGCAAATAAACTACTATCAAACAGTGATTCGATTGTGTCATAATTTCCAGCTGCACGAAGGCAGTAATTCCTGCGCTGCTGCACTCAGACTGTAGATCAACTTACTACACTTACAAGATCATCTGACAACTTATACAGATCAATCACAACAGCTGTATTGTGATCGGCTGTATTAGTAAGGCCAGAGGAACTCTAGCTCTACCTCACTGAGCAAAAATACTTGTAGCATTTGGTAATGTTTATCCATGAAAGGTCAGGATTACAAACGACTTTCCTTCTTCTTTTCAACAGAGATGTAGATAACTCTGAAATAACCTGCCTGCACTGAGTCCAAAACCTCTGACTCGCTTTTCACGCTTGGTTTTACATTAAACTGGGCTGCATTCATGTTTTCTATTTTTGGCGTGGCCTGTTCAGGGCCCTGCTGCTCACTCATCCGTGGAGCTCTAATACCTCCATGTAAGGTCGCAGGTAATGATTGCAGGGTCGTTGCAATTGAAAGGCAGAGGTCGTCTGCAACATGATACTGTGGATAAACCTGAATCTCATATCATTTAATGTGTGTAGCCACTGCAGAAACCTTACTGCTGCTGCTTTTATCTCCTTTCAGCTGTTAACAAGTGACTTTCTGACTTTGTGGTTTAGACACACTATAGATTTTAATTAAAACATCTCATTCCAGAAAAGGTTTTTAATACATTTCATGAAGTATAGATGGAGGATAATCCTGAGAAAAACAGTTTTAAGTCGACTAATGCCTTTTTAACCCTTTTAGATCACATCCTCGGTCATATTGTGCACCTATTTAACAATATATGCCCAAAAATACAAAAAAGACATTTCTTTGTATTCTTATATAAAAAATCCAATCATATTTTTCTTCGGCAAAAGAAAATACGACGTGTGCTTATGTAGGCTTGAACCAACCAATTTCAACCAATAATATCATGACATCCACCAATCAATCAATCTTCAACTTTTAGCATCACAGAGCTGATATTCATTATGGCTCGTCTACTTTTCAACGTTCAAATCAAATTCCTCCCAACGTTACGTCCCATCTGTCTATCTTGTTTCACGATACACTTGTTAGATACTCACGAAATGTTGTTTCATCTGGACTTTAATCATATTTTGTAAAAATGGGAAATAGCACCATTTGTTGTAATAATTGCAATAAATTTGTTGTGGCTAAAACTCGTAAAATGTATCAGATTAACATACCAAATTTGGTGTAATTTAGATATTGATGAGCTAGATTTTTTTCCCCCAAAATAAGCCTGTTAATAAAATGTAGCCTGCATATTGCAACTACGATATAGCACAACAGAACTGGTTAACAGAGGTAGCTTTTGCATTTTTAGACACTCTAGCTGCATGGCTCTGGATGGTAATGTTAGTGGTCAGTCCACCACTTTGGTCAATCGGCTCAACAACTGTTGGATGGACTGCCATGAAATTTGGTACAAATATCTGTGGTCCTGAGACGATTAATCCTGCCAACTTTGATGATCCTGAGTTTTCATATAGCACCACCAGCAGCAGTAAGTTTTCACTTATTCAGTTAAATTTCTCAACATCTACTTCATACATACTTAATAGTTGCACTCTGGCCTGAATAACAATTTAATCCAAACTGGGAACAAAATTTAACCGCAACCTGAGCTGGATCGCTATCACATTGCCTCAGCTGTCTTCATTCAGCTGCCCGCTAGTCGCCACAGTTAGCAAAGTTGTTGTGGAGCGTAGGAGTAAAATGTCTTGTTCAAAACTAGCGGATACAAAAAAAAGAAAGGTTGACGGTGAAAAACATGCATTTAATGATGACTGGACTAAGAAATATGTGTTCATTTTGCCTGACGGAAGTACTAAATTGTTGGGGAACACAAAACGCCACTATGACACTTAACATGCCTGTTTTAAACAAAACTACTCTAAAAACATGAAGGCAAAAACCATGAAACTGAAACAGTTGAAGTCGTGATATCAAGCAGAAAAACTGTAAAATGAAACATTTTCAACAGTGAATACAGTGAAGAACTCACTAATGAACACTTAGACCAGTGTCTCCGCCTGTCCATTGCATCCTTTTATGCTCAAGTTAAAAGACTCGGTTATATAACGAAGGTCTCACATTAATATAGAAACGCTGTATGGTATGACATTCCCATCAGCTCCAGTTGTACATTGTGTTTATTGATAAATAGAAAATGGAAGCTCGCTGTGATTTAAAAGGTGATACAGACTAAACCTGGATGAGTATCTCAGGCTTATTGTTTCAAACTCAGAGTGCAGCTGAGGACACACTCACCTTCCTCTCTTAAAGGTGAACTACTGATAAGAAATGTGAGATGAACTCGTTAAACAGTTATATAGAAGATGTTCCGCATTCTGTCTGGATATAGAAACAGTACTTTAAATGACACGTGCCGGCGGACGAGTGTCGATTATGATCCGTCTATTTCGGATGTAGCCATGACGTGCTAAAGATGGTAATGTGAGACTGTAGTGACATTCAAGCCCCAACTATAAGTGTCACTATTTCAAGCACGGGGTGCTTGATAGACTGATATTGGTCAAGCACTGTACAGTACATGTCAGCCTGAAATGTCGAGTGGTTTTCCATGGATCCATAAAACTTCTGACTGACACACTGATGCAACAAAACTCTACCGGTTTCCTCACTGTGACTTCTGTGGTTTAGAACATGTTTTTGGGGGTATTTCTGTGTTGCCATATCATTCTCGGTGCAGGTATATGTGCACATTCAGCATTTTGACCGGTGCAAAGTGGACGCCTGTGCAAGGGTTCACTGTGATTTATGAGCTCATTGGGCCTCTAAACTGCTTGTAACCTTATGACCTTTCCCTTACCGGGTTAAAAAGGTTGTCTGCAACTCTGATGGCTCTAGTTGGATGCATATTAGAAGGAGCTCTGGACCTTTTCCCCTTGATTGAATCACTACTCAAACCCTTGTAAAGTTAAAAATGTCAACTTTTCATTTTTTTTGTTTGATGGCCATGTATCTTTGAACAATCCTGTCTCCTAGAAATGACGTTTATATACGACTGAATTGCAACAGCAAATACGCTTTGCTAGAAACGTAATGCTGGCTGAGTTATGTTTTCTCTCAACATTGTGAGAAAATGTTAATGTATTTGTCAAGTTGCAAAATGATACTGAATGTATGAGTACATAGTTGTCATTTTCCACCAAAATATCTGATCTTGCAGTAAAATATCCGCTAGTAGAAACTTTTTATGGTTATGTTTAGACTCTGGCAGCAGTTGGTTAAGGTTAGAGAAAGATCGTGGTTTTGGTTTAATACAGAAAAGAAACTTGGATCCCAACATACTGATTAACATTTAAACAAAACATCAATCTTTCACTAACTGAAACCAAAGTCCTTTTGTTGCTTAAACCTGAACACACACACAGGACTCAGGATGTGAACTTCGCTCTCTGGTGTCAGAGTCCGGCATCTTGTTCGCCCCCCATCCACCTCGACTTCAGAGCTTCATTCATTTGAAAAAATATTACCTGTAAACATAATCCAGGCAGAGATTACATTTGTCAACACAATATAATTGGGAAAACAATTTAGTTGTATATGAACGTTTCTATGAGACGGGGCTGCATTGAATTGTAAAATTTGAGTAAATAAATATATTTTCACCTACTTTCCTATGTTTGCTTTTCTGTTTATATTTGTTGTCCTTGTTTTAGCTATACAGTATGTCTATGTGTAGCTTCCAATCCCTTTTATGCCTTAAAATCACTGGTTCTGGCATTTCTTAAAGTCATACAGCGTCTACATACAGTGTTTCTGAAACCATGTGTCACAAAGACAACAAGTTTCACATCTACGTTCTCTTGCTCGTGTTTAAAATATATCAACAATAATCAGTGAATTGTTATTTATTCTTGTCAGCTCCATAATAGTTTGTCATTGCTTCTCGTGAGCGTTGTGAAACACGCGCAAACAATTACTCTGGTATGTACAGATGGCGAGATAATCAAAACTATGACTGTCAGATAACGAGAGCATGTTAGAGTTTGCCTTGAAGAAGGTCTCTGACCCCTGAAGCTCTCTAATTAAAAAGATTCTTGCACAGATTTGAGTGTGCAGATGCTTTCTTCATTTATATATTTTTTTTAGTTCCAGCACCTCTCCGGCAGCTAAGTCTGATAGCGGGTATTTTTTTTCTATTTTAGATAACAAGAGTACAAAACAGCACAAAGCAAACAGCTACCACAGTCACATTTTCCTACTTAAACCAAACAAAACAGTTTGGTAAACGTGTGACATCATCACAATACTTTTTGCCTCGGCTTAATTTATTCTTTTACTTTTACTGTTACGATCTAAAGAAGAACAAAACCAGTGAACCTATTAAAGATCAAATAATAATAATAAACGCTCATATGGATCCTATAATTACATTTGTTTGTGTAACATCCTTCACAAAACCATGTTTTAACAAACACAGAGTAAGACGGAGAGATATTTAAATTATGATCACAAGAAAACAAAGGTTGATTTCTCAAAAATAAATTAGTTGACTCAGTTTTTAGTTGAATCTAATCAAACTTTAGAGCTTCTTGATTGAATCGATTAGTATAAATTCAACCATGGATTCGACTTAATGGCCGAATTTTAGCTGTTGTATCGTTGTGTGTTTCATGTGTCTTCCTGTAAAATAGATAAAAACTGAAACCATAGAAATAATCCTTCAGTTGCCGAAATAATCTCACCGCAAAGTCAGTTAAATAGCCGTACTGGAGCTTTCAATCACATCGTGTGATCTTCTTCCTCAGCAGATGGAGTTTGCTCAGTTCTCATGCTGTAGATGTTAATTTTTCTGGAGTTTTCACTCATTTAGGTTTAAAAATCGAGCTTGAAAACAGCAGTCGACATGATTATATCACCACAAGGTCAATTAAGTACTGTACATTATAGTTGACTTTACTTAAGTTTATGTTATGTTTATGTTATTATTTTGGATTAATGCAGGATTAAAGTTTATCTTTATTACTCCAGAAACTATTACTTTTATCATCATGTACAGCACTAATATTATTGTTTATGTGTTGCTTTGTCTTGTCAGCTTGCCACAGGGTTATTTTAGTCCCTGCTGCTGTTGTTTTATGGGGGAAAGGTAACAACTGGTGTACATAGTGTGTCTGATATAAATTCTCAGAGAGTCAAGTTACTTTGTTTACTGTCTTGCTGTGTTGGTCAAAGAATATTTATTTGAGTAGCCTCACAGGCCGGGGTGATAGGAGAACACTAACCAGGATTACAATAATAATCCTCCGATCTGCAGATAAACCAGAAAATCATTCACACCAAATCTAATTTCCCCGTCGTGAATACACTCAAACTTTGACTCTTTAAAAGGCAGTTTGACCTGCACGTGAACCCGACGGCTCATGAGTCGTGCAGCTTTTCCACATCAGTACAGCCGAACGTCACGTGATGTGGCTAATAATCACAGACATGACTGTTGTTGGAATGCTGCTCTTTTTTCACGAGAAACCACCTTATTCATCCTCGGGCGGCAGCAGCAGCAGCAGCAGCAGCAGCAGTAGTTACCTCCCAGATTTCTCCCACCACTCGCATTTTTTTTTTTACAAGCTCAGTTGCGCAGAAATAGACCTCCAAACAGTCAGGGGCTCCCTGCCAGCTGAGCTCATAGAGGAGGCAAACTTTTGGCTGGTGGATGGTGGAGGTTTCCCATTAAAACTACGTCTCCGTACTGAGATGTGGTAGCTATTTGGATAATTGTTGCTCTGTTCAGCCACGGCATAGTGTTGCTTTCTGATGAGGCAAGTTTATATGCGTTGCGCCTTTCAACAACAAGAGAATTCAAACCACTTTACATCAGGTGTAAAAAAGGCATTAAAGGCAAGCTATAAAAGAAATACAGGGTAATATAAAAAGACATATAAACGGGATTTGAAAGAATAAAATAAAAGACAATTAGCTAAGAGAAAATAAGCACAACTCTGTGAGCTAAAAGATGAAAGAATTTAACACTAAACAAAAATGAGCTGAAGTGTGCAGAAAGGAGTTGAAGTGTATGAGCTGAAACGACAATATCTAACAATAACTGTAAGCACTCAAATGAAGTGTACCAAAAGGAGTTGAAGTATATTAGCCGAAAGGATCTGAAGAAGTCAGTTGATTCTTTGTGGTCGCTAGGACGGGAACAGGTGGATGCTCGGGCTTTTGCAGTGGTTGCTATGGCCTTTCTATGTGGTTGCTAGGTGGTTGCAATAGAGACGTCACATCCACTAGCTTCTGTAACTCAATGCAATCTCTCATTTAGCGTTGTTCTCATCTGTCTTTCTGGAAAAAATGAAGCATGTTCCTGGAGTTTACTCTCTATATTCTCAGACCGCTCAGCTCCACTGCAGCAGCTTCTATCAGAAATTTAAACCTTTGTTATTTTAACAATGTTTTTGTTGTGCGCACAGATAAAACTACAGCCCCCATTAAAAGAACTACAAGTGCAGCGGCGCATATACTTACGTCCATAAAGGCAATAACATGCGCTCCTTGTAGAGCTGTCAGGAAATTTAGTGCTGGCAGCAGTGGTATGATTTTGTGTTTTTGCTGCAGAACTGTTATCATGAGCAAAATTCAACAAAGAAACCGAACCGTGGATTAATGACAAAGTATATTCTATATGCTGTATACTCCTCCTGCTAACTGCCTCCTTCCTCTGAGGACTTTGTATCTAAACTCTTAACATCACTCCTGCAGCACAGATGACTGACTGCATTGCTTTCCCCCTTATGGTGAGTTACAGTGACAGGCCGGAGCTCTTTAAACCTCCTCACAAAGCTGCTCGCTCCCATATATAGTCATATCTGAAACTACATGCCTAAATCATATTGCACATGAAAAACACAAAGTTTCAAGAGCCACAAAGTTGAGTTGGTGGATTTGGACAGCTGCCATGTCTTACAAAGCAGACCTCAAGGAGATCTGTGCAGTTGCATTAAAGTCATGTCTTATCAGACGTCATATTTAGCTTCACATCTGAAGGCTCAGGACAGTTTCTAACGATTAACAACTTAAAAATTTAAGAAAAGGAACTAAAATAAACATGCAATTCCTTTATTGTGATGTATTTCCTGTTGAAATGAAATGTTAATGCTGTATAATTTAAAGCATAAACCACTAATGAGTAAAAGTCAGTTTTATTGGAAGGCAGGAACAAAGGTCAGAGGTTATTTTGCTGATATAATACACATAAAATAAAAGTATTCATTTAGGTTTAAATAGATAAACAATATGATACCAAAACATAGCTAACAAAATGAAAAAACTTGTTTTTTGTTTCATTAGCAGTAGGCTAATTGTTTTTTGTTTGTTATTTGAGGTCACTTAGGGGCAGCAGAACAAGCTGTAAACAAATCATTGACATATTATCACCTTATGAAGTTGCTGTGGCAGTTGTGTTCACAAACCATTGCCTATTTATAGATCCAGCAGACACAGAACAACATTATCATCCCATTGGAGTCGTGTTCTCGTCCATCTGATGAAATCCAATATTTACTCTCCGTTTATTTGGCTCTTTAGCTGCTGGATGTTTGGCTCCGTTCACCAGCTAGTCACTCACTTTAGTCAGGTTTCCATCCAAATATCATTCAAATTATAACCAAAATTTTAGAAAATCGCTACAAGACAATGCAAATTCATTTGCGTTTCCATACGCTACTGTTTTGCAAATATTAATAGCTGAGTCAAAGTAAACAACTGGTGGCGCTGATTCTCTGTTGAGTGCAGTAAACCACAAAAAGAAGAAGATGGCGCAACACGATGACATAATAAATAGAGCGACAGTCAAAGATAAAGTGCTACATATCTAAGCGATGGAGAGCATGTTGCTTTCATGCAGGTAATTGTCAGTGTATTACTTTGGGTGCACCAGTGGTGGACTTATTTAAGTACTGTACTGAAGTACAATTCTGATTGTGCTGAAGTACAATTTCACTCATATGTTCAGTATAATTACTTGTACTTTACTTGAGTATTTCCATGTGATGCTACTTTATACCTCCACTCCACTACATTTCAGAGGGAAATTTTGTACTTTCTACTCCACTACATTTATTTGACAGCTTTAGTTACTTTTCCAATGAAGATTTGACACAATGGATAATATAACAAGCTTTTCAAATGAGATGAAGATGAAATCAGTGGTTTCCAACTTTTTTGGCTTTTTATGTCTTACAAAAAGCAGTGTGATGTTCAAATGTTCAAATGATCCAATATTTCAGCAAAAATCAAAGATTAGAAAAAAAGTCCAAAAACTGAAAACAGATTTGTGTATCAGAGTTTTGTTTTTTCTTCTTTCCTCTCCCATTAATCATCTCACGACCCCTCAGATTTATCTGCTGACCCTTTGGAGTAAAGTAGTTGAAACTAGCTCCACCTCCAGCAGCTACAACAGTAACATGCTGCTCTAACACTGATGCTTCACTATTAATAATCTAATGATGTCATATATAATAATATATCAGTCAGAGGGACCAAACCACTACTTTTACTGCAATACTTGAACTACATCAAGCTCATAATACTTATGTACTTTTACTGTAGTAGGATTTTTCATGCAGGACTTTTACTTGTAATGGAGTGTTTTTACATTGTTGTATTGGTATTTTTAGTAAAGTTCCACCCCTGGCGTCACCAATGCTAACATGTTCTGTACTGCAGTAAACTAAGCTAATTATGTCATGGTTGCTCTTAATCATGGGATAATGAACAGGGAATGACAGCCATTGTGTTGTAATGGTGTCCATTACATCCAGATAAAAATGACTTACCACAGAGGCCAGAAATGCTAGTGTGACCTATATTTACCTCATGATTCATTACAATAGGAGCTGAAACAACTACAAAGAAACACAAACAAATAGATATTTAGGTATGTATTTGACCTCTGTTTAGTCCACAACTGTTGAGACGTTTTAAGCTCACCCAGTAAACAGGGAGTGGCTGTTTATTTACAACAAGTAGTGTTGTAGGACTGTAAGAGCTGCAGCTGTGAAGTAAAATGGAGGTTCAGGCATCCGTGGGATTGCTGATGGCTTATAAAGTGATAGCCCTGGAGCTGCCCCTCTGGACACAAGTGGGAAGACCCTAAAAATACCCCTTTTAAAATCTCACCAAACAAACAGCTGCGATTGCTGCACGGCGTCCAGCTCATAAACAGAGGCGAAGTACGGCCATTAGGTGCATTTACACTGTAGTAGTCTACACAACAGATGAGTGCCAGATGTCTTTTTTTAGTCAGACGGCAGCATAAACCTTTCCTACGTCTGACCAGATAAACACACTGCTGAGCCACATTTAGTCTAGTTTGTTAATAGACGATACTAATAGCAAAATATAACGCTAAGTGTTAGTGTTACTGTTAGCATATCAAGCATTATGCCGTGCTCACATCATGTTGTACAAACTATTATGAACAATTGTGGGAAAATCAGTTCACTTTATCCTCTAAGTTGTCAAAGATATCACAAATTTCTAACAGTTTTGACATCTCCCACTGCAGAAAGAATAAGCTTAGCTGTTCCTGCAAATTCCTGACAATTTACAATATGTAACACAACAGAAATAGCTAACTTAAGCTACATATATGGATCTAGAATAAAGGCTAGTAATGCAACGGGGTAACTATCTTGGAATAATGCATCCCAGGAGCTCCCAAGGAGTTTTCCTGTTTCATTAGCTCTTATTAGCGCTAATGTAACATAGCTATGACCATGTTAGCATTGTAACATTACTGTGTTTGCATGTAACAATAAATGCTAACATTGATATGTAAACGTGTTAAGTGAGCATTAGTGCTGGCATTGGACATAATAACGTTTACATATTGTCATGCTAATGCTAATAATACCATAATGCTAATGTGAACTGAAGTGTTGGAGACTGATTGACCTGTTGGTGGCACTAAATGAAGTCAAGGGATTGCAAAAGTTATTAGGATTCATCCTCTGGGGCTAATGAATATCTGTAGATACAAAAGCAAAATTCACAGCAATCAATCCACAGATCAAAGTGTTGGATTGCAAAACTGTTAGCGTGCCTATAAAATGAGCCATAATAAGCTTTTTTCTACTCAAATTGATCAGAAACCATCATATCTGGGTTCCCTGTAAGAAAAAAAAGTTTCAACAATTTTTGAATATGTGCTATGCCAGACATTTCATCAGGATGCAGCCTGTTTTGGAGACAATTCTGGGGTCGGACCTGTGACCTTCTTATTATTGGATTTGCTCTCTAACCGCTTGAACCACCCTGCTGCCAACATACCTCCTTTTCCACTTATCCACCGTAGGTCTCGTGTGTCGACCATGGGCCACAGCTGTCTGAGGCTGAGAAGTAAATCAGAGGGACCAGTTTAACCTCATCACATCTCTATAAATATCTCTCCTCAGGGAGGAAGAAAGATTCAATATACCATTTATTTGGTGGGTTATATTTTTGGTTTATTTACATTTGTTCCGTAAGAGTTTGACATGTAGATAGAGGCCACAAAGCCATCATAACATGAAGGACTCTTTCACTGCGGTGGTTGCCAGCATTATAGTGTAAACAAATATTTTAAAGCCTCAAAATACATGGAAGACTTGCAGTTAGCCATTATATACTTAGAGCTCTCATGTCATAAGCTTAGATAGAAAACTGTACTTTATAATTATGGGTCAATTTCTATATATAGAATACATGGCCAAAAGTATGAGGACACCTGAGGATAATATGAAGCTTCAAATGAGTCAAATCAAGTGCATATCTTTCAACATTACAGTCTTTTTATTGCCAAAGTCCCTCTTTTTGTTATTATACTTCCACCGCAGTATGAACAGGAGGAATGATTAAGGCGAGAAAAACCTCTCTCAGTGCTCATATGGACAGCTGACTGTTGTTTTAAGACACACTTGAAAAATTGTGAACCTGTCCTTTAACAGATAAATGATGTTGGGCGATAACGCTAGTTCATCGCAAAGTTGTCGTTGAGGTCACAGCTCTGTGCAGACCAGTTAAGTTCTTCCAAACTTAAAGCAAACTGGGAAAACAATTTCTTCTTCTTCTTCTTCTTCTTCTTCTTCTTTGCACCTGGCTTTGCCATGTTGAAGAAGAAAAAAGCCGTCCATGAATTGTTGCCACAAAATGTGAAGCACACTATTGTCTAAAATACAGCGTTAAAGGGGGATTGACTGACTCAAGTGATGTCACTTGAGTCGGCGTCGGTTGGGGCGGAAGACTAAGTTTGATAAGTAAAAAAAACTGGGGATGTGGAGTTAGAAAGAAGTGAGGTCACCAGATCTCTGTAGCTCACTGCTTATCTCTGCTGGAGGCTAGCAGCTCCAGGATAAATTAGCCACTACTAGTCGAGTTGCATTGTGGGTAATGTAGGCACTGAGATTTGACAAGGGAGAAGAATGGTTGGAATAAAAAGGACAATATCTCTGGTTCTGCTGCATCAATTTTCATCCTTTTTGTTACTGTCTATTGTGAGATCCAGTATTTAATAGTCATTCTAATCATAGTAATAAGAATACACATAATAATGATAAAAAAATTGACACAAAAAGATAAAACATCTTAAGTGTGTAGTGCTTAAATAAATAGAGGTGCAAAGTGACCTGAGTTAGTGAAAAAAGTGCAAATGGCTGAATAAAAATGCATTACATACAAGTAGGGAAAGGTGGAAATAATAAAAGTTACTGGTGATTTCCGTGGGTATTTCCCTTCCCGTCTTTGCACTACTGGAGTGTCATAATGATTGTAAATCTATCATCAGTACTTGACAGTTCTGCATCACTTTGTAACGCTGATACACTCTCAGGCTGTCTGTGAAATGACGCTGTGAATCACAGTTCCTCTCTGGTGAAGGTAAACTGTTTTCACCATTGACTATTTATATACAGTCAATGGTTTTCACAGATGAGTTTGCTCATCTGGGAGTAGATCCGACACCGTGCTGGCATGTGGAGCCTCAGTTTAATTGAGACCTGAAAAACCCTTTGATGTAACACTTGGCAACCTCAATGAAAACTACACAACATGTAAACAAACAGTCTCTATTTACAGGCCTTATAGTCGCTGTTTACTCAGTTTACCAGTTGCGCAATGAAGGTCCACATTTATGGATATTTATTAAAAAAGACTTGCCTCAACAAAGCGTTACATTGTCTTATATTAAGCTTGATGACAGTGTCTTTTTAGTTCATCAGTGGGAAAAAATACAAACATTTTAGTTGTTTTTGTGGTTTTTTTGACATTAAAATGACATTAAACTTTAACGGAATCAGTTGGACAAAAGTTTAATTTATTATACAATATAATACTTTGCAAAAATACAAATTTTATGCAACGTGCAAAGAGGAGCAGCTACAATCTGTTGAAACATGGGGGATTAATGTTGTATGTCAAAGGCCAAAAGTTTGTTGTTTGGCCTCTCTTGACCCCAACTATACATGGTAGTACTCCAGAGCTGGAGTGATTAATCAATTAGTCAGTTGACATCAAAATAATTGGCAACAATCTTCCCAGTTTTCCATGATAGTAAACTCAACATCTTAGTCAGACAAAACAAGTATTTCAGGGAATAATGATCAACATTTTTCACTATTTTCTGAAATTTTATACACTGAACAATCGATGGATTATTAAAGAAAAGGCTTACAGTACTCCTTACAACTTTACAACAAATGAGCTCAATATAAACTAAAACTACTAAAGTCTTCAAACAAAGTTCCTCTTCAAGACCAGGAGCACAAGATGGAGGACGGAGGACGTGTCAGAGTTCAGATTTTGCCTTGCGTGCAGTCGCCCAGTTGGTAATCCAGCCTTGGTTGAGGATATCGTGACAAGACTGTAAAAACTCCAGTTCGTCAGTTGAAATGAAGACCTCATATTACGAACACAGTCTTAATTTGTATTTAAAACCAGTGGGCAGGTGTATCATTTTGCATAACGTGTATCTGAGTGTTTGTACAGTAAGGGAGTTATTATAAAACCCCTCCGGCAGCCCATCGCGGAGGGCTTGTGATGTGGACTGACTCCAGATCCTCTCAAAATTATTCTCCCTGTGAAGCCCAAAACCTCCAGCTGCTGCCTCGAGCTTGTCTTGGCTTCAGATTTCATCCTCCAAACTCTACCTTCCCTCTTCCAGTTCACCGATCCCATCATCAAAACGAAGACAGTTCTGTGGTTTGGACGTGTGGGAGATCTTGGCGGCTCCCCTGAAACAACTATTAATAACAGGCAGCAGTAACGTGGTTGCTACCACTTCGCTGCCAGGATTCTCTCAGACTGAGTCACGGACCGCTTTCATCCAGACCTCCACACTGGGAGAACTTTGGCCTCGTTTAGATCTGATAGGCCATAACCTGCTCTTTTCTCAGGACTCCCAAACATCAACCTGCCCAGCTGACGATTTCGTCATTGTGTGTTTGTTTGTGCTCAAAAAGCATCTGGAACAAATTTTTTTTTCTTTACAGCTTTCAGTTTTTATGCAGTTTTTATGCAACAAAGTCCAAGAAAATATGAGGTTTGCTCCAATTCTCTTCAACTAATTTCAATAATGATCACAAGATTAATTCATTATCAGTATGCTATCAATACTATGTATGAAATCAAGATGGTAAAAAGGTTTAGGGCTTTAAGTAATTATTGTTTTCAACCAATCTCTTAATTATTTTCTCAATTAATTTGATTTATTATTTTTTTTTTATAATATAAATGATTGGTTCTGATCTCTGTTGGTTTGTGAAACTTTATTTTTCTGACATTTTAAGACTGCCCCGGTTTAATAAAAGCCAAACACATCAATAAAATAAAAATACTGTTTATCTTATTGAAAACTATTTATTCATATCTGGGACTTCACTGAAGCTGCACTGTGATTTTTATTCCCCTCTTTTATCTGTCTTATTCTATTTTATCTCATTTTTTATATCCTATTTTAATTTACTCTTTTAAAACCGATTTAAATGTGGCCTTTTATGTTGTCTTGTGTTTCTTTTATGTCTTTTCTTAATGCATTTTATGTCTTACGTGAAGCACTTTGAACTGCCTTGTTGTTAAAGGAGAAAAAACGAGTATTTTGATTTTGATGTTTGTCTGTCACATGACTTGTTTAATTGGTAGATTAAATCAATGCATATATCACATATCACATGATAACTATTCCCATTATTACTTTTACTTTAACATAGGACACAGTGAGCTTCTGTCTCCAAAAATTCACTCTTCTAAGAATCTGTTTGGTCAAGCACAAATTTGCTTCAGTGAACACAGAGCATAAATAAATAATTTTCATGAGGTTCCCTTAAATTTTTGTTTTTAACAACTGCAAAAAAATAAAATAAAAAAGGAAAAAAATGGAAAAAAACAAAAAAATAAACCTGTAACTACTGTCTGGTGGACATCTAAATATTATATACCAATTTATCTTCAATAGGCTAATATTGGCCAATATATTGACAATACATACTGTATATTTACCAACATATTCAGAATATTTTATGTTGAAATTGCTTAATTATGATGTAAGCCCCGATAGCTTACAATCAACATACTGTCACACTGTCACAGTTGTGACAGTCGTCCAAACAGAGATTTGATGGGTTTAGTTTTTGACATGTAAAACTACAATAAAGCAGTTGTTCTCCAGTTAAAAGCCTTTACAAAACCATGCTGGTGCTTTTGTATGTTTAAGCCCATTAACTATTTTACATAACTGCCTCACAGTTTCCAAAACACACCGTTAGTTTCTGGATTTACTCGAGGCAGCTCTGGTGGCGGTTCATGTCAGGAGGTGATGAAAATCATCTTGCGGAACTTGAAACTCGCTTAAGATGCTGTTGGTAATCCATCATGGTGAACATGTCATCGCCTTGAATTTCCTGTCAAAATCATGTTATGATCACACGGTGAGGTGCTTTCGTGGTGCATTCAAGGACACACAGATTTGAGACAGGGCTGCCAAAACACTCATGCATTTATAGACTATGTTTCTGGAAAATCAAGCCAAGAAGAGAAACAATGAGCAAATGTGGACGTTGTTGAAAGGATAATGAAGAATTTGATTGTTTTTTGTATTACAATGTTACTCTGAAATCTGGGAGCACCCATAAACACACCAGCAGTGAGTCTTTCCAAAGCAAAGCCCTCTTTAAACTGAAATACTATACACCAAAACATAACTATGACAAAATAATAAGGGTGACTAAATGTTCACTAGCTTCAGGCCTTGGCAAGTTGATTTTTATAGTGTACTGAATAAACCCAATGGTGAGCAAGAGGGCTGAAAAATAATCTAAATGATTGACATATGCCCTCATTTTATAGCATCTCTGTTTCATTTTTTGGCATCCATTTCATCCTTTCTCTCAGGAAAAAATGCGATCCAGGAGCTGCACTATGGAGAGTCCAGATGACGGACACATCACGCCCGCTAAAAGTTTTATCAAGCAGGAGGAGGAGAACACAGAGCTGACAAAGAAGAAAATGAAAGTCCAGCGAGAGGAAAAGGACGGGAGGACAGGAGTGTCAGGGACACAGAGGAAACTTCAGAAACCCGCAGAGAGCAGGAAGGAGCTGTCCAAGAAAGACTTGCTTCAGCTGTTGGGAATCATGGAAGGAGAAGTTCAGGTACGAATTAGGTTCTCTGTGATTTATCAGCCTCTGAACTTTAATGACAGGTCAGAGGTTTTAGAATGAGTCCATACATCCTGTCATTAACCACACCAAACCTAACCCTAAAATTATAAGGATCACTATAAATTAGTACGTTATTCTCAATGGGTTTTTTTTTTTTTATATAAATGATGGATAAACTACATGATTACATGTAAGAAAAAAGTTGTCACTGGTGACTCATCAACTCTGCAGCTCTGTGTAGATGTTAGCCTCTTGTTAGAAAAAGAAGAGAAAGAGAGAGAGAGAGAGAGAGAGAGACAGAGAGAGAGAGAGAGAAAGCAGCAGTAGAGCGAGCTAGAAAGTGAATGAAGAGAGCGAGCTGCGGTAGCAAAAACAAAGCAGTGAATTGGATAAATAAAATGTTATTTTGTATATTTTTGTATATTGTTTCATGGCGGGTAATGTTTTAAAGCACAAATAAACACACCCACACCTCTGCACTACCCTAAAGGAAGGAGCCGCATTATCAGATTTGGTGTGAATGCAGCCCTACATGTAACCTAGCTGTATGAACAGTACTAAAACGAAGTTTACTTTGCTTCACCATTGTCATATTAGTAATTTACATTGCCACAAACAGATGTGCAGCTGTGTTTTCACTGGCTTCCAAAACAAATGCACACACTGGCCAAGATCAAGATCTTTTCAACACAAGGCGGTGGTGCTTCATTCCAGGAAACACTACCGCCTTTGTCCACAGGGGTCGCCATAATCAACACAACATGAAAGTTCCTTGTAGTGGCTTTAAGGTACTGGTGATTTTCTTGGGTATTTCCATTCCCATCTTTGAAGTGGTGGAGAGTCATAGTGATAGTAAATCTGTCATCAGTACTTGACTGTTCAGTATCACTTTGTAACGCTGATAATGATGCTGTGAATCACAGTTCCTCTCCGGTGGAGGTAAACTGTTTTCACAGATGAGTTTGCTCATCTGGGAGTAGATATGACACCGTGGAGCCTCAGTTCAATCGAAACCTGAAAAACCCTTAGATGTAACACTTGGCAACCCTGATGAAAACTACACAACATGTAAACAAACAGTCTCTATTTACAGACCTTATAGTCACCATTTACTCAGTTTATCAGTTGCACAATGAAGGTCCACCTTTATGGATATTTATTAAAAAAGACTCGCCTCAACAAAATGTTGCATTTCAGGAACTTTTGTCTTATTTCAAGCTTGATATTAGTGCCATTTTTAGTTTATCAGTGGTTTTCTTTTTACTTTGTTTTTTGACATAATGATATTTTTAAAATCTTGAAATAAACATAACATTGAACTTTAATGGAATCCATTGGAACTAAAACTAAAACTTTGAGTATTTTAAAACATGAGTAGGAGGGTTGACTCTCCAATGGCCATAAAAAAACTGTTTGTTGAAATCAGTGTACATGCTGGGAAGTCATTTTTATTAAAACCAGACCATTTCAGACGTTGGTGAAGTAATTGTTGAGTCACTGGACTTGATCAATAAAGTGTCCATAAACAACTTTTTGCCCTTTTTATGCCCAGCTTGCTCAGTTATAGTTTAGTCATCTGAGAGCTGGAGAATCGAGGAGATTTGTTATTGATTAAAATGACTAAAGAGAACTCATTGGACAGTTTGGTCGCCATGCCAACTGAGGATGAAGAAAGACTGGAAATGGGAGATTTACTCTATCTTAATCATATGCTTTGTTTTCCCCTAAATGGTGATGTCTGCGCGGGCAGATTATAAAACTATAAATACGATGGAGTTTGTCATCACTGCTGAGACATATTGACATTTCACAGTGTTAGCTTTGCGTTCCAGTCTGATAATGATTTTCTACTGTAAGCAGATTTATAAACTCGTCTCCAGAGAGGCAGGATGCTGCTGCCTCACCCTCTATTTCCATCCTGCTCATCTGTTTGGGTGTGTTGAATATTTTCCTTTAGTGATGGGACAGAGGAATACCCCAACACACAGCCACATCTCACACAGGAAAGGCTGCTTTTGTTCCGCTTTGGGTTCAATGAGGGCTTTCAAGTGCATCGAAATGTGCGTAAGAGCATCCTCATGATGTCAAAATGGTAAAAAGGTGTTTAAGGAAATACTATTATTCAGCAAAACCAAACAATATTTAACAGAAAAGTAACTTTTGCTTCAGCATGAGGCAGTCAAGTATGAAAATCCTACAATATATGACATTTTACTCTCGAAGTAACCTATTCTATGGCTTTTTACTCAAAATATTACAACTTCATTCTTGAAAAATATACAAACTTTTTCTAACAGTGACCCTAATACTCTCTTTTAAGCATGAGATGTTCATATTCTATATTTTTCTTGTTGTCGACGAATCCCATGAAAAGGACAAAACAAACAATGAACCGATCTACTAACAAGTATCATCTGTGCTAGATCTTATTCCTCTGTGCCGTAGACCTCCGTTGTTGTCCAAAAACTATTAAAAACACATCACCGCTGCACTGGGTGACATGTTCTTTCAACACCATGAACACACACACACACACACACACACACTGTAGTTTATTTAGACTCACACACACCATCCTGTTTCCAGAAATACTCACTAAAGCGCCAAATGTGGATTCATCCACCGCTGAAAATAGTCCCCAATAAATACGCCATTTACTCCTGTTTGAGTAACGTTTGCTAAAACCTAAAGTGACCAGCTGTTTTATAAAATGATTGAGTGTTTTTTTAAAGAACAAAATTATATATTTGTGAGGCATATTAAGGATTTTCATCTTCAGCAGGAACCAAATATCATTACACTGTATCAGCAGCAGGTCCTCATGCAGTGATTTCTTAAAGAGACCAATGTTACAGGCATTTCTAAATCTTTTTATTCCGATGCATCTACATATTGGGACTAGTTGGACACTTTTTGGTGAATGTATTTCCTTAAGTGAGACAAGACACCTCAAAAGGCATTATGAAAAGAATATACCATCATTTCCTTGGCCTGCATGGTTAAAACAGACCATCAAATCTTCACACGCCTTTTGTTTCCTTTCTCTGCAGGAATTTGTGTCAAGTGTTTTGTTGTGTGAGATGAGATGTTGAGCAGAGTAGAATGAAGGAAACAGCTCCTTCTGCTGGTGAAAGCCTGGAAAAAAAGTTTAGTATGTGTTTTGTTGTATGTCTCATATCTGTGCATGTGTGAAAGAAACAGATAATGTAATGTTTTAGATCTACATGATCGATATTTTAACTAATACATTTTAATAATTTGATTGTGTTAATGCTTTTCTTAAATAAATAAATCAAAGGAAAGTGTTTGTCTTAGATATCATTCTTTAATAATCTTTTAAAAATAAACTTTAATTGGAGAGCTCATCTTGATTTTTCTTAAACTGCTTGATTTGAATCATCAGTTTTTATTCATTTAACTTTATTTTACCAGATTTTGCTTTTTATTTGTGATCTGGTCTAGTTGAATTATTTTTAATCTATTACGTTTAACCACTTTTTCCTTTTATTGTTGGTCATTAATTTGCTGTTATTATTATTATAAGAATTTGGTATGTCAGCATAATTAGACAGCCTCATTATCAATTTTGAAGGAAAACAACCATCAATATAGTCAAAAATGTTTTGTTCTTAAGACCAAACTCAATTCTAGACACACATAATTTAAAAGGTTTCACCCTTGAGTACCACCCATAGCAACAATATGTTTGTCTATGTTTCAGTCAGTGTGTATACAAGGCTTTAAAGTTTCTATCCGGTCTCCTCAGGCCAGAGAGGACGTCATCGGGATGCTGAAGTCAGAGAAAACCAGACCAGGGACGCTAGAGGCTCATTACGGCTCAGCTGTCCCCACAAAACCCCTGCAGGCCCTGCAGAGAGACAGTCTGCTCACCAACAGCAACAACAGCACCGAAAACGTTTACGAGAGGCCCATGGCCGAGGTGAGGAAAGAGACATACTGCAATGATTAGTCCATTAATCGATTAGTCAGAAAATTAATCGGCAACTATTTTTATGATCAAATAATCGGCTTAGTCATTATTTTAAGCAACTATGCCAAAAAAAGCTGCTATTAGCTTCTCAAATGTGAGTATTTAATTCGTTTCTTTGTTATACATGATTGTAAGTGAAAATTGTGGTAAATCTTTTAAAAAATAGTTGCAGGAAAAAAAATGTTTCTTGGCTTCTACACAGTATGTGCCAAAAACGTTAAGTTGCCACATGGTTGTTACTGAGTTCATGAGGTGACGTCCACCGATACTTTCACCCCACAAAGGAAAGCTAATTTTTTATAGTTACAGTTGTTGATTGATTACATTTTCTTCTGCTGTTTAGTAATATTTTCTGCTATTTCTGTGTAAAAATCCCTATAATTAATGCCAGAATACACAAGTTCCTTCCAGTAAACTTTCATGGAAATAATTTGGACTTTATGGACCCATAAAATAAAGTATTATCGTTTTATTTCTCAACATGAAGGTCTCATTGTTTCAAATCTCTCCCGCACCGTCAGGAATAAACTTCAGTTGGATGAATACTGAATCCTGGTGGGAAAAATATAACAGATAACTGTAAAAAAAATAAATAAGTAAAAACTCCACCGGGGTTGTTAAAACTCCTGAATTCCCAGAAGAAAGATGTACTGTGCTGAAA
Source organism: Thunnus maccoyii (assembly GCF_910596095.1). Lineage (NCBI taxonomy): Eukaryota > Metazoa > Chordata > Actinopteri > Scombriformes > Scombridae > Thunnus > Thunnus maccoyii. Next base: position 5,648,112 of record NC_056549.1, on the reverse strand, counting down.
ACATGACCTCAGTGTCCTTCACTAGAAATTCCTACAAACAGCAACATACAGGAAGTTGCTGAATTCATCATTTACCAAAATTAGTACATTTTCTTTTTACATTTCAGTGGTTAAATATACTGTATATAAAAAGAGATTTTAGAGAGCAGGTTTCGGCAACAGATGGAGGATCTATACTGTCTAAATTTTTCATTTTGGTGGTGCATTTACACCAAAGTTCATGCAAGTGAAGAGTGAAAATCATGTTCTTTTGTGTGTTGATTAGCAGCGGTTTCTTCTTGAAAAGGTAATTTTCCACACTCAGTGGAATAAAAAGGGTGAACAGATCTGCAGTAGTCATGAAAAAAGTTTGAATAAAGCTTGTGTTGAAGAGAGAGAGTCTCATTGTTACACCACAAACACAATAGCCACCAAAACCGTAGCTAATGGTTACGGTGGATATTGTGTTCACAGATGTGGTGTCAGAGTGTGAGTTGTCATTGTCTCTGTTCAGCTGGACCGTCTGGAGGACAAACAGAAGGAGACGTACAGACGGATGTTGGAGCAGCTGCTGCTGGCAGAGAAATGTCACCGCCGCACCGTCATGGATCTGGACAACGAGAAACGCAAACACGTCGACTTCATGAACAAGAGCGACGACTTCACCAACCTGCTGGAGCAGGAGAGGGAGAGGTGAGGCCCGACCGTGTATGTTTGGTGTGCGTGTGTGTGTGTGTGTGTGTATACCTGTATTACCAATCTTGTGGGGAACCTGTTTACACACTCACATTGTGGGGACTCACCTCCCTTTTGGGGACAAAACTCAAGTCCCCATAATGTAAATGTTTCAACTTCAGGGTGGCATTACGCTTTTCTACATACATTTATCTCAAGTTTAGGAATTTTGATTATGTTTAACATCCGACATCATAACAAGATAAACAGAGATAACAGAATATCACAAAAAGCATATGTCCTCTTTAAAAAAGCTTGAAAGGTCTTAGAGGGTAATTTTATGCTCTAACGCACCTGCTTATAACACTTTCTGACCTGCCAGAACATTGTGGCACTTGTTAAGAGCTCAAACTTAAAACATGGAGTGCTAAACATAAACCACCTTACTGTCTGACTATCTGAGTCCATTGTCATCCTCCAACCGCAGCGTACAAAAGAGAGGACGTGAGTAAACGGATAGAAAGACATTATACCCGCATGATGAATCCATAACACAGGTGGAATCCAGATGTCAATCTGAGCCACTTTTATTACCTCATCTGTCTGGTGCAGCAAGTCAGGACAGAGCTGCTGAGATCACACACAGAGTGGTAAATAATAATACTGTAGTCCTGCATGTTCAGAAAAATACACAACAGCAAAGTCCTTTAATGTGTGAGTATGTTTCATGAGCCTCAGATTCTTGGAATCTGTGCAAACATGCATGATGAAAGATTCACTGTTCATGAAAACATGTATGTTTTGCAGATGCTTGTTTATTTGTCTGTCAGCAGCAGACATCAGATAAGACCAGGAGCAGGTTCTGGATGATAGATCTGATCTGATAGGAAGGGTGATGACTCGTACCTTATCACGCCATAGAAGACGCACAGAGCAGTTCACAGCTACCACTGACTCAAACTTTTAAAGGGCTTTAAAGCCGTTATGTGTAGACTTTTATATGTTTTTATGTATCTGTTTCAATTCAGCAAAAATGCTGACAGTGTGCTTGTTTCAAATTATATTTCATATTGTTCTATTGTTCTGATAGAGATTAGTTTTGGTTGAGTTTGTATACAAAGGAGACAATCTTGGTGAAAATTCATGCCGTGGTGCAAAAGGCAAACATTGTGCTCTGCTACAGAAATGTTTTTAATATCACAACTTGGGGTTGCTAAACTCTGAAATGAACATTTCCATGTGTATATTTATATTCTTGGGCTCTACTGGAATATCTTTGCATGATTTACAGTTAAAAACTCCTTATTTATCTTATATTGGCCCTTTATGCAGCCCCTCAGTTCAGCCTCTGTCTCTTTAAGACAAGAGCCCACTCTGTCCTGATTGGTCAGCTTCAGGAAGCTTCCTCCAGCTCTGGAGGCTACTTTAACAAACTATAGTTGTTGGATTTCACTTCTTTTTCTCCTCCTTTTCTTTGCTCCAAATATAAACTTCTCAAATACGTCTGTACATATTGGATCTGAATCTGATCCGAAATATAACAGTGGACAATGTGAATGACCTCAGCAACCAAGGCTACTGAATGAATGGCTGTTTGTGGGCAAACATGAATAATCTGATGTCAGTTCAAGGAGGAAGTAGAGGTAACTTTTTGGTTCAGAGCAGTTTGAGGCCCTGGCTTTTAACTCGCAGGGATTTTACATCCATTAATCTCACGTTGTGGAACTTTGACCATGTTTAACATCCGACATCAGAACAAGATATAAACAGATAATCACAAAAAGCAGAATATGTCCTCTTTAAGTCTGCAGAAACCTTTTTTTTCACCTCACCCAACATTTTTGACTATCTTTCCCTCACCAAGATGATGAAATAAAAACTTACTTCGACAAGAGACACATTGGTGATGTTTTTTTACTTTATCAAAAGTATTTTTAAACACAGTTTTTTTGGATGAACTGGTTGGTTCCACACTTCCCATAAAGAGCAGTTCACTAAGCTTTTCAATAGAAAGATCTCACTCATAATCATAATCATAATCGTCATAATCTATATGTTAGACATGTTTAAGGGCTATGAGCCACTCAGGTCATTTAGCACTAGTACTCTTCTTGTACTTGGCCAATTCAAAATCTGTGTGCTCACCTCTTTCAAAAACAGCCTTAAAACATTTGATTTTTCCGCTACCTTTCAAGTCAAGTCTATTTTATTTGTATAACACCAATAACCCAAATCACAAATTTGCCTCAAGAGGCTTTACAACCTGTACAATACACCCTCTGTCCTTACACCCTCAAATCAGATAAGAATAAACCCACAAATCTCCTTTACTGGGGGAAAAAAATGAAGAAACTTCAGGAGGAGCAACAGAGGAGGAATCCTTCTTCCAGGACAGACAGATAATAGATGTGTGTACAGAATAAACAGAATAAGAAATCAGGCTGACAAAATTTACCTTCTTTCTTTCTTTCCCTACTTTTATTTTTATGTAAAGCACACTGAGTTTTCCTCTGTGTATGAAATGCATTATATGAATAAGGCTTGTCTTGCCTTGCAAAATACTTGGAAGAGGGATTTTTTTTTGTGTGTGTGTGCCTAAGCTCTGTTTGATAACACATTCCTGTTGGCTGCCGTCAGCGTGCAGATTCACTGCAAGTGATATCATGAGCGGGTCGATCCTGAACACAGGGGAGGTGATGTCATTCGTAACAGAGATCCTCCTGGACGATAAGAGGCTCTGTCTGCACAACAACTATCACGGGCAAATGCAACCACACAAGAACTTTTTTTTTTTTTTTTAACTGTCAGAGATGTGCAGCTAATTTTACTCAAGTAATACTTAAAGTTATATGTAGAAACCTGTCTTTGCTCTTTTAAAATCATCTACGTTTGATAGTTTAGAGGACATTGTTTTAATCTTACATACTAAAGTGAAATAAAGTAAAGGCCATAAATGCAAGTTTTATGTCACATTCAGTCAAAACAAGCAAATCACATTCACATTGCAGCTAATTTCAGATGTTGTCAGCTCATCAGTGTGGTTTACATTAATTTCAGTACATTAAGAAAAGCTTTTTTATATTTTTTTCGTTCTCTTGGAAGCTGCCCCTCGAGAACCTTCTGCCGGCTATGTCAACAAACCATGAAACAAACTACAGTAGCAGGATTTCACTACTTCTTCTGGTTCTTTACTGAAAGGTCAACTTCTCAAATACATCTGTACATGTTTGAGCCAAAATACAATCCGAAATATGAGAGTGGACAACCTTAGCAACAACCATAGCAACCAAGGCTGCAGAACAGATGGCCATATAAGGTCATGTGCGACAAGCGGACATCAGCTTGTCACCAAGGTAGAAATAAATGTCACAAACGAAGCGTTCAGAGCAGATAAAGCCCTGGACTTTGACTTGCAGGCAGCATTTCTACATACGTTAAAGTTTTGGGACTTTGACCACAGATATCTGACATCATAACAGTATATAAATAACAGAAAATCACAAAAAGCAGAATATGCCTACTTAAAAGGATGGTTACTTCTAACCCTGTGGCTGCTAGGCTCCGGGATCAGGGCCTCCCAGTCTGGTAGGGGCAAATGTGGTTCCCGAGGTTGGGATTTCAACCAGTAAACCATGTCTGTCTTCAGAAAAATGTAGGTTTGATTCTCTGTAATTTTACAGTGGTGGACAATTCTGATTCAAGTTCGGTTGCAGCCTTAACAAAATCCCATTTTTACTCCCTAGACAGTCAACAACAAATGTGCCTCCTCGGTGTCAAAGCGTTGTTGTTGACTCGTCTGTTCAGAATGTTAATAAGGACGGTAATTATTGTGACTGTAATTAGCTTGAGATCAGCATCTCCTGGTGTGATGTGTTTGCTGTGGGTTTTTATGAGCATTTAGGTCTCTCTTTTCTCTCACTAAGAGGCTTCTGTCAGCAGGGAGGCTATGAATAGACCCGAACACAGAGAGGCTTTCTGCAGAGCCATCATCTGCCAACTGGGTTATAATGACAGATAGTCTGAGTCCTGAGAGCAAGACGAGCAATCTGAGTCTTATGTTTGAGGGATATGTTCATCTAGAAGCAGTGGTGGAAGAAGTATTCAGATGCTTTCAGTAAAAGTACCAATATAGCAACATAAAAATACTCCATGGAGTAAAAGTCCTGCATGAAAAGTCCCTCTACAGTAAAAGTACATAAGTATTATGAGCTGGATGTAGTTAAAGTATTGCAGTAAAAGTACATAAGTATTATGAGCTGGATGTAGTTAAAGTATTGCAGTAAAAGTACATAAGTATTATGAGCTGGATGTAGTTAAAGTATTGCAGTAAAAGTAGTGGTTTAGTACCATCTTTTATTTGACAAAGTGTTGAGTTTTTAAACAATTTATTTGTTTGTTTCCCACACTGTGGCTATTTGTCAATCATTTTATGCAGTATTATATCTCCACCAGTGGAGGAGCAGTGAGGAGATGGGTGAAGTAAATGAGGGCATAACAGCAATACGTTGTTCTTTACTGTTGAAACTCAAGAAAAAGACAAATTATAAAACATTAATAACAGGCCAGGCAGCCTGTCTGAAGGTGAAGTTTGCTCCTTATGACGCTTTATCATTTATACAACAAATTACATCTGCATGTTGTCATTTTCTTTATCCCAATTTCCTCAAAACCACAAGCTTTATCACTGGAATCTAAATGGAGCATTTCTTAGAGGCTTTTATCTCAGAAACTTGCAGAGCCACATCTCAGAAATTACAGGGAGCCAAGAAAAGTGCAAGTATCAAATCCACAAAACACAAGCAATAAATGTACAAAGTGCTCTTGCGTCCTGGTGATATTTATGTCAAACATGTATTTGGAATAATGAAGAGCAGTGATAGAAAGCCTCTGCATCTGTAAGCTCTTTGCACTGCTCATATTTGGCTCATTTAGGAGCCTCTGCGATGCAAACCGCAGCCCTCCTCGCTGTCTGAAGCTATGATCTCACACACATACAATTCAGCTGCTATGGAGAATTTATATCCTTGTCCTTTCCCTTTGCACGATACAGGGGGATTATAATGAGAAAGGCCGTGCAAGTCTGGCATTGTCCTCTCCATAACAAAAACTCTCGCCTTGCATTGTTGCCTCGTTTCCATGGAAACACTGCTGGCTGCAAGACGTGAGAGTGGTCACTTGGATCAAGATGGATTTTAGGCAAAGGATGAGAAACAGAGCAAAAAAATTAATGTTTGAACTTCATGTGTTATGTCATACCTGCTGCCCAGTCATCCCTCCTTCCCTGAGGGGAAAAAACCAGGGAGGAAGAGCCCCCCCTCACCCCCCCCACTTGAACCCCTCCTCCTCAGTGTCCAAACAAGGGCAGCGCCTCTCTGCGCCATATATGGAGGGCTGGATGACATCACCAGCCAGCAGAGCAGTGCTGTTTAGCACAACATCCACCTTTCATTGTCCACTGATGACATGTTTGGAATGTGATGGCTAATTCCCCGCGGAGCCGGGGCCCCTCCTTCCTTCCCTTTCTGACCCTTTGAGTCTCAGCAGCAGCAGCAGCAGCAGTTTGGCTCCTGCTCAGCCGAAAAAAAACTCTCTCAGATATGGATCAACCTGCCCGGCATCCCAACTTGTTGGTAAGTTGAGCAGAGTTTCAAGGGGAGAAGTTTTTGGACACAGGAGGAGCAGACTGTAAAGGTTGACCACTGTAGAGTTTTGATTAAAACTTACAGAACATTTGTTGCAGTGCTGGTTGTGTATTTTGGAGTCTGATGTGACTGTGCTTGCCACATATTAAAGGCAAACTGCTGCAGATTTCTCTCAGACACAGACTCCCGCAGAGATTAGTTAAACATCTACCAACAGGAGCATTAACTCAGACAGGCTGAGTTCTCAGAACTTGGTTGGCAGTGCTTCTTGTTGTTGCTTTGGATGTGTTGATGCAGAAGTTTAAATCATTGACAGTGTAAATACATTATCAACATGTCTGTGAAGATTCTCAATCGTCCAGGACATCTAGAGGTACTACAGTATGTCAAGGTAACTGGATGTGCTTTTTTCGTCATATCTATCTTCTAAAGACGTGTTTAGACAGAATACAAGACGTTTCAAATTCGATTGTGATTGCATACAAAGTCAAGGCATGAGTGGGTGTGATTAGATGCAAATTCGCCAAGGTGCAGCGAGGTGAGGTGAAGACGTGTTGAGAAAGTTTGTGCTTTATGAAACTACTTGTAAACTTACAGACACAGGAGGCTAAAACATAAAGAACTGGAATTCCTAATGAGTTTGAGTTGTCACACAAACACACTCATATATCTTATCAATTTGTCCATCTGTCCATCCTGAGGTTTCTTCCATTTTTTCCCCATTAAAGTTGGGAGTTTTCCTTATCTGACCTTATCTCGGTCTAAGGAATATACAGATTGCAAGGCCCCTTGAGGCAGTTTTGTGATCTGTGACATTGGGCCATATGAATAAAATTTGACTGTACTGACTGTAATCAACACTCCACAAATGGTTGGTGCTTTACTTTCACTCTAGCTTACTGCTGGTTGTTTGTGAGGTTAATAAACACAGAGACGACAGTGAATTTGGGTGAAAAATGCAAATGCAAATTAGCTTTGTTTCCTGTCTGAACACACCTGCAGATTAGAAAGCGTCAAATTTACAAATTAAATGATAAACCACGTTGCCTTAAAGGTGCAGTGTGTAGGATTTAGTGGCATCTAGTGGTGAGGCTGCAGATTGCAACCAACCGAATACTCCAACATTGAATTAAACCAACAGTTTAAGCATGCATACTTCACGGAGTAATTGCCTGATGTGCAGAGATGAGAAAGTAGGCAGCATTTGAACTTCTCTCGCAAGCTCTGTTTGCATTCTTCACACAACTACTACTCGTGTGAACAACTGAGAGCAACACCACAAATGCCCTATGATGGCTGGCTTTTCAAATGTGTTTGGACAAAGCATAAACACTTTTGCCTTTAGATGTGGTCGGACAACACTTTGTACAAACTACTTTGTTTCAAGCATACCCCAGCTTTAGTACTTGTAGATGTAAAACCATTACAGTTTTTACTCAAGTCTGCAAAAAAACAAAACAGATTTAGCACCTGTGATCAGTGCTCTTAGTAGACTCAAGATAGACTGACTAACAACCCTCGAATCAACAGTTCTTGCTAAAGAAAATGTGCTGTGTATGGTAGGTGTAACTCCTTCCGTATGATAGCTACAAGTGTTTCCCATGGGATTTTATTTTTAACAGCCTGGAAATGTCTTTGAAGCAGCGCCCTGACCATCATGGAACCCACTGAAATCCATATAAATGCAATTCTATTATGGGTATTGTCAGCTTCCCAAGGCATTGACTATTCTTGATGTGTCAGTTATTAATGCAGAAATTACTAATTCCCAAAAACTTTTAACTAAATACACTTGCGTATTAATGTATTTCCTAACTTGCAGCTGCCATTCCTCCATCTACTGCACTCTGGACAGGACAGGGTAAGCTTTATCAAAGAGAATCACATGTGTTCAGACCCAAATCTGCTTCTCTTTTTATTTCCTTTGTTCCCTCACTTATCCTGCTGCTGCCATTTATTTTCAGGGGTCTGATCTGAGAGATCTGAGAGATGCAACACAATTTAGTCATCAACTGTCATGGAAGAAACTTTGTTGTATGAGGATGTGCCAGTGCTTGATAATATTTAAGAACTATTCATGTTCTGCATCCAATTATTCATTGTTTGTTTGTTAGCATATTTCACAACATTTGGTGCAGAAATGATTCAGGATTGGTGTCATCTGGATTGAAACAAATGTGTTAGATATTAACTTTCTCTTTTTGTATCTGCCTCTATCTGTTTCTTAGACTCAAAAGACTGCTGGAGCAGGAAAAGGCCTACCAGGCTCGTAAAGACAAAGACCACAGCAAGCGGCTGGAGAAGGTCAGAGCAGAGTTGGTGAAGCTCAAGTCCTTTGCCCTGATGTTGGTGGATGAGCGGCAGCTGCACATTGAGCAGATCGACCAGCAGAGCCAGAAGATCCAAGACCTCACTCAGAAGCTGCAAGAGAAAGAGCAGCGCCTAGTGGCGGTCAACGACACCGCAAAGGAGGACAGCCAGAAGGTCCTCAAGCTGGAGGCCGAGCTGGAGCACAGAGCGGCCAAGTTCACGCAGGAGCACGAAGAGATGACCGCCAAACTGACCAACCAAGAGTCCCAAAGCCGCCAGCTCAGACTGAAGCTGGCCGGACTGTCACACAAGATTGAAGAGCTGGAAGAAAGCAACAAGGCGCTGCAGAAATCAGATGAGGACCTGCAGGAGCTGCGGGAAAAGATCAGCAAAGGGGAGTGCGGGAACTCGTCTCTCATGGCCGAGCTGGAGAATCTGAGGAAGAGAGTGCTAGAGATGGAGGGTAAAGATGTGGAGATAACCAAAACAGAGTCTCAGTGCAGGGAGCTCAGGAAGAGGCTACAGGAGGAGGAAAACCACAGTAAGGAGCTGAGGCTGGAGGTGGAAAAACTACAGAAAAGAATGGCTGAACTGGAAAAACTGGAGGGGGCTTTCAACAGGAGCAAAATGGATTGCTCTCAGCTTCATACTAACCTGGAAAAGGAGAAACGTGTTATGAAGGATCTGGCCAGCGAGCTCGAGATGGTAAAAATTCGGTTGAAAGAACTAGAGTCCTCAGAGTCAAAGTTTGAAAAGGCAGAGATGATCCTTAAAGATGATCTTATGAAGCTGAAGTCCTTCACAGTTATACTGGTAGACGAAAGAAAAAACATGGCAGAGAGACTTAAACAGGAAGAACAGAAAAGTGATGATTTAAGTAAGATGTTCAAAGCAGAGCAAGGCAAAGTCACAGAGGTCACAGAGAAGCTGATAGAGGAGAGCAAAAAACTTCTCAAATTCAAATCTGAGATGGAGGTCAAAGTGACGACTCTTACTAAAGAGAAAGATGAGTTGAAAACTAAACTTGCAAGTGAGGAGGAAAAGTGTAGGGAGCTGAATACGAAGTTATGTGGGATGAAAATAAGAGTGGACGGACTAGAAGAGACAGAAAAGAAAAGGGCTAATAAAGACGAAAACAGAAATCAAGATGAGGACAACAAAGTAAAAGAACTCTCGCTAGAAATCGAAAGACTCAAGAGCAGGCTCAAACAACTCGAGGTGGTCGAAGGGGATTTAATGAAAACAGAGGACGAGTATGATCTACTGGAGAAGAAGTTCAGGACAGAGCAGGACAAGGCAAACAACCTTTCTAAGCTACTGGAGGAAATGAAAAGTCAGATTGCCAGGAACAAAGCAATAGAAAAAGGCGAAGTCATGAGTACGGAGGCTGAGCTGAGAATTCGCTGCAAGATGGAGGAGGCCAAAACCAGAGAGCTGCGGGTGGACGTCCAGGCCCTGAAGGAGAAAATCCATGAGCTGATGAACAAGGAGGACCGGCTCTCCCAGCTGCAGGTGGATTACTCTGTCCTCCAGAAGAGGTTCATGGAGGAGGAGGAGAAGAAGAAGAGCATGAGTCAAGAAGTGGCCAGCCTTACCAAGGAACTGGAGGCCTCCAAGCGATACAGTCGTGCCATGAGGCCGAGTATGAACGGTAGAAGAATGATGGATGTTCCTGTTACCTCCACAGCAGTACAGACAGATGTTGTTGCCAGTGAGCCCGCTGAGGATGACACAGCAGCAGGCTTTATCCGAAAATCAGTCCTCGAGGAGAACCACTTAATGAGCAATCTGAGACAGCGAGGTCTTAAAAAGCCGACAGTTCTGGAGCGATACCCTCCAGCATCGGCAGAACTCGGGGCGAGAAAATCCTGGATACCCTGGATGAAAAAGAAAGATGCTATCACACTCACTCAGATCCCTCCTGAGAAGACATTGCTCCATCCACCGGAGATGACCATGTCTCCAAAGCCAGGTCAGCCGCTGCACATCCGCGTGACGCCTGATCACGAGAACAGCACCGCCACTTTGGAGATCACCAGCCCTCGAGCTGAGGATTTCTTCTCCAGCACCACCATCATCCCGACTCTCGGCCTTCAGAAACCTCGAATCACAATCGTCCCTAAGCCCACAACTGTGACTTCAAAAGCCAAAGCCTGCGATGTGCCGGGAGGTCTTGATCGAGCCAAATCTCCAGTGACGATAACCACCATCTCCAGAGCCAAGAGTCCGGAGAAGACTAACGGCAGCGGCTCTGACAGCCCTCAGTCGCCGGTGTCCATCATCACAGTCAGCACCACTCCTGTGGCTGAAGCATGTGCTTCACCTGAGCCTCATGAAATTACCACAGGTCGCACAGTGATCAAGATGACTCCGGAGAAGCAACTTGGGTCCCCAACTGTCAGAAAATACAACGGCAACAGCAACATCATTACGACAGAAGACAACAAGATACACATCCACCTGGGTCCGCAGTTTAAGCGGCCCTCTGAGGGATGCAGTAGTCCTTTGTTGATGCTGAGGCCTCTCAGTCTGAGCCCAGAAAGCAAAGAAATGCCGACGGGAACAGTACTCCGCTCGCCACGCCAACCCTCGTCGGGGAAGACGACTCCGAGCAAAATGACAAGCAGCATAACGATAACACCCATCACCTCGGCAGCCTCCAGGCCAACACAATCTGTGGTGAGAGCTTTTGAGATTGTTACGCCTAATGTCCTCCATCTTTCTTTCTTTCTTCCTTCCTTTCTTTCTCTCTTTCTTCCTTCATTCCTTTCAGTTGTGACTCCACAAAACAAAGAAGCATAATAGATATTTTCTCCTTCATTTACGAACAAAAATATCTGAACAATGTTTCATGTTTTACGTTGCAGTTGCTTCTGAATTGTTTCAAAATGAAATCAGGTGGTGTGTGCTCCCTAGATAGCACTCTCTCCAGGTATAAAAACTGTAAATATAAATATATAACAATAAAATCTCACAGTATGAACCACACTAACAAACTGGAATGATCTGACATGCATCAGATTCCACTCTAGAGAATACGTTCTAAGGGTTGTGTATACACGAACAACAAATTTAACAACAGTACTGACAAATTCACTCATTTTAACGGGCAAGAAGTTTGACATTTTTCACTTTGAGCACGTTAAAGTTTACAGATACACAACCTTCGAACTCCCTTAATGTGACAAAAGCTGATGTTAGTTAATATGCAAGCAGCTCGACCCAAGTTAACCCCAACAGGCTGGTGTAAATGACCCCAGTAAGCATGGATTTGGTGATTTGGTGATCAAAGGTTAAATCTGGGCAAATTTAGTTGAAAATGAGTTTTTTTGGACATATAACTGTTTTTTCAACGTCATTTCAATGACTAAACTTTAGGGTCCTAAATACAAGTTGAAATATATTCATTTAAAAGTGTTTATTATCCAAAAGATGTTCAGGAAAAAAGGCACCTCTGTTATTGATCTTTTTTCGAGGAAATCTGGTGATGTGTTTCAGCATAAAGACTTCTTCAGCATGTGTGGCAGCAGTGAGCTCTCTCTTTATGAAGGACACATCATGTGATCACCAATCAACAGAAAACAGTTACACCTGAGAATAAAGGTCCTCTAAACTGTTGAATTGGCTTTTCAAAACTATCTAAACTGTTCTAATGAGGTCTTACTGTTATTGTATATTCAAACTGTGAATCACAGCTGTCAATCAGCACCCACACAGCAGACATTAAAACTACTATAAGTCTTTAAATCTTATTAATGGAGCAATAGAGGGCCTTATTAGAGGGCCTGAATTTAGAGATTGAGACCATAATGACTTTAAAAAATGACTGATTCAGTATTTCTAGAGAGAAGTTGAAGCTTTTTGAATGGGAGTCAGTTGGAGGATCTAGCGGCCATCAGTGGCACTTTAAGGTACTTCAGACTGAAGATGTGGTCGCCGCTGCTTGGGTGGAAGTAGCAGACCTCCTCTCAGGTGTACAGGTGTAGCTATTTTCTGTTGATTGGTGATCATATGCTGAGGAAGACTTTATGCCAAAACACGTCAGCAGATTTGTCAGCCTATTCATTGTGAGTAAATTCGTCTAAAAGACCAATACATAAGTTGACTGTTTTTACTGATTTTTAACTATAGAGTGCTGCCTTTTTTCCTGACTTTGTTCTGGAGAATATAGACACACACACACTTTGTTTAAAGGTAGGGCATCCAGCTGAATCGCACCTGATTCCTCTGATGAACTCATAGCTTTTTATACTTTGCACCTACCTGACAATTCTCCAAGAAGATTACCTATCATCGTATTTTTGTTGCTCATACTTTCAGCACTCGAGCCACTCTGACTTAAATGTCTGAGTTACAAGGGATAGCGATCTTTGTCCATGATCAGGGTTAATTGTAACCTTGACACCTACACATCTTTGACTTCCAAATCACCAAAACTATGGTTAAAGGGGTTTTCACCTTTATTTTAATTATATATAAGGATAAAGCTTTCTATTTTCTATATATTTCTTATTGTCAACAAATCTCATGTACAGAGCCAAATGTACAATCAATTGATCCACTAACAGGTATTGTGTGTGTATCCAAAGCCTGATATATCTTATTCCTCTGTGCTGTAGACCTCCGTTGTTGTGCAAAAACTATTAAAAACACATCAGTGAGTCACGTCGCTGCACTGGGTGACATGTTCCTTCATTATGAAGAGATTGGTCACGTTGTTTAGAAACTTTGTACTACATTGTACATTGGAAATTTCTCAAAGAACTTAAGTACAAAGTCAAGAGGTTGTGATATGTAGCTGGAAACAGAACTGCTTTCCTGCACGTGCTCAGAGGCGTCTGCTTTTACACAGATCTAATCTTTGAAAACGTGATCGCTGTTATTAGTCTTTGGAGCCGTTTCTAAACAAACTAATGTGACCAAACTTTTTATAATGAAGGAACATGTCACCGAGTGCAGCGGTGTGACTCACTGATGTGTTTTTAATAGTTTTTGGACAACAACGGAGGTCTACGGCACAGAGGAATAAGATATATCAGGCTTTGGATACACACACTTGTTAGTAGATCAATTCATTGTTGGTTTGGCTCTAAACATGAGATTTGTTGACAATAAAAAAAATATAGAAAATTGTCTACGTGGTTACACAAAAAAAACAGTGATGTATGTGTTTCGATGATCCAAATCCTCTCCTGTTTCCCTATGCTGTTTTGTCGTTTTTGTTTACAGCCCAGTTCGGATGTGCAGTCAGCTCGGAGCGCAGCCACACGGATCCCTGTGTCAAAAGGTATGAAACCGAGCAGCAAGGCGGTTCTGGGTGTCTCCACGGTGACGAGGTTAGATTCGCGGGCCGAGGGCCAGTCGATGAAAATCGAGCTGAGGAAGTCGATGGTGTGCGCCTCCGCCTCTGTGGTGGGAGGCAAGAGCTGAGAGCTGAACAAGCTGCCATGGCAACGACTCACGATTGAGTTTCCGATGCCAAATATGAGTTAAATCACCACCACATCAGAGCACACACACAACTGGGACAATACTTTATTTCATTCTGACCTTCCGTTTGCAAATTTACATGCTTTCAGGAAATATTTTATGTGATTTGAAGGCCAGGCTGTTACATTTTCCATGAAGCGTCTCTTTGCATGTGACAGCACTGCTTATTCTGAGTGTGTTTGATTAACTCCATCTAGGTGATCATTTGCTCCAGACTTTTTTTTTTTAAATCTCATCCTTCACATTTTTTCATAGCTTGTGTTTATTTCACCATTGCTTATGGAGGTTTCCAGTCACTGTGAATTGTTTGTGGAGTATGAAATTGTCATCATTTGTGACTAAATAAAAGCTATTTATCTCTGAACCAAGTATTGCATCGCTTTGTAGATTTTCATTTGTGTTTGTCTGTGTGTGAGCTTAAAAAAAGCGGGTGAGTATCAACTGGGAAACCTCCATAATATTAACCCATGCTGCTTCTGACAACTGAACAGCTATGAAAACTTAATGTGAAGATGTTCATACGTATCATGTGGTGTTTCGGTGGCCCTGAAAACATTGTGAAAACATTATCACATTCCAGTTAGAACAAGGTGGATGAAAGTCACAAAGCGAACAAACAGACAGTATTTGTGTTTAGTATTGAGCTGCTGCACCAAAATTCATAAATCTTGTTGACTTAATAGACTTTGGGGAATGATTAAAGTTTAATTTACTGATGTGAATGGGATCATTTAAACGGAAAATATTATTTAATGCCTTCAGGTCCTGCAGATAAACCCTTTTGCCAGAAAATATTCCCATAGATATGCTTTGTTTTTACTTCTTGGATATTGTTGCACAACCCTCAAAATTTCCATGTGTGCACTATATGGCCAAAAGTATGTGGACACCACAACATTACTCACAATATACTGTATAATTTTTGAGGTCTGGCATTGACTTGCTCTTATAAGAGCCTCCGCTCTCCTGGGAAGGCTTTCTAATACTTTTTGGCACTCAGCTGTAGGGATTTGCTCACATTCAGCCAAAAGAGCATCAAGGTCCGGCCTGCAGCCGGTTGCAATCCAGTTCATCCCAAAGGTGTCGGATGGGGTTAAGGTCAGGACTTTGTGCAGGCCAGTCAAGTTCATCCACATCAAACTGGCAAAACATTTCTTTATGGAGCTGCTTTCTGCACAAATTGTTGGAGGAACACTACTGTCTGTTGTGTAATTACGGGGCCCAAATAAGAAAAAACAGACCCAGATCAGAAGTACAGTAAATATGTGTCCACATTTGGCCAAATTGTGTATTGTAACCGTTTTAGGGTTTGAAATGAGGAGAGTAAATTCACATGTTACAGCAGCACAGAGTCAGACTGAAAGGTAAGAAAACAAATAACAATTTGGGCAAAATAAATAAAAAATAAAGCAAAAAATTAAAGAAATTAGAGAGGTGACATTAAAATAGCTAAATACGGTATATATATATGTGTGTGTGTGTATATGCCAATATTTGTGCAAAAAAAGTCCAATAGTGCAACTCGGGCAGCTGTGTGAACTACATATAGTATAAGTTAGTATATGTATAAATAATAAATACAACATACATAATAATAATAATAATATGATAAAGTATATAATATTATATATATGTGTAGTATATGTACACACACACTGTAATAATAGAATACTATGATGTACATCAATCAAAGCAAATAATATGGCATGTAGCATATAATACAATAATGCTAATGCTAATAATAATAATAATAATAATAACATTTATAATGATGATGTGGGAAACAGAGTGAGCATTATTCTTGTTGACTCAAGAAATGTCACATCTCATCACACATTAATCAATAAATATTTCCACAGTAGCAGCGTCTTAATGTTTTACTCACCGCAAACTGTTATTAAACACAAATCAATAAACCACAGTTATCTGCTGGAGCTATCAAGTTTTTTTTAAAGCAGAGCAGGGACCAAAACAAATGATCTGATCTAAATAAACTCTGCTGTCTTAACGAGCTTCTAATAACCAAACAGCCAAGACAATGAGAATGTTGGAAACACTGCTGATGTAAATAAACCAGAGATACGAGAGCAGACCAGCAGTAGCAAAGTCTGGACGAAGCATCTAGAAAACATGAAGAGAGTGTAAAACAGTGTCTTTGTTTCAGCTGCAGCATGTTCATCATGTCCTGAGGCTGCTGCACACAGATTAAAGTGGATCAAAAGCTGTTCCTGGAAACAACATCAGAGCCTGAACAGGATTATTAAAATCACCCCTGAGACGGATCTTTTTAAGCTAATATGAAGCTTAAGCTGTTATCTTCAGATAAACTTTTAAATACATTTTTGCACAGAAGGAGGACTGTGGATTTTATCCCCCATCACTTACATTGTAAGTTCATTATGAAAGGATCTTCTAATGGTCAGTATGAACAGGAAGAATGAAGCAAGAAAATGTTCAGTGTTCATTTGGGCTCCTGACTAAGTTTTAAGACAAATTTGAAAAATTGTGAACCTCCTCGTGTCCTTTAAAGGTGCAGTTCGTAGAATTTAGTGGCATCTGGTGGAACAGACTTGCCAGAAATGGAATATAATATTCATAAGTATGTTTTAATTAGTGTATAATCACCTGAAAATAAGAATTGTTGTGTGCCACCATGTTGCACCACCATGTTTCTACAGTAGTCCAGAATAGACAAACCATCATCATCCATCCTTTCGTCCACCGTAGGCTCTACTACAGGCCTAAAAGTGGAGGGTGAGGTGTATTTAATTGGTTGCAATCTGCAGCCTCACCACTAGATGCCACTAAGTCCAACACACTGGTCCTTTAAAGGTGCAGATAACAGATGAGACGATGGGCTCCTCTCATTTCTCTTTTTTGTGCCTCCTCATCTTCTCGTCTCCTCTCTCCTCCATCCTCCTGCTCGTGACCCAGAAATCAATCTCAGTGCGCCATGTTTAAGGATATCTCAATTCCTAAAATGCATCTCGAAGGAGAGAGGAGCGAGGAGAGAGGAGGCTTGCCGGAGGAGCTATGAGCGAGGATGCACAGGTGTATCCTTTGCGGAAGTTTTTTCGGCGGCACCCGTGCTGTGACGTATAAAAGAGGCGACACACAGCTGGAATACCATAAATAAAAAATAACAATGTATGACATCCGTACATTCTTGTCACATTATGCCACGTTATGATTTGAATTAAAAGTTAATATAGTTGTCATGAACACTGTTACGCTCATCTGACAGAGACCATAAAACGCCTGTTGCCTTGAATCCTCTCTCCTCATGTCTCTTCCTCGCCTCCTCCGCTCGCAACTCAGGTGGGAGGGACTAAGATGCAAGGAGAGGAGGCGAGGAAAGGAATCGAGGATGTACAAACTGAGGAATGAGAAGAGGGGTATCATGTGGACATCCTTCTGTTGTCATTTTTTTCTTTGCCACAGGTTTGCTGATGGACATCATCTCAATAAACAGCCGACGCTGAGCTGAGATCTCTGATGTCACGAGAAGAAATCTGAAGGTGTCTGATGGGAGACTTAAAGCTCCAGGACGAACAGCGAAGCACCTCATGGATGCTGAGTCACCACACTGCCCGCCTCACAGCAATAATAATAATACAGTTCAGTGTGAAGTGAAAGAATCATGTCAGGCTACATTGTGCTGCCTCCCTCTTCATGTCCAGTTCTAAATTGTTTCTCAAATTTTGAGACATATCTGATTCTTATGTGAAACAAAACAACCCACATACAGTATGTGCATGAACAAACTAAAAGATCCCCACCAGACAGGCTTTAAAACTGCATCTGATGTGGTTTTAAAAGTTCAATTATTGCATCTAATTAGAAATTTGTAACCCGTACATACTGTTGAGGTCAAATTTGATCCATTTTTACAGTTGAGAGCAGTAAAAACACCCTAAACACCTTTTTTTAGCCTGGAATTTTATGACTTTTCCTTAAAGTGACCCAAATATATACAAATAAATACAAAAATGGAAATATTTCACATTTTTTCTTGATTTCTGTGCAGCTGATACACATTTTTGTACATAGAGGGTGTTCCAAGTTAAATTTGACTCGTATTTATTCAAAAAGTAAAACATCACCATTCAAAAAAAGTTGCATTATTCACATTCAATAAAATTAATTGAAATCATAATTATGTTCTCCTGTTTTAGGTAACATGAGGCCATAATATAGTGTGATTGTGAATATTTTTTCTCCTTAAACAAATATTGTAAATCCTGAAGAACAAACTCTCTCTGCTCTCTGAAAGCTTCATTAATGATTAATCACCCATTTATTAATGATTGATTTGAACAGATTTGTTGTTCTGAAATTTGGCATAAAGACTAATTATGAGTGGATACTGTGAAGGGTCAGAATATTAACTGTATGTAAGGGTTAAAATAACATCTAGTCCTTCTCCCTTGAAAAATCCAGTCTCCTACATCACTGAAAAGTCACGTACTGGACCTCGACAGCCAATCGTGGTCCAGTATGCGAGCTAGCTGTGATGTAACAAATCATGCTCGCAGGATTTAAGGTGAGAAACTTTCCTCCTTCAGCAGATGAATGTGGAAACAAACTCTGCACATACATCATTCAGCATAGAGAAGAGAACTGAAGGAACAAGAAGAAAAACATGTTTTTTTGAGTGGAGGAGGGCTTTAAGATGCATAAGTTAAACCAAAAAGCACATCTGGATCGTCATATAAACTGGATACAAGCAAGACAAAGATAAAACTTCACAGTGGAGGCTGAGCTGAGGGGTGGCTGGATGAGGTCTGTAGCACTTCTCCTTCTCTTTTAGGATCGTTAATATATGTATTTGTGGGGCATGAAAGTGTTAAAATTTGCGTTTGAGCTTGTTTAAATTTGAACAGAAAGTTAAAGCTGAATTTAGAAAATGTTTTTGAAAGTTGCTGAATTACATAAGTGAACTGAAAGTAGGAATGGTAAATGAGGGATGTGTCAGTTTAAAATGTTTTGATGGTATAATAAACATAAGAGTACATGTATTCAATGATCCAAATTGTTAAGACACACGTACCTAAATATAAACATGTTATTTGAAGTTTTTCTGTTTTCTTTTCTTTCAGAAAAGCCCCCATGACAGAGAATGACTGTGGCTTTAAATACACATTGTTTTAGGTTCATGTGATGTCTGACAGCCAGTTAAAATAAGACTATTAACACTGGAAATAAAGACACAAATATCAGATTCAGAATAGGTTTCCTGTGATTTTTGTTTCAACTTTCTCTGTTGATTCCAGCTGATGTACAGCAGCCTATATGACGCCCGTATGACACCTTCAAGTGTTTCATGTAAACTCTTAAATCCAAACTCATAAGAATGATAAGAATAAAGAGTACTTTATTAACCCAGAGGGAAATGTACGTGTCACAACAGCACACATCACACACATCACACACAAATATAGAATAAAATAATATAGTTAAATGGTAAAATGTAAAAAGTTATTATACATTGTGCGGTAATTATATACGTAGTATATAATAAGAGTAGTGAACTAGATAAAAAATAGGTATTATCCATTGTGCAATGATTATATACATAGTATATCATGATGTATGATAAAATAAAATAAGAGTAGAATTATTATTGGTATACGATGTGCAATACAAATGTTATTATAAACATGTAAAATACTTAATTTTGTTATTAGTCTAAGCATTCAAATTGGAAATAATAATCAAACAGACCAATGAAAAACTGAAAAGAGACTAAACAAAAGTTTAAAACAGATTGAAAACATATATACGGACTGGGTTACATGTTGTGACAAATATAAGTCATTTTTATTCCTAATTATCGGGAACATCCCATTCATTATCTTTGTTGGACCATTTTCTCCGCTTAAAAAAAAAATCCGATGTTTTGGACAACACTTGAAAGCAGCAGCAGCCACCACCACATCAGTGACGTCAGCGCGTCACGTTCACTGTCGTGTTTGTAAACTTCCTGGGGAAGCAGTAGCAGCTGGCATTTCTAGCCAAATGCAAGGCGACTAAATCGACACATAATTTAAAAAAAAAACAAATGACAACGTAAAGTGAATTAAATCTGTTGTCTGTACAAGTTAGTGACGGTGTTACCGCGAGCAGCAGCCATGATGGCGTCTAGTTACAACGCTAAAGACGAGGACGGACACATCACCGTGACCGGGCCCGGGGGAGGCTCTCTGCGGGGCAAGAAGCCCGAGAACACGGCGTTTAAACAGCAGAGACTCCCCGCATGGCAGCCCATCCTCACGGCGGGCACCGTCCTGCCTGCCTTCTTCATCATCGGACTCATCTTCATCCCCATCGGCATCGGCCTGTTCGTAACGTCCAACAACATCAAGGAGTTTGAGGTAAAGATGTAAATCGAGACAGAATAGTGATTTGATGAGTCAGTGTAATGCGGGAAATGCATCTATCTCTTTATACCAAATGCTGATGATTAGGATGCTGTCAAATTAAAGTGTCATGTAATTGAAACACATGACTTCACACGTGATGTCACAGACTGAGGCGGGGCAGTCTTCCAACAGGAAGTGCTTGTGTCAAAGGTCAATGACAAAGGATTTTTTTCAGTAATTAAATGATAAGGATATTAATTTGTTATAAATGAAGCAATGTTGCTGATTGTTATCAGATTGTGTTTATGACATATTCATGCCTCAAAATATGCAATAAAATGGTGAAAAGATGTTTCATATTTTTTGATTTCTGTCCATTTTTCATTGTCCCACTTTAGAAAATGTGTTCTGAAATGTGGGACAGCTGGTTTTACTGATATGTTACAGTCACATATGTTGTTAAATTGGTGAAATATGCATTTAAGCTAATTAAATGTGCAATATCAATAGTTATTCAGGGGTCTTATTCTTGTAATGCTTAATTTGAATTTATGTTTAGGTGGGTTGCATCACTAATATTAATACATAATCTAATACATCACTATACTATCTGTAATAGGAAAAACATTGCAATGACTGAAATGACCAAACATGGACATGCACTTTGGCCTTGAATGTTACTGACCAGAGAAGTTTTAATTGTATGAATTAAGGTGATTGAACTGTCCCACATAAGGAAATGCACATAATGTGGGACGATTTGGCACAAGGAACACTTTTATATTTGCCGTTCCTTCTCTGATCGATATTTGCATTCTCTTTGCTGGTTAGAAAACACTGTGGGGATGCAAATATAATGTTTTGGCTTCATATCAAAGTGTATTGCTGAAGTGCCACTTGCAGAAATTGTCCCACATTACTCTAATTCACTGACAGTTAACAATTAAATTAATGTTTAAAAGGAAGAGAAATTTGTAAACACACACAAAACATAATGAATTATTGCCATAGTAACGGCGTAACAGACTTGGCCAATAATGTCTCATCTCATTACTTGTTATTGACAGAATTGTGCATATCCTGTATAGTGCCTTTATTTCCTCCAGACCTCATTACAGATTGACTGGTCCATTACATTTTTAAAAAGCATCTTAACGCTTGTTAACTTTGGCTCTTTCCTCATCTAATATTTTAATATTTTATGGTTTGTAGACTTTATGTCCTTGTCTGTCTTCTCTTCTCTCTTTTTTTCTCTTTCTAACTACTGTTTTGAAAAGTGCTATACAGATAAAGTTGGTTTGCTTGTTTACAGATCGACTACACAGGAGTCGACATGTCCAGTCCGTGTTTTAACTGCTCCCAGAACTTCAGCTGGAACAGCACGAAGCCTTGTACCTGCACAATACCCTTCTACCTGGACCAGCCATATGAAGTAAGTAATATGGTTTTAATACTTCCCACACATATTCCCACAGCCATTTTAATTGATTGATTTCTTTATACTTTCCTTTTTAATCAACAGAGCAACGTCTTCATGTATTATGGCCTCTCCAACTTCTACCAAAATCACCGTCGCTACGTCAAGTCAAGAGATGACAGCCAGCTGAATGGAGACATGGAGTCTCTCAAGGTATACAAGTTACTTCCACAAGGTGTCTCTATTACACATGACTGAGAGGACAGAGTGCTGTTATTTCACTGTAAAGCTGCAGGAGAACACACAAGCACAGCTGCAATAAACTGCACACAGAACCCAGACGGTCTGTTAGTCTGATACTGTTCATTCAAAGGGCGCTAAAGGCAGAAAATGGACAAAGGATTTCCTGTCAGCCAGTCCAGCTCTCTCTGGAGGAAACACTCACTGCTGCAGAACGAGTGTTTAATGAAACCTCTTTTGCTGCAGGAGATTCACTGGTGCCAAACAGCAAACAAAACAACATCCAGCAGAATTAAAGGGTTGTTTCGCTTCAGTGTTATGTCTGAAATTAGGATTAATTACTTTGGAAGAAGAAACTCGAACTCACAAACAGTGAGAAACAAAAGTGGAATAACATATAGTCAAAGGCTGCAACTAACGAGTATTTTCAGTATTGATTCATCTGCTGATTATTAGTTGTTTGGTGCATAAAATTTCTGAAAATGGTGGAAAATGTTGATCAGTGTTTCCCCAAAGCCCAAGATGACGTCCTCAAATGTCTTGTTTTGTCCACAACCCAAAAATATTCAGTTTACTGTCACGGAGGACTGAAGAAACCAGAAAATATTCACATTTAAGAAGCTGGAACCAGATAATTTGGAAATGTTCTTCTTAAAAAATGACTCAAAATGACTAATCGATAATCAAAATAGTTGGCAACTAATCATTTAATCATACTCATTGTTGCAGCTCTATTATGGTCACTGTTCGGATGGATGCTGGTTCATCACGTTGTGGTGTTTCATGTGGGTGTAAGTGATGAAATATTGACCAGGAAGAATATTTATGCTTGTTTTCATTTATACCCTCTTTTATCTGGGAAGTAAAAGACAGAGAGAAACAAGACAAAAGAGGTCAAAACTCCAGCAACACTTGTAGTACATAAAACAACTTTATTTTTAGATCGACGTGTTTCAGCTTATGGCCTTCATCTGAGTCATGATGATGATGATGATGATGATGATGATGATGTTTTTTCCCTGCTCTGTGTAGCAGGTGAAGTTGTGCCAGAAACCTTTTACAGAAAGAAACAGACAGAAAGTTCTTTAAAAGGCACTCCATCATTTTATGTCAAAACATCTTTTAACAGGATCCAGGAAACACCAATCACGTAATGGGTCCAGAATTTGATGCATCATGTTTTTATTTCCAAATGCATCCACCTCTTTCACTTTAAGCTGCACTGACAGTCTTTAGAAGCGCATCAAACCACCTTAACAGCACATCCTCTAATCTCTCAGCTGTCAGAAGCTGTCAATACGCAGGGAGGCTCGAACGATTCCTCCATCTGGTCTTAAACCAGACGTAACCACAGACCAAAGAGAAACAGCTTAAGTTAGAAGAAGGATTGTATTCATCGTCTATAGGAAAGTACCCATCTCATTTGTAAATACTAACAGAATTCTTTCCTACAAGATCAGGTTTCAGATTGATTTATTTTGTCTTTGGTAGCAGTTAAAGGGCTTCTAGTCTGTGTTGAGCTGTGTTCAAGTGTTACTGACATGTGGTGCCATTAATCTTTGTTCTCCTTCTTATCCTCATCATTCATAGACACCCAGCAAGGAGTGTGAGCCATATGCTTATCATGAAAACAAGCCAATCGCACCGTGCGGAGCCATCGCCAACAGCATGTTCAACGGTGAGCCTGTTTCCTTCCCTGTGAGACTTATTTCTCCAAACTGTATCCGAATATTTGTTTTTTAAGTATATATTCCTTCGTGTGACCAGGTTTTCGTGTCTGTAATGGATTCAAAACAGAATAAGCAATAAACATTATCTTGCAGACACCTTGGAGCTGTTTTACAACGACCCAAACGGCACAAAGGTCCAGATTCCTCTGACGACTACTGGTATCGCCTGGTGGACGGACAAGCATGTGAAGTTCAGGAACCCTGGAAACAGCCCAAACCTCACAGCTGTTTTCCAAGGTACCGTCAGGATATTTATTTTGTGTGCGAGGCCTGAGTATGTACGTCTCACCCCTCTCTCTGACAGCAGAGTTATGCTCCGAGTGTGGCCCATTCAGATTCATACTGAGGCCTGTACACGCTTTGATCTCTGTGATCTCTTCACTAAAGTGGGATATTAGCTGAACAGTGTTGTGCTACACCAGTATATTAAAGGTAAAGAAGTGATTTCCCTGAATGAGCTTCAGGATGACTGTCTGTAAAATGTCGTTAACCCATCTATAAGAATGTCACTAGTCAGGGTTTAATGTTGTTTTGGACACTGTCGTCTCACATGACAATAATTTGAAAACAACATGGAATTTTCTGTTGACTTTTGCATTTTTAAAAGTGTTTTTTGCCCAAATTGAAATGCCAAAACAGGTAAAAATAATGAAATATCTTCTGTTGAGCATGAGTCAGCAGCTTGACATCAGTCCTTCTGGGTGTTTTTTTTTTGCTGTGTTAAAGGATTTATTGTTTCTTCATCATGAAAGTGGAAATTTCAAATTCATCCCATTTGGGGAGTGCTTTGAAAAGATCTCTAGTGGAAAAAACAAAGGATCAGGTTGGTTGGAGACCAAAACTGAGAGTTTGTATGTTTTTAAAACATTTTCCACATTAGTGTGGAGAACTTTAACACTGACCAGAAGTAAACTCTGGAGGTATTACCAAGAAAATCTTCTTTCAAAGTGAAAATGGTTGACTTGAAACATATTGAACCTTGTGTTTTAGGGTGTTAGCTGCCAAAATCCTGTCATCTGCAACTTCCTGATTTGTTACAGGGAAAACTGGACTTCTGAGAGTTTGAGTGGGCAGTGAACGTCAGATAGGAGACATTTCAGTACACAAATACACATTCAGAATTCAATCACTGATCAATAATTATTCATTCAGGTACGACGAAGCCGGTGAACTGGCGCAAGCCTGTGTACGAGCTAAGCAGCGACCCAAACAACACCGGCTTCATCAACGAGGATTTCATCGTCTGGATGCGAACCGCCGCCCTGCCGACCTTCCGCAAACTCTACCGCATCATCAGTAAGAACAACAACAACATGGTTCCAACTCTCGCCCGCGGAAACTACACTCTGGAGGTCGTCTACAGTATCCTTTACATGAAACTCACAACAGGATGCCACACTGCATCAAACCGATTAAAAGATCCAGGAGAGGTTGAGTTTGTAGAGAGAATTAAAAGCTAAACTTTTGGGAGATAAAGAACAAACCCAGATGCGTATTAATCAATCAGTCAATCAAACACATTTTATGCAGGTTAGTGCAATTCAAAGTGCTTTACAGATGACTGACAAGCTGATAATAAGACAGAACAAATATGAACAGTAAAACAGTTTGAGGCTAATGCACATAAGAAATTATAGAATTAAATAAAACAATAAAAATAATGAAAATGTCATAATAAAATCAACAAAACATAGAAAAAACTAAATTGTGAAACAGATAAAAGACAATAACAAGGAAAATAGATTCGAGGGAGTAAAACATTTTAAAACACGAATTAATAAAATAAATGATTACATAAGATAAATAATAGCCATGAAACATTAGAATGAAGACTCAGGGTAAAGAGGTTTTAAGACCCTGGTCAGGGAGAATATTTATGTGTTTTCATTTATACCCTCTTTTATTTGGGAAGTAAAAGACAGAAAGTTCTTAAAAAGGCACTCCTTCATTTTTATGTCAGGCATGTCAGATAAATTGGTTGCTGCAAGACCATTAAGTGCTTTAAAAACTAGTAAACGAACTTCAAAATCAATATGATTTACTCTGCAACTTAAGAGGCAAGCTGTCAGTCCTTTTGATTTCTTAGAGGCAGAGAAATACTTGCCAGTATTGATGTTTCCTTGTTGATTCATGCAGAAAGTTTGTCCTTTTAAGGCAACATCAACAGCCGATCAAAAAGCAGCTTTTTTATAACCAGTATCCCAGTCATTGCTCCATATTAGTCACAGAAAAGTACATGATCTAGTGCCTTTGTCAAAATAGTTTTCATGCAGTTGCAGACTTTTTACGTCTTGAAAAGTATCGGAAATTTTGTTAAATTACAATTTAGTTCCAGATCCTGAAAATTTTGGAAATAAGACAAAAACTCTAGTAGACAAACTGTCTTTAGTTCAGTTTGTGGATCCCTGAGGTCAGTTTGATGTGTAAACAAACCTGTTTACTGTTTCCATCTTTAACTAGTTGAACCCAGATTATCCTGTTCGCAGCTTTGAGGGCAGGAAGCGGATGATCCTGAGCACCATCTCCTGGATGGGGGGCAAGAACCCGTTCCTGGGCATCGCTTACATCACAGTGGGCTCCGTCTGCTTCTTCCTGGGCGTCGTCCTGCTGATCATTCACCACAAATACGGCAACCGCAACAACAGTGCCGACATCTCTAACTGAGACACCGGCTGTAGTGTAGTTCACCTGCACTGCGGCAAACAGTGATCCTGTGACACATCAGACATGTAAACTTTCATCTGGCTTTTCACCTGGAGTTGTAGATGAATTTAAAAATAATATCCACTTGAACTTCCTCAGCAGTCAAACATTAGTTTTCTGGTTTAAAATCTCTTTGTGATGGCTGATTATTTGCCAAAGTGAATGAAAAAGTAGTCAAAAATCAGCAGCCACTGTCAATGTCTTATCACTTTCTGTAGATTTTTAATCCTGGTAACATTAGAAACCATGTAGCTGGGTATCAGACTGATGTGTCACATGATCAACTGCCTTAAGAGTCAAATATGAACTCAAGAGAGTTCCTGTTCAGGCCTGGAAAGACTTGAAAAAGACTTAATAAAAGACGTTTCAGGTCTGTAAAAGTTTGGGAATCACAAAAAAGTTAAATTTTGGGATTTAAACAACCTCAGTCCCACAAATACACAAAAATAATACTTGGTGGCTGATTCTGGTAGCTTTTAAGATGTAGTCATCTCAAATTTGACTGATTTTAGGTCACAAACCAAAATTAATAAAGTCGGGAATCAGGAATTTGAACTCATGCCCTTAGTACTTCTAAAATCATGGCTATAGCTGTGGCTGGGACGAATATAGTCAATAATATGTGACCAGTTTCTAAAATTTCATACTGAGAAAACTGCAAATATTCAATGAATTATAGTTACTATATTGGGGATATAACAGGTGTTCCACAGGGCTCCGTACTTGGCCCACTTCTATTCTCAGTGTAAATGCTCCCACTTGGCCAAATGATACAACAATGTGAATTTTTAGAGCTTTGCAGACGACACACCTGATCACCCAAACAGTCAACATGATCATTATTGGAGTTGATTAGAAGAAAGACATTTTCTATCTGAAGCAAAAAGCTTGATCATTTTTCCAGAGTCTTAACCAAAACAAGTAAACGAGAGCCTCGCGAACTTTCCGGACCTGTGTAGGATCTCTGATGTGTTTGTGCAGTTAAGGTGAATACTACTTCTACTACTACTAAGTCTTGAGTTGCATGCTGGGTATCAGAGTTGTAAGTGTGATCACTGAGCTGCTCGAGTGGCTCATCTTTGTGCCTCGTTTCGTCTGTAACGTCAACACGCTTTCAAACTAATATCATGCTTTTACTGAGTCATAGCACTGAAAAAACGTGCCAGATCCACGTGAGGAGGAACATTAAAACTGACAGTTTGGAAGCTGTACAAATGACATGTTTATTTTTTTTGTATTTATTTGACTGTTTTAAGAAATGTTTGCATTGTTAAGCCAGTATTTGCACGCCAGACCTCAGGGGTTGCAGAAAAATGTACTTTTCAGTGGTGTCGCAGCTTCATTCATTGTTGTTTACGTGCAATAATAATATTAACGGATTATCAATACAGCATGACTGATCAGTAGTACATTAAGATTCAATACAAGTGATTAAATGTTTATATGTTTGCCACTCAACATTTACACTACAGAGTGAATCTAACAAGTAGTTTAACACTCACATCCTGCCATTTTCAGCTGTTTAGAAGCTGAGAAACTAACAAGCTTGTAAAACGGACACTGCATGTTGAAATGTACTGAGTAAAAATGTGTTGTTGTTTTTTTTTCTTCGTACATTTCATCAAGATAAATTGTAATAAAGAGATGCACTTGATTTGACTTTTGTTTTTGATACTCCATCTGTAATTGTATTGTTGCTTTAAAAGAATAAATTTGTCTTTTAAAAATTAAAGCAGGTTTCTCACTTCATATTCCTTTACTGAAGTGGTAAATGTGTGATTTCATCCAAATTGTGTTTCTTGTTTATCTTTCTTTTTATCTTATTCATAAGAAAAGATGGATGATGACTACTGATCATCAGGATCATCATCTTTAACAATACTTTGTATTTTAAAAGCTTGTTATATTATCCATTGAAATATCATCCTTCATCTGAAAAGTAACTAAAGCTGTCAAATAAATGTAGTGGAGTAGAACATCAAATGGAAATACTCAAAGTATGAGTTACTTTTACAAGTAATTTTAAAAATTATGCTTAAGCACAGCACTTAGGTAAATGTACTTTATCACATCCTACCACTGAGTAAAAGTACGTAAGTATTGGAAGCAAAATGTGCCTAAAGAATAGAAAATAAAAGTACTCATGCGAAATGGCCACATTTGGAGTGATACATTTATAGCATATACTTCTTGGATATTAATACTGATCCATTGACATTATATACATATAATTAGTTGAATTTAACAACTTATACTGTTTAATAGTCTAATCTATAAGCTAAGGCTGTCAAATAAATGTAGTTGAGTAGAAAGTACAATATTTCCCTCTGAAATATAGTGGAGTGGGAGTCTAAAGTAGCATCAGATAGAAATACTCAAATAAAGTACAAGTACCTCAAAACTGTACTTAATTACAGTGAATGTACTTTCCAACAGTGGGAGAATATAGGATGGATACAGGAGACTTATTACTGTATTCTTGGCTGAAATGCCTTCTATAAAAATCCCTGAGTCAGGGTTGTGTCTCTGTAAAATCTGCAGGGGGCAGCAGAGCGCACGATGAATCTGCAGTTAATACCCGTCACGAAGAAGAATACGTCAAAAACGGAAGTGCAGTTTTCCGGTGTCCTTGTGTGACAGAGGCAGACCAACAGTGAAGATGAACAGACATATATTTGTAAGTAAACGTACTTTTTTCAACTTTATTACGTTAGATTCTGCCCTGTGGGATCGTAACTTAACTTATGTATCAGATTCTGTTTTGTAAATCAGCGATGGAAACGTAATTCGGGCTACATTTAGCCACTTAGCTCGGGGTCAAAGTCAGGTAACGTTCGCACGTCGCCGGAAGAACTGACTTTAGCTTCCTCGCTATTTTATTAAGTATTTTCTCGCTTCCATTCGGTTTATCTTTTAAATCTTTTTTAAATACGACTGGTAAAATGTGTTCACCATGCTCTCCGTGTCCTTGCTCTTCGCAGGCGTTGCAGCAGGTGGCGCGGCGGTGCATCTCCAGCTCTGCCCGCCGCCCGGTGGAAAACAACGTCCCCCAGAAGCAGAAGCTGTTTCAGGTAAAAACACACGAAAAACTGCTCCAGTGCACATTAATCAGTGGTGGAAAGTAACTAAGTACATGTACTCAAGTACTGTCCTTTACTTAAGTATTTCCATTTGATGCTACTTTATGCTGCCACTCCACGTCATCAAAATACGACACAGTATTAAAAATGAAACCAGTGGTTTCCAGCCTTTTTGGCTTTTGTCGTCTTACAAAAACCAGTGTGTAGTCGGGGTCACTTTTCAGATGTCTATGAGCTCCACCAAATATTGTTTTTTCCCTCTAAACTTCTCACATGGTTTCATTTTAATAAATGTTCAAATGATCCAATATTTCAGCAAAAAGATTAGAGAAAAAGTCCGAAAACTGAAAACAGATTTGTGTATCAGAACTTTGTTTTTTCTTCTTTCCTCTCCCATTAATCATCTCACGACCCCTCAGATTTATCTGCTGACCCTTTGGAGGGGCCCGACCCCTAGGTTTAACTACATCAAGCTCATAATACTTATGTTCTTTTACTGTAGTAGGATTTTTTCATGCACGACTTTCACTTGTAATAGAGTATTTAACATTGCTTTATTGGTACTTTTACTTCAGTAAAGGATCTGAATAATTCTTCCACCGCTGATTACGACCTGCAGAGTTGTTGTTGAATTGTAAGCATGTGATTCAAAACCTGTAAAATGTTGTGAATATTACACTCAGTTTAAGAGAATAATAATGAATGACAGTTTCATTATCATAAGAGTGTGTCAGTGCTTCAGTATTGAGTTAAGAATAGCAAAACTCTTTCCGTATGTGACCAAAGTCTACTGGGACTGTTTGCATTCAGTAGAGCACTTAGCCTCATTTGTGACCTCAGCATTTCTTTACATTACTCTGGAGCTCGGTGATAATACAATATTATCATTTATTAACTTACAGCACAATCATACCATCATGATAGGAACTTATTCTGTCATCATTCATTCATTCATCCTTTTTAATTTCTGCTGTCCAAATTAATAGACATAATTAGTTATTGTGGTGTTTTTTTTTAACACATGAGGGGTTTAGTCTCATATGTGTTTCTCTAAATGTGTTTATATATCAAAATCAGAAAATATTCTTCATAATGACTGCTAGAGCTGCAACTATTAATCGATTAGTAAATCGTCAGACAATTTATCAACATATATTTTGATAATCGATCAATCATTTTAGTCGTTTTATTTTTAAGCAAAAATACCCAAAATTTGTTGGTTGCAGCTTCTCAAATGTGATGATTTGAGGCTTTTCTGTGTCATATATGACAGTTAACTGAATGTCTTTGAACATCTGAAGACGACACCATGATCTCTAAGAAATTATAACAGTTTTTCAACATTTTTCATTATTTTCTGATATTTTATAGACAAAACAATGAATGAGAAATTAACGGCAGATGAATCAATAATGAAAATAATGGTTAGTTGCAGTTCATTTCAACCACACAGTGTTTGCTGTGTAAACATGGTGGAACAATCTCAACATTATTTATTCAGTTTCTGCAACAAACTTAAACTACGTCCACCAAAGAACAGGCGTAGAGGTCAGCAGCACAGTCTGAGGAACATTTAGGCTTCAGATTTCATCTCCTGTATCCGTCTTATATCTTAAGTTTGGATCTATCGTCCTGTTTATTGTTACCTATTAAGTTTATACAGTTAGTCGAACCCAGGAGGACGCTGGACGCTGTTCTATGCATCTCAAAGAAAACTGAGACTATACAGCCCCCCCCCCCAGATACACCTGGCAGAGATCTGCACTCTTCTAGTTCTCCATTAAATCCCTTTTTTAAAGACAGACATCTGTGAGATCTCATATATTTTTTTAAACAATGCAACCTGCTGCTGGATAAATATTTAGGTTTTTATGACCCTTAAGGTTTGCATAGAGAACACTATGAGTCACAAAGTGCTGAAGTCACAAATAAGGCTTTCAGAGTGCCGTTAACTCAAACACATGTGAACACAAGGGATTATGACCAAACAGTAAAAGCAGATGACTCACTTGTTAACGTTTAATGAAACTGTACTTCTCCACACAGCCATTGATTCAGCAAATCATTTTTTTAGGCCACATTTTTTTGGAGGATCGAACTTCAGAATTTGACTTAATCTCATGAAAGGAGGAGTGATGAGAAATGTTGCTGCTTTATAGACCCTGAAAATCCAAAAACCAACACATTTTGACAGGCTAAAAGCAGTGACGTTTCACGACTTTTCCTTTTCGCTGAGACCAGTTTTAAAAAGATCAAAACCCTCAAAAAAAAATGTGAGTCAGAAAACATCACACTGCCTGTAAAATAAAACCCACCCTAGAAAAGTTTCATATGTTTGACTGTTGGAGTGTTTTTGCTTGTTCATGCAGCAGTTTTCCAGTTTTTTTTTTTTTTTTCAGACTTCATACAATAAAACCAGCAGCAGCTGTGTCTCCACAAGCTGCTGTGTCCTCCTTTTTATTTATCATATGACATATCTCTCATGCTGAACGGTGCATGTTTTCATCTCTTTAGCAGTGCTTCTTCACATGAAGACATGAAACCTCATTTTAGCTCCAAAGATAAGTAGCCAAAAAACAAGTGAAGTACTAACAGGTACTGCATGTTATACTGTGTGTTTTGACCTGGAGTGACTTAGTGCCTTAAATGCTCATTTAGCTTCATTAAACATATTTCATTTGTTTGGAAATTTGTGAGCAATTCAGTTTTAATGCTTCTCTAAAAAAAAAAAGTACCGCTTTCACCGTTTCATCAGCCAAACGTTACCGCTGGTGTCTCAATGATAAACTTGCGGATGTTTTAACTGCCAAAGTATTTTTTTTTTTTTAGACTAAACAAACTAGTATTTATGGCTGGTTTGTTCTCCTGCGCTGTTAGTGACCGCTGAAATATGCTTTTAATAATGTCAACAGCAGCGAGTGAATCCAGCACAGACTTCTGGGAGGATTTGCATGTTGTTCAGCTTCGCCTGAGGGTGGCGAAAGAACAGGCAGGAAAACCCGGACGAGCTCTGAATCACCCTAAAAATCTTTAACAATGATATTTCTACTGTCAAAAGTTTTAAAAAAAAGTTTACAAAAAGTCAGTGTCGTCCTTTTTTAAGAGAATACTGAGTGTTATTGCAGTGTCATGATGGCGGATTGTTGGCTTCAATATACTGATGTAAATAAATCTCAGACTTGCACGCCACAAGATTTCAGGTCATCAAATGTTTTGTTTATAAAATGTCAGAAAATAATGAAAATACAACGATCAACACACCCAAAGTCTAAAGATGTTCAGTTTATTGTCATGTTTGACATCAGATCTTCACATTTTTAGAAGCTGCAACCAGCAAATGTTTTGATTTTGGCTTTAAAAATGACTAAAACGATGATTTGATTATTAAAATAGTTGCATATTTTTTTTCTGTCGATTGATTTAATCATGGCAGCTCTAACTGCTGATCAAGATAAAGGCAACATATCAATTGGTACATAAAATGAGCCTCAGAAACCAGATTTTTCCAATAATCTCAGGTTGAACAGTGTTGCTATTTGTTGCTTTGGTTACTTTCATGCAGTTCTCTTCTCGATAAAGCTCTGCTCTGTCGATGCAAAGTTAAAAGAGAAGTCTGATCTGTGTTTTTCTTTATGTCAACAAATCTCATAAAAGACCAACATGTGTGTGTCTCTGAGCTCCGAGCCCATTGCTTCCTCCTGAAGATGTGAATCTGTTAAAAACAGCTCACAAGTATGTCATTTCATTTTAAGAAAAGTCAGTTTCCTAAAACAGCTGTTGCTGGCAGATGTCACTCAAACAGGAGGAAATTTGTTAGGGACTATTTCCAGCAGCGGATGAATTTGGTGCTCTAGAGAGTATTCTGGCAGCAGGATGGTGTGTGTGTATGTGTGTGTGTGTGTGTGTGTGTGTGTGTGTTTGTGATTTTAACAGTTTTTGGACAACAGTGGAGCTCTGCAGGACAGAGGAGTAAGATATATCACACAGCACTTGTTAGTAGATCAATTCATTGTTGGTTTTGGTCTTTTTATGAGATTTACTGACAATAAGAAAAATATTGAATATCACCAGACTTGTCTTTTAAAGCAAAGTAGTATCGCCAATAGATGCAAATGTTTTTTTTTTTTTTTGGAATGATTTAAATGCTGCATTTCTGACCTAACTGCACTGTTGCAGCTTTACAGCAATGTTTACAGATGTTGTGACTTTAAATATTTGTTTTCCTGCAGACAAAGGCTTCAACAAATAGCAGAAAGTCTACAGTTGACAAGTTTAATAGACCCTCCAAAGTAGCTTCATCTGAATCTAAAAGTATAAAAATCCTGACGACAAAGCAGAGACAGCACATAAAGAGCTCAATCATTCTTTTCTTTCTGTGCTGCATCGAACAGATGTTTAAAATGATTCACCAGGATTTCCTCACCGATGTTCCAGAGTTTAAATCAGTTACGGTCAAGTTTCATCCTGTAACAATGTCAAACCGGATATTGAACGTCTAGAAAAAAAATCCTTGAAATTTGATGTTGAGGGATGTTTGACATGCGGGATGTGACGTAAAAACATCTGCTGTGCTGTTTTGCAGGAGGACAACGGCATCCCCGTTCATTTAAAAGGAGGCACCGCGGACGCTCTGCTGTACAGAACAACGATGGCCCTCACCGTCCTGGGTGAGAAAACCTTCCTCTCTCCTGTCTGGAAACGTGTTTCACTGTACAGGAGATGCAGAATATCCAACACGTGTTTTTCTGCCTTATCCTGCACTTTCATGTATTAACTGTGGATTGTGTTCACAGTGATTTTAGTGCAAATCTGTGTAGTTTAGTACGATTGAATGGGACTCAACCACGTAGAGACCCTTTTATGAATTCTGGAGCGGTTCGTTAGTGGCGGGAACGTGATCCGACCTCCATCTGACCGACTACAAGGGTGCGAGTTTGACTAAAGGTTGAGAGAAATCAACAGTTGTTAGCAGTTGGCTGGACCAGCAAGGAACTTTGTTGCCTTGTTGAGCTTCTTCAGGAACTTCTTCCTGTGTTTTACGTTCTCGTTTCCACCAAACACATCTGACCAATGAGAGGAGAGAACGTGCTCACCTGGCTGTTAGCGACGTGTTGTGGAGAATCCTCAGATGGGCCGATAGCTCTTCAGATTACTCACGACTCAACATAAAACTCAGTTCAATGTGAACAGGTTTACTGGGCGTATAAAAAGATACAGAGCAAACCGAGGCCTGTTTGTCCCGGGACAAAAGAAAAAAGCAAAATCATTAAACCTCATTATATACTTTTCATAACTCCTCCTATTGTGGGGTTTAGTTTCTAGTCTCCACCTCATTTTTAATGAAATTCAACCATATGGTTATTATTACTGAGATTCATAAGTGACCTTGACGCTTTGGTGATAATACAAGTGTGACTTATCATCTTCCACCTTTTTCTCACACTAAAAATGGACGACAATCATTTCACACAGAAAACCAAATTGCTATATCACATATTAGCTCTCTTGCTAACTCCCATGGGAACTGTCTCTTATTGGCATAATGCTATGTTTGCACTCTCACTGGCACATTCATTAGATCATTAATTTTTTCACCACAGATGCTTTTTTGGTTCACTTGAATTTTTTTTTAATGTGAAAAGAAAACACAAGTTTAACGGCTCATCTTGACTCAGACCAGAGCAAACTGAGGCTGCAACTAATGATTATTTTGCCAGTTATATTCTTGATTTAATTGATTGATCATTTTATCTATAATATGTCAGAAATTAGTGAAAAATGACCAAAGTCAAAGATGACGTCTTGTCTGACAAACAGTCCAAAACTTGAAGATATTCAGTTTGTTGTGATTTAATGTTTTCTTTTCATACATTTTAGAAGCTGAAACCAGCAATTTTTCGGCATTTTTGCTTTAAAAAAAGATGACTAAAATGATTAAAATCGATCAATTAATCAGCGAATTGTTGCAGCCGTGCAGCAAACCAGCTACAGGTTTTGAAAACACCCTGAATGTGTTGCACATCGACTGGCAGCCAATCCGCAGATCCGATAACTATCGTAATAAATTAACGTGAACGGCTGCTGACAGTATAAAATAATAAGCACATAAAACTCGAATTTGTGCAAATTTGTGTTGTTCAAATTCATTTCCAGCATTTTTTTTCCCCCCCAAACATACTAAACTACAGAGGATATTGAGTTCACCAAAAGAAAAAAAAAACTGGAAATGTATTTTTCACAATTACGAGATCCTGATCTCATCTCCACTATTTATTTCCTTTGGCGATCGCTTGTGAAACTCAGAACGAAACTCAACTGGACAAAACATTTCTCATTTTCTTCTTAAATCTGCTCCAAATATCCTTCTTTGTGGAGGTCTGGAAAAGTATGGAAAGTAACTTTTGAAGGTTTTGGGAAGATTATTGTTTTATGATTATTTTCATTAGAGATCTTCACAGATTTATTTTGTCACCTCGAGGTATTCGCTTAATACGGAGTCAAAGAACTCAACAAAGATGATATTTCTTTATCTTTTTAGATGAATAAAATATCTTTCAGGGCTTCTGGAGCTCCAGACGTGTGTGATATGAAACAAATGCTGGAAACACTCTCATAAACGTCTAATAAAACACTTTTGATTCATATCGTGTTTGTTATTTTTTGATGAAACGACAGCTGTTTCAATCATGTTCTCCTAACTTTGTATGTTTTTTCTTGCAGGAGCTGGATACGTTGTGTACGAACTGGTGAAGGCAGCTTTCCCTCAGAAGAAAGATTGAAGTCCAGCTGTTTACTTCCATGTTAAAAAACCGGCCAGGTGCTCTTTATTGTAAAATAAATGATAAATACTCCTGTCATAGTGGGATATAGTTTCGTGTTCATGGGATCAATATTTATTTCTTGTACTCTCTGTCTCTCCGACGACCTGAGGATCAATAAAATAAACCTCTCATGACCAAAACCTGCTGTTGTTTTCTTCTGAGCTGTGTTTTAAATAAAGTTTAGAAAAAGTATTGTACTTCATTCATGGTTCTGATGATGTCGCTCATAATTAAAAATCCTGCTTCTTTCACATGAACGCGCTCAGAGCTGGAAAACCCAGAGTTACCAGTTATTTACTGGGGTTTTTCAAACATTTTGCATATTATTCCAGTGCCCACATCCCAACCACTGGAGGGGCTGGCCAACACACAACAACACACACTCACAAGCTTTTAAAACACAATAATAGCTTTATTTGTAAGAACTTAACAGGATCAAAAAAATAAGAAAACATAAACTAAAACAATAAAATTGGTACATGGCATCAGTGCAGAGATAAAATATACTTAAAATAGCAAAGGGAAGGAAGAGAGGATAATAAAACAATAGAATGCATTAAAAGACTTAGTTAAAAGACTAATTGAACAAATATGTTTTAAGATTCTTAGAAGTGTATCAGCCGTCTTGAGACTGTGAGAGAGGGTCACAGTAACTGAAAGCTGAGACTGAATTATAAGGATGACCAGTACGTTACCATGCAATGACTGAAGTGGTCTGATGGTTCAGATCTTCTGATCAAATTGAGGTAAAACGGGCACCATGGAGACACTTAAAATCAAGAGCTGGTGCAAGGATTTAAAGTGATGTGGTCTGTCCTGGTTCAGGTTAAGATTCTTGTAACAGTGTTTTGTACAAGACAGAAGCAAACATGCAAAAAAACCCCAAAACATAATAATCAATGGTTCTACAAGGTTTCAAGATTTAGTTTATTGTCATTTTCTTGTGCATTTTCATACACAAAAAAGCGAAATGCTGTTCCTCCCAGCCCACAGCACTGCAACAACAGATTAACTATCTAAAAATTCCCTTTAAAAAATAATAAAAACATATAAATCCCAACAGAAAAAAACAAAACAAACAGTGCATTTACAGAGAAAAGTCTCCGTTGGATGTTGATTGCTCTTGCATGTTAACGAGTGAGCAGCACTGATAGGGGAGTCATATCCGTTTTACTGTCCAGAGAACATCAGACAACATGACTAACAGTCAGTCCCTTCTACTACCCTGCTATCCGAACCCTCGGTGGTGTATCTGAGCTTTTCCAACTTCAAACGAACCGTCACCTCCATCCGGCAGCGACGTGCAGGAGGAAGAAAACTGGATTCCCAATTTATAGAAGGAGACGCTCAAGAGAGATTCAAATCACTACGAGCCAAACCAAAAACTGAAAAACTGAAAAACTCTGTTCTGGGTCTTTTTTTCCCCAAAAAAACTGAATGAACAAGGGTTGCTGGGGGAAGTTGGATCAAATTCTGGATGAACTTGGGGAAATCTACTTCTAGAAAGATGTAATTAGTCTGTGAAGTGTTTAAAATTGGGTTAAACTGTGATCATCTCCTGACACACCAATAAAACAATACTAAAGAAAAGAAAGGTAAAATAATCATCTAAGACGAAAAAAATACATAAAAACAAAACCAAGACGGCTAAAATAAGACAGACCACACAAAATATAAATATTAAACGTATCATAAATAATTACAACAACCACACATTAAAAACAAAATGTACCTCAAGCTGCCAAATGTTTAACATTAAAGTTACAATCTTCATCTCTCCCAGCGTGCATGTTGACCTTTTAGTCACTAGAGGGCGACGTTTCCAAAGAAATCAGCTGACACTCAGTGAACTCAGGCATTCATGCCTTTTTAAACCACATGCTCTGTCTTAAGCTTGTCCACATGTTAATAATCTGCTGCAGGAATCACATAAAACGTACTGGATGTATGTTATCTGGCACATGTTCATCTATAGATGTTCAGTGCTGGGTGGGTTCTTCCCTGTTGTCTGTTTTAATTTAACTCAGAGTAGAGAAGGAAACAGCCCCCGGGGCCTGCTCTGCTATCAGTCCACACCCACCACAGATCATTTAACACTTTGAAGTAACCGGATGAGTTGCAGCTCCTTTATCGACCCGGGACTATAAACAAACACTCACCAGCTCGGAGGAATCTGCTGCGTAAGGTTCAATCCTGAGCCGGACGATGCAGAAAAAACCAGGACGTGATGAGCTGGAGCAGCAACGTTTCAATTGAAATTTGATTTATCACCAGCAGAGTCGGTCAAAGACATGAAGGAACTAAAGGCTTCCACAAACTGCAGAGTAGTTCTGTTTGTTTCCTTTGTTATTATTTAATTATTAAAACTCACTGGTTCTGTTTAACAGCCAAACAGTGACTTCATACTTTTTAAGATTAAGACAATTTTGCATTTCTCTGAGGGGGAGATTATGACTAGTGGCAGATTTGTGGGCTGTTACACATGAATTTGACATTATGATGCACTTTTTAAACAATTTTAGCACAACTGTTAATCATTTTTTCTTTCTTTTTTCCTGTATTTAACCAAGAAAAGAGTGTCAATGACATTAAAATCTCTTTTTTTCAAGAAAGACCTGAACAAGAGGGCAACACAAACAGTGTTACAACAACAAATACAAACAAACTAAGACAACTGTCACACAATACAAACAAATGAGCACCATAAAATGTATAAACAGGTGCTTTACCAAGTTTTTAATACAGATTTTGGGACTTACATTGAATTTTGCTAAATTTAAACAGAAAAAATGAGCATTTAGTAGTTATAACCAGTTCTAGGATTAAAGAAATTATCACATTTTTGGGGGCTGCTGTGACAGATTTGTGGAGAACTAACACAAAATGAGAGATTATGTGATGCCACTTGAAAACCTTTCATATTATTAGAACCTACACAGTTTTCGCACTACATCAGATTTTAGGATTGTGGGGCATTAAAACAAGTTTTGGGATTACAGCTCAAACATTTTGTTGGTTGCTTTGACAAATTCGGAGACACTAACACATGAATAATGGGGCGTCGTGCTGGATTTGGGGGTTCTATAACAGAACTTTGATAGATTTGAACAAATTCTGGATTATGATAACAAAAAGGTTTGTGGCACTGTACTAAATTTTGTGATTGGGGACTTTTCTGGATTAAACCATCCAACTAATTTTAGGTTTTCTGACGCATATTTTGCTATTTGTGGGATCTGTAACAAGTCTGTGTATCATAACTAAAAAAAGTTTGGAGGTTTCTCAACAAATTAGTGGATTCTGTGACTCTGACAAACTGGAATGTGATAAATTCTTGCGGTACTATACCAAATTTAGAGATTTAAAGGGTTTTGTAACACATTTCTGACTATGGCAAATGATTTTTTTGGATGGCTCCTTTGCCAAGATTTAGTATTTGAATGTGGTGACAAGATTAGCAAGTGTACCTCAATGTTCTTAAAGTTTTAAAGGATTTTGTTTTTTTTGACACATTCCTGTTCTCACTTCATGGCTTATCAAATCCTGCTCAGGACCCCAGAGACTCTTGTTCCGGCCCTGGAAACCAGAACGATGCATTAAAAGGAGAAAATAGTGACTTGGGGATTAGTTTACTAGATTGTGTAATATTTTCCCATTGATTCACGAAATGATAAAAGGGGGTAAAAGCCTCTGACAGTTTCTCTCCAATGATCCCCCCTTTTCCCGAAAAGCAGATCTGCGCTGCTGTCTCCTTGCGGTCGAGACGCACAGAAGCCCTCCATCACCGGAAAGGAATGCAGAAAACTATGTAAAAGTTTCCGAGTGTGTGTGCTCGTGCGCGCGCGTGTATGTGTGTGTGTCTGCCAGCACTTTCAGAGGTTACACATCACTTTTTGGCCCGGCAGGATGTCGTAAGAGCTCGCGGCGGGGCAGGCAGAACTGGGAGCAGCCCCCCTGTTAAGTAGCAGATTGTGTGGAGACTCTTCCCACTTGGAAAGAGGCTCGCCGACGCGTCAGGACACCAAAAACCCGCGGAGCTCTCTGACTTCAACACCGGACCACCTCACTCTCCCTTTCTCAGACTGGGGTTCTACAACAAAGGCTTAAACCATTTTTTATTTTTAAATTTTTTGAATCAACCAAAAGAATTCCAACAGTTTCCTCTAGGTCAGTCCTGCATGGTGTTTTGATTTTTTTTTCGCAGCTTTAGGTGAATTATTTGAGTTCCAGGTGATATCATGACGTAAAGATAATTTAACTTCTTGCCATTTTAAAGGCTATGCTGTTATTAGACTTTATTATCTCTAAAACCCAGGTTCCAGTCACATTTTATTCGGGATAATGCGACAGACGAGTGGACTATTTCTTGGCGTTGCAGTGCGTAATTGCGCACAGCGCCAGGACTTGATGCTCGGTTATTCTGAACGGTGGAAAGACTTTCTTTCAGTTAAAAGTGGTTACATCTGATCAGCAAAGATATTAGAGACTGGATTAGACGCGTTGCAGTGTGCATGCACCAGAATTGAAGCTCTGATAGAAGAGGGAAAACGGAATTTAACGCATGAGAGAGAAGAGACAGATTTGCCTTTGTGCACCTTTATTCTAACAGGTTTACCATGATTTTAAAACGGCTTTATTGTGTAAGAAAATAAGTTTTGTTGTGAATTTATGTGACTTTATCTATTCAAACAAATATGTAAAGTCGTTTAATATTTTAATGGATACATAGTGAACAGTTTGACGCGCTTAGGAATAGTGGAAAAAGGATTTTCTCATATTCCTGCCGTGAAAACTGCGTTTTCTGACGATTTAAGCAATTATTTGATCCTAGCTGCAGATTTTAATGATAAAAGTTGTACATGTGTCAGGTGAAGGAGCTTATTCAGGTAGAATAACGGTCTTAAAGCCCCGAGGATGCTGCGGGGTTGCCGGAGCTGATACTGAAGGTCTTAAACGCCTTCTTCGTTCCTCTCGCAGCTTCATTCATGTTCTGCTGAGCCAGAGGAGCTGAAGATGAAGAGCAGTCTGTCTCTGGCGGCGGCTGCCTTCCTGGCACTGCTGCTGTCCTCCGCTCAGGCCCAGGACCAAGGTAAAGCCGCTCCTCCTCCTCCTCATCCTCCTCCTCCTCCTCCTCCTCCTCCCTCTCCTCCTCCTCTCACTGTGATCCAACACATATGACTTCAACTTCTCTCACCTCTGCCTTTTCTCTGTCTGCAATGTGTAGCTGCATATTTAGTCTGAATAAAAAAAATCACATAGAGAAAGCAATGTGTGTGTTTGTGAAATGATTTATCTAACTGATCATTTTCCTTTTCAGCTTCGGTTTAACCTTTGATTTTTTCCCCCCCTCCACTCCAACGATTCCTGATCTCCTCTTGAAGAGAAAACCACTCTCATCTTCAAATATCTGGTTTGAATTTATGGATAGGAGCTTTTTTTCCCCAAACCAGTAGCACTTTTTTAAAGTGGATTAAGACATGAATGTTACTTGCCCAAAGCAGTGATGTAGCTGAGAGTTGAAAGTATGTTAAAATATGGTCTCCAGGTGCAACCGCTATGAAGAAAAGCTTCATTATTTTGCTTTTCTCCTTAAAAGTAAAGGACTTTAAGCAGTTTTATGCTTCTTTTATGCCACAGATTCACTTATATGAGTCTTGAAATACAGTAAACTATCTTAAAAATTATATTTAAGTGATAAAAACAAGAAAAAAGTATGTATTTTAGCCTCTACTGCATCCCATGTGAGGCTGTAGAGCTGAAATAAATCTCCGTCTGTTGGATAAGTAGGGCATCTTTTCATCTGCAGACAGATGTAGTTTGATCTTTTTTGCACTAGGAGGGGCCCTTGCTCAAACTCTCCTACAATCTATACTGTAGCCTACATTTCTCCTGTTTCAAAAAAAAAAAAAAAAAAAAAAAAAAGAAGAAGAAGAAGAAAAAAGGAAAAAGCCCAGACGGCACGTGGCCAAGTTTCCTCCCTACGTCCTTTCTCCTGATGGAACGGAAAGACAAAATATGAGTATCACATTATTTTCCAGAGATTTTAAAGGTTGAGGAGAGGAGAAAATCTGCTCCTCTGAGCCTCTGGATATTCTCTCAAAAATAACAAAAAAAAAAAAAAAAAGGAGAGTGCAGTAAAAACCGATTGGACCGTAGAGGGAGAATCCTTCTCTCTCTTCTCTGACCTCCTGTGACCCCCCTTTAATGTCCCAGCTGGGGCCCTCGCTGCCTTTCCAGAGGTCACGAGATCTTAACAGGGTCGTATATATTCTACCGTTTGGAATAGTTTGACATGTCGGGGCCAGATTGAAAGGCTCAAACACCTTGAAGAGAAAAAGACTCTGGACAGGAACGGCTCTGCTTTAAACTTTCACGTTTTAAGTGAAAAAAAAAAAAAAAAGAAGCAAATAAAAGCAGATGACAAAAGCCACAAAGAAAAGCTTGAAAGCCCTGGATGTGAGGAGAGGATGATGTGTGTGTGTGTGCTTGAGTGTGTGTGTTGGATGAGAAGTTTTTTTTGGGTAGTTTTATTTTATGGCCGTTTGGAAACAGAAGCAGCTCCCCGCAACCCGTGAATTGACTCACCAGGTTGGTAGTTCCTCCATTTTTGCCGTTCTGTAACCTTCCCGGTCAAGCCTTGAACAGGTCAACTGGACATGAGTCTCGGCTTTACGACGATATTTTATAATGATATTCTTCACTCCAGCAATAACAGATATACCGGTTGGTGGTCTAGTAAGAAATAGAGGCGTGGAGAACGTGTCTTTAAACTCTAGCTAGATCATCTGTGATATGATTTATCTACTTTATGTATCTTTGAGTAATTTGTGTTTCCGCAGTTCTTCCGGCGAATCCGTGCAGCTGTTTCATGAAATCAGAACAAACTCTGGAGCTCAGATTACTTGCTGCCAATATGTGAAGAAAACG
The DNA here is from genome assembly GCF_910596095.1 of Thunnus maccoyii. Classification (NCBI taxonomy): domain Eukaryota; kingdom Metazoa; phylum Chordata; class Actinopteri; order Scombriformes; family Scombridae; genus Thunnus; species Thunnus maccoyii. Next base: position 5,604,736 of record NC_056549.1, on the reverse strand, counting down.
TTTCTCCAGCATGAAAAGATTAAGAATTGGATGCAACGTTTCCACCTGTTTGTTACACGAGAATGTTAGATAATGTCTCACTCAGGCGAGTGAAAGTTTGGTTAAAGATTTTGAATAAATTCATAAAGAAAGAAAAGTCTCTAAAACTCGAAAACATCCAGTACTCTGGATAAATACTTATACTTAAAAACTATGGCAATACTAAGTCTTTATTATGAAAGAGTAGATAAACTGTCTTTTTAGTTCCAGATTGTGAACACATACATTTTATATGATTAAGTAATTAACAGACAATAGCTAAATGAAATACTCAGTGTTTCATTTAGTGTTAAACCTATTCATAAACAGCTTATTTCTGGTATCTGGTACCAAAAACCAGATGTAGTGTTATTTCCCACAGCTAATTTCTTGTAGAAGAGTTTGAGAATTCAACGCAGGTGTTGTGACATCTCTTTAGGTCGTCCTTTCTTGTTGGAGAAACACTTTTATCTTAAATTTTGTGAACAGACCTCGTTAGTTGCATCTGAACCAGGCTGTTAGTTACATACTTTAACTCATCTCATTATTAAGCTACTTTAATTTGTTTAAATTTAAAGGTATTTTCTACACTTATCAAGCTTAAAAACATAAAAGATGTCTGTGCATTATACTATTATAGCAAGCTAGATATTCAGGTAGGCAACATTTTTATTTGCGTTCGTCTATGATCTAGTTTTTCACCCCAACCTGAAGAATATCATTTTAAAATATTAAAAATAGACACATAACCTGTGGCCCCCCTCGTGTACATGGAAACTTTTTGCCCGTTGCCCCAAGTTGTTGTTAACAACTTTTCATGTACACATGCATGACCCTCCATGTCAGAGATCACGATCTGAACTTTAATCTGTGTGCACTTTTATCCTGTTTGTTAGTTTAAGTCACAAAGACCAGCGGTTCTTAAACTATGGTCCAGATTCCTACAACAATTCTGGTTGTTTTAACTAGATGGTGATTTGTTTTTGCTAAAAGTAGAAGAAAGACTCTGTGATAACGAGTCCTAGAAAGAGACAACACTTTGGGTCTGGAGATGAAATATTTTAAGAACCTCTGGTGTAGATTTTTGGGAAAAGTGAGAAGAAAAAAGACGTACACGTGTCTTGAGTGGCACGGTGTATTCTTTTATGAGGTTTGCAATGGAGACGGTGAAAGTGATCAATCAGATCTTTATCCATTGTATAATCAATAATGCAGAATATAATCAGATTTGTGTATTTTTGTCAATTCAACATCATGAGTTGGATTGAGGTCATGGACAATCTGATGGATTTCAGCCGGTCCATGTTGTAGTTTGTTAACAGGGCGGGAAACTTTAAAAACCTGCTGGTTATCTGTCAAAGTCACCTGTATGGAAGCAAAGAAATGTTGAAATAATTAAGATTTTTACAAGCGACTTACTACCTGAATTTGAAACGTATCTACAAATGCATACAAATGAAATTTAAACACCACTAAGTTTACAGCATTTCATTTCTTTACTTTGAAAACCATTTATCTGAAATTCCAGATTTTTTTTTTATGTTTATTTATTTATTTTTTTTAAATTCAGACAGAAAATTAAATCGTCCAATATTAAGAAACTGAGGTTAAATTGCTCAGATTTCACTGGACATTTTCAAATTACAAAATTTCAAAAAAAAAAAAAAAAAATAAATAAATAAATTAAGTTGTTTTCTTGGGTTTCGTTACTAAGAGATCAAAACCTGATTGGACAGAGGTTTGATCAATTCCATTAAGGCTCCACAAAGATTGATTATCCTTAGTAGCCCAGATGTCCAATTTGAGTTTGACATCCTGTTTGGCTTTCACCAACCCAAAATGAGCAACGTCATTTTTTTGGATTTGACTTCTTACGATTTGATTTTTATATCCAAAAATGACCAGTTCAGTCTGGGAAATACAATCTTTTAAAAATACTGAACACAAGAAATCAAATGATTTAAAGCACAAAAATTGAAATAAAAAAAATTCATAAAGGGAATTAAAACTGCCTCAGATTGGATAGATGGTTTTCAAGGTAAAATATTTCAATGCTATAAATTCTTTGGTATTTAAATTTCATTAAGTACTCAGTAGTGGTTAAATTGTGTAAGTGGGTATTTAGTTGCTTATAAAATTCAAATTGGCCTTTCTTTGTTTCCATAGACACGGTTACAACCAAAATTCCTGCCCTGTTTGTGTTTCCTTCTTGAATGTAGAAGGTAGTGTCGTGTTGTTTTGTTGTGTTTTTGTTGTCAGTTTGTTGTTGCTTGAGTTGTTGACTGTGGCCACTGGCCACACGAGCTCAAACCGAGGTCATTTTTTTTTTTCCTCCAAAATGGCCTCCCTCACATCTGTAGTTTGGTTTTGTCTTGTGTTGTTTGCTCCAACAGTGAACTTGTCTAACTTCATCCTGGAAGTGTTGACTGTTGGGGATAATCCTTCTATTATCAACAATATAATACATCCACCTCCTAAAACTGCAGGATTAACTGTGTTTACATTTTCTCTTCACAGTCGACCCTCCATCAGATTTGAGGTTTAAGATTTTAAATGAAAACACAGTGCAAATGATCTGGACCAGACCACAGTCGAGGATACAGGGCTACAGAATACAAGTGACCTCAGACACAGGTGGGTGCTCATTAAACCTGCGAGTTCTGTCCTGCCGAGCTCATAACATTACGAGTGCCATAAACTCTCCGAGACATCACTCTGCCCGGCAAGACTCAACAATCCCCGCAATTATCTGAAGATGTCTGCAGACACATGTTTGGCTCCCGGAGCTCTAATGATAAAAGCGGAGGGGAAAAAAGGAAAAACATTATGTTTGGATAAGTGTAATCGTCAGCTGCCAATTCAACCAACACTCCCATGGAAAATTGTCAGTGTTGGTTTAACTCAGGAGTGTAGATGTGACATCCGCCAGCATTCATTTAACAGCTTAGATGGTTTTGAAATCAGCTGCCTTAACACTTAACTCAAAATTACTTAAACTTAATTTTACTAAAGCTGAAAAATCACCTTTGAAGTTAAATATACAAATGGGGACGTTTCTAAAGCTAAATTATATGGCCAAAAGTATACCGTAGGGTCCAAACGTGTGAGACCACTTTCCCATTTACTTGAATGGGAAAGTCAGACTTTTGGACCACTTTCGTTGGACATAATTTTGTGCACTTGTGGCCTTGTAATTTTTTCATGGTTTCTAGGCTCCTTTATACCAATGAGGTTTGAAATTGATATATTAAAGTCAAAGTGAAATTAGAAATAAGAGCAGCTTTAGCTTCAGTAACATGATGTATTTCCAAGTGAAATGGAACATGTTGGCAGGGCTTTATGCCACATTCACATCATATGGGATGAATGGAAAAGATGAGAAATATTGTATATATATAATAATGTTTATGCCTTGTAAGCGTTCCCATCTTCCGACAACTCAGGACGGTTGTATCATTGCACAGTTGGCCAAGTGAAGGTTAAAAATACTGTGCACTGATAACATAACATCATATCAATCAAATTTTGGGTTTAATCACCATGAATGACTACTCAGTGAGCATTTTCCCATTGAAAAGACATTTAAACAACGGCTATGGTCATCGGTGAAAAGACATTCAAAACAGGTTTAAAAGTTTTTTTCACTGTCTTCTATTTGAAGACATCGATTAAACTTTCACATTTAGACCATATTTCACCAGGATTTGTAATACTGGCTTTCAACTGAGAAATCTGGATGTGTTTTTTTTTAGTTTAGGCTCCAAAATGACGATAGGCTATTATTTGCACATTGTAGAGGATGAAAGATGTCACGATCGCAAATCCTGGTGAAATATGGTCTGGCGAAGGAGGTTTCCCACGCCAGCTTTCAAACCCTAGTCTTCCAGACCATGTACGACTACGCTGACCACCCAGCCAAAACTCAGCTGCACCAGACACACAGACCTGCAGCTATTTATACCTCCGGTACACAGAAAGTTATTTGACATGTTTTTTTTTCTTCCTGAAAACAAACAGTTTTTAAAATATTTGTACAAAAAAAATATTGTAAAAGCCCTCTATTTGTGCTTTTCCGAATACCATATTTGACTCCGCTCCTACTATATAGTTCCATATTTATGACATTTTATATGAAATATTAATGTTAAATGTGTTGCAATTACGTTTTTGTGTAGACCACATTTAACCGATCAGTGCAATATGACTTTGGAGAAATAACTTCATACTAATCAATATCGTCTCTCTTTGAAGCTACAACTGAACAAAGTATCAAAATGATTAAACAAATTTGTGTTTTGTAACATGTTGATGTTGGAAAAAAGAGGGGTGTAAAGAAGTTTCAGACCAAATATCACCCAGTTTTCAACTAGAAATCAGCATTGAAATGATGGTTGGTGCTCACTGGGTTTGGTTTACATGAGATGTTCCTGCTTGCTTGATTTTCTGGCACTTACATGTTATGAAGTGTCAAGTCGGATATATCTGAGCTTTCAGAAAAGTCAGTTTACCAGTCGTAATTATGACTTGGAAATTGGCGTGAATGTTATTTACAAATGGGAATCAAGATGAATATTTTTACATTTTAGACAAAAAGAAAGCGGTAAAAGAGATAATTTGATGTAAAAATAGTCAAAAATTATTTGTTGACACATATTTAGCATTTAACAGGAGATAAATTAATAATAATGCACTAGAACCTGTAAAATGTATTATTTGTTTCACTGTGTCTTTAATGATACAGCATGTATTTTAGACAATAGTGTGCTTCCAACTTTGTGGAAATAGTTTGGGGAAAACCCTTTCATTCTGCAACACGATGAAACCAGGAGCCAGTTAGCGCCAACAGTTTGTAAGTTCAAACTTAAGCTAATTATAAAGTGTTTACTAAGTGGAGGTTTACGCATATTTAACTTAAAACAAACTAGTTCTTATGTAGAGATTAGTTGTCCCTTATTATTTACACTGTCTAACTTCCAGGTGTAACTGTTACGTATTGTCAGCTAACTGACAGCACTAACGTTAGCTTGCTAATATACAGTTTGACTCGTTTAGATTGAGGAATGATTGTATCTGACATGACATATGAAATGCTGTTTATTAATTTAAACAGAATTAAAATTACATTTAACAAACTTCAAAATATACCTCAAATTACATACTGTAACGTTACGCCAACAACATTAGACTAAATGACCAAATAACGTTGGTTAGATTAGATTAGCTTAATGAATACTAACTAAAACACTAATTTTACGTGTGTATGTAATTAAGTGTGTTAATTAAGCTTAGTTTATTCTCTAACTTTTGACAGGCTAACTGTTTTCCCCTGCTTCCAGTGTTTAAGCTAAACAACGCTAACCATGAATAAGCATATTTACCAAAATGTTGTTCTTTAAATGTTTGCTTGCTTGCTTTAATGTAATGAAACTTTGAGGGTGATATAATCACCTCTATCTCCCTTTATTTCTAACTTTAAAGCTAGTTAGTGTCTTTTGAACTATAAAGGCAATTCATTACATTTATTTTTATCAATAAATAAACAAAAAATAACAAAATATTACTAATTGTGAGTACAACTGATGGTACAAGGAGTTATTTAAATCTAAATTTTATGGGTCTTTTTACATTAATGACCCATTACCATGGTAACTTGCACACAAGTCGTTAAAAATTCCTGAATTAATGGAGCCTACATGAATAAATACCTTTAACCCATCTGATGTAAACCTTTAATATTTGAAAATGATATTTTTAAGGAATAATTACTCTTGACTTAATGGAGGAATTGGAGGGATTTCAGGGTTAAAATAATATGTTTTGGTTCATAGTAATGCGGAAAGTTTTTATTAAATTAATTCATACTGTTCTTGCTTACACGTCTCTTTCAGTCCTCGGGTCAACAGTTGGAATCAGGTTTTTCTGAAGCCCTGTTGTGACTCTTGGAGAAATGAAGTAATGCAATAGTTTCCTAATGGCTTCCCTCTGACTTTTTGCATTCTTGTAGAAGAACCAACAAAAGAATTTAATCTGCCTGCGTCTGCGACTAAGACCGCCATCTCAGACCTGAGTCCAGATGTGGATTATACCGTAACGATATCTGCATACATTGGATCAGAGGAGAGTCTGCCCATTTCCGGCCAGATCACAAGTGAGTCACCATGTCCCTCAATGTGTGTGTGTTTATGTGTAAATTAGCACCAGACCTCCAACCAAATGCTAGTAAAGTTTGTCTGCAGCTGGTCAGGTTTGGCAGGAAGACACCTCGACCTGCTCCGGTCAAAAAACTAAACCGGATTGTAAGACAGCTGAGGGATTTTTTAATGAAAGTAACACCAGCATTTAAAACAAAAGTGTGAAATTTCACGGCAAAAATCACCATGATATTTTAAAACGATCTGTGGATTTGCATGTGGGGGTGAAGAAAATCTACACAAAGTTTTCGTGTTGTAAATTTGCCACTGACCAAAAGCAACCAGTCTTGACAGTGTGGGCCTGTGAGGGAGCAGAGTGCCATTCATGTTTATTTAACCTTCTCTATTGTAGTATAAACTGCTCCACAAAAGAGACATGCTGTACAGACGCTAATGAGACAGGAGTTGATAATACAAATACGTCTTTGTGACAGACTAGCGGTTAGCTCGCTAGCTTCCTAAGGAGTGTGGATTACTTTTGCTATGCCATTCTCTGGTGTGACCAGGCCTTAAGAAGACTTAAATTCTCAAAAAACTGAACCCTGATTGACCGACATCTAATTAAAAATTGGTTAAGCCATTTTTCAGCTTAGTGTGGAGACAGAAAACATTTATCATTTTAAATTCAAATTTTAAAAACATTTGAAGAGAGCCATCGTCAGACTTCTGCTGTATTAAATGTTAACCAAAAAATGGGTCAACAACATGGAAAGTCCTCAAAAAATTGGAAGTTTGAACGTCCACATTTCAATGATAACTGGACAACCTTAATTGGCTCTTAAAGATCATGTGATATGATTCTTGTGGTGAAATTTTTTCTCAACTGCTGTTTTCAGGGTCAAGAATGAAATTCAAATATCAATCTGTTGATTTGACAGTTAGTTGGGAGCTTTATTGCCTACAATATATAAAATAGAGACAACTGCAAACAGACATAGTCTCAACATGACTTTTAAAGGTGTTTGCAAAACAATCACCTCCCATGGGGCCCCAAGTTAAATATAAGGGGTCACAAGACAATTAAAAACATATATTTGTGTTTCACAAAATATGGATATTTTTCTTACATTTCGCTATTGGCTATTTTCACCTCTTTGGGGGCTCTAACAATCTTTCAAAGTAAAAAAAAAATTCATTCTTCGATTGAACTGCTAACAATTCATGTCCATATTAAGGGATCATAACTGGCTTCATTTTAAGGGATCACAAGCAAAAAATGTTGGGAACAACAGATTTAGTTGGTGAAAACAGCATAGGACGGCAATGCTTTTAATAATCTAACTGACAAAAGAAAAGACAAGACATGATGGTAAAATGTATAGAAAATGAGCCGTTACTGCAGTAGATGGATGGCAGCATTTTGGTGGGGACGCCTGCTTGGTACCGCTGCGTTACGATGATCTGAGAAACCCTCCGTAGCTCCGGAGATTCCCTGGAAATCTGTCAGAAATGATGACATCAGCCCGTCATCATTTGGGAGCTCATTTTGCATGTCCATTGTATCAACGAGGAGTTAACGTTGCACAAGTAACCCTCAGATGAGAAAATATATCTCATGTATGGAAAAAACAAGATCTGTTCCAATTTGAGAGGTCTGCCATCTGTTGAAAAGAAACAGGGACAGTCACTGACAGAAAATGGTTCATAAGATGACATTAAATGAAAGAGATGGGTTTTTTTTAGAGGATAAATTGTCCCTAACTTTCATAATAACATAACTGTATTGTTTTTTTTTTACAGTTGAAAGTGGCAGAGGAACTCCCAGGAAACCAGACCCTTCAGACTCAGTCAGTAAGTCCTTTGTTCGTTTATTTTAAATAAGAATTTAATGATCAGGTTTCAGCTAAGATAATGAGTCGCAATCATTCAAATCGCCGCCATACCTCCTCGACTTTTCCACTTTTTGTTCTCGAACTTTTTTCTTCACTGCTGGGCGTCATCCATCAGTGTGAGCTCAGCAGCGAAGGGAGGCTCCTACCACACAACACCCCATTGTATAGCAATAATCAAAATGAGGCCCCCATAAATCTCTGAAGTATTCTGTCATCCGTTTGGTCCCCTGCCGGCCAATTATGCCAATGTGGAGGAATCTGCACATGCTCAGTGTGGGGGTCGTAGGTGGGGAATGAGACTGCTGTTGGAGCTAAGGGAGCTGAGCTGAGAGGAGCCCAGCCCTTAAGTGCTGAGAGAAGTGGAAACCATTACAGATGCTGATTTACAAGAGCGCTGCTGCTGCTGCCTGGCTCAGTTCTGCAGATGATGACGAGCTTGTGCTGATTTTTCCTTCTTTTCATGAGAGGAGAGTCGAGAGGAGAGTCACGAGGAGGCTCCTAGAAAGCAGGGTAGTGCAGAGAGTCCTGTACTTCTACCCACAGCAGTACAGTTTGAAGACTAAACAATGAAAAGAATCCAGAAGTCCATGAAATAATGAGGTGTAAACCCAGAGTTACTTTGTGCAGATTTGGCAAAAGTTGAGGTTTTAGGAAATAAGAGTAAAACCTGTTACTACATTTAAATAGGAAGTTTCTGCAAAACCCTTGATATTGTTCGTCAGTTCATTATTCCAATTATATCCCAGTTTGGCAACTACAGCATCATTAAAGAGCAACAACACCCCCGAAAAATCTTGTTTTTGTTGACCTCCCTCCTGTGATGTAGAAGTGTACTCTGGGGGTGTGTCAGTACACCATGACATCACTGCTGGGTGTGGTTACAGGTGTGACAGAGCACATTTCTTCTCTTTCACCCAGAGAGGGCGGTGAAACACTGTTTTTCAGCCTGATGTTAAGTTACTCTTTAAGGCGTAGTTAGTTTCACGCTGTGATAAATTTTCAAATAAAAATCGGCACTCAAATAATAGTGAGAAAAAGCTAAAGTAGTAGCGACTAACGTATACGCCGCAGTAGCAGTCGCTAGAAGCAGTTAATTAGCATGTTGAAAAGTCAAAATCTTTGCTTGTCCACAATTTTTGTCGCCATTTTTCTGTCTCTATTTTTCATGGCTGTTGCTAGGTAGCATGCTAGCTACCATGCTAACTAGAAAGATGACATCCCCGTTCTTATTCCTGCCTACTGATTCAGTGGTCTGTAACCAAGCTAAGGAAAGGATTCTGCTCCCTGAACCCTTGAAAGGCTTTTAATACGAAACCTTTGTAGGAATTTCATTGAGAGCAAACAGCAGCAACAATGAACTTACACAACAATCAGGAGCAAACCAGGAAACAAGAAAACCTTTTACAAAAATATCATCAAATATAAAACTTTGAAATTGGAAACAAAGGTCTGTCTTAAATAAAGACCCGCTTCTCTCTTTGGTTGAAGTAAGTAAGGCCCTGCCCACTATTTGAGATTTTGGTTAAATTAGGTGAAGATCTTGAATAGTTTAAAAAGGCTGTTCTTGGCTGAAGTGAGATGTGACTTAACTGTTACAGTATTTTTGTTATTGTTACATAATTTCTCGTAGATGTCGTCCTTCACTTTGCAAATGGGGAGATATTTAAAAAAAAAAGCGTGACTACATCTGGCCCTCACATTCTGATTTTATTAAACTATTTTCCCCGTTTCCTCCACATATTGTGAACATTAAAATTTGTTTTTTAATGTGACTTAAAGTTAGTTGTACACATATTCATGCTCTTTCAATGTTATGCATATTATAGTTTGGATATTGATATACTTGGCTTTAGATATTTAAAAGGGTCAAAAATACACAAAAGTTTTGAGAGCTGGTCAAACTTTTGAAAATTAAATCTCATATGTTTCCTGAATTATCATGTTCCTTTACTTTTTGATCTCTCTAACTCACCCCCATTCCTTCTCACTCCTCACTTTTTTTCCCAGAATGCTCCGTGGGTGCCATTGCCGACGTGGTATTCTTGGTTGACGGCTCCTGGAGCGTGGGCAGGCCGAACTTTAAATACATCCGAAACTTTATCTCAGCGGCGGCCGGAGCCTTTCAGATCGGAGAGGAGAGAACTCGTGTGGGCGTAGTCCAGTACAGCGGCGATGCCCGGACTGAGTTCAGACTGAATGAACACCTGACGCGACCGGTGCTGCTGCGGGCCATCGGTTCACTGCCGTACAAAGGAGGCAACTCCATGACAGGTACACTGTTAATGTCCTTAAATGTTTGATTTATACACTGCTTCTGTTATCACTTTGGGTTAGTTTCAGTGTATTTAGTATTAGTTTAGTATCCTAAATTAAAATGTTGATACTTTTCCTATGATTTGGTATTTTGCAACAAATGGACACATAATTTTTCATAATATTTTCAAATTTAAATGTCAAACTTTAAATGTCAAATCAGCATTTTTGTGCTACTGTTGTAATGTATGTACACTGAAACTTTCTGGCTGTGCATCATTTAATCCCACTTGAGTAAAACCTGTCTTGTTTCTCCAGGCGACGCCCTCGACTACCTCTTGAAAAACACTTTCTCTGAGGCAGCTGGTGCCAGGAAGGATTTTCCCAAAGTGCTGGTGATCATCACAGATGGCAAATCTGAGGATCCAGTGGAGAGTTACGCCAGGCAGCTCAGGAACAGGGGGGTGGAGATCTTTGTCCTCGGTACGCAGCCAAAGCAAGTTTATTACATTCCACATCTTACATTTTCCATCCGTATTTAATGCGTTTAACTGTCGTAGTAACAAAAGCAGCCTGTGATGACGTAAGAAGAGAAAAACGGTTAAATTCCTATATCATTAACGTTACAAGCGAGTGATAGCAAGTTTTATGTATGTTTACGCTGAGGAGGGACTGTCAGACTTTCCACCAACTTAGGATGGAGAAACAGAAATGTGCTGTTGCCATGGTGTTAAGAGGGCTGGTGGTTAAATAATAATAACAGCTCATCTTCTACTGCCGGTAAAAAGAGGTCACTGATAGAAAACTGCTAAGAGAAATATGTTCCTAGTTCTTGCAGGAGTAACACTGTAAATATCCACCTCTCCTAAAGGAACATAAACAGGCTTCTTGTTAGCTTGGCTGTAGCATAGATTGAAATACCCAAGCTAAGTATAAGTACCTCATAATTTTACTTAAGTACAGTACTTGACTAAATGTACTACACTTAGTTACTTTAAACCACTGTTAATACTACAGAAGAAACATGCTCAGTTACAAGAAAAAGTATTAGCACTACTAAACGATAGTGCAGAAGAGTGCTGTTTAATTTTGTTTAATGGTAAAACCTGATGGGTATCTCCAGTTTTTTGGTATTTTCATGGTGTCAAATTGGTTGATGAAAGAGAGGAGGGAAAGAAGGACAGAATGAAAGAGGGAAAGAACAAAAGGAATGAAAGAAAAAAAGGGAGGGAAGCAGTAAAGAAAGCAGCCAAAATTACATAGCAAAAGAAATAAATAAACAAGGGAAGAAGAAAGAAAAGACATTATGAGAAATATTTTATAATCTTGCATGGTCATATCTTATTAATGTAAAAATCAGAACTCTGGGAGTAAAATATTCCTCTCTGAAGTATAAAATACTCAAATAAAACTGTGCTTTAGTACAGTATCGGAGTAAAAATACCATTTTTCACCATTTGACACAGACACTTGCTGAGTTGTACTTTAAATAAACTGTATTCTATAGAAATTCGCAGCTTTGGTAAGAGTGTCAAAGTGTTAGAAGAATATGGGATTGTAAAACTCACCAGTCTTAAAATGGAATCCAACCAGTGTCACATTTACTGCCCATGCTGTCACACTTTCCAGCCAGAGCAGAACAAAAAAGTCGAGGTTTGGCATTTTTTGTTGTCCATTGGTGGTGAATCCAGCTGGACAACGTTTAAAGTGCTAACGTGGAAAACAAAATGCTTCACTTCATGTATTTATAGATTGCTTATTTCATCCAGTATTTACAGACCTGGAGCAAATAAACCTGTTACCACTGACACAGTAATCCTAACACGATGCCAGTGACTTTACAAGCGCCTCTATGAATTCACTCATAGTTCAGAATGAATACACGTCCCTAAATATGGCAGCCAATGACAATCATATTTTCCCTTTTTTCATAAAGTATCAGGTACAAAGCTCTTACCACACCTTTTGATTATTTTTTTTTCCTCGGTCCATTTTAGGGATCCAAGAGGCTGATGAAGATGAGATGAAGCTAATGGCCTCCACTCCTTACAGAAGTCACATCTATAAAGTCGCCAACTTTGATAAAATCAAGAATGTGCAGAAAGAGCTAATCACCCAGGTGTGCGCTGGTGTGGATGATCAACTCAGCTTACTTACCAGCGGAGAAGAAGGTGAGATGTGGTAAAAACTACTTTTATACATTGTCTGAGTTTATCATTTAAAAAAAAAAAAGCTTGATAAAATGTTCCATTTCTGAAGTTTGCCATCTACTGTCTTCCATTGTCCTTATCACATGATCTTAAAGCAGTAGTTGGGTGAGAAGATCAGACGTTAAATATGAAGCAATCCATTAGCTTAGCTTAGCATAACGACCAGAAACGTGGAAACAGCTAGGCTCACCAATTAACACATTATTTCTAGTTTATTTAGTTAGTACATAAACATTTGAACAGAACCAGGGAAGCTGTTTTTCCTCGTTTCCTTAATGCTAAGCTAATCTAACCATCTCCTGCCTCAAGTTTTGTATTTATCAAACCAATATGAGAGTTGTATCAATCTAAAATAAGTCCTATTTTATAATATCTGGCACTGTGACATTTGTTATAAAGTAGTACTTTTCCATTTTTACAGATCATCACCAAAAAAACCCCCCCAGTTTTTAAAAGGAACAGATCAAGTAAACTGATTGTTGTTTATCCTGCTGCAGGAAGATTGCAAATTGCAATTTATTCTGATTCTGTCTCTATGGTTTTTTCAGTCGTTGAGCCAGCCTCTAACCTCCATGTCCTGGAGGCAGCCTCCAAGTCCATGCGGGTGACCTGGGACGCCTCCATCGGCGACATTACCGGATACAAGGTGCAGATGATCCCCATGATGGCCGGCAGCAAGCAGCAGGAGCTGTATGTGGGGCACACCCAGACCTCAGTGGTGGTCAGAGACCTTTCTCCAGACACAGAATACCAGATCAGTCTGTTTGCATTGAAGGGCCTGTTGCCCAGCGAGCCCGTCGTAGCCATGCAGAAGACAGAACCAGTTAAAGTGTCAGTGGGTGAGTACAAAAATACTTTCCAAATGGGTCAATTTTGACTTTTTAGCGTGATGGTTAGTAAGGTTTAGACGAGCTGTTTCCCCCTGCTTCCAGTCTTTATGCTAAGCTAAGATAATTGCTTCCCAGCTTTAGCCCCATACTTAACGCAGAGACGAGTCTGGTATTGATCCTCTATCTGCAAGAAAGCGAATAAGCCTATTTCCCAAAATGTAAAACTATTTTTCTATCTACATTGACCTGCTGCCCCAATTCATTTGAGTAGTGGATCCTTTTCATTATAAATATATTTGTTGACAACTCTTCATGTCCATGGTAAGGAAGGAAACTTCATTGTATCCAAAATTGAATGAAAAGCCAAAATTGACCTATTAGGAAAATCTTGAAATTAGAATTAAAGAACACGATTTCTCAAGTCTTGTAAATACACAGAATTCTTTAAATTTGGGGAATTTGGTTGAAGCACGTTGGTTGAATTCATGTCAAGTTGTAACTACAACATGGAAAGTCAGATCTCGTTCGATTGGGTGCTAAATAACACAAACGTACATGAAAAAGCCATTCACAAAGTCATTCACAGTAACTTTACACAATTTAAAGGGATATAGTACTATATAGACCACACACAGTTTATTATAACCCTTGTACGACTAATTCTGCAATCATACAACCATCTTGAAGTGTTTGATACTGTGAATGTTTACAAGTTGTAAACATGGTAATCTTTTCCATCACCACTAGACTTTAGTTTGCCAACAAACACATCTCATCAAGGTCAAAGACTCAAGTGATAAGTCTTTGAAAATATTTTTACCATTAATTACAACTTTGTATTGTGCCTTTTGCTTTTCCAACCTAGAATGTTCTCTTGGGGTGGATGTTCAAGCCGATGTCGTCCTCCTGGTTGATGGTTCATACAGCATTGGTCTTGCCAACTTTGCTAAAGTAAGAGCTTTCCTGGAGGTGCTGGTGAACACCTTTGACATCGGAGCAGACAAGGTCCAGATCAGCTTGGTCCAGTACAGCAGGGACCCCCACACCGAGTTCCAACTGAACACTCACCATGACCTGAGCGCTGTGGTCAAGGCCGTGAGGACTTTCCCATACCGAGGTGGCTCTACCAACACCGGCAGGGCCATGACCTATGTGAGGGACAAGATCTTTCAGTCCTCCAAAGGGGCACGTACTAATGTTCCCCGTGTTACCATCCTCATCACTGACGGGAAGTCTTCAGACGCCTTCCAGGAGCCGGCCACCAAGCTGAGGAACGCCGATGTGGAGATTTTTGCGGTTGGTGTTAAGGACGCTGTAAGATCTGAGCTTGAGGCCATCGCCAATGAGCCTGCAGAGACCCATGTGTACACTGTGGAGGACTTTGATGCTTTCCAGAGAATTTCAAAAGAACTCACACAGTCCATCTGCTTGAGGATCGAGCAGGAACTTCGCAACATTGCACAGAGACGTGAGTAATATTGCTTTAATTTTCTATGCAAATAACAGTGTGATTTGTTTGGCCTTTTTTGTTTAGCCTCAAATTCTGGTTCTGATTCTTGTCATATTGTTAGAATTTGAGTTAGAAAAGAAACAAAATTTTGTTGAAAGTAAAAAAACAACTTTATTTTCAGTAGATGCAGGCTTCTATCATCACTTGTCATGAATAACAATGTATTTTGTGGTGCTTGATGAAAAATATTAATATTGTGTATGTTTCAATGGAGTAGTGGTATATTTTACCCCTGTTTTAACTTAAAGTGGACCCTATCTTAAGCTGTAGATTTGGAAATTATGAATCACTTTGCTGATTTGATTGCGGTCACTATCTAGTTTGTTCATTTTGGTTTTTTTATTAAGCAATAGCACCACTATTCAGATCGCTGTGATGTTACAGTGTTGTTTCTGACATCAGTTCAGTCTTGGATTCTAAGAAAGTTCGGTCGGCTGCTGGTTTGAATGGTTTCATTCAGTTCAGTACATATCTGCGCTTATTTAAGCACCATTTACAAGGTTAATACCTCAGCAACCGCCTGTTTAAAGAACAGAACAGATTTATAACATCATAATTGTTTATGTGGACACATCTATCTAGCAGATTCTGTGGCATTATGACTATGACTGGAGACATAAAAACCGTTGTATTTGTGCAGTGTACCATGCTGCAGGAAAGGTTTTGTATTGCATGGATTTCCTTCATTGCATGAAATTTTAGGCAGTGATTATGGCTGTAATCTCTTCAGAGACAGTTTGGAGCCTACAGCCATTCAGTGTGTTATCGATTGTTTGTACGAAGATTGGGGGCTGTTTTGCTGTTGTTTATCCATTGTTCAGGGTTGGTAGTAGTTTGCTAAATTGCATGTTAGTATGTGGGATGCTAGCTTTGTTTAATCTGTGGAACAAGCTAGTTTAGCATGAACAAAAATGAACCAACCGTGTAGCACCAAACAGTCAGTGTGTTGTTGCTGATTAGTTTTACATTTTTTAGGCTATGAAAAGAATTCCCTTTGTAAAACAATCACGTAAATCTCAAAGTTGTTGCAGTTTTCTCACGATAACATAAAAATATGCTATTTTTTCTGTAGCACTTTGACATCCTGTTTATCTTGCTAGTCTTTATTCATCATAATTTAAAATACGTTAGCAGTTGTGGAATTTCTGCTAGTTAAAGCTACAGTTTCCTCAGCATTATGTCATACACCATGGTTGAGTGAAACAAAAAATACAAATAAAATTAAAAAGGAACACATTTTATTAATTGGTATGCTGTAATATGAGCTATGATGAATGATTTTCATCACTTCCTGTGTTCAGCAAATTATTTTGAAAGAGTTTAGATTTTTCATTTAAGCACATGTTGTATAATTACCAGTAAAGCACTGAACATTGTAACATGGAATATTCATTGTGATCAAAATAACATTTAAACAATTGAATTACTGCAGCAGTCAGATGTAACTCTACCACCCTTCGTGGTGGAGTTGAACACAGAGTAGTACCAACAGTCGTACATATGCACACAATTACTTTCATGTCACTTTTCCAAGCATGTCTTTTTCAGCTGAGCCCTCTTTTTGCCTCAATGTGTTAAACACATGTCCACCTTTTGATCTTTCAAGGGCAGAGAGAGTTCCTGCATGTGGAAATATTTGAACTAGGTCAAATAGTGGTTGCAGAGATTTCTTACCTTTTGTTTAAACCTAGTTGTAGCACTAGGTGACTCATCACATCAGGATGATCCACACTGTCAGGTGTGTTGTCCGTTTTGAAGCTGTAAACAAAATTTGACTTTTAAATTCATTCTTTGTACTGAAACCATTAGCCACCCATGACCATCTGGTAGTCAAATTTCAACAAGTAAGAGTTACTCGCAAATGCTGTTTTAGCCACAAATATTAATCACCCTGTGTTACTCTGCCAAATGGAGCTTCCAGGTCTGCCAATGTAGAATGTGACTCACACAAGCTTTGATTGCCGATTATATAATTGTTATATAATAATGATTTTATGTCAACAAAGTAAAATGTACAGGAGCCTGAATGAACAGCATAGTCACAGCTTCTATCCAACATAACAGCTCAATGAGCTCCCACAGTGGGCCGTTTCACAGCAGCCACCCTCCTTATGTTAGAGTGATGGCTTGTAGATACATCTTTATAAATGTATTTCCTGAATCCTCCATTTCTGCTGTTATTTTGAGGGAAGTCTTGTTGTTTTTTTCTATAGGTCAAACCCTCTTTTAATCAAGATGAGAGCTCAGCTCAGTTAGCATCATCTGTGATCTGGATTTTTTTTTTGCCATCTATCTTTTAATATTTGTTAGATGACAGCCTAGTATTGTAATGAAGCATAAAAGATTTTAGGAAAGGTGCCAAAAGTAGGCTAAACTGTATGATGATACCACTCTTACCTGTATGCTTAGCTCTGCTCCCTCAGTTACTGTTGATACACCTGTCAAGTTTTCCTATCTCGTACAGAATATAATTACAACTGTGATTTACCATTGAAATTCATAGTTATTTTTTGAAACAATAGGTCTTTGATTTCATGCATAAATAAATAAAAACAATTCTGACAATTTTGTTGTCCAAAATGTCAGGACTTCCAAATTTTATCAGCTTGTAGCTACCTAGCTGGCTAATTAGCTCAGTGAATTGGCAAAAAGATGACACCTGTCAGAGATTAGGCTGTTGGAGCTTATATTTGCTTAATTGTTTGTATTTTACAAACGATCAATGTTTCACTTACAAGAGAAAGTTCTTTGAGCATGAGTACAATCCGATGAGTTTGGCTAATGTAATGCTTTCTCAAATTACACGTTTGGCTGAGGTTGCTTGAGTGTAAACTCCCCTAAATCTAATAAAGTGCAAAACAGAGCTATTACTGTTACAACAAACTCTGATATAGCAGCATCCAGGACTGGCTAATGTAACCTGTTAACTTCACATAATAATGAAGCAATAATATGCTGTTTTTCTTTGGAAGTAATGCTAGGTTACTACTGTAGTTAGTAAGCTAGCCAGGCTACCAACATTTCCAGTTTACGTTAGACAAGACAAACACACAGTTTAATCTGATCCTCGCAATTTTGCTGTTGTTTTTGGTTTTGGAAAAGCGATTAAAAAAGATACCATCCTCAAAGCTCCTGAGATATCGAATATTGTTCTTACTGGAGCCTCATGCATACCGCTTTAGCATGTGGAAAATTCCAAGACTTGACAGCCCTGCTGTTATGTTACCTGCCTAGTTACGGTTACTAAGCTAGGAGGTCAGAAAAAAAATCACTGAAAGAAAAGTTTCTGACTTCATTGTATAAATTAGTCAGGGTTGTGTTGGATCTGACCTTAAGTGACTCATTGGGACTCCTAAGGGGACCATTTTCTGAGGACCAGAGACGCTCATACATAGCAGAACAGATCGGGTACTGCTGACGTGTTTGAAAAAAGTTAACACGACGTTGTAATTAGTTATAATAGGCTTAATGGGGCTGTAAATTTACTAATTAAAAGTATGAGTGTTTTTTTAAAGGTCAAATCTGGATTTCTTTGGACATTTTGGCATGTTTTAAATAGTTTTTTTTTCTGTTTTAGAGGTGATATTTGACTATTTGTCTTTAATAGATATTGGTTTGTGTACTGTTAATGGCTGCTTTCAAGAACAAGAAAAAAGACTGTTGAGCTGTTGTTGACTGTTGAGTAAACTAAAAGTAAGAACTTCTGTATATTGTATATAGATACATGTATAAGCCAGCATTAGTTTGCAGGTTCCATGTGTGTCTGTGACAGATTTTAAGAATAAAAATACTAATTGTAAAGTATTTCACATGGCAGCATATTTGCTTCAGTTTGATTAAAATCACCTTTTAACTTTTTCACCTTCTGTTTTCTCCAGGATTGGTCCAACCAAAGGCTCTGTCCTTCTCAGAGGTGGGCCCCAAAAGCTTCAGGACCTCGTGGGAGATCGATGCCCCCAATGTTGAGTCCTTCTTGGTTCAGTTCAAGCCTGCAGATGACACCGACGGACATTCTGTGTCCATGTCTGTGCCTGGGGACGCCCGCACCACCCTTCTCCCCAACCTCAACCCACTCACCCGCTACGAAGTCAGCGTTTACGCTCAGTATGACAAAGCAGACAGCTTGCCTGTGACCGGCTATGAGACCACTGTAGAAGGTAAATTCAAGACTCCTTATGTACATGTATTTTTAAAACAGGTTAGTGGGACTCGCATGGGAGGAGTAAGGCCCTAACTCATTCATATTTGTTGCAGAACGAGGCCCGGTGCGCAACTTGAGAGTATCCGAAGAGACAACAGACAGCTTCCGGGTGTCCTGGAGGCCAGCTCCAGGACACGTCACTCGCTACCGTTTGAGCTATGAACCTGTTGGGGATGAGCGCTCACGGCTGGAGACGACCGTTGGCGGCGAGGACACGACGATTGTGCTGAATGAGCTTCAGCCTAAAACCACCTACCGCGTCACTGTCACTCCTGAATACCAGTCTGGCTCTGGAATGCCGCTCCAGACTGACGGCACCACCAAAGAAGGTGATTATAGCTTTTAGGCAACATATTGTACTGTTACAAATAAGAAGAAAGCACTACTTAGCACTGGAAATGTCTTTACCTCTTTCCAGAGATAGAACAGTATAGATAGAAATCTAAACAAATATACTTATTAGACTTTTTCTACGGTATCAAAACAAATGTGGCATGATTTTACATGGTAGCAGATTTGACAAAGTATAAACAATATTGGGCAAAAAACAAGGCTTAGGAGCAGTGTTGGGCAGTAATGCATCGTGATTAAATTTTTCAGTAACAAATAGTTTATCATTAGAAATTCAGTAGTGACATTACAGTTACTAATCCCAGCAACCCTCTGTTACTTTGACATTTTGTGGGTTGGCTTGTTGCTGTTTTACTAGGAGTTGGATGTGAGGTTCATATCAGTTTTGTCTTGTGAATTTGGCAGACAGGCTGGTCTAGGAAATGTTAGCTTGGTGTAGGGGCTGGAGGTGAGAGGAGGTGGATATGCTTCTTTCTTGCAACTCCAAACTTGCTTTTCTTAGCTGCTAGCTTCTCGCTCATAAGTTACATTTGGGAATCACCTGGTTTTTGTTCAGAGTTGGAGGGTTTGTGACCTAAGCCAAGCTAGCTGTTGATGGCCAGTAAATACCTACAAACTGTAGGCTGGCTGCTTGCTAAACCACAGCGTCTAGTTAGATGTTTCTTGTGGATTGGAGGCTTTGGAGTTATTGGAAGGCGCCTTTGATGGAGCTGAGAAACAAAAGTAATGTAACATATACAGTATACTGTATTACATATACTGTCGTAGAATTAGCAAATTGTAATCAGCAAAAAAATGTAATTTCTTTTTTCCATGAGTAATATGTTATGAGTAATTGATTAACTTTAAAAGTAATTTGTACAACACTTGTTGCTAACTCATGGACTCCATGGCAACATTACACCTCCTGTTTGCATCACCCAGAGCATGATGGGAACTGTAGTGTCACAACTCAAAATATGTTCATGCTAAATGAAAAAAAAAAAAAATTCAAGAGGAGTGACAAATTAGAAGAAAAAGTGTCGTAGAACACGTGAAGCTTGTTCTAAGATGTAATACTTTCCAAGGAATCAAAAGTTTAGCAGATTGAGATCAACAGATGCTCTTATGATTAAAAACTACAGGAATGTTTGAAGCTTCAATAGATGGCGAGTTTTTGGTCCAAAACAGATTTTTGAATAAGGCTCTGGAGTCCAAAAATCTGAGTAGCTGGTTAAGTAATCATGGAGTGACTGGTTCTGATCCACAACAGGTGCTTGAGGATGTCTTATGATCATTTTGTTTGTGCCATGGGACAGTAAAAACCATAAAAGAACTTATTGCACCTTTAAATCACAAAGACGTGGGATGATGAAAACATTTTTGGTCCAAGCTGGCTTTCCGTCTTTCCGCGTCATTAAAGACCACAATGGAAATAAGTTCAAACTTTACTCTGACATTTTCAGTGACTCTGTTTGTCCACTGTGGATTTTTTTTAAAAGCCATTATCTGCCTTTTGGCGCTTGCTTTTATTCCAAAAATGCCTGGGAGTGCCAGGAGTCCGCATATTTTTGACCCCAGTGGAAAGTGAACTCCTAACCCTGCAGTGTTAGTACAACCTGCCACCCATAGAGCTCCTCGTCAGATCTGTCCTACCTCATAGGGAAAGGAATGAAAAACAGACGGAAGCTGGGAGATAGAAGTGGGTCAAGATGTACTCAAAGGTGATAAACAATGAAGAAGGAAAGCAAAGGAGATTTTTTTTTTCCCTGAGTTGTTAACCTCAAGACTCTTAACAGGGACGTTCTCAAACTTGCGTGATCTTTCAAAAATTCTTGAAGGGAGATTATCTCACAGAGAAACATCCAGCAGTGATTACGAATCTTCCGGAAACACAATTATCAACCTTGAGCCTGAAAGCTAGGAACAGAGCTGGAAACAAACAAATTATCTTCCTCTTTACCATGGCAACAGCATTTCGTACCATTTCTGAGTTTACTGTTCACCTCCTGGTCCGCCTTCAGACAGTACAGCTGCTTGTCGTCTAAGGTGAATTTCTTTCTTTCAGTTTATAAAAGGAGACAGGATTAATCCCAGCTTCCACCTCTTTGACATGAAACACCCAGCTGCCCCTCAGATGGATTTATGTGTTTCTCCCCCCTGTATGGCTGACAATATTGTTCCCATTACAATGTTTACTGTACCGTGACTTTATCTCAAAACTATGAATCAATGTAGTGCCATGAAGTTTTGCATAATTTGCCCTTTTGCTTGCACTTTTCCACTGAGTCCTCTGTCGGGACAAAAGCACATAATACATGGTTACACCACTTGGAATCATTTTAATCTGTTTTTTTCAGTTTTTCTGACTAATATTTGGATAAAAAAAAAGAAGAAGAAGTGTGTTTTACCTAAATCCATGACATTTTCATCACTCAGGAAAGAAAAGTATAAATCAGCAGTAGGCGTTAACTCCAGGGAGGTCAGCAGGGCATGAGTCATCGCCTTCTTTTAATAATTATTTTTCAAAGGGGAATTGTGTGAACATGGCCTACTTCACTTTCAAAGTGTGTCACTGTTATTCACATCCTGGTAGCTGCCCAAAATAAAGAGTTTTATGCTGTCAGCCACTGGGCAGCTCCAACTGGGAGATCAGTGTCTTGGTCAAGAACACCTCAGGAACTGTTTCTCATCTAGACTTCATCCAGTCAAGGACGTGATGAATTATTATTAGGCCACAAGCCTGCCTATCCACTGTTTTTAAACCGTCTGTAGATGCCTATTGGTCCATGCAAGTATTGCTTTCTCAAGAAAGCAAGCTTGTCATTTTGAGATGAGGAAATAAGTTTCTAAAGAAAACAAGCAAGAACACAAAAAACTTTAAAAAGTTATTATCACCAGATTCTTGTTCTGTAGCTGACACCTTGTTTCCTGCCTTCTCAGCCAAGGGTTCCCCTTCTGACATGAGGGTTTTCGACGAGACTGTGTCCTCCATGAGGGTCTCTTGGGAGCCAGCACCGGGTAATGTCCTCCAGTATCGTGTGGCGTACAAACCTGCCACCGGCGGCCCCCGAAGGGAAGTGTCGGTGAAGGGCGACAACAGAGCTGCCCTCCTAAAGAACCTGCAGCCGGGCACCGAGTACGACATCTCTGTCAGCGCACGATACTCGTCCGGCCTGGGTGACCCCCTGGAGGGACAAGGCTCCACGCTAGAAGGTAAATACGTTACATTTTTGTTAAATTAATCAACTTTTCCTTACTAGCTGGCAGAAAAACATGAACACAAGCAGATACACAGCCACCACATATCTCTGGGTTAAAAAATTGGTATAGCTAAAGTGCTAGCAAACAATTTCCTATTTACACATATAGCAGACACAGATTAACATTAGCGTTCCTTTGAAGATATGTTTCTATTCACCTGGCGATTGGAAGTCCAATATTCACTCTCTTTTAGCTCTGTTTTGGTCTCCACAAGCTCTCAGGAAAATATCTGGCTCTGTAGCTGCTCGATGTTTCTTCACCAGCTACTTGGTAACTGTGTCTGCCTGTTGTTTGGTGCTGGGCAGGTAGTGTACATCTGGTTTATCAGAGCTTTTTTGCTGAAAACAGCTTCCTGCTGCTGCTGGAAACGAGGCTAAAATGTCATGTACAGCTCATTTGATATACAGTACATTTTGACATTTTTTCTTTAGTTGAGAAACAAATTAAATTAATATACAGCTCTACTTAAAGTGTGTGTATATATCCAGAAAAACACAGTAAAGCTGGGTAACACTTTCACTGACTTGATGTATTTTTAGACTTTTAGTAATGCATTGTCTACTAAGTGGACAAATACACATATCAGGGCATCTCCATATCTGTCTTCATAGCTAAATGTAGAGAAGTAAAATAAACAGTCCAGCAATTTAAAGCTTGACATTACTCGATGTCAGATTTGGCATATTGCTCCGACGCTGATCCTTTAAGCTTCAGCGATTATTCTGTTTTTATTATGACAACTAATGTTTGAGGTATTATCTGTATTATCTTGCTGTGACTAGGCTAAACCCTGGAGGATGACCAAATCATCAGAAGAGCTCTTTAAACAAACACGGCAAACATTTAAAATGACTCTACAATGTTAGAAGTGATCCTACTTTCAATACTTCAAGGGTCAGGTTTATTGTTACTGGAGAGTACTAATAAATACTGAGAGCAAGAGCGGAGAGAGGTGGTGAGGAGGGAAAAAAGAAGAAGCCATGGAGTTTATTGTTGTGTTGTGTGAGTTGTAGAGATGTTGAAGGAAAATTCAGGTTGTTTTACAACCTGGGTCTTATTTTCATACTATTCATACCATCCTATCAGTTGTGAGAACAGTTTACTTACCAAGTTAATTGCTGAGATCAACATCATCTTAAGGTTTAAGGTTATTTTAACTCAACAATAGAGCTCATTTTGGCCTTAAGATCCTTTGTAGAAATGGGACTCTGGGGATGTGGCACAATCGCTACAATCTTCATCAGATCAGGAACATATTGTAGTGATCATGTTCAGACCGGTTCTTAATAAACCCCCAGTTTAACTGTGTTGTTCTGAAAGTGAAAATGAAAGTGAGTGCACCGAGAAACTGTGCATACAAATACGGTAAATACAGTAATTCAAAGTATTTTATGCTATTTTGTCATTAATTGCTGTGCTTAGTTGAATTAAACAAATCTTGCCTGTTTTTTCCCATATTGTTGTATTTTGATGCATCTAGATTCAGATTCTATCTTCAAAATAAGGAATGTGTAGAAAAGTGCAGTGAGGTATGAGGAGGAATGAGCTGTCAGATGTTTTCCAAGTTGATTGATTGTTAGAAAATACTGCAGAAAGGGTGTGAAGGGCCGGATGCAGACAACGGATATGCACAGGGTTCTGTTATTACTACATTTGGTGTCTGCATGAAAAGACGTGTTCACACATTTGTTGGCATGTGCGTTTTGCACCATAAATTTTTCATGCAGATGGTCAGCATGGACCTTGGCGGAAAGGTAGGCAGGTGAAATTTATGTCATGGTGACTCTTACGGCTACGGAAGTTTAAAATGAGTTATAGTAGGGGTGTCCTTATGGCCTTGTTGTTAAGATGCAAACCGTACAAGAGCTTCTATTATATGTTGTACGCCTCTCTTTCTGTCTGTTTCTAAACTGTTGCTATCCAAAAACTGCAAAATGGCATTAAAATAATTGTTAAAAAAGAGCTATCGTACGTTTATATAAGAAGCAAGTGTGTACCTTTGAAAATATTGCAATGTATCGGTGCAGTTTATCATCACGGCGGACCTGAAATTGTTGGATGTATCTCTTGTGTGTCAGACAGTGGAGTTACATCTCACTATTTTACATATACAGTCACAGTAAGAGTGGACACAGGTAAAGATGAGACACAGCAAGACTGGACAGGAATGTAATCCAGCTGAGACCAGGGCTGGAAGTTTAGGATGACCAGGGAAGACTCATTTCTGTCTCTCTTTCTGTTTCACACTGTCTTTCTTTCTAACTTTCCGTCTCTTTCTTTGCAATTTCTCTTCAATTCTGTCTTTCTTTCTCTTTCCTTGCTGTCTCTTTCCATTCTCTCTCATTCTCACTTTGTGTTATTATCTGTCTGTCTCTCTTTGTTGCTCTCCTTCTTTCTACCTTGTGAGGGCTTGCCTGGAATTTAATAGTGTTGTCCACAGTCTCTGCAAAGCCTCCAGATGCCTTTGTGGTTGCAGGGCCGTGCAATCGATACAAACCTCTTCTGTTTTTCTTTTTTTTTCCCTCGATGTTTTAGGTTGTCGTGTTGGGCCCGTACAGGCGCAGCACAGCGCGTTTGTTCCGCCATGTTGCATTCACGGTCAGGTTCAGTGTGAGGACGCTTGAAGTGCGTTCGTAAAGCCTCCAGACATCCCCGTTGTTGGCTCACATTAGAGGCAGCTGGCAGGAGGTTCCTCATTACCTTTGTTTCCTTCACATGCAGGGTTAAACCTGTTCGGATCTACAGTGGAAAACTCTGCTGTACTGATACTGTACCCACATTAAAACCAGTGAGCTCACTCTTTCTTATTGTAAAAACCTCTTATTGTACAGTAAGAACTCACGTTAAGCTTCATCGCGGCCCCGTTGGTGCACAAAAGATCTCTGTTTACGACCAGTCGGAGGCTAAAATGGAAAACTCTTCTTTATGCCAAAATCAGCAGGTTACGATGTTTTCTGTGACACATCAAAGCTCAAACTACTGCATAAATGCAAAGGAGAGAATTTGTTTTCATTCTTCCCTAATTCGTTCGAACACTTTCACAGTAGAAATCAGGATAAAGTCATATGACATTTGTATAAATGTGGTCCATCTCGCTCAGTTGCTTGGCGTAAATCTGTCCACAGCTGATGTATAAAGTAACTGCAGCTGCTGTTGGCCTTTTTCACCAAGTCCTTCACTTTTTTAACACTCATTTGGAAGAACCCCAAAAAGCTGACATTAACCAGGGCTTCCTGATTGTAGGAGCAAGATAGCGTGACACAGCTGCGGGATGGAAAACCTTTCAAAAGTGTAGAGAAAAGGGAACATTTTAGAAATTGCAAAAGACAAAGTTATTGTCAGATTTATGACTGTGCATCTCTGAAATTATACAATTCATTTTGAGTAGGTTCCACAGGACCTTGATTCCGAAAAACCCCCAAACTTCACCAGAAAAGAGAAATATGATTAAAGCAAAACGTTGTAGAATGATGAGGTGTGTTTGAGGAGGTTTTCCAGACAAGTTTTTGCTTCTTGTCTTGTGAGCTTTCCTTGATACTCAGAGTGACTGTCACGATTCGAGTGTCCACCCAACTCAAATTTCAAACCATATAACAATCTAATCTTTGAACAGGCAATTTCTTCCTTGCAGTTTCACCTGCATTAGCTTTCCAGTTCGGTTTCATGGGGAGCAATGAGGTTAAGGTTGTAATTAAGGTGGTTTATAGGAGAACTTATGAGGTTTAACTTTCCAGCTTGATCAGAAAACCACAGGGTTTGGCTATGACTGGACTTTTCTCGGTATTTCTGTGGTGATTCTGGCTGACAACGTGCTCTTTCTCGGTTTAGTTCCCAGTTTAATGTTGTGATGAGTGAACACACAGTTTTGGCTTTAAAAAGATGATAAAACATAAACAGAAAAATAACGAGTGCCGTGGGGTGTCGTACAGACTGGCTGTGAACAAATATTTCCCTACTAAGGCTGCCACGGGTTACTAAAGGTTTGGGATGATTTTGATGTTTCTTCCAAATTTTTCGATCATAATGGAAGATATTTCATATTGCAGTGAAGGGGGCACTTTTATTCAAAGCACAAACTAGTGCAATGAATTTTCAATAATAATAATAATAACTGAATAACAATAATAATCATAATAATAATACATGCTTGACAAATTAAAAAAGAAGAGACAATGTAAACCGTTCAAATGGGTTAGGGTTAGGGGTTAGGGTTAGGGTTAGGGTTAGGGGTTAGGGGTAGGGGTTAGGGTTAGGGTAATTCTTTCCAAACAGTTAGTATCATTTATATTTTTCTAATCAGATTCTAATTCTGTTTAAAAATTCTGGACTATCAAATATTTAGGTTGTGACTGAATGCAAAGTGAATTTAAGTGATAGCATGTAAATGACGATGACTGGGAAATGATGGAAGTTCATCAGGTCCATATTTCATCACTAAAAAGTGTTTTTTCAAAAATAAATACATTGAAAGACATGTTTCTTAATGAATCTATGGTTATAAATTTGGAACGCCTCTGATTGGTATCAAGATGTATCCCTAAAGGTCTCAGTATGCTTCTAACGAGCTAGGTCGTACGATGTGTTGTCCCTCCACGTCGAACAAATGACCACACTTGAAAAGCAAAAAGTTATACCTCCAAACACCAAAAAGTTAAACGTCTTTTTGCGTGTCTTTGTAATCTTGACGCGATGATTGGGACCAATTGGGATAATGGCGCAGATTTTTGGACACTCTCCTTGAAGGCGTTCATGTCGTTGCACTCGGTTGAGCACATAGAAAGTGACGTAAGCGGTTGTGTGAAGAATGAAAAAAAGAAGGTTAAGGTTTCACATCTCTGCACATTTGGCCAATCACTGCATAAAAATTTCGGAAAACGAACAAACAAACAAACAAAAAAAGGGATCTCTCTTCAAGTTACCTTTTTTTCCCTCCCATCTGGGCCACCCACACGAAAACTGCAGTCACTTGCTGCACTTCAGGGTGCTTTAAATGGCTGATGGTAGATGGAACATGTCAAGTAGCCAAGTTTATACAAAGTAACACGCCAAGAGACTTTCCACTGTGACTGTAAGGTTTCATAGCAGAGAGTCCCAAACTGAAGCTGTGTCCCAAATCCATCCACACTACACGCTAATTCTAAGCAGGTTCTGAGTATTTAGTTTGTTCACACTGCAAAAGTGACAAAATTAAGTATATTTTAAATAGTTGGTATGCTAACTAAAAACTTTTGGATTCTGAGTGTGCACTAAAGGGAAATGGAGGCGCCACTCACTGCTTATGTAATAATAATAAGTTGGTGGTAAAAGAGCTCCAGGAAAATTTGTTTACTTTAGCATTCTGATGTCACAGTCTGATTGCCTTTGCATAGCGCATGTATTGCATAATTTCCTCCTAATATAAAACAAGCATGCTGCATGCTGATTTCTTGTATTCTAACTACAAAGCAGTACACTGTGAAGAGTATGTAGCAAATACTAGTATGATTGGGACGCAGCTTCTGTCTCCTCGTCTAGTTTTGCATCAGAGAGCACAAGAGCGACTTTGCTGCTTAGAGAACAACATATGAAATCTTTTAAAATAAAAGTATAAAGAAGATGAATTGTCAATCATGTTAGTCGGCAGATAATTATTTTACTTCCTCTGAGAGCTGAAGCTGCACTTCAGCTGTATCTGGTTCTTTGGATCGGGCCACTGAGATTAAACCCGTCAGACGTTTTCTGTTTCCAGATAAATGTTTTTAACTGCAACTCAACTGTTGGGTTCTTCACTCATCAATGTCGACTCGATTCAAACTCAAAGCTAAATCTTAACCACATTTTATTATAAAAATGGAGATGGTATAAAAAAAAAAAATCAACCCAATACCTTCTGAAATTTATTGAAAACACCACAAAGTCCATTTAGTTCTGGAGCTTTTGCTAATATTACACAGCCTTCCTCAGCAGATGGAGTTTGTCTAGTTATCTTGGAAAATTATTATAGAATTTCCGTTTCTGTGAGCGTTTTAAGGATCAGTTTTTATGATCAAATTTAGTGCATGATTTCTGAAATTTTTTGAATCTAAAAGAAGATAAAAGTCACAGCTAATAATTTATCAAATTCACTATATTGGATGAAAAGGCTGCATTGTTTTTGCTTTATTTTGTTCTCAAAACGTTAGTGGTAAGATTGGATGGAAGCAGAAAATGCAAGAAAACAACATGTCCAGCAATAAACAAGTGAAAAAGCACATTTAAAAATGACAAAATTAAAAACTTTAAACTGCAGACAGTATTCTTCCCCCCCAAATAACACTTTGAAGATCTCTTAAATTTTTAAATGCTGTGAAATAATTATCTATACTATGTACTGTATGTGTAGTTTTAATTTCTGAAGATAGATAAACAGATGGATAGAGATAGACAGGCATAGATGATAGATGGATAGATGGACGAGGGAGGCATGCAGAGCAGTGGAAATATCTTCAAAACTGCATTGAATTTCCTGTGGTTTAGTTCAGATTTGCATCGTGATGGACTGTGGAAAAAAAAAAAAAAAAGGGGTCTGAGTGCGTTTCAGGCGACGTCTGCAGAGCACCAGATATTCCATACTCCCATCTGATGGCTGTCTGCGGCTGTTATTTTCGAAAGCCTCCAGACTCGGCTTCCAGCTTTGAGAGACAGCGCTGCTTGAAGCAGATAAAAAATGGCAGCAGCTGTGCAAAGCTCCCAGCTGCCTGCTAATGGTGGCTGCAGTGGCGTCTGTGCGGTGAAGACTGAGTGACGGCGACCCAGCAGGACATGTGCAATGACAGACAAAAATAAACCGACAGATGTATGCATTAATGAAGCAGATCACAATATATCCAAGATTGGAAGTGAGGTTTTATAGTAGTAATATAAACTTTGATGTTTTATTTCCGGTATCTTAGTCAGAAATACTTTAAATCAGATGCAGCTTGTCAATTTGAAAGCCTAACCTTTGTAAAATCAGTATATATGTATGCTTTTTTATAACTTAACTCACTAATAGAGTTTTCCATAACAAACGGCTCATCCTTATGTCTGGCCACATGTTTTGCACACGATCAAAATGACATTTCCGGTTAGCATAAAGAAAAACGGCCTGCACTCAGTGACATCCAGGTTTATTTCATTTCACTTATTTTTTGTTTTTATATTTACTCTTTCGATGTAGAGTCACACTCAAATTTTGGCTCTCTGGCCCTCGTCAGTGTGCACATAGAAAATTGTGTAAATGAATGAAGTATCCTGAATTTTGTTGTTTTGAATGCAGTCCAGAAACTTGAAGTTTTTCCGACTATAAACATTGCGAGAGCCTGGTGTTTTTCTTTTTGTCCCCTTTCTCCGAAGATCTGTATCAATTTGCAAAAGCTGGAATATGATTTATTTCATGCTCACTCCCTTGATTATATATCTGGATCTGATATTTTGTGATAATTATCACGTTGTGGAAACTTTACTCCTCAGTCTTTCCAGCGCCTCCTCTGTACATGCTGTCACCTACTCCAAAACTGAAAAAGGATTATAATTTGATATCGAACCTCCCTCCTCCTCCTCCTTCTCCTCCATCATTCACAAATATTTCCAGCGGTCTGCTGTCTATAGGAAAGTCACCATATGTCTGCTTGCAGCAACGTGAGCTGCGGTGGTGGGGATTAGATTTGGTCTCAGTCGGTTAAACAAAACTAAATCTTGGGATTTTGGCTTCTGTGTGCCTCAGCAGTCAGAGTTGAGTCAAGGTCAGGCAACATGAAAACCTCTGAAAACACCACAACACTACAACGCTGTCAACAGTCAGTTTGTGTGTATTTGTCTGTTTATGATTTACCATCTGTGTAAGAACCAGTTTCTGAGTGAGCACATCTTTGCAAAGTGATCTCATTTAGTCTGTTTACCGGTTAAAGTTTGACTTAGAATTTGGTTAAGGTTTTAGGGTTAAATTGGGGGATAAAACTCACAGTATGTTTGGAACCTTTCCTATTTTCCTGTAGTTGCTCTGTGCAAACTAAATTATCTTGTTTAAACAAGACTTGTTTTAAACAAGTCACAGTGGAGCAGTAATATCATTCCCCCCCGCCTTTTTTTTTTACCTGCTTCCACCACTGCACAGAGAAGAGGTATTTTCTTTTGAAAATGGTTACTATGGTTACAGGTGGCCAAGTTGAAGGAGAAACAATCAAAAACCAAAAACAGATTAAGCCACTAAAGCCGTGCTAGCAACCCCAACAGCCTACAATGTTCATTACACACCAAAATGTGAAAATGTCGGTTGTAAAAAACAACATGTTGATAATTATTCTCATAGCCTTACCAGTGGAGCCACTGAAGGAAAATAAAAGAAGTTTCTTTTGAAGCTGGTGCAAGAAGCAAAGGCCATGGGGGTCATAAAAATGAAAGGAGTTCGTCTTGGAATTTGTTTGTTTGGAGTTGTTGACAATTTATCCTGAGGGTTGTGCAAAAGAAAGCTATGAGGTGTCCAAAATTCAAAGAGTTCATGAATGTGTTTGTTTAATGTTGTGTTACCAACATGGCTGTCGATATTTCTTGTGCGCAATGAGACATTTTGGCCTGATGGTGGCATTAGAGGAAATTGGGGGCACAAGAAATTTTTGTAAGCAAACTTTAGGGACCACGAACACCCACACAAATCTCATGTTAATCTTCCTAGTGGTTGAGTATTTTTCTTTAGACTGAGGTGTATGAAGGATGAACCTGCATTCTCAGGCAACACCTACTGGAGCAAAACCAAGAACTGAAATTATTAGTTAGTAAAAACAAAGCTTCAGGATTAAAATGAGATTGGTTTTACAAATAGTTCTTCCAGAATAACACTGGAATCAAGATTTATAAGAGGTTTAAAGTATAATTCAGATTTATGACTACTAAGAGTTTCTTTTATGTAATTTTGGCAAATTATCTGTCATAATAACATTTAACTCACCAAGTTAATTACTGAGATCCCGGAATGCTGCAGCATTGCTGGAAAGCAGTCAGACAAGGCAGAACTTATTTGAAAGAGAAAACGAAGGCTAACAGTAAAATTAATAGCCAAAATGTCTGTTGTAAACATTCATCAAAGACTGACTTAACAGTTTAAATTGAAACAGTGGTGAAAGCGACAAAAATAAGACCAAAACTGGAATAATAAACCAGAATTTTCCTTGAAGTTAGAGAACCATTCATACACTCAAAGTTCATAAAACCTACAAAAAAGAAAGGGTGACGTGAGGTCACCAAGCAGCTGAACTGAAAACAAGCTAGTTAAAACAAAATAAGTTAATTTGAACCTGTCTGCAAAATGTTAATATTAAATTTCCAGTTGACAATTGATCAAGAAAGGTGAACTGTTATTATGAGTTGATGAAGTAAAGCTGTCTAATGAACTACAAGAAGAGAGATTTCTTCCTTCCAGTGTTATCCTGTTGGCTCAGTGGGTTCGTCCGGTTCCTGACATGTTTTATTTCTTTCCTATCCCACGTCTCCTGTCTCCCTCCACTCTGTACACTCTAATGAAGCAAGAAATGCTTAAAATGTCCTCCGAAATATATTTTTAAAATCCATTCAGTCTGGGCAGCTCCTGACATGTGTTTCTTCAGTCCTCTCTGCCCTTTATAGTTGTGGTGAGCTGTTCAGTTCGGCTGTCCACTTGATGGCCTTTTAATAGTTTCCATTTAAAAAAATAATCTGATCTGCCAGCACATCCAAATGGTTCCTTTGTTTTAAAGGGAAGACGGATTTATAAAAAACTGACAAATACTGGAAAGAACATGTGAGCAACCCAGCCTGTATGACTTTATACAATATTAAAATTGCTCACAGTTGAGTTTCAAAACATCTGTAGTGAACTGGGAGGAAATTGGGGATGTGGGGGTGCAATTTGTGTGCAAAACCTTTTTATGTTGGTCCAGACTCTAAATGCATAGAAAAAAACCTTCGTAATACAAATACCCTTTTTTCAAGGAGAATGCTTCACTAACACGTTATCTGAACTACATAAGTATAAAGCATTAATTACTTTCTATTTTCTTATATACAGTACAAACTTTTGACTGGTACTGTACATGTTTTTTGTATTGTACTTTTTACATTAACTATAGAGTTATACACATTCATATAATCCCTCCCTTCCTTTGTGGTTTTCAGAGGTTGGACCTCCTAAAAATCTGGTCACCAGCGACGTGACCGACACCAGCTTTGCAGTGTCTTGGACTCCGGCTCCCGGGAAGGTCAAGATGTACCGTGTTCGATGGAAGTCGATGTTTTCCAAGGAGACTGGAGAAAAAATGGTGCCAGGAGATGAAACCAACACTGTGCTGGAAAATCTGACCCCAGAGACGCTCTACCAGGTCTCTGTGGTCGCAGCGTACGGTCACAAAGACAGCGACCCACTCACAGGACAGGAAACCACTGATGGTAAGAATTTGAACTCAAGCAGACATAAACATTATTGAATGTGCTCTGGGGGCAAAAATAATGTCATTGGATAAGTTCAACGTCAGTAGATTACCTAACTAGTGATAAGACTTTATTAATATAGCACTTTTCAAAACCTGGCTTACAAAGTGCTTCACAATTCCAAATAAAAGAAAAAAATGCATATAAAATAGGAGAAAAGATGCAACAAAAAAACCAAAACAGAAATATATAAATCAAAGACAAGTTATCTTGTTAAAAGCAAAGATTATTAAGAAACATTGAACAATTAGCTACTGTACATTTCTCCGTAATTCAAGTCATGAAGTAACGCACATGTACGTAGGCCACAGTTGGGAATAACTGTTAGCTAACTATCAAACTATGTAAAGAAGGACCTGGTTATAATGTAACAGTATATATAAAGGCAATATTTTATGTTATCCATACGTGACAATGACATTCATGATAGTGGCAGGACAACACGAGACCAATTAGCTTAGACAGCCATGGAGAGTCGAAGCCCTACAGCTCCTACTAGCTAGTCTTTGTTGCTAGCTACTAGCATCAGAGGTACAAATGCGATTTGGCTCTCTGTAGGCTAGAATTTTGAATTTTTTATGCTAATGCTGGTGTGATACCAGCTTTGGTACTGATGAAGACCCTTTTTTGATACCTCACCTTGGAATATTTTTGTATGTCTATAAGGTATGCAGGTTGAATATGCAGGCTAGTTTTGAGAGGTCAGTAAAGCTAACCAGCCCATGCAACTTGCCACAGCTCACTTGAACTTGACATTACATGTTTTCAAATGTAAAACAGGTGACCAATTAGATTATTTTCTGTTTCCAAAGCAGGTCCACCTTGAGAAAGTTCTGTATCACTCAAAACACAGCCTCTCCTGTGTATTGTATGTATTTTGAATCGTAGTTTATATTTACCCAAAATACCGTATATATGGAGAAATGGGTAGTTCTACTGAACCTCTTGGAGGTTAAAGCATTGCTTGAAGGCACAGTGATTGGTTGCATTGAAGTCATCTCTGCAGCCTGGTTGTGGCATAAACTCTATATAAAGATGGACAACATGACAGTTCCCCAAAATTGAAGCCAAAACAGCTTGATTGCCACCGGTAGGGTAGCTAGTTGTAGTACAGGTCGTACCCCTCCATGTTAGCAGATGGGACATGGGCCAAACTAAAAACTCAAAGTACACGTCAAATAAATTTTTCCTAAAGATAGTTTCTGTCATTTTAGGTAGTTCTTATCAAACTGATGTATGTTCAAGTGCTCATCTTTCTGATTGGACTATCTAAAAAGAGGGTGTGATGTCATGATTGACAGCTGTGACAGCCGCTCTAAATCCTCAGTCAGGCAGCGGGACAGCTGAGGGGCCGTGGGCCACCATCCCACCACCTGACTCTACTGCACAGACTCTGGTTGCAAATAATGTCACACAAGCAAGATAGCAGCTCCTGAAAACAAGATATTTTGGCTTCACTTTGGCATAGAGGCAGGAAGTGGAGACAGGTCATCCATGTTTATACATAGTCTATGGGTTGGGGTCAGTCCAGGTGTTTAAAAGTCAGTGTTCAAAGTCATGAACCCATTTCTTTGACCCTCAGAGGTAAGTTTTGGAAGCTTTTAGTATATTCTCAGTGTTAAACATTTGGCAGAAAATACTATGTTTGGATCACAAGGCAGTGTGCCATATAAATATGAGTCAAAGTAGATTCAATACTTCCTTATGTCAAACAGACATTCAGAGCTTGCATAATCATACTGTTGGCATACTCTAAAAGGTTTCCTCTTTCTGGTCAATGGAAATAGTCCAAATCTAATTAAAATTTTCAATTTTGTTTCTTTTCAAATTATAATTTTGAATGAAACACCAACATGGTGACAGTTTTGCTGCGTTATTCACACAGAAATAAACCTACTCAAGGCTGAGGAAAATATTGGTTCAACGTGTGTGTCTTGTGAATGACGCACCATGGACAGCATACTGACATATTACATAAGAGGCAAGACACTCACCAAAAATGTCAACACATTCCTTACTACATCTGCACACATTAGAAATCTCGGTGCAGAGGTTGGACAGCTTCAAGTACCTTGATGTCCACATCACAGAGGACCTGAACTGGGTGCTATGTACTGACTCAGTGGCGAGAAAGGCAAGGCAGAGACTATTTCACCTCAGACGCTTGAGGAAATTCCAGGTATCCTCTCAGATACTGAGGAATTTCTACTCCTTCACCATTGAGAGCATCCTGATGGGGAACATCACTGCCTGATGAACCAGCACCAAACAGGACCACATGGCCCTGCAAAGGGTGGCTGACCATACAATATGTGGTGCTCTAAAGGATAAAAGATAAAGGATATTTACACCAGGCGCTGCCAGAATAAGGCTAGGACAATCATTAAAGCCCCCAACCACCCCGAATACGGCCTTTTCTCCCTGCTGTGGTTGGGAAGAAGGTACCGGATACCCTCAGGCCACTAGGATCCTAAATGAGGTCACTGCCCACCCCTTAAATCATGCACATATGTCTATTCCTATTCTATTTAAACTCTTTTTAATGCACAAATTGAAGGAACTGGCAGGATTACATTTCACTGTGATTGTATCTTATATGATTACATGTGACAAATAAATTGATTGATTGATCAAACAGTCCAAATCTACGCAAACGTGCCACCAAAAACAACACGTACATATTGTTCCTTGATGCATCCCTCCAGCAGAACTAGGTTTGCAGATTTGCTTGAATCAATCAACACATTGAAAAGTTGGATGCCATATTTTTTTCCGCCAATAAAAATTCTCCAGAGTGAAATCAAAAAACTTTCCTTGGGATCATTAAATGTACATATCATTCCCTTGCAAAGTTTTTTTCAACCACTTGCAGAATCATCGGAATAAGTTAATTTCATTTTGTAGGGCTTTGGTTGTTTTGAGGGAAAAGGAAAATGTGGTTAGGATTTCCTCTCAACTGATCACTTCTGGGTAAATGCCTAATTCATAACCAATTAGTTTTGGCATGAAACTGAAGCCTGCAGTTATGAATCCATAACGATTACTGAAGGAACATAAAGGGAAACCACAAGTGGCCTGAAAATAACAAGGGATAAATTATTTTGAGGGTTTAAATTGAAAATAACTAAATGATTGGCTGTTTAATAGCCTCAAGAAGAAGACTGGTGTGTATAGTACAGTACTGTACACACAGAACATAAAAACTGTTCTATATTTTAAAACTGACAAATAAGGAAGTAAAGGTTAATGAAGTGATGGGAGAATGAATGATGTTTAAAATCCGGTGGATTGAACAGAAGTTGACTTTGAGTGTTGAAAAACTATTGACAAATATCTTAATTTCACTGTGCCAGTAGATCTATTTGATCTTTTATATTTTCTACAAGAAGCATTTTTGTATCTTAACAGTCAAACATAGGTTTTGTGTATTTTCTATATTTATTTCCGGGCCTAAAAAAATCTGAAATTTTCATTTTTCATAACCAAGCTCAATTAATTGCGAATTTTGGCTTTGGCCACTGTTAAGTTTACCAGTGTGCTGTATGTTACAAACTAGAATTTTATTATTATCAGCTAGTCAGTGGCATCCACCTCTAATATGATGAATAGGTGGGAAGCCTTTGAACCTGAACTGAGACATTTTTATTTAATTCCATTCAAGTCTAAATATGAGGAAAAGCATGAAAATGTTTCACATTTAAGTCTGTTAAGCCTGTTTCTGCTCTGACAAAATTACATTTGGCAGTATATGACTATAGTAATGTCAAATTAAAAGGAAAACTATGGTTCATTTTTATTTTTGTCATTTCTATCAATTGTGATAACACTGTAGAGACCAAAGCGCTTTACCTACCATTTTTACCGTAGTTATGCACACTACCTCCAAATTAATTGGTAGCTGATCAAGCAAAACTAATCGTCACCTTGTTTACAACCTGTCTGATCACCTGACTGCTCGTGTTTGATGTCACATTGAACCTACTTTTGGTAATGTCACCACATTCAGATATCTCAGCAACTGCTTTGGTGAAAACTGTTATCATGACTAATAGAGCCAATAGCCGCAAATGAAACCCAAGATTAAATAAACCAGTTTTTCTTGAAGGATACTAAGCTTTGGCAAAGAATGTCATCTTAAATTCAAGGGTTCCTGTTGGTCAATCCAGAGTTACTACACAAATGTCTTAGGAGGACACTAAATGATCTGGATCCTGTTTTGAAAATGTATTCTTTGTTCTCAGCCTCCGCTGCTGGTAAAAAGCTGACCGTGTCAGACGAGACTGAGCAAACCATGAGAGTCACGTGGACGCCGGCGCCAGGCAAGGTTCTCAACTACCGTCTGAAGCATTTTCCCATAAAGGGAGGCAAAGAAGTGCCCATCAAGGTCCCTGGATCAGCCACCTCAACCGTCATGAAGGGCCTACAGCATACGACCACTTACAACATCACTGTTCACCCCATCTACAAGCACGGGGAAGGAAAAGCAAGGCAAGGAGTAGGAACGACACGTACGTTGGTCCATAATTCAACCCTATGAGAAACAGTACACTGCAGAAACATGTCCATCTTAACCAAGACGTTTAAATCTCAGTTCAGTCTTAAAACATTATTGTTGGTGGAATGGAATTTAAACAATCTGCTGCCGAGGTGATTTCAGCTTATTATGGATCCCATTAGAGTTAAAGGCACTTTTGGGATTGGCTAGTCAAATTGGATGTTAAAATTTAGTGTTTGATTTGGCTTTTAGGCGATGTTACTACATACAAACAAACTTGAACTCATAAACTTGATGAGCCTAACTTTTTTTCAATTGTTGGATCAATGGGATCAAGCTGCATTTCTTCTTAAATTAGCGAAGTAGTGTATAGTTCTGTCTGTTCAGATCAGCCATTTTTTCCCGTTGTTGATCCTTCATTCAGTATAACAGAATCTGATTAGTTAAAGATTCACTGGTTTAGGAAAAAGCCTCCATATTATCACATTTTTATGCACACCCTCCAATTTGTACTAAACTGTCAGTATAAAAGTGCCCTCCAATCTCCATGCTAGGTCAATATGTACAAATTCTTAAAGGTGTATTTCTTAAAATTTCAAATGAGCTAATGTTTGATTACATTGACACCCAATACATTTGAGCTAGGCTAGTATACTTCCAAACTGTTCATAAAGAGAAAAAAGAGACATCTATACTTTGGTTTAAGTAGAAAAAATCCCCATGATCCCCTTAAGGTCAGGATAAGGATATGTTCACTTCTATCTCAGTTGGCTTCCCAGATGTTCTCCTATTAAATGTCTGTTACGAAACAACTGGAGAAACCTGGCTTGTTTGAAGAAATTGTCACTTGTGTCTGGAGAAACTTTAAGGCAAGTCATGCAGTCTTGAACACAAATGGGATTCTATCACCCAAGTGGCAGATTTTTTCCCATTGCTCCACCATAAATAAGATTTTAGGCCTAACTCCAAGTTTAAATGACTTGTTAAGATGAATATTTCTCACACTACAGGTGCTGCAACGCTGCAGAGAAGCAGCGTCTTTTCACCAGAACACTAAAATCACAGTTAAACACATGCTCAATCACACGCTAGCATTACTAACACACAGCATGACACTGGGCTTTTTAATGAATGACACCGGGTTCAAGGAATTGTATTATGGACTAATGAGAAACTGGCTTGAATGTGGTGTGGCTTAAAAACTTCTGGCAAGAGTTGGAGTTGTGTTGAATTGTACTTTGCACAAGTTTGTCCTGAAGTTCTGGGCGGGTTCTTTTATTTCAGTGTCGCCCTACAAGGCTCCCCGTAACCTTCAGACCTCAGAGCCCACCAAGAACAGTTTCAGAGTCTCCTGGGATCCATCACCCGGAGAAGTTAGGGGCTACAAGGTGACGTTTCACCCATCTGGGGATGATGTTGACTTGGGGGAGATGGTTGTTGGCCCCTATGATAACACCGTTGTTCTAGAGGAACTCAGGTGAGCTTTCCTTATTATTAGATATTTAAATATTTTAAAGAATGTCATGCATTCATTAGAGAGTTGCCCAGAAATGTAGACTAGAAACATTAGGATGAAGAAGATGACTCAGGTGCACAGTATCACCTGAGCCAACAGAACTTGCCAAACATGCACTTGTGACTACCTTTACCACCCTAGCAACCACCTAGTAAAGCCCTAGCAACCACCCAGAACATGAGAGTAAGCACATTGCATCCACCTAAAAAACGCCCTAGCAACCCCAAAAACTCACCTAGCTGTACTCTGCAACCGACCATCAAAAAATATATTCTTTTCAAGTCATTACTAACATAATTTGTTTTGCAACTTACTGAATTTTGTCCACATTATAACATCACATTTATTCTAAATATAATTATCTCATTATAATTTAACCAAATTGTATTAAGGGAATAGGAACCATTTTGACACAGCTACAAATCCATGATCTCTAAAGTATTAGGCTAATAAGCACCTAGTTTTACAAACTTTCCTTGTGCAGCTTAATATTACCTGCTGTGAGTCATTTTGTAATAACACTTTGGATGGCTTTTTTGAGTGAAATTCAAGTGAAAGTTGCAGTTGCAGAAGATCCAGTAAAAGTTTTCTTGTTACAAGTTAAGGGCTCTTATTTTTAAAGACGCAATTATCAGTGGGCACAAGCACATTCATACATTTTTGCAGCTGCTGGGTAACAAAAAGCACACAAATGAACAACAGAGCACCCACACACTGATAAATAGTTCCAAAATCTTCAGGTGAAGAAGACCAACAGTGGTCGAAACATTGCCGTGTCCATGTCGGAATTAATGCATTGGGAACAATTCAGCAGTGTGCGGTTAAGCTTTTCTTCTATCATGAACTATTTTTTTTTCTTTTCATTTTGGCATCAAAGTCTTCTAATGGGGATTGTGAAAGATTGATGTAGGTTTATGTGATTTCCTTTTTCCCTCAGGGCAGGAACAAAGTACTCAGTGGCAGTGTTTGGGGTGTATGACGGAGGGCAGAGTACGCCTCTGGCAGGAGAGGAGAAGACGACTCTCTCTGACGCTCCTGATCCTCCTAATCTCAGTCTTTCTGGTAAAAGCTGATAACTCCACCACACTACACATTACATTCTATTAGCAGCTCTATAGAGGAGGCCTGCAGACCAGACGCTCTTGGATCCAAGTCATTTCAGAGCAGCAGATGAATGGTCTGACTCTGAAATGCTGCCCAGATTAGTACCAGAAAGTTGAATTATTTGTTGTCGAAGGGAGTTAATATCACTGTCTCTGTTGAAATTAGACACATATGAATATAATTAGTACAAATTATTTTGAGCTGCTTGGCTCAAGTTTCCTCACCTCCCTCATATCTCGTTTGGAGTTTGATCCGGAGCTAAATGACATGCCATTTAGCAGACATGTGCTGAAGTGTTGACACTAACGTTTATGAATTGCTCATTTGCATGTATCTCCAGACGGACTCACATATTTGCCAGCGTGTGAGCAGCCACCCCATGACTCGCTGACCTTTAATGGTGTTGCCACATACATTTTCTTCATTAGCTCCCAATGACTTACTGCTGAGCTCAATATCTGCTGCCCAAATGCTTTTTTTTTTTAGTCATGCAAAAGTAGATATTTCCCATTTTTATGTTGTCTGAAGTGGAAAAAAGGGGGCTCTGCTTGCAATTACAGAATTTTTTATGATCCAGAGTGTTAGCTGCCATTGGGACGCATGCGGCTAGGAAAATGTTATGCTTCTCATAAGACCCCGAGGAGGGGCTGACCCTGGGCAGAAATTCCTGCTGTAATGGGGAGCAGACATGGTGACCGACTGCCCACCGAGTGAGGAACAGGCCAGGATGTTCCACCGAGGTTCCACTCGGAGATCCTCACATATTAAACTGCAGCAGCAGCAGCAGCAGCAGCTCTCACATGGCAGACTGCTTAGTGGAGGCTTTAATCCAGACTTTCTGATAGGTCCATATGGTCTGGCAGAGCTACTTCGAGGCGTCCTTCATATGTTGCAAAAACCTTATTTTTTACAGGTTGTTAAATGCTTTATTCCTTTTTAAAACCTCTTTTTTAAACAAAGTGTGAAAAACCCGACAGAGAAGTGAGAAAACTTTACTTGTTTCCAGCAACATTCAGTTGAATCAACTGACATGTGAAATAAAGAGTGGGCCTGGAATAAAGTCACGTTTTAAACAATTTTGAACAAATTGACATTGAAATTGGAAATAGAATCATATTTGTTTATTCACTGTAACTATTTAAATTTATAATGGCATTTTTAGACCAAATACATGGTCGAACAGATACTGGATCAACATAAAACTTGTTCAAATGTACATTTATGTGATGTAAAGAGGTTTCAGTGAAAGCGGAATTAAACTATGACATTGGGCATCAAATGAGGCATAAATACAAACCACAAACCACACACCACACATCAGAAAAGTGATGATAGCCATGTCGACTAAATTATATAGATTCACAGTATCGGTCCCATTTTGAAAACAAAAGGCTAATATAACTTTGACACAGTATTTTTTTCCGTCAGTTTTTCTGTCAACACATGAGATTATCTCAAACGATGGATTTTTGTGATTTTGGAGTGAAACTGTTATTTCTTTACGTGTTAAAGGCGACGTCAGCTCCTGGCCTGAGAGCAAAAACAACAAAAATCAGAATTGCTGCAGGATTCTGGAGAACACCAGTGATTTATATACCACAGTCAGACTATGCTGGATATTTATTTTCTGAGACTCAAACCCAGAGACACTGGATCCAGCAGTCGTCTGCAGCATATTAGATGCCTCTTAAAGCTGCCTCTGTTTATGACATCTGTTTTTATTAATGAATGTCGGAGGGACACATGAGCATGTTGTTTACCGGTGGTGGTATAACTCAAACAGACTGTGGCCAAGCATCCGACTCAGTTCCTCTTAGCATCAAGCATCTGTTTCTGCGGCCTGCTGAAAAAGAACAAAAAAATTAAATCAATTGTCTCCTAACCTATTTTCAATTGCACACACAGGGGCCGGGTTTTTAATCGCTCGGCGTCTGCCGGGCATGTCATCCTAGAAAAGAGGAAGAAAGCAGCCATTTTTCACCCAAACAGGTGCCAGGAGCAAGAATGTGCAGTAACTTTGGGGAGCAGGAGGCCTCGTATATCACAGTATCAGAGAGGCTAACTCCTGCTGCTGGAGAGGACAGCCAGAGAGAAAAGACCACAGGGCTGATTCGCCGCTGGATGTGAAAAACCAAAACGACTCGCTGGGCTGGAAGAAGGAAAAAAAAAAAAAAAGGCCCTGAAGAGAGAGCAGTTAATCCTTCCGCGTAGAAATGACAGCTGTTACACAATGTGTTATGAGTGTGAATTATTTGTGTTACATAATGCCGTGTAATACATTCTGCTGTATAAACATCTTCCACTTGTGATTATGAGAGTTTTGTGATGTACTCCTTCTCTTCCCTGTTGATCCCAAAATCCTCTGTTGCATATTTTTCCTCTCACTTTTTCTTGTCGCACACATTCATCTTAAACAGCTCATAAAAGAGCGAACGGACACTCGTGGTGGGTGTCCGTAATGTATCAGGCGTCTCGCTTATTTGCCCCCTTCCCCCACTCTCTCTCTCTCTACAGACAATCAGTGTAAGACCAATGCGATGGCCGACATCGTGCTGCTGGTCGATGGCTCCTGGAGCATCGGTCGCATCAACTTCAAAACCATCCGCAACTTCATCGCTCGCATGGTCAGCGTCTTTGACATCGGCCCTGACAAAGTCCAGATTGGTAATGTTGTCACTACTATCACTAATTACATTACTGCTCCTACTACAACTGCTCTCACCCATCCCCCATCTGGTACTGCTGTAATTACTACCTGTAGCTACAATCGCCATTCAGCTCAATTAATAACACTAAAGGATCATTTTCAAATACTAATACTACTGCCAAAACTGCTCCTACTTTAAAATATTACCACTATTACCCACTGATGCAATAAAACTACTATTAAGAGTGGTAGAAAAAGTACTCCAACCCATATGTAATGTACTGTAATGTAAAAATGCTCTGTTACAACAAGTTAATGTCTAGCATTTAGAATTTTAACCAAGAAAAATTTAAGTTTAAGTGACTTTCATATACTGTTTTTTTTAAACTTTAGCAGTTCATCGTATTTTATGAGCTTGTGATATGTAGTCTCGACCTGCAAAGTCACTGCTACTCACAGCCATCAAATACATGTACAGTGGTGGAGTTAACAGTATAATATTTACCTCTGAAATGTAGAAGAGTAAAAGTGTAAAGTCTCATATTAACCAGTACCTCTAAACTGTACTCACGTTCCACCTCTACTACTGATACTAATACTTTCAGCTCATGGACTAGTGCAACTACCGTCACTACAAATTTAACTTTTACTTCTACTTACTACTGAAACTATTCTTAGTCATTCTGTTACTGCCAGTGTGTTTACAGCTTCTCTTGCTACTGTTTCCATTACTACTACTATTACTACTATAACTACTTTAAATACTACAGATGCTGCCATGAATACCATCGCTACTAGAACGATTATTTTCATTATCGATTAATCTGCTGATTATTTTCTCGATTAATCGATTTGTCTATAAAACATCTGAAATCAATGAAAAATGATGAAAATATGATCACAATATCATCCAGTGTTTTGTTTTGAACAAAACAGTCCAAAACCCCACGATATTTAAGTTATAAAAATGTAAAACCAAGGAAAGCAGCAAATTCTCAATTCTAAGAAACCTGGAACCATCAAATTTTTGGCATTTTCGATTGAAAAAGGATTTAAATGATACCAAAAGTCGCCAATTAATTTTCTCTTGATCAACAAATCGATCAATCATTTCTGCTCTAATCGTACTACTGCCACTGCTGTTCTCATAATACAACTTGTACAACCGCTAGTTTTGTTACTGTTTCTTCTGCTAGCTGGTGATTGTGTTAGATGAATGAAGCTCACTGAATGGTTGTAATACTGCTTTGTTGCATATTTGCCTTACTGTGAAACTACATAACATCTGATTTTCACTAAGTAAGTAAACCTGTTGAATTGGTATCAATTGATACTGACAGACAGGATTGGCGTTTTGG
Source organism: Thunnus maccoyii (assembly GCF_910596095.1). Taxonomy (NCBI): domain Eukaryota; kingdom Metazoa; phylum Chordata; class Actinopteri; order Scombriformes; family Scombridae; genus Thunnus; species Thunnus maccoyii. The sequence continues at coordinate 5,560,519 of NC_056549.1, read as the reverse complement.
TGTTTTACTCATCTCTGTGTCTTCTCTGCAGGTCTGGCTCAGTACAGTGGAGATCCAAAGACCGAGTGGCACCTGAACGCCCACCCGAACAGGGCGTCCCTACTCGAAGCTGTAGCCAACCTGCCATACAAAGGAGGAAACACGATGACAGGTGACTTAACAATCCACACCGGGTTCAAAATTTGGGATCCAAATGTATTTTGTTTCCTTATTTGGGTCCATTAGCCAAAGAAAAAAACCCAAAGCTGTAATTAAAAAGCGTGATAAGATGGTAGAATTTCTTTTGAAAAATTAAAGGACTATGCCACCAAATCTCTCAAAATATCCACTGAAAATAAAAGCACTTTTCAACTGTCCATCTGTATTCCCAGTATGTTTAAAACATCACATTTTCTCCAAAATCTGGTTCAATACAACTTGTATTTTTGTCAGCATAGTTAGCTGCTTACCTTTGTACCTGTACAACTGTTATTTTACTGAGAAAATGAATGTACTTAGTGTGATTTGAAGATTATGTTGCTTGTTATCCCAGATTGGTTGGATTTGTCACAAATGCAGCTAGAAAGGAAAAAGCCGAGATTTCTTGTTATTGACAACTATCAGGAATCTTTCATGTTTTTCATATTTTTCATGTTTACAGCCTTTCATAATTACTTTGTTATTTCTGTCATACAGGAATGGCTCTGAGCTACATCCACGAGAACAATTTCAAAACCAACGTGGGAATGCGTGACGACTCCCGCAGAATTGGTGTCCTGATCACTGACGGAAAGTCCCAGGATGAAATTATCTTCAACTCGCAGAAGCTGAGAGACAGCGGCATCGAGCTCTACGCTATCGGTGAGTGAACGTTTCACTTTGAAGAGCAGGAAACTAACTGAGAAAAGTTTGTAAAGCAAGGATGAACTCTAACATGAAGGCGGCATGCTGTAAATTAGGTGACAATAACATGACTTTAAAATGCTTTTTCTATTTAACTGATTTTAGTGAACATGATTCAACCCCTCTAGCAACATATTCCCAAAAATGTTCAAGGTTTTACGTTAATTTCCTACAGTACCTTCAGACAGTTGTTAATTTCAGTTAATGCATGAAAATCAAATCAGGCAAGCTTCAAATCCCTAGAAGTTAAGTTTTAAAGTGAATTGAAATGAATGGAAACAAATGGCTGCTTAGAAATTGGAAGGTAGACTAAAATTGGATGGTAAACTTCGGAAAATGGTCATAAGTGGTATGTGGGTTAGAATAATTGTATGTAAAGTACACACAATTTGTGGTACATGGGATTAGCTGAGTTTAGGCAGCGTAAACAGTACTTCACCAGGCAAATTTGATCTTTGAAATATGTGTCCTCACTAAAAGTACATATAAACATGTTAGTCTTATTTTGGATTTCATTTTTGAGGCACAGTTCTGATGGTACATTTTTCTCTCAGGTGTGAAGAACGCCGATGAGAACGAGCTGAGGTCCATTGCCACCGACCCTGACGAAATTCACATGTACAACGTCCAAGACTTCCAGTTCCTGCTGGACATCGTTGACGACCTCTCCAACAACCTGTGTAACAGCGTCAAGGGCCCAGGTAGGAAATCAACTTCAAGATCTAGACACAGGGTGGCCAAACTGTATTCTTACAGTGAGACATCAATATGTCTTATAGCTGGGAAATACTAGTAGATAAGATGTGTAGATTAGTAGATAAGATATACATGCAAAGAGCTGGGAATGTATTTCCATTTTGGTAAGAAATATACCTTCCCATGCTACCTCAGATTTGGCAGCTTGTTCCAGCCTTCTCAAAAAAGATTAAATATTATTTTCAACGCTTTAAAGGATGAATCCTTTCAGATTTTACTATGTAATGCTGGGTTTTTAACACACTAAGTGCCTTGACTGCAGCCTGGTCGTTGCTGCTTGCAGCTGTGATTACAACCTATTCTTTGAATACCGCTGAGTCAGAATTACACCTTTTAGTAATTACTGGTAGTGGAGGTCAGATGGAAACTTTGTAGCTTCAGAAAGTACAAAACCAGTTTTTAAGACTGACAACCATACATTTTTTCAATTTTACTACAGGATTTCAGTGGTTTTACAGGTGCTCAAGGGCGTGAAAAGGTTCTCTGCTTATGAAGGATGACATAAACCTTCAGTTCACGTAAAGTCATGAATATCAGCAAAATTACACTTCCTTTTGACAGCTGCTTTTACCCTGTTTGAGTAATGAGACTAATGATTGATGACAAGTAGAGAGTAGAGGAACAAAGTTTATTCACAAATCAATTCTACTATAAGAAAAAGAAAAACAGAAGATCAGCTTGGCCTGGCTGTTGATGACAAACACTGAAAAGATAAAAACAAAAAAATAAAATAAAAAAGAAGGAAACAGATTGATAAATTTGGTACTATTCCGCCTGACAATGTCGATTATTTCGAACCATCAAATATTGCAACAGAGATCCAAGCATCTGATGGAAACTTTCACGCTGAAAGTATTTTTGTTTGTAAATCAGTTTCAGGAGGAAATACAAAAATGATTTACAGCACAGCTGGGGAAAAACATTTTTTAAAGAAAGCCCGAGCTGAAATATACAGCTCACAGCTTCACTGTCAGAGGAGCGAAACACGACGAGGGCAGATTTGTGGTGGCAGGGTTCACGGTGTGAAATACTTGACATGTCGGATCACATTCTAGCTCTTGTTTGCTCCATTTCAGGAGTTCAACTGAAGGCTCCAGCCAACCTGGTGACCTCGGACGTGACCCACCATTCCTTCCGTGCCACCTGGACGTTGCCCGAGAGTCCGGTGGACAAGTTCCGCGTTGTTTACATGAAAGAAGCTGATCCCACAAAGGAGGTAAGATAAAGTTTCTCCCCCTCTTATTACCCTCCATCGGTCTCTATAGTGGTAGTGCCACTGGTGCAAAACCAACAGCTGACACCAGAGCTAAACTGTCAACTCATTGACTTCAGATTAGACCCGTAAGAATGACATTATGTTGGTACAACTCAACAAGGGTGCAGCTTGTGTTGGGGATCAACCAATCAACTGAAAACAGTCAGTGACAGTATTAAGGTAAGCTTGAATTTTTACACAGAACAACTTCAAATCAGCCTCAGTTCCTCAATAACCAAATTTAAAAAAGAGCAAATCAGAGGGCACATGAACTTCAAACCAAAGACTGTATATAAAGATGGAACCACTGAGGTGTGATGTCACCTGTTGATTTCATTGGTGCTAGTTCGAAGCCCAGAGTTGCAGCTCATGGTCGGCGTCTTCTCCGTTTGGAACCAGGACCAAATAAGGAGTGCGGAGTGTTGCCTTTCACGCTGTGGAAACATGCCCCGCTACCTTGGACCACAGCTACCGCTAGCTTACTAGGAGCACCGAGCACTGCACACTTGGGCTAATGTTAGCTACTTTAGCTAAATTGTGCTAACAGAGCAGGTATTATAATCAAGTAATGTTAAACTTAGTGAAATATTGCGAGTCCTGGAGTCAGGGGGTGGGCAGGCATGCCAACACTTATTAGAGGGATTGTATTTAGAGACTGAGACCATAATGACTCGTTGGAAAACATGACTGACTTAGTATTTCTAGAGAGAGGTTGAGGCCTTTTGAATGGGAGTCAGTTGGAGCATCTAGCAGCCGTCGTGGCACTTTAAGGTACTTTTAGACTCAACTGTCATTTCTTGTGCTACTTAAGTGAATGCCTTGGATTTTTTCCACTTGTTTGCAGTCATCATGGCCCTTGACTCAAATGAACAGCTTTGTCCACCAAGTATGATTTTAAAAAAACGTTTACTTTTTGTGTACTAAGCACAGACACGCGCCAGTTTCTTCCTTCTTTGAAGATGGCTCAGTTTTTATCAGGGGACCAAATTTCCATCATTATGTTGACACAAACACTTGTGACCTAATCCCCATCCTTCTGTGACAACTGAGTGAACTCCATCTGCAGATGGAGGCCACGCAATGTGGCTAAAAGTTCCAAAAACATTTCCACCAATTTATTGTCACACTGTTATTTCCAAGGTCAATAATGGACGTTAAAGCTAGAAAAACAACAACCATATAGAACAAACTAGTGTAAAGATGCTAAAATGTCTCATATTTTAAGTAATAAGTAATTGGTAATTCAACAAATGCTTTGTTAGTTGGAGCTGTTCAGTGTGCTTCCTGGTTCATAAACTTTATGTTTACCATCTGTTAGTGCTGGATAAGATCCTGAATATCAAATAGCATCTTGTTTGCTTATTAATTCTCTTTGGCTCCTATTAGACCTGGCTTAGCCTGTAACAGATAGCAGTTTTATTTGTTTATATCTGTGACCCGTACCATTCAGGTGAGATTTAATGTTTTCCGGGAATTTGAATAATGACAGGTTGTCAGTCACACAAAAACAGACTAATTGATAGTTAAATCCCCTCCTGTTGTTTAATTTTCTGCTATTTGTCATCCTATGTGGCAAACCTCACAAGGCAGGTGAAAAAAAACTCTTGAAAGTGTTTCCACATACCCAGGTCTGGCTTTTATTCAAAGCTGTGTTTACTTGGCCCTCACGATTTGAAATCTGGATCCCAGTTGTTTGGTGAACCTGCATTTAGTTTACACTTAACCTCTTGTCAGTCCCGTCTTTAAAAACAGAGCACTGGGTCTTTTCCATCCTTTGTGCTTTTATTGGCCGTTGTCAGATGGAGCCTGTGTGATTATAATCGGGCTCGTCTGAAATCAAGCAGAGTTTCCACTGGATCCACTTAGTTTAATGTTATAGACCTCACACTGGGTCGAGACACCTCATTTTACAGTCTCTCTCTTCTTCCATGTGTCTACATCAGGCTTTAAAGCATGTATGAACAAAAGTATATGAGATATATGATATTTACATGCTGGATATTTATAGTTAGGGTCTAATTTACAGTGATATCTACCAGTACAAGGTGCAACTGATAGCAAGGAAGATCAGGGCTCAAGCTACGGCACATTGACATGAGATTAAACATACTGTATTACTATATACTTGGAATATTTACCCCACCCGAGCAGCTTTGTGACGATGTACTTCATGGTCATGGCTGTCTTAGTGTAGTGTGTTAGCATGCTATGGTTTGTTAATTAGCACTTAGGCACTAGGCAAGGATAAGGCTGATGATTTTCTGCATTGTTCTTATTGTCGTTAAATCTCTCATGCGGAGCCAAACCAACGATGAACTGATCTACTAACAAGTATTGTGTGTGTATCCAAAGTTTGATATATCTTATTCTTTTGTGCTGTAGACCTCTGTTGTCCAAAAACTATTAAAAACACATCTGTGAGCCATACTGCTGCACTCGGTGACACGGTCCTTCATTATGAAGATTGGTCACGTTAGTTTATTTAGAAATGGCTCCAAAGACTAATAACAGCGATCACGTTTTTAGTTTCCAGACTGTGTCTGGTGTAAAGCAGACACAGCTGTGCTGATAGTTTCCTTGACTAATTGATTAATTGTTTGGTGAATTAAACATCAGAATTATCGCCCTCCCTGTTTGGATTAGCAATTGAACCTTTGGCTCAAAAATTTAGACAGACAGAAAAAAAGTGGTAATACAATTGGTAAGAAGCAATACAAACTTAGTTTATTTGCTGATGATTTATTACTCTATTTAAGTAATGTAAACACTTTGATTCCATATGTCATTAAAATTATGACCGAATTTTCAAAGCTATCAGGTTATAAAATGAATGAAGGAAAAACAGAATTAATGGTAATAAATAATATACTATAGTAGAGACAAAATTCATAAGTTTGAAACCAGCTCCTCAGACAGATGTTTAAAATGTGGCACACAAAGTGATTCCCTCATACATGCGGTATTGAGATAAAATTATAAAGACTTGGGAGAACATTGAAAGATGAATTTCAAAAACTTATAATTGTAAAGTTGCATTTTCATAAATGATTTGTCTCTTTCAAAATGTTGGGAAAATGAGATACCCAACTGCGTGGCAAATTCTTCTTTCATCATTAAGCTAACATTGCAAAACTGGAAAAACAAAGAAGCACCTACACTTCAAAAATGGAAAACATTAATGAAATATTACTTGAAAAATGTCTCAGTTGTTGGATAACAACGGAGGTCTGCAGCACAGAGGAACAAGATATATCAGGCTTTGGATACACACACACAATACTTGTTAGCAGATCAGTTTCTGCACATGAAATTTGCTGACAATAAGAAAAATACAGAAAATCACCAGCAATATCCTTGCCTAGCTGAAGCGCTAATTAGCAAACCACAGTCAGCATTTTAACTCTGTCATTGTTAGCATGTTAACATTCTGCCATTAGCATTTAGCTCAAACCACTGCTGTGCCGAAGTACAGCCTTACAGAGCCGCTAGCATGGCTGTAGACTCTTTTCAAAAAACTAAAAAATTCCCATGAATGCCAGTGAAAAACATTTAAAGAAATCAAGCAGACGTCAAAATGCATGTTTTGTTCGAGCAACAGTCCCAAACCCCAAAATATTTAAATGACATTTTTGCTTGAAAACAATTAATGGATTATCAAAATAGTTGCCAATTTATTTTCTGTTGATTGATTAATCGATATATCGACTAATCATTGCAACTCTGAGTGAGTGTGCTCAAAACTGCCTGTTAGGCTGTTGGACTTGGAGTTATCCACAAACCATTTTAGTGCCCACCCACGCAGATATTGCACCAATGAAATTACAGAAAGTAGAAAAAAATGTATCCCAAAGTCGGTGTGTTGTCATAGGGTAACTAATTTGTGGTTTAATGAGCAAGTTCTCCAAGTAACTGCCTCTTGGAACCGTCCCCAAAAATGACCAAAAATGATGAAAAGAGTACTACAAACTTTATTTTATGAAAACAAGTATAAAAAAAAAACTTTAACCTGTTTCCAATATGAATCAACTGGTTTCACGATTTTTCCCAGAAGTGAGTGTCTATCGCTCCACAAGAGTCAAGAAAAACAAAACTTGATTTTATAAAACACTTTATACAACTTGATTTGCATTGGAAACAGTTTGAACTTAATGAATTAAAGACATAAATAACTTGCAGAGCACAAAAGTGCTTGTGAAGCTGCAGCCTCTCTCTGTTTGTCATTTGTCCTCTGGGTTTGATTTTCCAACAGAATAGTTCAGGAATGTGACACCATTTAGCAGCCAACTTGGACGTCCCACATGAGGAATTTCCCATCAGCACATGAACGCAGCACGGTCATTTCAGCTAACAGACTATAATCATTTAATGGTTGAAATACCTGGAGTACCACCAAACACTGATTGACAGATCCTGATGAACTCATTGCCAAGAGACATCATTCCACCAATTTCCATCCAGATCTTTGACTTTTTTACATGTAGATATCAAACTTACATGGTCATTAGTTGACAAACTGCTTGCTTTTGTGTGTTCATCTTTTAATGTGACATGAGTGATGTATTGTACAATTAGTTGAGTGAAATTGAAGCCTGGAAAGGACAATCAGCCAGCAGCCAAAGAGAAAAAAAGTTGACTTGAGAGAAATGTTGGTCCGCTCTGGCCTTTATAAATCATTAAATCATTTTGGCTATGAAAGTTTTTGGTGATTTTTTTTTAAATTCACCAGTCACTGTGGCAGACAATAAAGAAAAGAAGAGTTCCTGTCCAGTGCTCTTCTAACATCCCCTGTGTCCTTTAAGATGGGCTTCAGTCAGTTTGAAAACTTTGCCAGCTCAAGTCAAATGTCGTTACCAGTTTTCTGAAACAATAAAAGTTCAATCCTCCAAGGCTCAGCTTTAAAATTTTGATGAGAGCATGTGTTTGTACTTGCCTGATTAGTGAGAACATTTTATTCTCGACCTGCTGTACCTTGATCTTTTTCCTTTTTGATGGTAGGGAAAGTTTGGTGAGGTGATAAGCACAGAAGTCCTTTCAGACCGCAATCATTCCTCTCTGTGATTTCACAATATTTGAATAGATATTTCCTCTAAAATGAGATTTTCTCCTTTTTTGAAAAGAACAAAAACTTGGCAGATCTTCTCCAGCTTCTTCCCAAAACTTGACAATTGTTTCAACGGCAAAAGGTCTTTTCGCTCCCTGGCTGACAACACTTGACACTCATACAATATACTATACATCTGTACATGGAATATATAGTTGTTCAGATCATAAACATACATTTTGGTGTTTTGGAGTGATTACCTCAAATACATTTTTAAGTTTTTTAAGTTAGAGGAGTAAGATAAGATAAGATATACAATACTATATCCAGTGTAAAGTAAAGTTTACCTGTTGGAGGTGTGCTGGTCATCTCTCCAGGCATACTTAGATACTTAATGTCTTTACAGTTATACAAAAATACAAAACAAAACGGAAAGAAAACAACACACACAATAAGACAAGTGAAACCAATGATTATAGCCACATCTTTGACTTTTCAGATGATTTGTTCTTGAGATTAATCACACGTGAGGCGTCTTCATTGTTCAAAAAACAGTACCATGGTTTCAATACGATACCTTAATAATATTTTTTATTATATGAATATTTTTTATTATATGATTATAATATGAACTTCTATATGTATTTTTACAAGTTCTAAAATGTTAAATGTATCTAAACACAAGCAAACGTACTTTATCATAGAGACTTTTGTTACCACCTCACTTTGGTGGGTTTTTTTAGATTTATGTCGGATTTCATGAAGGTTTGAGGCCCAAAATGTCATTTATAGTTTGCAAGATTCTTTGGTTCTTTCACAATCAAGAAATTCTAATCCTATGAACTTGATAGGAAGACTTTCTGGTGCTCAAGAACTTTGTTGATAATTTGCAGCCGGACTAATGACTCTTCCTTTGTAGTTTGAGGTGATCGTCGACGGGAAGCAGAACACCGTAGTGCTGGAGAAGCTGACCCACTTGACCAAGTACCTCGTCAATGTCTACTCCATACACAGCGAGCTGAGCAGTGAGCCTCTGCAGGGCTCTGAGACCACCTGTAAGTGTCTTTGCCTTTTCACCTTCCACTTGCTGTCCCCTTAGTCCAGCTTGATGCCCACTGCTGCTACTATTATTATTAGTCATATTTCTATTATTGTTGTTATTGTTGCTGTGCTTCCCTGTGTCTCTCTATCCCCTCTCTCCCTCCCTCTTTCTCTATGAACCCAACCAGTCAAGGCAGATGTCCGCCCACCCAGAGCCCAGTTCTGCTCAAGGTTTCTTCCCGTTAAAGGGGAGTTTTTCCTTGCTGCTGTTGCCAAGTGCTTCCTCATGGGGGAATGTTGGGTCTCTATAAATTAAAGAGTACAGTCTAGACCTGCTCTATGTGAAAAGTGTCCTGAGATAACTTCTGTCGTGATTTGGTGCTATATAAATGAAATTGACTTGACTTCCTCTATTTGCCCTCACGAAGCAAACTTCTCCCACCACCTCTGCCTTTTGAGAGAAATGCTCAGTTTCCACGTTCAATGGCTTTTTTCGCGAGACACTGGTTGCCCTTTGGGGCGACAGGCGTGATTAAAGAGGAAACTTAGAAGGCAGATAGCATCATCGCTCTGCAGTAGTTTACTGTTATGGGAAAGCGTTCTGCTTCTTCCATATGGTTTGTGTGATAAACAACTTGATTTCTCTGCTCATTATCCTGTTTCACACACATTGATGGAACTCGTTTACTTGCTTTTTTTTTCCCCCTGCAAATCTGCTCCAACATCTCTGTTTAAACAACGTATACTTAGCATCTGATCTGAGGCGGAAAACTGCTTAACACAAACAGTGCCCCATGATGCAATGCAAGGAGCTGATGTTAGTCTTTGCTGGGCGAGGTGGGAATCGCGTTGAGCTATAAAGACAACAGTTAAAAGTTTATTTATCGTGGCTGCAGTCTTTACACATATCTTAGATAAACTGATATAATTTAACGATGTGTTAAGTGCATGGCTCTAAGTGCTTTTATTTGCTCATTTGTCCTTTAATGTTTGCTTTATTTGTTCTTAAATGTGCGACTGATTTTTACGATGAGCTTGAGGTTGAGATCTGGTAGTATTAAGACTTCCTTTCACTGAAACTAAGGGTTCGAGTCTAAACCAAGAAAACTGCCGCAGACCGAGTACACTAGCACAGCATATGAATCATATCATTGTCATACTCATCAAACCATTCAGTTGTGGAGGCATCTACATTTGTTAACGTTCTCTGTTTGTCATTAGTGAAATATGTTGGTTGCTTGTGATGTAAGCAAACACTGATGCAAGCAACAAATAAAGCGACAATAAATAACCAACAGGCACAAAGCCATCCTACTCATTAAGCAACATAAGCCTTGCCTGGTTCTGATTTTGTTCAAATAGATCTGCTGTTGTGGCCCATTGAGGGCTGCTTTCGCCAGTTCATCCAATCAGAGCTTTGTAGGCAGAATTTAGAAAGGGTACATCATCTTCCTACATAGCTGGCTACCAAAGCATAAATGAGATCAACACAGCTGCACAGGTTGTTTGAAGTCCACATACAAAAATAACAACTCTTAAATCGACATTTTTCTTTGGCTGCTGTGAAAAACATTAAGGTAACTGCTCCTAGTGATCCCGGCCACTGTGTCTGTCTCAACTGAAAATTATGTTTGCGGGATGGATATGCTATCACTACCGATTGGTCCTCCCAACAGGAAATGGCTCAAGATGAATATGATGTCAGGCTGACTTGACAGTGTGTTTATGCTTTTGGCACACAGGATCTTACACAACCTGATAAATTAAAAGATATACGACTCTCAACTAAGCTTTTATAAACAAGTTCTAAAATATCCTGTCATCGCAAGAGTAAGAGTAAGATATATGGATGTTGAATTTCTTTCTTAAATATATATAACATTTGCTGTAACCTTCATTGAAAGAAGTTTCCTAAATGTGTACTCCTCCGCTCTTATCATCTTATTACTGTCACATCATATTCCCTGCATAATCTTTTTAACATACTCAAATTTTCATCCTTTAAAATGCCACTTTTTTTATTAGAAAAATGTCTTAGGAAAGGTTTTTTCCTTTATTTTCAGTCATATATATAAAATGTCACAAGCTCTGGCTTGGGACTGCTCTGAACACTTGGTCTCCAATGGTTTTTTCTACTTTCAGCCTGAGCCTCATGATGGATGTCTTTATATGGTCATCTGCTCCACACACAGCATACGCAATTTCACTGCTCCACTCTGCTAATATTATGGCATTTTTCTATTGTGGATAGTCATGCCAATTAGTCCATTATGCAGCAGGGCAAAGTAAAATAAGTAGCTTACCTGTTGGAGGTGTGATGGTCATCTACAGCTCTTCATCAAACATCATCCTCACTGTGGCTGTTTGCTTGTCTGCTTGTACTATTCCTCCCTGCATTATTTCTGATTGAGCCACTGAATAAATAGCTCCAAATATCTCCATACATTGTTATGTCGACGGTTTTTAGTGCCGCTAACAAAGCTCTGCTAATTTGGTGAGGAACACGTTTTGCTTCTTGTAAATCGTTCACAATAAAAGTCTCCTGCTATTTTTAGTCGTTCAAAAGCTTTTAATGTGAAGCAGTAAGGCAGGAAATGTTGGGTTTTCATCAGCAGTAACTTAACATGACAGAGTGAGCTCATCAGGAGGGTGGCCTTAAAGAGACAAAGGCTGAACTGAGGGTTAAGATAAATGAGTTCTTTGAACTATGACTCATGCAAAGATACTTTAGTGGAGTCCAAAAATAAAAATATAGAGCTGGAAATGAACATAATAGGTCCCTTTTAACAAAGTTTTATTTTCATGTCAGCAGCCATTTTTTAGGACTAGGATCACACTCCCACATGTTGGAGTTTATGTTTTGAATTGAAAACTTACAGATAGAAAACAGATGAACCGAAAAGCAGAATATCCAAAGTGGCAGCACTTAAAAACAAGCTGCTGTCTGTTTTTCAGCTATTTCAGTAAGCATTGGCTCTACCTTATCAGTCAGCATCTTTTAAAGTCCAAACAGAATTATCAACGGTGACACTGGGATTAGAAATGTTTTTGTACTTGAGTCGGAATGGTTAAAGGCTTACCTTGTCCTCCCCTAGTGCCCATGCCTCCTCCTGGAGCACTGAGAATCACCGATGTCACTCACAGCACCATGAAGCTCAACTGGGACGCTGCCCCCGGAGAAGTCCTCAAGTACACGATCACCTACAAACCAGAAAACGGAGAAATCAGAGAGGTAAAGGATGCAGGATTACAGGATAAAACAGTAAAGGTTGCTAGCTGTTCATAATAACTTTAGTTTAATCTGCATTTTGCTTTTTGCTCAGCAGTCTTCTTTTAAATCAGACTTTAAGAGAAGATTTATATTTTATATTTTTTGGTTTCATGATAGCGTCTGTTTTTGCGTTAACCAGCTGTACTTATTTTCATGCAGCAAATGAAATAGTTTCATTTTAAACTGTATTTGTCAGTCACACAGCAGCCTGAGACACAACAAGAGCCACACACTTTGAACAAGAACACATTTGCTCTTGAGCTAATCTCTCCTTCTTATCTAGAAACATGGACTTGTCTTGTCCTGCCCCTCAGCTTTCCGAATGAGCGACCAAACAAACTTCCACTGTGGAAAACTGCACTGTTAACGTCAGTTTGCAGGCGAGATGGCTAATTAGTCAGCTTTAGCACCTTAACAACTTAAGAACAGACCTACTTATGTCAATTTGATCAGTTTAACTGCTGGTATGGTTCTTGCTCTTCAATACCACTGCTAACAACACATTGTCTGCCCATTGCTTGTAAGCTGCAGGCGAATATGTTTACTCTGTGTCTGATTCTCCTGCCAGATGCTACATTTAAAATCACTTTGACATTTTTTTTTGACTTCAAGATATACTGATTGTGTTTTCAGTTGGATTTTAAACATATCAGTGGTTTACCACAAAGTTTCAAGTCAAGAATGTAGCTGTGAAAGCACAGGAGATGTCATTAAATGGCCTAGTAGTGCTAAAACAGTGAGTCAATCGATGATCATTTACGTCCGTCATCCAACAGAAACAGCAACCATTCTCTGGTTTCAGCTTCCTAAATGTGAAGATTTAAGGCTTTTCTCTGTTTTATATCACATGAACATCTTCTGGACATTTCTCACCATTTTCTGACATTTATAAACTAAACAATTTGAAAAAATACACTACTCATCAGACTGATCAATCAGCTTCAGAGGAAATGTATGACTAAAACCATTTTAAAAATATAAATGGGGTTTGATTTTAGCTAATTGGGCCGTACCAATGTGAAACAAAGTAAAATAAACATTTATACATTTCACATTGTCATTATATAACCTTGTGTTTACTTTTAAAGGGTGTCACTTTTCTGTGGTTATGAAAGGATTGTAGTTTGGCTTCCAAAGAGAATTTTTGGTAAAGGTTGCGGTTGTATTTGTTTTGGATCTATGATTTCCTAGCAGCATCTCCTGTGTCCTTGTTTTGCTGTTCAAACACTCTCCAAATTTGAAAGTAATGTCTAAATAATCTAAATCAGTTTCATTTGTACAGCAGGGATGTACAACCGTGACCTTTTCCATTTCCGAGTGGCTGCAAAACATGTTTGAATTTGTTCGTATTGTTTTTAAGGTCCTTCAAAGGTGGATTTAAACAATTAAACCTCCCCGTGTGCTTCATAAGGGTGAAGTTTTAGTCAGCAGTGATAGCTTCGTTCTGGGAAAGAGACCAAGTGAGGACCAAATCAAGAGTTATAACCGGCCTCTCGGCAGAGTATTAGCTGCACTTCGTTGGCTGAGCTTTATGAGAAAAGCAGTCTGCTGGCAGAGGAGCGCAGGCCGTCAGCCCAGCCTGACTGGATCATCCCAGCACCACTCCGTCCTCATAATTTCTCACTTGGATGTCAGCGGAGGACAAACAGTCTGGGATGAATCGACAGCCCAAGGTGCCGTCGGTGGACACCTGCGAGACATTTCCAGAAAGTTCTGATGGATGATGCTCCAGCTCAGCTCCTCTTAAGGATTACTGCTGAGGGCTTCTTGTCTCTGCAGAGGAAGCCCACACATTGGATTCATGCCTGCTGAGTGCTGAGTCTATTTTTCTCTACCGCTGCTCACTTGACTCAGCTTTCCCCTGAAATGGAAAAATCAAGTGAAGAGAGATGTCTCTGCGTTTTATACATCAAAGCCTTGCACTCATTTATCATACCACCTGACATTCTCTGACCCCACAACTACACAGTTTCATCTGTCTTTACTTTTACCTCGATGGTAAATGTGTTTATTTCAGAGAAAAAAATGAAAGATTATCTTCCAGGAACTCTTAGAAGCACATAAAATCTTGAGTAAAGCTGCAGATGTAGTAAAAAACTGTTATGAGCATCACATAGGTAGATGTTACAACATAATGTATATGAGGGATATAATATATAATGACCACTCGCCAACAAAACACCATACGATACCATCAAATAATAATTGTTTACTGGCTTATATAACAAATTTTGATCTTGCTTTTTTAAAATATCATGAATTATATTCATGCTGTGTACCACATCACTCCATATTTTCTATACTTGTTTTGAAATCGGTTTGCAGCACACACATACAGAGAGATTTCACTCATTTCATGCAAATATCAAACACATTTGGAATTAAATTTCATTTTTATTGGTCACAAAACACCCTCGCTCCAAGCTCTTTATAATTTGATTATGTTGCATTAATTTAGAACTGCAAACAAACACCTGAGTCATAGGTTCAAAGGTAAACCACACCTTCACGCCAATCAGAATGGAGGATTTTCAGTAGACACGTTATACAGTATGACAACCATCATGTAATTAGTTACCAAATTCTTGCAGGCATGGGCTATTGGACAAACTGTTGCAATTATAGAGGGGTAATGCATATATTAACTCTGCAAAACAATGCAAAAGTTGATGTCATTTCGGTCATGAGTCTGACTCGTGCAATTTTTTTACTTGTGCAAAGCTGTGATATTGCCACTGTGTTTGCACTTTTAACATTTTCTATGATTAGAGTAGTGAGGAGATTTTTATTAACTGATAATTACATTCGTCCCCGTCAGGCTGAAGTCAACGGTGACATCACCACTCTGGACCTGTCCAGCCTCATCTCTCAGACTGTGTACGACGTGGCCGTTACCCCGGTATACGCCGCTGGACCCGGAACCCCGGTGCTCGGAAGTGCTAAGACAGGTCTGAATCTGCTTGTGATTGTTGTGTTTTGTTCTTCCATTATGCACTTACTTTTTCTGTTTTATCTATTTGTTTGTCTTCTGCACAACTTTAACCCTAAACTAAGTCTTGACATCACTTTTTCTTAAATGTCCTCACTGTCAAGGTCTAAAATCTGGTCCTCCAGCATGCACAGAAACGCAGATTTTTTACCCGAGCACAGACATGTACACACACAAAGGCAAATAGCAGCAGAGCATACACTTGCTCACAAAGATACACACACACATTAGCCTACAAAGAGTCAGTTATACACTTCCAGCTTCAGAAAATAGTCCTCACATGACGTTGCCTCATCTCTCAGGCCTCCTTGTAATCACCAACACATCCGTCCTCTTTTGTGTTTCTGTCTGTGTGAACAGGTGTTGTTCCTACCCCTAAGAACCTGCAGTTCTCTGAGGTCACCCAGACCTCCTTCAGAGCCACCTGGGAGCACGGAGCCCCGGATGTGGCCCTTTACCGCATCGGCTGGACAAAGAAGGGGGAGAGCAACTTCCAATATGTAAGTTAGCGAGTCAGGGACATGACTGCTTCTCCTGGTGCAACCTTTATAAGACTGCCTTAAAGACTAAAACAGACACTAAACAATGTTCATATCTTAACAAATGGATAAGAAAATGACAATACCATTATCTTACTAGTTTTTATCACATATACACATATACATTACTATCATACTGACCATATTACCTACGATTTTTAGGTTGATTTCCCTTTTACACTTAGTTATTGAGTTTATCTCACTTCTGGTCAATTACATCGCAGTGAACCTTTTGTCACCTTTAATTATTTCGTCAGTCTTATGATCACATGATAACACAGTTCAATGTTTCGAAAACTATTCCTTGATGCATTCAAGAAGTTTTGGAAAACTCCGACCATCAAAGCTTGATGGTTATCAGCTGAATAACAAACATTTATCTGTTCGCTCACTGTTTGTCTTTCGAATAAAATTTTTCCAGCAATACCCTGTAGCACATAATAATAATATAATAATAATAATAATAATAATAATAATAATAATAATAATGATAGTATTTCCTAAAAGTTTCATAAAAATGTTACAGTCCTTCCCTTCATTAACACTCAGTGGTGGCGTAACTTTACCAGCAAATAAAGTTTGTTAGTGTTTTGCCATAATTGTGCTAAAGGTTCACTGGAAGGTAGGAAAGCTGCCATGCACATCTCTCTAGCTGATTGGTTGATCCACCTCCTGTCAGGATATACAGTTATTAAAGAAACAGCCGTACAAACATCTCCACGTTTGAGCTTTAACTAATCAGCAGATGCAAGTTTAAGAAATTAAACGTTGTAAATCACTGTTCATTATACACAGGTGACTCCCCTTAAATTGTTTTCTAATTCTGTTTGAAAAACTAAGGTGGACAAAGACACATTTTCTGAAAGTTTTCCTGATTTGGAGAGTTTGGAAATGTAAAGTCAAGATCTAAAACTTGCTGAGAACAAGACATCTGGCATCTTGAATTGTATCCAGATTGTATCTGGATTTGTTTTGTCCACTTTACATTTCTATTTGTTATCAAAAATGCATCATCAACAGCTGGATAAATAATCCAGTTTGCTGCTTTTTCTTAAAATATGCAGATTAGCTTTGCTTGGACAGCACCGCCTGTTTGCAGCAACAGTAAACATCTGGTTTCAGTTGCTCCTCTATATCCAACCGATAGTGGAGGTTTTTGCCTGTAGCCTGACGGTGTTTCCTTCCTCTGATTAAAACTGGTGCTTGAATACAGCAGTACAACTCTGAGCTCAGGCTAAGAGCATTAAAGCACACCTGCAGTTTCTGACTTCACTGCTCCGATTTTCCTCCAGATCTAAATCGTCAACCTTCCCGTAACAATCTTGCCTCTCTATCATGTGCATTGCTCTCCAAGGAGGGTCAAGATTTGAGGTTTAAGATTTTTCTTATTATTGAGGTAAAAAAAGATCTCAAGAATGATCCATTGTGGTTTCACAGATCCTTTAAACTGCCATGCCTCACAAAACTTATTGAGTGTTCCAAGACTTAAATAAAAACATCCAGTTCAACCGAAGCAATAATAATGCGCTCTTTGTTTTCTTCTTGTTATTCTTTGGCCCTCCAAGGTTGTTTTTGAGCCCACTTTTGTCTCCCCACCCTGCACACCCTTCAGCACAAAAATCTGTGAATGAAATCCATACCAGGTTGTTTATTACAGCCTTAGTTTATCTCAAAATTCCACATTATTATGCTTTCTTTATTCACCAATGCAAACACACAACAACAAACACTTCTTCTCAGTTTTAATGAAACATAATGTAAAGGAAATTCTGCAGGATTTTGTTTTTGAAGGAGTTGTCATTATCATTTTTCATCAAGAGGTTAATTTAAGTGTT
Organism: Thunnus maccoyii; assembly: GCF_910596095.1. Lineage (NCBI taxonomy): Eukaryota > Metazoa > Chordata > Actinopteri > Scombriformes > Scombridae > Thunnus > Thunnus maccoyii. Next base: position 5,542,910 of record NC_056549.1, on the reverse strand, counting down.
ACACGTTACTATTTAAAACCAAAAATATGACTGGGAGAACAAGGTAGTTAGCAATAATGGTGGAAAAAAAGACATCACAGATCCATTTTAACAAAACAAGATACAGAGTCGTAGCCTTTTGTACCTTCTGTAACAAAATGTACAAGTCTGTACCTTGATTTATCAAAGTTTCCCACCCAGAATGTTAGTTATTCAGGTGCACTGACCACTGAGCAAAAAAATGTCGGTTGCAGCAAAAACAAGGACCATATGGTTTTACACCAGACCCAAATGTGCTTAACAAATTATATGGCAGAGTTTTATAGCAGAATACCATTCAAATGTTATTTCCCCTCTTTTCTCAATTTTCTTGTCAAACTAAAGTTAAATGAAGTGATTGTTGTACAGATTTGTACAGTGTTAAAAGCACGAGCAAACCCACCAGATGTGATTGTGTCAGTGAAACCAAAAATGAGCACATCTTATACAGAGAGGACAGATGTTTTGAAAGTGGTATATAAGTCTAGAAAGATGAGAACTCCCGCAACAGTAGTATGAGGAACAACTTTAGTTGACCGACGCGTTTCGGCTTGTGGCCTTCATCAGGGTCATCATCAAACACATTACAAACACCATTTAAATAAAGTAAGTTGGGTATGAAAAAAGGTAAAAAAAAGTAAAAAAAAATATAAAAGACAACCAATCATATGCAAATAGACACATATCAGCCAATGGGACATCTACAAAGATGGGTTGGATATATGGTCATGTGGTTTCAGGCCAATCATTGTCCAAGATTAACAGAGGCAAGGGGTATATAAGGAATATATATATATAAGCCCAAAGACTGGAAGCAAGGGGAAACTGCTAGCCTAGCTCTATCAAAAGTACAAAAACATATTTTGCAACTACTTTATAGTTGTCTCTCTCCAAATATTTATCCAACAGTCTTTTTTAAATCATAAAAACGCCCTCTGGATAGCAATGGAAATAATGGATTTCGGTAAAAAACGTAGATTCTGCTTCAACGTCTCGCCCTAATTGCTCAGGATTTCTTACCTGTCCTTAGAACTGAAGAAGCAGCAAAACATCTTCAAATACAAGTTTCACACTATTAACATTGATTTTCTTTTTTGTCTCTCTTTGTGTTTCCTTCACTAGGCCATCCTGAATAGCGACGAGACCAGCCAGGTTCTGGAGAACTTGGACCCTGACACCGATTACACCGTCACTGTCACAGCCATCTACCCAGACGAGTCGGAGAGTGACGACCTGATGGGAGACGAGCGCACATGTAAGTCAACTGCTGCGAACCCCCATCGGATCACCAGCTCCCTACACAACCATCATATTTTACACTCACAGATGTAACTCGCATTGGAATAACGTTGTTGTTTTCTCAACGTCTCTTTCTAGTGTTAAAGGCTCCGGATGGTATGTCATATGAGAAGGACAGGTTCCTTTTCTTTGAAATGTTCATGATTTTGTGTGGAATGGTAATGTCGACGATCAGGGACAGTGTCGATGGGAGCACACTTTTTTTTTCCCTCATAACTGCATGTATGTGCATTTCAGTGCCTCTCTGTGCGTTCACACCACAAGAAACCGAAGGAGTCAGTCACAGGACGACCGTTGACGCTGCGCAATCAAAGACGTTTCTTTATTTTTTTTACCATTGTGTTGCTTAACAAACGTTGGGTGAAGCCCAGCTCTTAGGCAGCAGTTTTCCTATTTGTGCCAACATTATCGTTGGTGGTACAGCTACCGATCAACTCGCTAATATCGGCAACTTCCCAGATGGTTTGACTGATTAAGGAAATGTACACATGTGGGCAGAGAAACCACATCTTTCTCTTGGTTAAAAATTATATATTAAGATACGTTTGACATATTTTTTTCTTAGCAGTTTAATCACTATTTTAAATTAGTGTATGTATAATATAATACATAAAGGTTGAGCACTATTCCAGGCTGTCGATAACCATAGGAACAATCTTGATGCCTCATATGTATATATGAATAGGTAGAAAAAACCTAACAAATAAAGCAAAGCTGGACACTTTATTAGCCAATAGCAGTTTAAAAACGACATTTTTTTTGACCCACGGTATAAACATGATAATGCACTCTGAAGTGTTCTGATATAGAAAATACTGAACTGGACGTGGTCTCCACCTGGTCCATTATTTTCATATATCAGGTCACCTTGTATAGAATTACGTCTTACTGATAGCAGAATAAATGCCCATGATTTTTTTTTAATATATAGTGCTGATAGTTTCGTAGTTTTATATTTAATTCTCTACTCTGTTTAATTCTCTATGGCGGGTTAGGGTGCAAAGTAAGAATTTCAATGTACAGTGCAATAAGCTTCACTAAATATGAGCGTGCTTGCAGCTACAGCCGCCACAATATTGCAGTAGTCTATTTCTGTGGTTGAAAAAAAAATTGATGAGATGCCATCTCATCAACATTAAGTAATGTTAAAAAAACTGACTCTGACATGTTAAGTTATATTGTAACATTAAGCATTTAATTACAAAAAAACAGCATTCATCAAGATTTTTGACTGTTACATGAGGCTTCATAAAGTATTTCACTAAATATACTGTATGGTGTGTCTTGGGTGCACACATTTTCTCCCGGATGAATATACTTCTACCTTAACAATGGACATTAGGATTCACAGTAGGCGTGTATTATATTGTGGTGTGAACGTAGATTCAGAGCTTCAAATGCAAAAAGTGTGAAAATTGACCAGTAACATGTCATCCTCCATAGACCTTCATCATTGTGTCTTTTAATTCCACCGTGAACCATTTTGTATTTGTTCCACCATTTTCCCCCATTTTGTCACTTTAACATTTCTGTTGTCACATTCATCTTACATTGTAACGTCATTTTATCATGTCAACCTCCATCAGTGTTCATCTAAGTCATCAAATGAATGTTGTTGCATGTCGTCGTGTTATTGTACAGTGTTTCTGCTATAGGGCTGGGTGTCAGGGAACTTCTGATTCAGATAAATAGGCAAAAGAACTCTGTGTTATATTTGTTATTATCCCCTAATTTGTTATGTAGTTTGTTTGGAACCACACAGATCTATTTGTTATAATCCCACATCTGTTATAGAGACCACCTACATTTATTTGTGACAGTATCAACATTTATTTAAGAGCTCCCTACATGTATTTGCTATAATTCACAAAAAATGTTATGTTGCCCCTGAAAATGTTTTTGTCATAACCCCCAAATTTAATATCATTCATATATTATCAATATTATGAATATATTATAAAATCTGTTATTATGCCTACCCAAATTTATTTGTTGCAATCCTCAAAATTTATTTGCTATAACTCCTAAAAAATGTTATATCGCCACCCAAAATTTCTTTGTTAGAGCCCCTAAATTTAATATAATTAATTTTTTTTATAATCCCCAAATGTGTACTAGTGTCCCCCCCCAATTTCTTGTTATAACTCAAATCAATTAATGATTGAAACGTTAAGAAATGATTTGAATGGGAAGTTGCTTGACCCCAGTCCTGCTCTGAACAGCTTCATTGTCCTCACTGCTGCTCCTGTTTTGAAACACATCATCCCGCTTCTTTCATCCTTCAATTGACCCTTTCAGCACCATGACCCAGCGGGATTGTGGGAGTATCACCATCACTGTCATCATCATCCTCCTCACCGTCACCATCACTCATCAGAAACAGGATATACTGATTGTACTTGTTTATCTCACTGGATTGCTCTGTATTCTCCCAGTGCCCCCAGAGCCTCCTCGCAACCTGAGGGTTTTCAACGCCACTATCTCCACGCTGACGGTGAAGTGGGACCCTGCACCCGGCCCTGTCGAGAACTACAAGCTCACTTACAGGCCTGTCGCTGGAGGCGAGCCTGTCACAGTAAGTTCACTGCCAATTTTACTGTATTTAAAACTACACCAGGTTAGATATATTAGATATGTAGTAACTTAAACAACATTCCTGCACATCATATGGTTGTAGTGGCAGGTACGTATTGTTGTTATTAAAGTGAGTTCAAGTGATGGACGGTGTGCGGGATTCTTTGGTTTTTCTTCTCAAGATTTTTAGATAAAAAATAGAGCAGTGTCATCAGCGTATGTAAATCTCAAGATTCACTTCCCCCAAAGTGAGATCCTATAGATTTGTTGCATTTTTACAAATTAAATTCTGATGAGGAAAACATGAAGGAAACATTCAAAACCTGCAACCTCCTCAGAGAAGGCTGTAAGTAATCACTGCTTTTTTTTTTTACCTTTTAGTGTTGAGTTTTAATGTGTTTTTAGTTGTTTTCATCTATACCGAGCGGATACAAATCCATAGAATATTTAAAAGACTACAAGAGAAGAAGTAAAAGAAAATAAAATGGAATTAAATGAAATAAAAGTAGAAGAATAATAAAGACAAAGGAATAAAAATTATAGTGTGGTTACATTGAGGTGATGAATAAATAAAAAAGGAAATTTTACAGTTTAATAAAGTGTGTTTTTAAAGGCAAGGCAACTTTATTTATATAACACATTTCATGCCTAGGGCAATTCAAAGTGCTTTACAGAAAATAAAAGAATATTACAGCAAGAACAATTAAACATTATTCAATAAAAACACAAATGTGTAGGTAATAAAATAACTATTAAAGCATCAGATGAAAATTAAAGTAAAATTAAGTAAAAATGTGTAAAACTGTAAAACTGAATATTTATTGAAACTACATTAACACATAAAAGCATGACATAAATTTAATAATTGTTTTAAGGTGTTTTTGGCAATGAAATTTTTGGCACTTACATTAAGAATATAAAAATATTCCTGTTTCCAGATCACAGTAGGCTTTATTTTCTCTCAGCCGAGTCTCCCGCGAAAGAAACCTGCAATATATTTAATATTTAACCTCTTTGTGACAGTAATAGTATTTTTCAGCTGTAAATCTCATGTACAGTAAATGTGAGAAGCAGAAATCACATTAAATAGTCCCTCTAAAACACACACGTAACCACTTGGCTCTTTATTTTATCAAGAGACGAAAGCTGGAGCTGCTCCACTGACGCTGAACAATAAAGTGGCTTCAGAGATTTGTAAAATGTTTATCTAAGTTTTTACACCCAAATTGGCTTCAATTCATGGATTGTTTTTGGGAATTTGATGTTTACCAGAAATCGAATCCCTCTTTTCTGTCACCACATGGTCGTGAACCCACACGGGGTATCCTCTGTTTGTCCAGGATTAAAAGAACAATATGACCGAATTCCATTTTAGGGTGTATTTCCCTTATATGTTCATACAAATGGAAGTTTTGTTCTGCTGCTGTCGGGGTGCGGCGCTGCCAGCTGTGCTCCATTTTGACAACCGGGAACATCTCCAGCATGGTTGAAGTCACTTGATGACAAATCGATGAATATCTTAATATGATGGAGAGATTTAAATCTGTCAGTATGAGTCCCAGTGCGCTTATAGTAAAAAAACAACAGTTGGATTTGATGGCAAGTTTTCTCTTGAGAGACATATTCAAGATGTTCAGAGCAAAAAAAAAAAAAAGAGAAAAGAAATAAAACTCTGCATACTTACTAGCAACAAAACATTCAAAAGATCAGGGAGGTAGACGCTCGTGCTACATTAGGCTTTTTGAGTCACGACAGTCCCGTAAACTGTGATGTCGTACTATCTCCGCTCACTGATCTGAGCTCTCAGTTTGTGTTTGTTGATGAGGTATCATCTCTGGTTATGAGAGTTGTGGCGCCGGGAGTCGACCGAACAGTTTCCAGACTTTGTTCGGTTTGTCTCTACCTGCTGGGTTTTAGTCTGCGGATATCAGACCGATGTCTTGTAAAGAAACAAAAACAACAGCCGATCAGTTAGTGAGCTGACCTTTCTGCTCTGCTGAAACTGATTATTAAAGTGGATCAGAAAACAGTTCTATGAATCAGTTTTATTTCAGTGTTTTGGAAGGCAAAGACAAACAGTATCACGTCATAGATGTCAGAACAGAAAATTCTTGGAAGGTGAAGATCAAAGTATTTTTGTCCTTTAGTAATACTTGTTTTAAAACAACTGTATTAATCTCCTGCCGAATTTAAAATCCAAATCCAAAAAGTAAGCATAAAATCCAAAGAAGTCTCTGAAAATGGAAAATAGTAGCGCAACCTCTCCTCAAGTAGATGGAAGAACATTGTTCATCTCACTGAATTGATGATGGACTCTTACTGAAAATCACCATCATCATCAGTCACAGTAGAGATGTTTGACAACAATAAAACAATAAATCAGGGAACAAAGTAGCCAGAAACGTGTTGCATTTACAGTACAAGTTGAATTTTTAAAAAAATATCTTTACGCTCTCGTAGAGAAATTTCTGGCCATTCTGAGCTCCTTCATCATATCTTGACATTCGGTTTATGACAGCGTCCCACAGCGCAATAGTGTACTTAGAGGAGTCCTGCATTTAGTCGCCAAACTGGCATTCCTGCACAATGACTCAACAGTGATTAGCGTTGGAAGTATCTTTAAAGGAAACTGAAGTCTGTATGAAAAGGATTTCAGCACGTTACAAATTTTATTGTGTTCCTGAGATGTTATGACAGTGTTCCCCAAAACAATGTGTCAGCTATACAAATCTGTCTAATGGATCTCTGATCCCGTCGTTATGTCAGACGTGTATACCGGAAGACTGAGAGCATGCAGGCTTGTTGTTTTTAACATCAGTCATATGACACCAGACAGGGTGTTTGTTTGTGCAGGATGAGCTCAGGGTTTCCTCACTGCTCTGAAAACTGTAGAAATATTCGTGGAGAGTCCAGCAGCAAAGTATGAAAAATTACAGTTTTATAGGTCACATTGATGTGCTGATTTTGTATAGCTGTAAATCCAGTATTACAGTGTTATGTAGTATAGTTTTGTCATACTATGTTATTAAATACAGTGAAATACTACAGTCAGCAAGAATGATAGCCATACACCGAGGTGGTCTTGCTGAAACTCGTAGCGGAATAAATCATAGAGAAAACTCACAGTGATGAAAGTGTGACGAATTCCTGTGAGAATCTGCAGGCCGAAGAGGGTTTTCCCTGTCTGGTGATTTTCTATATTTTTCTTATTGTCAACAAATCCCATGAAAAGACCAAAACCAACAAAGAATTGATCTACTACCAAGTATCGTGTGTGTCCAAAAGCCTGATATATCTTCTGTGCTGTAGAACTCCATTGTTTTCCAAAAACTATTAAAAACACATCAGTGAGCCACACGGCTGCGCTGACTGACATATTCCTTCATCACCATGAACACACACACGCTCTAGTTTAATTTGATTCAATCCCACACACACGCCGTCCTGCTGCATGAAATACTCACTAGAGCACCAAATGTGGATCCATCCGCCACTGAAAATAGTCCCCAATAAATGTATTATTTCCTCCTGTCTGAGTAATATTTGTTAAAAACTACAGTGCCCACCTGTTTTAGGAAATTATTTAGCTTTTTTTAAAAATGAAACTATATATCTTCAGACTTATGTCTTCAGTAGCAACCAATGTGTTTGGAGCTGACAGCCACAGACAACGTAGGGAGACAGAAAGTGTTGGTTTGGGTCTTTAATGGGAGAAAAATATCGACTAATATCAACCAACTTTTCTAACAACCAACTTGAGGATTTAGTCAATAGAAGCAATCAACAAAATAACATTAACATTTCATAAACACTCAATATCTGAAGAGAGTAAGAAAACTTTATTTATATAATCCTTTTCAAAACAGAAATTACCAAGCCCTTAACAGAACGGAAGAAATAAAGCGAGAAAATAGATGAAATGAACAAGACAATGTAGAAAAACTGTACAATCCAGAAAATATGAATGTATAAGATCGAAGAAAAAGTATTTGGTGAAGGTCTTTATAGAGGAGAAAGGACAAAAGTATAGTTCACAGTAATTGAATTAAGGAATGTCAAATTAGGGGAAAATCCCAGTCCGTGTCTGTAAAATGTAATTGAAGTCCGACATTCAACACTTTGGTGCTTATGTTGCTTTAAAAACTCGAATCAAAGAGACCAAATCTGAGCTCAAACTGCCAGTTTATTGGTCACAAAAACTACAAAATGGTTCAACATGTCGAGGGGAGGAGTCTGCAAAAGGAACAGCAGCCTCAAGATGTGACTGACATTTCCAAAATCCTTTTTAGGTTTTTACGTCTCTTTCAGAAATCCGCTCACTCAGATCATTACCGCTCTCGCATCTGTCTGGGGCTGCAACTAATGATTATTTTCATTATGAATTAATATACCAGTTATTTTTCTATAAAATGTCACTATGTCCTAAGTGATGACATCTTCTTTTGTCTCACTAACAATCCAAAACCCAAAGACATTCAGTTAAAAGAGATATAAAACAATAAAACAAAGATAAGCAGCACATGCTTGAATTGAATGAGCTGGAACGAGAGATTTTTTGGACACTTTTCTTTAAAAAAAAAAGACTTTTTATTAATCATCTATTAAAACAGTTACCGATTAGTTTCCTGGCGTTCAACTAATTGTTGCAGCTCTGCAGTTGGTTAGCTTAGCTTAGCATAAATACTGGAAACAGGAAATAACAACTAGCTTTCCTCTGTCCAAAGCTAACAAAATGTTGAACTGTTCCCTTAATATGTTTGAAATAGTTGTTGATTAGTTTCCTGGCGTTCAATTAATTGATTTATCGACTAATTGTTGCAGCTCTGCGGTTGGTTAGCTTAGCGTAGCATAAATACTGGAAACAGGAAATAACAACTGGCTTTCCTCTGTCCAAGCAAAATGTTGATTTCTTAATATGTTTAAAATAGTTGGATGAATTCTCTGATTTGTTGTTCATTAAATCTAAACCAAAACTAATGATTAATGACTAACTAACTTAAAACTAACTATGACTAATATATAACAATAATATACAATAACAATATAAACTAAACAGCCGCTGAGAAAGATGTCGATTCTTTTCATGTTTTCGCGGCGTTCAAATTCAGCCAAATACCTAAAATACTGATGTAATTGTGATGTGATGCCATCTGTCATTTATCTCTTAGCTACCATGCAAACTGTTTATGCCCTCGATGAATGTGTTTACAGTGTCCATTTCATGATATACTGCAGAGTTGTTTGCTCAGGATTTCCCACAGGCCTACTTGGATTCCTTCCTAGGGAAATACTTAAAGTATAAATAATGAAAAATAGTTTTCTGACACTGCCCTCACAAACAGCGGCTTAGTCTTGAAGAAATTACACATTAGTTTGAATTATTGTGATGTTAGAAGTTCAGTTTAATTTTTGGAAGACAGAGGCACAAGATCTGGGATAAATAATCACAGATTCAGAGATATTAAGTTGCTTCTTTTTTTTGCAATTTTTTAGATTTTACAGATTTAATGATAGTTTAAAACATCTGTTCTACTTGTTACATGATTTTTCATATATTTTTAGTCTTGTAACATTTATAGAATTACATACAATGTAGAAATAAAGAGTTTCCATTATGCAAGCAATGTGAACTTGTACTAAATAAAGTGACAAACTGAAAGAAAAACTTTATTTTTTGAAATTTGATTACGTTGATTAATGAACAACAGAAGAAACAGTTTTGAACGCTGAAAAAAGATCCCTAAATAACCCTTTCCAATCCTGAAAAATAAAAGATTTTGTGTTTGATTTAACATTTTTATCAGTGTTGTTTGATCTTGTAATGTTTCACTTTTTTATTTAAACTAAATGAGGCCACATTTAAAGACACTGGCACAGTCTACTTACTGTTATCATATGTTAGTAGATTTCTATCATTCATTTCCAGAGACATGTTTGCTCTGTTGTTGTCTGAAGTGGAAACGTTTCTGTCTGTCCACTGAAATCTTACCGCCGGCATGTTTTCCAATCAACAGAGGGAGGTTGGAGGGAAGAAGACCAGCCTCATCCTGCAGAAGCTGGACCCTGACACTCAGTACGCTGTCTCTGTGGTGGCCGTTTATCCTCACGGCACCAGCAAAGACATCTCTGGAGAAGGAAAAACCAGTAAGTGTCAGATGACATGAGGGGCTCTGAAACATTCCTTGTTGTGCTGAAATCAGGGCAGCAAATTTATTAAGTTTCAAACCGACTGATGTCTGTTTTTCTAACTGACAGTTGTGGAAGAAGCACTCAGATCTTAATTAAAAGTAGGAATGCCAGAGTGAGATTAGAAAAAATAGAGAAATGCAAAGAAAAAAAGAGTAAAAGAAAGATGAAAGGAAGGAAAGATGTAGTACAAAGAATCAGGAAAATAGGGAAAAAAGACCACAGAGGGAGGATAAGGAGAGGAAAAGGAAAGAGCCAAGACAGAAACAGCATAAGAAAGGAAATAAAGTAAGATGATATTTATGATCTTGCTGTACCTCATGTTGGATGTAAAACCATCCCAGGTGTGAGATAAGTATAGTGGAGTAAAAATTACAATATTAGTCTATGTAGTGCAGGGAAAATGGTGACACAGAAGTAGATATCTATAGTAAATGATCTCCGTTCTTTCCTGTAACTCTTGTATTTCTGTTTCCTCAGAGCCTCTGGGTGGAGTGAGGAACCTGCAGGTGTTGAACCCGACCATGACCACCCTGAACGTGCGATGGGAGCCTGCTGAGGGCCCAGTGAAGGAATACAAAGTCATTTATGTTCCCACCGACGGAGGAGATGAGAGCATTGTAGGATATATTCCATATATTCCAAAACCTTCACACGCAACCCCACATCTATCTCCTCATCTTAATATTTCAAACTGCTACTTGCTTACAGATATTTCAACACACTTTTTTTTATATGTCTTATGTGTTAATTAAACCTGCTTCCACTACAAGTAGAGTCTGTTTCTATTTTGAGGTTAATTGACTGCTCAAGGGCACCTTAATAACAGTTTTTGATACCTTTCCAGTGACTAAGCGACTTCTCACGATTATTTTTTGTTGCATTTTTGGTTCTGTGGGTTTGAAACAAGCTAATTTGTGTCATTTTTTGGTAAATTTTAGGAGCAAGTGCCAGCAAGCACCACAAACACTGTCCTGCGAGGCCTGCAGCCCGACACCCTCTACACTGTCTCTCTGGTGCCCGTTTACGCTGAGGGAGATGGAAAGACCATGTCTGAAAATGGAAAGACAAGTAAGACTGAACACTAAAATACTCATGTATCAGTACTTTCTGTTGCTGAAATCGTACTTATAGTGAACAGGTGTAAAAATTTTGATCTCCATTCTTTCCTGTAACTCTTGTATTTCTGTTTCCTCAGAGCCTCTGGGTGGAGGCAGGAACCTGCAGGTGTTGAACCCAACCATGACCACCCTGAACGTGCGCTGGGAGCCCGCCGAGGGCCAAGTGAAGGAGTACAAAGTCATCTATGTTCCCGCTGCCGGAGGAGATGAGACCATGGTAGGATATATTCCATAAACCTTCACACACTTCAGCTGCTTAATACAATAAGATCTCATAGAAGTTGTTGAAGTTACATTATATAATATTATTATTATATGATGTAATACCATTTTATAAGTTTTGTTGTCAATCCAGCAGACATGGGTGTAAAGAAAGCACAAACTGGACAAAACCCCACATCTACTGTATCTCCTCATCCTAATATTTCAAACTGCTGCTTGCTTACAGATATTTCAACACACTTTTTTATATGTCTCATGTGTTAAATAAACCTGCTTTCACAACTAGCCCACAGGATAGCCCACTACAAGTAGAGTCTGTTTCTGTTTTGGGGTTAATTGAACTATTCAAGGGCACCTCAATAGCAGCTGTTGATACCTTTGCAACAACTAAGCAACCTTTCATGGTTATTTTTTGTTGCATTTTTGGTTCTCTGTCTTCTCTGTGGGTTTGAAACAAGCTAATTTGTGTCATTTTTTTGGTAAATTTTAGGAGAAAGTGCCAGCAGGCACCACAACGACCGTCCTGCGAGGCCTGCAGCCCGACACCCTCTACACTGTCTCTCTGGTGCCAGTTTATCCAGTGGGAGAAGGAAAGAAACTGTCTGAGAATGGAAAGACAAGTAAGACTGAACACTGACATACTCATCTATCAGTACTTTCTGTTGCTTGAATAAAAGTAAAGTTTAATATGTGATCACATTTTTATTTTTTTATCTGTCATTCCACTCATCATGTTTTGCTTTCATAAAACCTGTGAGAAAGGGGAGCCATACCTTTGTATTTAGACCGCAGTAATGTGTTATTTTGAGTTGGGGAGTCCCCGAGGTTCTGAACCAAGAGGTGCCAATTCAGAGAAGTTTGCAGCATTTTTTGACATTTTCGCCAATTAATAAGACTTTACATAACCTTAAATGTGTCTCACATTACTGTGAGAGTGGTGATGGTCAGGTTGGTCACCTTTATGTTGCTCACACACACCCAAAACCACTGGAGGCAGAAAAATTATTGTTGTTAGGCTCAGAGAGAAAGAAGATTAGAAAAAATAGGTGTCAGATAAGTATAGTGGAGTAAAAATTACAATATTTATCTATGTAGTGCAGGGAAGATAGAATGTCTTCAAAAATGATGACAAAGGAGTAGATATCTGTAGTAAATGATCTCCGTTCTTTCCTGTAACTCTTGTATTTCTGTTTCCTCAGAGCCTCTGGGTGCAGTGAAGAAGCTGCAGGTTTTGAACCCGACCATGACCACCCTGAACGTGCGCTGGGAGCCCGCCGAGGGCCAAGTGAAGGAGTACAAAGTCATTTATGTTCCTGCTGCCGGAGGAGCTGAAAGCATGGTAGGACTGGTAGGAAACCATCAGCTTCCTGTTGGCTGAAAGTAGAGTTAGACCCAAAGTCAAATCACTGACCTGAGTGTTAGGACACGTCATTTTTAAATCTTTAATCTTTATGGAATATTTCAAAACCTTCACACATTTTGGAGCTGCTTAGTGCAACAAGATCTCTTATATAATACCATTTTATAAGTTTTGTTGTCAATCCAACAGAAATGGGTGTAAAGAAAGCACAAACTGGTCACATATTTTCTCTTTTCTCATATGACAAAACCCCAAATCTACTGTATCTCTTCATCCTAATATTTCAAACTGTTACTGGCTTTCAGACTACTAACCCTAACCCTTTCACCGCACTTTTTTATATGTCTTATGTGGTAACTAAAACTGCTTTCATAACTAGCCCACAGGATAGCCCACTACAAGTAGAGTCTGTTTCTGGTTTGGGGTTAATTGGGGTTAATTGGGGTTAATGAATTCAAGGGCACCTCACTAGCAGCTGCTGATGCATTTGCAACTATGCAACTTGTAATTATGCAACTTTTCACTGTTATTTTTTGTTGCATTTTTGGTTCTCTGTCTTCTCTGTGGGTCTGAAACAAGCTAAGTTGTGTCATTTATTTGGTAAATTTTAGGAGCAAGTGTCAGCAGGCACCACAAACACCATCCTGCGAGGCCTGCAGCCTGACACCCTCTACACTGTCTCTCTGGTGCCGGTTTACGCTGAGGGAGATGGAAAGAAAATGTCTGAAAATGGAAAGACAAGTAAGACTGAACACTGACATACTCATGTATCAATACTTTCTGTTGCTGAAATTGTACTTATAGTGAACAGGTGTAAAGCTGCAAAAGTTTGTTTGAGTGAAAGTGGGAAAGGGGAGCGATACCTTTGTATATAGACAGTAGTAATGTGTTATTTTGAGTTGCCTTAAATGTATTTGTTTAAAACAAGACATCTGAAATGATGTAATTAAACATTTTTGTCATAGAATGTAAAGCCTAAAAAAAGCTAACCGCCTTGTTACTGTCTCCTCTCCTAACTCACATGGACGGCTTCAGATACTGTAGTAATAAATTCATTGATATAATTAAATTTAATCAGATATTGGAGTACTTTATTCAGAATCTCAAGGTTTTATTACTGCACCAAATGATTGATGAGCAAAAAGTAGCAAACAAGCTAAGGATTTAATGTATAAATGTCTTGTCCCTGTTTTTAGGACCACTGGGAGGAGTGAAGAACCTGAGGGTGACCAACCCCACCATGACCTCCCTGAATGTGGACTGGGACCCGGCTGACGGCGCTGTTCGCCTGTACAAGGTCTTCTATGTGCCCACCGCTGGAGGCCGAGAGGAGATGGTGAGGCTCTTTTTACACCTGTCATACCTCTTGGAACAAAAATAGACAAGGCTGATGTTCAATGCCGTTCAGGGAAGATTGGGCATTTTGTGGGACAGTTTTATTGAGGTGTAAGACTTCCAATATGGCTGCTGGAAGGCTCTTACCATAGCCCGTGCTGATATTTAAGCTAGAGTCTGTCCTACTAGCTTTGTTCAGACAATGTACTTTCATTGCTCCATTTAGCACCTTCAACTACAACTTTCTTTGACATACTTTAGCTTGAACTATTAATCCCACTATTAATTATTAATCACAGGCAAATACATTTCAGAGGCTCCCAAGATTCAACATTTTATGTCACTTAAGCTAATTCAAATGTTTTAAGTGCAGTTTGTCTGTGGAAGCGAGCACACAAATATCTTCTTCAAAAATTGGTTGGTAATTCCATATATTTTTCCTACAAAAACACCAAAACACCACAATAAAAAATGATTTTAAGGGGAAAAAAACCCACATAAAATTGGGTTGAAGCACTGAAGAGTCATATGTGATATGATGGCAAACAGCTTTAAAATAAATAGAGCATCATCAGCAAAAAAACATCTCTGTACATATAAATGCTTGTACTATTTTGTACATGATACCTGACAAAATAAATGTCAGTTATGAGACTTAACAACACATTTTTAAAAATTTCCGTTAACAGGAGCAAGTCCCTACAGGCACCACCAACATCGTCCTCAGGAACTTGATGCCTGACACACTATACACAGTGTCTGTGTTACCAGTCTACCCCGCCAGGGAGGGAAAACGCCAGTCCGAGAACGGAAAGACACGTAAGTCACTGTGGAGCTGGAATCTTTTTATATGAATAACACTGTTGTATTCTAACTGAAGCCGAATTTGTTTAAAAATGACCTTAAGTTTTAATTCCTGAGTCTTAACAACAATAATTTTTCCTCCAGTGCCTTTGGGCGGAGCGAGCAACATGCAGGTGACCAACCCAACCATCACCACACTCACAGTGACATGGGACCCTGCTGATGGCAACGTTCAGGGCTACAAAGTGATCTACGTTCCTGCCGACGGAGGACTGGAGATTGTGGTAAGATCCTCAGTTTAGTTTACAGTAAAATCTCAAATGAAACCTGGTACCCAAATTACAACAAAGTCTGGCTGAAGAAATACAAAGAAGACGGGAAAAACTAAATTACTGGTAGCTGCACGATAAAGGTTCACTTGCTAAATTCATGAAAATGTACAGTAAACAGAAATATAAATACTGTTCTCACTCCAGAGTTATTCAAATTTACCATGCTTTCATGAAATAAAGATGCAATTAGTGAAACTTGTCCCTCGATACATGGGAAAGGCTTTAAATGTGAAACGGAGGAAATAGTAGTTTAACGACAAACACCAGCAAACAGTAAATTAAAACTGGAGAAGACTTGTTTCCAAAATATAAACAAATATAAATATGTGACAATAAAGGCCTGGTTCAGTCTTCAGTTGAGGCCAAAGACCCCTTCATGAATTAAGTCGAATTAATTTAACTTGAGTGTCGTCCAGTCGAGTTAAGTTGACTTTAGTTGAGTCCAGTTAACTTGAGTCGAGTTAAGTTGCGGCGAGTTAAATTGAGTCCAGTTGAGTTAACTTGAGTCGAGTTAACTTAGGTTTAGTTGACTTGGGTCAAGTTGAGTTGAGTTAAGCTGAGTCCAGTAAATTTAACTGGGTTAAACTGAATGAAGTCCAGTTAACTTGTGTCAAGTTGAGTTAACCTGGGTTGAGTTAAGTTGGTTAAGTTGTTAAGTTGCTTGAGTCAAGATGACTTAACTTGAGTTTAATAACTTGGTTTTAGGTTTAGTTTAACTGAGGTGAATTAAGCCTCTAAGCTTAAGTTTCATGGTCTGTTTGGGGACATTTGTTCCTTCTTGTGGGAAAAAATGTGACTGAGATCATAATATGAGAAACATCAGTTGGTTTAGTTAGTTTTATTAGACTGATACGTCATCATCTTACATCTAACTGATTCTGTCCTTTTATTCACAAATGGATGTCAGCCAGTCAGTGCCGAAGGTCACGAGGAGATTTAGAGGCTTTCAGATTGAGATTAGCTCATTTATCTGCCCTATCGCTAAAATAACAGTAACACAACATTTAGTTCAAAACCAGTGTCTTCTTCAGCTGTTTCAAATCTGATGGGCTGTTTCTCAGTGACTTTGCAATTTGATCTGGAAACTGTTCAACTCATATCAAATGATTCTGGCACATCGTGCTGGGTTGCAAGCCATCAAGTTTGTTGAAATACAGAGAGAAACCGTGTGAATTTAAACTGTTCTTTCTAAGGTAACTTTTCTCTGCTTGTGACAAAAAAGTATCTGTCTTAAAACTTTAAAAACTTAAAAACTTTAAGATAAAACATATTAATAAACTTTGTTGAACATTTCCTCACTTCAGTAAAGCCACATTTTTTTCAGCACAAGTAATAAAAAGGCTGTCAGACTCATTTTGAACCGTCAAAAGAAACACAACGATCAAGGCCCTCAACAGGGATTAAGTGATGTCATACTTTTTGACAGGATAATCCCATCATGCAGTTGTCACACAATAGTATCTAAATCCTTTTGGCAGAGTGGATCCCTCATCGTTGCGTGGTATGTTTGTGGGGTTTATATTTATGGAGCGCAGCGTGTACAGAATAAGTTTGTGTAAATCCTGCTAATCAAAGGCCTGAGGCTGGTTCAGGCTGTTGGAAGTTAACGTGCTGTAAAGAGCCGTGAAATAACAGCCTCGAATGTGGCTGACTGACAATTTGGCTGCTCGTGTTTGTATGTTTAGAAATGACTCATTTTTTTTTTCTCTCAGTGACATAAGTTTTACCCTGAAATAGCATGTCAAAGTACATTTTACGGAGCAGTTTATAACCCCTGCGCCAGAGATATTTGAATGACGTTTAAGGGTTCAATGGGTTATTCGATGAGAAAATGAAACAGCAAACAGTGGAATAACTGGAATAATTTCACTTATGATCTGGCTAACATCCAAATTGCTAAATCTGAGAAATCTCAGAGTTTTTAAACAGAAACAGCTAAACACATACAACATGTAAAATGAACCATAATGACAAAGATTTCCGTATTTTTCATAACAGAAACAACTCACGTCGATACTGCATTTATATACAGTATGTCAGATATCCATAATTTTGGATATCGGACACAAAGGTTTTATTTTCTTTGCACATTTTTTTCATAACGTTTGAAATCAACTTTGTGAATTAATGTTTCATTTAAAGATATTAGTATTAAAGGTATTCTTCTGTTTTTAAGAATACTGAGTAAAAGTATTTGGTAAATCTAACTGTAATCTTTGTAATCATTGTAAAATCTTACTTTGACAAACAAAACTACAAAAAAAAAGCTGTCTCCAGAGCTTTCAACTGCGTCTTAATGTTTCATAATGGTCTAAATGGTCTTAATACTAAAAACACTGGATTTCTGTAATTTTGGAGCATATAAATGGAGTTAAAGAGTTTTTATTTTGAAAATTGTCACAAAATATTAGGAAATGTTGGGAAAAATATCAGTTTCTGCCTTTAAAAACCCCAAGCAGATGTGTAATTTCAATAGTAAATGCAGTGTGCTGATGTGTAGTTACTGCTGATCCCTTTGGGGCAAAGTTAATCTTTTCACCTGCTGGTGGTCAAAGGCCGGGGCTCTCGGGGCTGGCAGGAATTTAGCCTCTCGGTAAAGAGGAGTTGAGTTCACCACGTGTGTCTTTTGCAGGAGCAAGTCTCAGAGAGCACCACCAAAACCGTCCTGGAGAAGCTTCTACCAGACACCCGTTACAGCGTCACCGTGGTCCCCGTCTACGCTGAGGGAGACGGACCCAGCCTGACAGACAGCGGCAAGACAAGTGAGTATCTGTGGCTACGGTCATGTGCTGTTGGCAGTATGGTATTTTGAGTTTAAGTGCCTCTATGAACCTTGAAAAGCACCTGAGTCTCCATGAAACAGTTTTACAGATCATTTCCTCTCTGGCTCTGACGGGACGAGAGCAGCTTTAAGACTGACTCAGGAGAAAGACTGATAGTCGTTCAGTACAGTTGGCAGCTAATGAAAGGTGGACAGTAGAGAAGAAAGAAAGACATACATACTAATTTAGCTTTTATTGGAGCCCTCTCTCCGTAATGTCCTGAGAGTAGTGCTTCAGGAAAGTTAATAGGATCATTAAAATCTAAAGGGTTCATCCTCTAGGGAGCAGAAATGTGATCAATAAATGTCATTACAGTCCGGTCATTAGATTTTGATATTTTTGTGTGCTAGTGGAAAGGTCAAAGAGTGACACTTTATTGTACGTGTCCATAGTTTCCAAATAATTTCTGAATGTTTGCAAGAGTTCCCTGGAAAGAAACAGTGTTCAGTTGGTACATTTCCACTTTATTTATTAGTCTTTGACTCAGAACACAGCAGGCTGAACATGCAAGCGAGCGAACAATTCAACATACAGTACATTACAACAAAAGTTCCAATAATACATTGATTATAGGGCTTAAAATAAGCTTTTCTTTAAACAAAATCAAAACAAACAAATTACAGAGTTCTTTTCAGGAAACACTCTCAGGACATATTTAGGAAATTAAGAAATCACAGACCTGTAAAATGGCAAGTTAAACTGAACATCATCTGACATCTCAACCACTTCCATCTGTTATTCTTCAAATGATCAAACTGCTACATTCTCAGATTTTCACACGTCAGCAGTTTCGCTGCTTTCAGCTCTGATTCTTGGACTGATTTTTCTGTCAGGGATTACACTTTAGCTGACACGTCATCTCCTTTCAGTTCTCACACTTCCAAACCCTTTCAGGTGTCGGATCTTCACTTTTGAACAAAAAAACAACAATAACAACAACAAAAAAAACTATTTGTACACAATTAAATCCAACTACTGCTGAAATCTTCTTTCAGTTCACATGAATTGTGTAGGATAAATTCTGTCTGTGGTATTTTTATGTTTCCTTTCTTATTATATCTTATTAGTTATTAGCGTAACTAATAGTGTAACTAATATTTTACCTTTTAGGTAAAGTTGTACTTTATCAGTAGTGTTGATCCAAAAATTGGTTGAAAGTGTGAAGCTTCAAAACGACTCTCACAAATAAAAATGAAGTACAAAGGTGATCTGGTTTTAATCTCCAGTGACTGCTATTGATTTATGACTTCAGCAGAAAACAATCTGAATGGAAGAAAAAAGTAAATTTCTTCTCCATTGTAACATAAATAAAGAGAAGCATCCATCTCAATAAATGCAGAGTAAAACTGACTCCGAATCAATGGACCTAAATGAAAAGTCAGCCAGAAAAGCACCATTTTCTTGTCATCCAACATCTGTACAAATTGCCCCCTGGACACCAGTAACCTCTGACTAGACAGCAGCTGTGTGACGCTCTGATCCAAAGCGCTGAGGATTTTCTTCCTGTTTCGTGTCTCTGCTCAGAGCCACTGGGTTATGTGAGGAACCTGCAGGTTACTGATCCCACCACCAGCTCCCTGAACGTCCGCTGGGATCCCGCCGAGGGTAAAGTGCGTGAATACATCGTTATCTGGACGCCGACTGATGGAACAGGAGAGCAGGATGTGGTAAGACTGCTATATTTACACCCTGTCAGTGTCATGTCACCAGGTTTAACACAATTCCTCAGACAAGCCGATATTTACTGAGAAACTCAACGGCGGAGTAGGAGACAGAGCTCTGCCAGCTTTATATAACCATCAGCATCTGCCAGTTCCACATGTTGGATTTTCACCAAGAGTTGAGAACTTCATCCATGCCTCATTTGTATCTTGGTTTTCATGACTGCCTGAAATGTCAAATGAGACACGTTCGCTTTAATTCAAACCAATTTATAGCATTTTATCTACCATGGTGAGAAAATTATTGTTCATTGGCAGTCAAGAGATGCTTTTTAACCTTTATTTAACCAGAAAATTACATTTCTTTCTGTCTTTCTGTCCCACTGTAACCGCCTGTTTTTTATTTTCTTTTATCATTGCATCTACTTTTCCATTTACTTGATGCTTTTCCTGTTAATTACATGCTGTCTTTAACATTTAATCCTTTAAAAAAACACTATTAACTATTATTATTATTATGATTACAACCTCAAAGGGGAATATTTGATTTTCTGTCATTTATATACTGTTATGATGTCGGATGTTAAACATGGTAAAAGTTCCAAAACTTGAGTTGAACTTCCCTTGAAGTCAAAAACCATGGCTTCAGCCTGCTCTGAACGCTTCATTTACTAAATTACCTCTACTTCCTACTTGTGATGACATCAGCTCAACGCACCTGCCCATAAAAAGCCGTCCGTTTCGTAGCCTTCGTTGCGAAGGTTGTTCCGTGAGAAGTTTCCATTTCGAGTAAAGAAAGAGAAAAAAGAGGTGAAATCCTACTATAACTGTTTACGTAGCCTCCGGAGAGTTTTTAACTGTAAATCATGCAAAGATATTCCAGTAGAGCCCCAGAATATAAATAAATACCTGGAAATGTGCATGTGCATGCCCCCCTTTAAAGCAATTTATGGGATAAAATGAGAGAAACTGTATTTTGAGTAATTAAATAAACCAAATAAGACAACATATGGAAAATAAAAATGTTTTTTATGGGATTAACATCTGTAGGAAAGGAACAGACTGTGCCTGTTCAGTGGTGCATTTCTACTGTACTGTTTACTGTTGCAGAGAAACTGTCAGGCTGTTTATGTTCATACTTCTCTTGTGTTGTTTCATTGGAACTTAGATGAAATGTTTGCCTCTTCATCTTCGGATTGTTGATTTGATAGTGTTAATGTGAATCTGCGCTGACGTCAAATGCCTGATTGGGAAGTTGTGTCACATGTAGGCAATGACTGCATCACAGAGAAAGTATGGAGAAATTTTTTTATTTTTGGACTCAGCTAGAGTAGCTTTGCATGATTCACAGTTCAAAAAACTCCTTATTTATCTTACACTGGTCCTTTATGCAGCCATCAGAGTTGTGTAAAGTTACCGCTGATGCAAACCCAACATTTCCTGCTTTACTGCATCAAATTAAAGGCTTTTAAATAACTAAACTTTTAGACTTATGGACTTATATTGTGAAGAATTTACAGAAAGTGAAACATGTTCCTCATTGGATCAGCAGAACCTCGTTATATATTAGATATCGTTAGATATTTGGCGCTATTTGTTCAGCAGATCAGTTAGAAATAATGCAGGGAGTAATAGTACAAGCGGAAACAGCCACAGTGATGATGATGTTTGACAAAGAGCTGCAGGCGACCCAAAACAATGGAAAAACACCATAATGTTAGCGGAGCAGAGCAGTGAACTTGCATGCTGTGTGTGGAGCAGACGACCATATAAAGAAATCTGTCACAAGCCGTCATCGGCTCGGGCTGAAAGAAGAAAAAATTGTTGGAAACCGAGCGTTCAGAGCAGAGCTTTTTGCTTACAGGGATTACTTCTACATATCTTTACCTCATTATTTGACACGTCAGCCACTTTTAACATGAACATCCGACATTGTGACATTATAAATATTTGTCTGAAAATAAGGAAAAGCATAAGCATATGTCCCCTTTAAGTAAGAGGAGGTAATGTGCCGTGTGAGCATAGAGCTAACCCTTAGTTTTGGCTTTAAATTTGCTCAAAAGTGGAGCGATGCCAGTGGCGTGAGATGATTACACTTGTTTCCCAGGCAGTTTCATGCAAGAACTTTCTTTTCTTGTCTTGGAAAATTTGCAATATCAAGTTATCAAAAGAAGAACGCTGGATAATGTTGTTGCTTTTAATAACTACACTTTCTTAGAACTAATGGAAAACATTTGACAATGATGTGGGATAGTTGAACTTATTTCAAAGGCAGCTTCAGCTGTTCTCCCTAAAGCAGTGACAATATCTTGAGGGGGTCCATTTCATTACCCTCAAAATTATGCCACTTCGCTCAAGAAATGTTGTGAAATAAGATTATTTGATTTGGAAACAATTGAAATTATCTCAGCCTACTGGCAGATTTAAGAATTTAGTATTAGATTAAATAGACAAAGAAGTAGTTTATTGCAGCAGAAGCCTGAAGGAGTACATCCAGATGAAGGCAAACACTCCTCCTTGCTGCCAGTTTGGTGCTTTGCTCAAAGGCCCAGGCTGTCCCTGGATGGTCTCTGAAGTGGCAGCTTTCTGCTTAAATCCATCTTTATCACTGAGCTTCTACTGTTCCTGTTACGGAGCTGCACAAAGACAGTTACTGACTGAGGCTGCATCCAAGAAAACTGGGCTTGCAGCACATTAAGCTGTGACATTGTTCAGCCTGAGAGTTTTTCTGTGTGTGCCAAACCTCTCTTTTCTTGGGTATTGCTTTTCTCAGAGTTCTCCAAAACCTACAGTTCACCCAGTTCAAAGTTGTTTCTCCTTTCCTCGACCAGGACCAGGTGTCTGGAACGACCACCTCCACTGTCCTGAAAAACCTGAACTCGGACACAGAGTACACCGTTACCGTGGTGCCCGTCTACCACGAGATGGAGGGCAAACCCATATCTGAAAATGGAAAGACAAGTGAGTTCAGATGATTTTAACCAAGAGCATGTGGTTGGGCCGTCGAGAGCTAAGCCAAGCCAGAAGTCTTTCTTATGAATGTGGAAAAAGATTGACAGGCCACTATGATATATTAAAACATCACTAAAAAGAAAAACATCAAGACAAAAACGTAAATTTAAAGCATAAAGTACAACAGAGCAGTTTTATTGCAGGTCGGTTTCCAGAGTTTAAAATGCTGATTGACTAAAGGACTTCTTCAAAACACATAAAACAAATATAAATACGTTTTCTATGTGACATTTTATATGCGGCACCGAACTCACAGCACAGTTTAAACTGCAGAAGCAACAATTCAGTGTAATAATCCAGACGTTTGTCTCACCGTCCTAAATGATAAAGAAGTGAAAGAAGTGCTTTAAGAGAAATGACCATCCTCACCAATATGACACTATAGATTCGTCATGTTTGCCCAAATTAAATATGTCAGGTATGTTTGAGGAAGTACAGACTATTTTTTTCATCTAACAACACTGAGTGAGTCTTTTTAGGATTCCTTTGGTGTAAAGTGATGTGAAACTTTACGAGATGATCTGTCACTGAATATAAAAGTAATATATCACGTATTAAACATAACAAATGTAAATTAGCTGGTGAGGACACTTTACTTGACCTTGATTAATCAATCAATCACACTTGATTTAGATGGCACCTTTGATACAAGTAGAATGCAATTCAAAGTGCTTTACAAGTGATTGACAAACATACAGGATGTTAAATATAGATTTGGAGACTAATGCAAACCAAGATACAAGTAAAATATCAAAATTCAAAACGGTGGCCTGTAAAATGTAAATAAAATGAATAAATAAATAATAAACGAGTAATAGATGAGAAAAAAAGATTTAGCAAAACTTACTTTAAAAGACTGCATTGAATAAGACAACAATAAAACATATATATAATTGGTAAGAGAACAGTTAAAATAAATTACAAACAAGAAGCATAAAGCTGAAGATATTTAGCCAACGTAACTCAAACAGGAGGTAATAGTACATTTGTTGGGGACTATTTTCAGTGGCGGATGAATCTACATTTGGTGCTTTAGTGAGTATGGGATTGAGTCTAAATAAACTACAGTGTGTGTGCTCTACGGCACAGAGGAATAAAATATATCACAATACTTGTTAGTAGATCAGTTCATTGTTGATTTTTGTCTTAATACTTGTACTCAATGAATCGACTAATCCTGTAACTGCTCTTCTCTCTTAGATCCTTTGGGCGGAGTGAAGAACTTGCAGGTGATCGACCCGACCATCAACACTCTGAAAGTCCGTTGGGATCCAGCGGTGGGCAACGTCCGAACCTACAAGATCTACTACAAAGCTCAACCAGATGGAGAAGGAAAAATGGTAGAAACTTTTCACATTCAT
The DNA here is from genome assembly GCF_910596095.1 of Thunnus maccoyii. Classification (NCBI taxonomy): domain Eukaryota; kingdom Metazoa; phylum Chordata; class Actinopteri; order Scombriformes; family Scombridae; genus Thunnus; species Thunnus maccoyii. The sequence goes on along the minus strand of NC_056549.1, from coordinate 5,518,803 downwards.
TGTACTCTTTATTTTTTACTTCTGATTTGAAGGGTTTATCCCAGATAGCCAGTTGCTTAAAAGCTAGAATACAGCTCCGGCTCTGTTCACTTCGGCACCATCTACTCATCCATTGTCACCATAATCAGATCAAGTTGTTATCCTGCTGAAGCGGATTTAATATTTTTGTTGAACAGGAGGAAGTGTCAGGAGGCACCACCTCCACCACCCTGAGGAACCTGGACCCTAACACCGTCTACAATGTGACGCTTGTTCCCGTCTACCCAGACGTGGAGGGCATACCGCAGAGCGAGGAAGGAAAGACAAGTGAGTGAATCATTTTGAGAAATTCAGCTCACATTCCCGGAGGTGTGTGTGTGCGTATTGTTCTGCAGAGATTCAAATAATCAAATCTGAAAACACCCCTTATGCTTTGTGTTGGGTTGTTTGTGTCGGATGGAGTTTAGCGGATAGGACCAAGACAGGAATGTATCTGAGAGTCAACAACGAATGTTTTTCTGTGACCTTTCTTTACTCTGATTCATCCAAACTGTCCTAGTTGCTAAAACTTCACCCTGCAGGACAGATTAAACACTTATTTTTAGCTTGACCCAGGCTCCTTTTGTTCAACATACCAGAAATTTTCACAAACTCAATAAAAGAGGAGTTTAAAGGATCACACTGTTTGCAAGTTTTAGGCTATTTAAGACCTCATCAAAGGGTATTTTTATTTCCTTATTGTGATGAAGTGATGACTGAAGAGTTAGTTGGTACATGCTGTAATGTGAACCAAAATCATTTAAAAGAAATTTGACTGATGTCTTCTTAACTGCATAACTGGTAGATATAAATGTTTCCTGCAGCTGACTTCTTGTTGTTGCAGCATTCTTGAATACACAGTTTAGAAAATGGTCTCCGCATGAAACTACAGTAACATTTACAGAGTACTGAAGTGAACTGAAACCATCTGAAAGCTTGCACGTAATGTAAAGTAAACTCAGTTTGTTGTTAACGGGCTAAAACATGCAAAAAAACCCAAACAAACACCTTAAAGATATGGTCCTTCGGGTTGAGAATGAGAACACAGACCTTGTTTTTATGGACGTTTGTGGCTCACAAAAGAACATAATGAATGCCAGGAAGTTTAGGCAACTTCCCCCCTTCTCTGATACATCTGGACCCTCCTGATGTGGTAAAGCCACCCATCTGGTACACCCTGCAGGATACAATGAATGCTAAGGATTATTTTCAGCAGTTATTCAAACCTTTTTTCTCAGAGGCATTTTAATAGAGATGTCTGCCTCCGAATACCACAAAGTTTAGAGAGACACAGGATAGGAAAAAGATTGACAGCCTCCCTGACTTTGAGGTGAACCCGACCTATCAGGTGAAGCAAAGAGTGAAGGTTACGTGCAGCGGTTCTTCCAGGCTCCTGATGTCTCCTGTCTCTTTTCAGAACCCCTGGGCGGGGTGAGGAATCTCCAGGTGACCGACCCCACCACCAACTCCCTCAGGGTTCGCTGGGATCCGGCCGAGGGCGACGTCAGGCAGTACAAAGTCATCTACGTCCCTGCCGCCGGAGGAACCGAGAGCTTGGTCGGTTTTATATCGGGACAATAATGAAAAGATATCAAAGTGTTTACATACTTGTCTATAACTGCAAGTTTTTATATCAGTTTATTTGTTTTTTAAATGTCTCAGATGTTGATTGCGAATAATTGTGTGTAGACTTTTTGGAAGATCAGTAACTGCTGTGATAGAGGCCAATGGTGATCCAACTAAATTGAATTAAACCAGTTGACGAAAACAATCCGACCACAAGGTTTATTTACGGTAGCTTTTGATCGATCTTCCACATCAGATGGAGTTTTTGTACGCCAGAAAAGTGCTCAGAATCTGCTGATGAAGATGGTGCGATACTATTTGAAAGCTTCAGATCAGCTTCCAAGGTCAAGAACGACCTGAATTAAATTAAACTAAACTAAATCAAACCAGAGATGAATCTCAACAGTAGTTTTGAGTTTCGCCTGATAGTCAAAATGTTGTTTTTTTTTTTAGTTATTCTCTCTGACAAATCTAAATACTGATATTCAAATATATTGAATAATGGCACAAAATATTGGGAATTGTTCAACTACCTACCTCAGATAGGCACTCAAAGGATCAGGCTGGTGTTATTCCACATTTTGTTTGTTGATCCTTGCGTGGGATTTGTTGACAAAAAGAAAAATACCACCAGACTCATCCTTTCAACAAAAACAAGAAGAAGAAGAAGATTCTGTTTGGTCGAGATGAACGAATCCAAAAATAAGAGAAGAAACTGATGAATTGCTCAAATCTTGTGGCCCTCTTAAACCTCACAGACTCATGTTCTGCAACCAGAACTTTATTCTTCATGCTAGTGGAGATCACAACATTTCCAAACATACCAAATATGTCAGGCTGGGTTTGGAGAAATGTGTATAAAGAGCTGATAAATACCAACCGTGGATTAATGGAGTGTAGAAAATCATATTTACATGGTTGAGATTCCTTTACTGACGTGTTATCTTGTGTTTTTGTCCTTCGCAGATCACGGTATCAGGGTTGACAACGAACACGATGCTGAGAGACCTGCAGCCAGACACCGAGTACAAAGTGACGCTGGTGCCTGTTTACCCTGAACTGGAGGGGAAACACGTGTCGGAGAATGGGAAGACAAGTGAGTTTGGCCAAAGCGAGGGCAGCTGAAAAGTCAAGATTGATTCAAGATTTTGACATTTGCAGTTGAACTGTGTCACATTTTTTCACCTGTTTTGAAGAAAATAAGATTTAACACTATGTAACTTGTTGGTAGGAGGTAAATCTTCCTTGACTCCGGGTTGTCTTTATGTTATAAATATGACAAATCCAGTGTGTTTAGAAGCTGAGTAAAGCACCAACAAGATGATTTAGTGTAATGGCGGAAGCAGGAAGTTTAGATAATCAAAGAAAAGTATTTGAAAGTCAGCAGATGTCACTTTCCTGTGATTGACACTTTACAGCAGACTTACTGAACCACCCCGAGGCACTAAACCTCACACATCTGGTGCTCTGACAAGGTCAAAACAAACGTTATCAATAATCCGACTCAGGCTGTAACTCAAACAGGAAATTGACAATCAACGTAACGGCTCCCTGTTGTTTCGACAGAGGAGCTGGGCGGAGTGAAGAACCTGAAGGTCAGCGATCCCACTACCAGCTCCCTCAAGGTGCGCTGGGATCCAGCGGAGGGCAACGTGCGCCAGTACCGCATCTTCTACGTCCCCGCAACTGGTGGCGCCGAGGACATGGTGAGACATCAGACATGACTTCCTGTGCTTTTTAATGTCATCAAAGAGTTTACATGAAGAAGAGCATCTGCGAGCGTCTTGTCAGAGTATCTGCAAGTCTTTTTGTGGACTGTAATTCATGACTGCAGGTGCATAAATTCAGTCCAAGAATACTTCAGATTTTCCCATCAGCTCGATTCATTTTTTAATGATTTCCACGTTTTCCCAACGACTGCATGTTGAATCACAAATCCCGTGCTTAGTTTTTAATAAAAGTCAGAATATACAGTACAGTATGTGCTTGAAGATGAAGGAGCTTTTTTTTCAACACATGATGGATGATCAGAAATCTTGTCCTTAGTTATATTAAAAGCCTTTATTCAGTAGGGCATATCGGTTAAAATACGACTAATATCGACCTCACAGGGTTTTCATCTTGGCAGAAATAGTAATACTCTAAATAGCCAATACACCAGATATAAACAAAATTGGATCACATAACAAACTAACCAACAGATAGAGTGAGCACAGCCATCATGATGACCAGGAAATATTAGAAGAAAATCATGTAACTCAGAATGATGCAGGTCTCACTGATGTTTTAAACATTGGTTGTCTAAGTACAGGTGGTTTTGAGATGCCTTTAATGGCATTTCTCCAACTATACGACTACCTATGGTGGTTCAATCCCTGGCTTCTCCTTGTGTCCTTGAGCAAGACACTGAAATGCAGTCTGAATACGTACAGTCCATTCAGTTTCTACAGGTTTTTACACTCATCAGAACAGCTTGAGGTTTGGGATTAGGCTGTTTTATTGATAAAAATTCTCCCTGTGTACGTGTGAGCAGGAGCAGGTGTCGGGCGGCACCACCAGCACCACACTGAGGAACCTGCTGTCAGACACTCCCTACACTGTGACTGTGGTTCCAGTTTACCCAGAGGGAGAGGGTCTGCGCCAGTCTGACAACGGAAAGACACGTAAGTCACAATTTCAGACCACTGACGTTTCATAAAGTATCAGATCTGCTTGGATGTACAGTAGATTGGACAGAATAATCCCTCAAAAAATAATCTGAGGCCCCTTTTTTAATTGAAAAAGTACATTCCTACATTAAAGATGTCAGGACAAGCTTTATAATTAATTAGGAATTCATTCATTCCTCCATGGCAACGTTTCTTTTAGGGCTGACTTATCAGCAGACACACTTCAGACAGACACGCAGGAACTCAGTATCCAAGCAACATTAAAGCTACAAACAACCGATAATACAACTCTTTCTTAACATTACAGGCTCATTGTGTAACACAAGTCGTACTCCCTCTCAAAGAGACTACTGTGTAGACATAAACATGTATCCCTCAAGTCTGATACAAGGTACATCTGAGGTCTTTAGCGTAGATTTAGAGGTTTTTAGATGAGATCGGGAAGGTAGTCGAGAGATAACTTAAGCTTAAGCTTCCCCAGAGCGAGACTTTTAACCATTACCTCAAGTGGTGAGCAAAAGGTCAAAGGTCGGGGGGTTTTACAGAGCAGCTGCCAGTGGCCGACAGCACAGGACTGAAGAGAAACAGAGCAGAGAGTCATTCCTCTACTGAGATAAACAAAGGATGGTAATGATACCAACATGTTGATACACCTCTGCACTAATGTAACCAAGATAAATATTATTTACTGTCCTGACATGAACCTGAATCTGAGTCCTCTGGATTGAAGTCACTAACAGTTTTTCAGCTTGCTTCTTGTCCGTCTGCAGAGTTTGACATGAGAATCATCTCTATAGACAAACACTATCTCCTAGATGAACCTGAACCTGCAGTGGAAAAAGTACTGTAATCTGCAGAATTAGCCAAAACCCTTAAATCATATAAAGCCTTATAAGCTCCCTTGCCCCCCTCAGGAGTAGTTGTTGGGACAGAAGTAAAGCTTCTCTTCTTTCAAAGTGATTGATAGCACAAAATAAAACAAAGATAAAGCAGAAGTTTTAAAACTACTGCTGGTAACTGAAGACTTTGGATGAAGAAACGCTCTAAAAGACTGGATTCTTTATGTTTTGAGAGCTGTTCTAAGGGGCTGGTTGCTATGCGTTTGTGTGGGTTGACGTCCCGTTGTGTGCATTGGTTTTGTTTCCGCCCAGACGGCGTGCCATGCTAAGTCAGCAGAAATGCATCCTGGGGGTTTTTAATTGGAGCGTTGTGATTGTGCTGGAACGACGCTCTCCAACGATTCCACAAACCGTTCCAGACATCAGACACAACATTTTATTGTCTGGATTTCTCAATTTTTAGTTTGGATGCCTCTCTGGCGTGTTGTCATCCAGGTGTGATGTGATGAAATCTGATTGTTAGCCAGACAGGGGCAACGTTTGGCTGTAGGCACAATTTTGGAACTTGCAGCAGTTGTGAAATGTTTGGCTTTTGATGTGGTGAAGCATTTCAGTCACTGCTTAACTCAGGAAATTTATTACAGTATAAGAAGGTTGAAAATAAAACTCACCGGATGTTAGGAAATCGTCTTGGTGACTTAAACGCTTGGAAAAACAACTTCAGGTGGTTTTAAAATAACAAAAAAACTTCGGTCATAAGTCTAACATTGCTGAATCTGGTTCTGCCAAATCTTTGCTTTATTCTTAAGTTTGCTACATCCATCAACAACTGTTAGCTCGCTAACGGCGGCCATCGCTGCTTGTTTCATAAACTGAAAACTTCAAAGCGATAATGAGGACATTTTAGCCGAAGCTAAGCTAAGTGAGAGATGAACCAGTATGTCTGTTGGCAGGTTAAACCACCTTTCCATCACAGCAGTGACAAACTATGTGAGTCATTCTATCAATGAATATGAGCCTGTGTGCTGACGTTAATGATCTTTTATTACCAATAACTCAGTCCAGTTTTACTGTTTACGTCCCTGGAGACATGTGTCACATTTTGTTTGGAGAGAAACGGTGTTTCGGCCCAAAAATGAGGGAAAAAAGTGGCGCTTACTGCAATAAAATGATTAAAAACATCAAATTAGAGCAAATTACCCAGTCTCTCTGAAGGTTTAGACGGTAATTTTATCCTTGGATGACCAAAGGAAAACATCTTGACAGACTGTGTCGTCTGTATTTTAAATGCATTGAATGATGAGTTTTTAATGAGGTTATACAACATTAGGGAAGGGGTTTTGCTCTGGAGGTTTTGTCCTTGTTGAGGAGGAGGCTCCATCTACATCTACCTACTGCATCTAGTTTTTTTTTTTTTTTATTGGGCTAAAGCTCCAAGAACCAAGGGAATATCCACATCTGGTTTGGTTTAAAAGGGAAGTTAAGGCCTTTTACATAAACCCAAAACTTTGCTACTTCTCTCTACACATTCTCCACATAGACACCATAAAATGACTTTCCTGCAGGACACTTTAGCTGCGCTCACCATTCGAGTTCGACCTTGAGTTTGACTGTGATACAGTGTCCCATCACAGAGACTATTTATTCCTCCATTAAACTTTTTTTTTTTTTTTTCTGGATAAAAGCCAAAGATTCTGTCGTATCGAAAGAGTTCCAGTTATTCCAACACAAATCATCTTGCTGTAATTTGCAGATCTAACTGTAAAAAGTAGACAGCAACAGATTTATTCTTTTTTTTATTTTTAAATTGAAGTGAAAAGTGCAACAGTTTGAAGAGTTTGGTGTCAAAACTAGAATTGTAGCTTTTTAAAAATGCAAAACCTAAACAAACAATCCTTGGCATGACATCTGCTCCTGTTCTGTTTAGCGCTTTACTTACTAACAGAGACATCTTCAGGAATGTAATCACTTGTGTTTGTAAATCCATCAGCGTTAGCTGTCATTATCTGGTTCTTAAAATGGGACGTACTTGGAACGAGCCCTCGGTTTTGATGTTTGGTGTTGCTAAGTGAAGAAAGTCAACACTCTCCTCTCCTTCCTCACTTGGTATTTCTCTTAACCTCTGTGACCCTGCAGTCCCACGCACGCCACCCAGGAACATCCAGGTGTACAACCCCACACCCAACAGCCTGAACGTGCGGTGGGAGCCCGCCACAGGCCAGGTTCAGCAGTACCGGGTGGTTTACACCTCCCTGAACGGAGCCACATCCACGGGGTCGGTGAGTAACTTTCTCCTGGCTGTTAAAACACATTAGTGGCAGAATCCGCCTCGGGGGGACGGAGGAGGTGGTTTTCCCTGAGATCACCGTCTCGGCTCACAGAGGAAAAGGATTACAGCGAAGAATGTAAAGAAAAAAAAAAAAAAACCCCAACAACATCTGGAATGTTATCTTACTTTAAACAGTTATAAACATCTGCTGGTGAGGTCAGATAATTAAATAGTAATTTCAGTGCAAAACAACTTCAACCCAAGCAGATCGACCCTTGCTAGATGTGAGGCGCCTCCAGAAAATTCAATTAAAATAAAGTGAAATTACATTAGAAAAAGGGGAATTAGCTCATCCCACTAGCAGGTTAAAGAGCTGCAACTAATTATTATTTTCATTATCAATGTATCTGTTGTTTATGTCTATAAAATATTAGAAAATTGTGAAAATAATAACTTCCTAGACCCCAAGGTGACATCTTTGGATGTCTTGTTTTGTCTGACAAAAAGTCCAAAACCCAAAGATTACTTAATAATGACATAAAACAGAGAGAAGTATTGACTTAGAGCTTGCAGGTCTTGACTTGAGACTCTCTGGTCTTGCCTTGTAGGTCTTCATAACAAAGGCTTGAGACATACTTTTGACCAGACTGACTTTATCCAGCCCCTGTACTTTCTTTTTCCACTGCAGTCTTTATATTGAGTGTGGATCGTATTACATCACCAACTGTGGTTGTCTGAAATTGAAATCTCCATCCTAAATCACTCTTCCCCCCCCCCCACCTCTCCCCTCCACATCTAATTAAATTGGTTAAATCAATGCATGATCACTGCTTTCACCGGGACAGTCTGTCATGGAAACAACAGGTGGTCCCTTTGGTCCCTCCTGATATTTGTTTCATTAAGTGTTCGTGTAGATGTTGCACAGATGTTTGCACAGCAGTAATTCTGGAGATGCTCTTAAATATGGAAATCATGACTTGTCAGCTTTTTGTATCTCTCCATCAGCACTGATTTCATGCTCCAGTGCAAATATCTGGATCACAGGGAGAGAAAAGGGGGCTTTATTTCCTCACAAAGAGTTTGAACTCGGTGACTGAAGTTTGGAAAATACTGCACGGCAGACACATCTGTGACTGACATCAGTGAAAGCTCCTATGGTTGAGGTTTTGAGGCCATAAGGCTGTAATCTAATGAGGGTGTTTTGATGATTGGGATCTGCTTTGATGCTAATAGTGCTGTATAGTTTATTGTCCCATGTAGTTACCATTTCCTCTATTTTCACTTCTGCTGTATTTTATTTTCATTAACTTTGATTTTGTTTTGGTCTGAGAAGAAGCCGGCTTGGCAAAGACAGAGAAGACACAAAGATGAGCTCAGAAATAGAAAGATTCACCAACTTTTTTATGACTCTTTTAATATAATTAAACTCAAGCAGGCCTCATTTTATATCACAGATGTATTAATTCAGGCCCTAAAGCTGCTTTAATCCTATTAAGCAATTAAGCAGCAATACTTTACAAAAGGAAATTATCTCATTGAGTTAAACTTCAATGAGCAGAACCAAAAAAACAAGTGTTTAGAGTATAAAGTTCAGAAAATATACACTGTGGCCAAAAGTATGTGGACACCTGAGCATATATGTAACTGTTAAACATATTATACCAAACTCATGGGCATTAATCCGGTCATATAACAGCGGTTAAATGATTCAGCGGTTAAGGTGCGAATGACACAAGGTGAAACTTTGCTTTGTGTTCTGTCTGAAAACACCATTAGAGCCGATTTGAACCTTGATTTTCAGCTTGGCTAACTAGCATTGTAAGCATTTTGAAGATATTAGCCAAACACTAGGCTTTATATTACTATCGTCTTGGTCTATAATTAAGTTTAATGCCTGCAAAAGGAACTTGTGAGGTTGTATAATCCGGAAAGTCGAGAAGACATTACGCTCTGAGTTCAAAGACGTTGGAAAACTGTAGCCACCAGATTGACAATAACTTGTTCCATTTTCAGAAACAGCCAATGACGTTGTGTTTTATCTAGGTCACTGTCATGATAGGAACAAATCAAAAGCCCAATCAAAAACCCATTATTCACCCAGAAGAACTGTGAATCTTTGGCTCCACCCAATGAGATTTAACTCAAGCAGTGAGTTAAATCTTAACCCTTGAGATCAGCGTTGCCTTCAGGAAATGACTAAACCTCCAATCCGAAGCAATCAATTGTGTTTTAAAAGGACAGTGGCCAGTCCGTTGGCCTTGCAGTAGAGTGTACTGGAGGGATTTGACCCAAGGCCAGCAGGCGTATATGCGCTTCCAGTTGTGGGATCTCAACCACTACATCATCACTGAGGAACCTATTTCATGGTCCGACTTGCCAGGAGCTTTGGGTCCAAAACTCTTTGAGATATTTGCTTTAACCAAAACAAAATCTCTAGATGAGGGAGGACTCGAGTTCAACCAGAAGATATATTTCCCATGATGTAACAGCCCTGATTTTTATGGCCCACAAACTGGCTGAAAAGGAGAGGATAGATGCTGTGTTAATCCCAGTGACAAGAGACGGACTGCAGTCATCCTTGTTGTTAGAAAACACCTCGAGCTACGTGTCAGAACCTGCTCGGAGCAGCTGACAGACCCCGCACTCTCCAGCCGCTTCTTAGCAGAAACTGTTTATCAGTCAGTCCACTTGCTGAATGAATTATTTGTTTGGCGTCTAACCTCCCAGGCCTTTGTTAGTGTTTCAGGAAAAACTTTGGCAGCAGAAGGCCTGGGAGATAACTGGATGTGGGATGAGCAGTGAGGTCATTATGTACATTATCACTGCCAGAACCGAGCATGACGAGGCTCATTTGAATAGGCTGAAAGGATGATGATGATGATGTATATATATTTTTTTGACCCTTGGGTTTCTTCTCCAAAAAGGTCCTGGTTCCAGGAAATATTAACAACGCTTTCTTGGACAACCTGATCCCGGATACTCCCTATTCAATCACCGTTTTACCTCTGTATGCCGACGGCGAGGGAACGCCTGCGGAGGGCAACGGACAAACACGTAAGCATGTTGACATTGTATACAATCGAGTGACTGACTCGTGCTGAGATTGTTTATATCTACGGTTCATCGAGTTACATGAATGCAAGAGCATGATGTATACACTGCAAAAGTGTCCAACTTAAGCAATTTAAACAATTTCTGTTAACTATATCTTATCTATAAGTGGCACTTACTGATTTAGTGGTGCTTCAAAACTATGATTTACAACAACGAGAAACCTTCTTTCCCACAGTATTAGGAATTTCTTTAGTAGTTCACATTCTGGAGCTCATGTTCGCCAGTATGATGGCTTTATTTTGATTTTCTTACCTTATCTAAGTGAAAAGTTATACTGCTTAGTTCTGTTTCTTTTTCTACTCTGTGTTCCTGCCGCCTAACAGGCTACGTTTATACTGATAAAACTGGAGTTACATCCAGGTTTCTTCTATCTCTGTTTCCTTTGTGGCTTTTAAAAGAACACCAGACCTTTTGTCCCAGATACTTTTCAAGTAGTCAAAACTAATCAAAATCTCATTAAAACTCAGTTTGATGTACTGACCATCAAACTTAGCTATAATTACCCTTAGCACTGCTGCAGCAGATCTGTCTGTTTAGTTCAACTTTATATAAAATAGATTAAATAAGATGCTGAATATGCTGCTTAGTCCTGTAAACTCCACAATCAGTCAGTTTATTGACCACAAAACGGATACACACAGATCTACAGCAGTTATGTTAGCATCGGCTAAGTAGCTTTGACATTAGTCTGATTGATTAAAAATCATTTTAGCAGCTTTCCAGACACTATTGACTGAGAAACCTTTTTTAAAGCAGGATGTTCTGTCAGTTATTATTATCGGAAGTTGGAGAAGTTTCATGACAATATCAAGGATGCGTGCACAGTATGTAGATTCAGGTTCAGATATATTGATACTGATGATATCTGCACTTCCTTTAAGATCCAGACTAAATATTTTCATGTATGGATTTTTTTTAAGAGAACTTTTTTGATGTGCCTTGCAACAGTGATTTGTCAAATTGAGTCGAGGTGGTTCTAGTTGGTTATTAAAACAAGAACAATTGGGAAAAAATGCACAAACTATTTTTTAAGAAAGACTAATTTTAAACTCAGTAGCAGATTAAATGACTTGTAATTTAAGGTAAATTGTGTTGGAACATGCAGAAACTCACAGTGTATCATCATCACTGTATTAGAGTTTTTTCTCCCATTTTAATCCGATGTGTGTTTTTGATTGCAGTGCCCCGAACTGGTCCCAGGAACATGCGTGTGTTTGACGCCACCACCAACACCCTAACCATCGGCTGGGACCACGCAGAGGGTCCCGTGAGGCAGTACAGGATCGCCTACGCTCCCATGACCGGAGACCCCATCACCGAGTTTGTGAGTAGACAAAAGAAACTCAAACATCTACATCTGTTCCAAGAATCCTCAGTTTTGTTTTTTAAGACGTGACACAGAAAACACATCAGAACCATATTTCTCGAGCTTATGTCATACGCCCCAACCCTCTTCATTTTCGTAATAATGAAAGATTAACATTTTTGTTTTGGATAAACTGTTGATACATTCGCTGTCCACCATTCTCTGTGATGTTCCGTTCAAAGTATGCGGTGAAGTCACATCCCAGGATTCCCTTGGCTCGTTCAAGTTATAAATCACCGATTAGTGAGACTAATTACAGACTCATTTAAACAAACATTGTAATTTGGTCCATGATAACATTATTAATAGTCCTAAATAATTGGAGTTGGAGCGGCGGTGGAGGGCAGCAACGGCCCAGATGTGCTCCCCCCCCTCTGCTTGTTAGCGAAGCACCTGTTCGGTATGAGTCAGCTAACTGCAGCAGAGGGACGGCGATGAAAGGATTTCTGCAGACTGGGCTGACTGATGAGTTTATAATCATTTTTAAATTAGGGCTGTCCCGAGTACCTTTTTTTGGGCTTTGGGAGCAATTATTTGACTTTATTCGAAGCTTTGCGGGAAGCTTTGGGGGTGGGAGGGGGGCGTTAGCTTAGCTGATAGGAGCGAGGGGGTGAAGAGACTAAAGAGAGCAGGGGGAGAGTGAGTCATGGTGCATGTACCTCCTCCTCCTCCTCTCCACCCTGCCGCTGGCAGCCTCGGTGTTGCTTATCACATCTTTCTAGAAACAACTGCAGGATTCTCTGGATAATCTGTGAATGTATTTTTGTGTAGCTGAAAACCTTTAACTCTGCCGTGTTTTGATCCTCAGACTGTGGTTCCTGGTAACAGAAACAACGCCATGCTGCAGAACCTGATCCCTGACACCCCGTACAACATCACTGTAGAGGCCATCTACGCCGAGGGTCCCGGAGGGTCCCTCAACGGAAACGGACGAACAAGTGAGGCAACCGCAGACTCTTCAGTCGGCGCTCAGTGCTCTTATATGGCCCGATATCACAAATCACAAATTTGCTTCATGGGGCTTTACAATCCTAGACCCTCAATTTGGACCCCATAACCATAATATAATATCCTTCTTTGGTCTACAAGCAATTAGAATATATATAGATGTTTATTAGTAATAACAAGATTTGAGAAATGTTGATTGATTGTTGGTTGACCCCCTGAACTCTGGAGTTTCAACATGTTTCAACAGTAGTTTCAGACTTTGGCTGATTCAAACAAAAAGCAGGTTTCTCACTACCTCATACAATAACTAACTGAGTGATTAACCTGCTAGGGAAGGCAGCACTGTGTGTAAAGGTGGCTGCTTATTGGTTAGGTTACTGAAAGCCTTTCATTTATTAATGACAAATTGATTAGTTAATTAATTCTTTTGGGATCGCCAAGTTGGACATTGACAGTAAAAATGCAGCTCTCTATTTTTTTAAGATACTTTAAAGGAATACTACACTGAAAATCCATTGAGCCCAACAGCAACCAAGAATCAAGGAAAAAAAAAAAAAAAGCTGCTCAAACTGCTCCTGCTGCATAATCTACTTCTCCACCATCCCATATGGTCACCACATAATCACCAGTTTGCCAATAGCTACTTCTGGTGGAGCTTCTGAGCCATTAGCATGTGGTATTGTAACACAGACGTAGTGTATTTAGCTCATTTGTGGAGAAAGTATTTGAAAGAGAATCTGATACATAAAAAGACATTTTAACGTTCCTTTTAAGAACAAAGCTGCTTTTTCTTTCATCTAAAAAAAAAGTCCCACAAAAAAGAAAACTAAGAAAATAACTTTTTTTTATTAGATGATAAGGATGAAAGTAGTTAGAAGTGAGACCTCCCACTGTGACTGTATACACTTCACACATCTGTATCTCTCTGTGGTCACAGGGATTGAACTCTGTTTGTGAACTCTGTTTCGGGTCACTCCCACTGTGCCGCCTGCTGCTGATGCAGCAGCTGAGTCTAACAGACCGACTGCTTGTAGCTCCGCAGGCCAGCAGCACTGAAGAGAGCAGATTGTCCAGTGAAAATAAATACAGTCGACACATAGTCGTACAATAGTCAACAGTGCCAACATGTTTTAGCAAGCACTGGGATCTCACAGGAGCTGAACTTGACTCGTGAGATCCATGAGTCTTTCTTGATATTTTGGTGATATTGATTCACTTTTCCCCAAACGAATCCATAATATGCAGCTCTGTTTTATTAAATCATAAGTACTACTATGAAGAGAACAGCCCTAAATTTTGATTTAAGAAGGTTTCATTCAAAAAAAATGACACAGATTTCACTGAAATCCTTGAAAAATTATGTTGCATCGGAAACCAGATTTACTAGAAGAAGATTCTGAGGGAAAGTTGTTTCCACTGGTTGCTGAGACACATTCGGTCGTTGACTCTTGTCTCTTCTCTGTCGCAGTCGGCCTGCTGAGTCCGAGAATCCTTCGCGTCTCAGACGAGTGGTACACCCGTTTCAGAGTGGCCTGGGACCCGGTGCAGGCTCCCGTCCAGGGATACAGACTGCTCTACTCGCCTGAAGGTGAGCCGATGTCACATCAACACATCCACACAATGAATGAACTCTAGTTATTAACTCTCACTGCTCATGTTAAGTGGAAAAACGCCAATAAATTTGACCCACTGAGAATGAAATAAAGGATTTAATGTAGTTCTTTTCAGCGTTTTGAAGATGACAGATATGTTGGTTATATGTGTTGATGAGCTCTTTGCAGTTAAACAAAAGAAAAAGTTTGAATACATTTTTATAAACCACATCACAGTTTTCACAAGGAAAAAAAAGACATGACCGTGGAAACATGGAACAACCTTAACAGGGTAATAAAAGTGATAAATAAATAGAGAGATTTCAATAAACTGTTGTAAGTAAACTATCAAACTGCAGTCGTCCAAAGATGCAACTTGTACTTTCTCTGTTTTGTAACATAAGAAGGCTGAAGATACCAGTTAAAAGCGGTTTTCAATCTTATTTTTCACTCATATTGTGAAGAAGAAAAGAATGTTGAAACTGGCAGCGTGTCGCCATCTGCAAAAAGCCTTTTCCAGATAGTTTTGATCTCTCTTCAAACACTGTTTGATTTTTGTCTTCTGCCAGTGAAATGAGTTTGGTTAAAGAATGACAACAACTCCAGAAATTCTACATGATTGAGTCCTGCTCTTGGTTTAATGTTTTTTTTTGTGTGTGGTTGTTTTTTGCAGGCACAAACCAATCCATTGATGTCTTTGTTGGTGATGTGACCTCTTACACGCTGCACAACCTGCTGCCTGGAACCACCTACGATGTCAAAGTGATCGCCCAGTACACCGGCGGCATGAGCGCACCGCTGGAAGGACAAGGAACAACATGTGAGTACGGTGACTGTGTGAACTGCTGATGTTTCAGCAACGTGTAAACAGCGGAGGTGAACAGGATTTCATCTGTGGTAAAGTTGGAGACTTTAAATTCGGACTCGAGTTGAACTTGAGTCACAGATATTAGGACCTAAATTAGACTTGACTGCCTAAAGACTTTTAAGGTCTGACCTGGTAAAACACTGTAATTACACGCACTAAAAGGACTCTGTCTCACCTTTTATTAGGAAGAAAAAACACTATTAACACAAGCGTGAAAGGATCATCTTGACCTGCATTTCGTTTGTGTGATCTCACTTGAACTTTCCCTCAAAAGTATAGAAACAGCTCTGGTTCTTGTTCCATTAAAAAAGTGACATAGCTCATCAAAAATGTATATTTGAAAAACTCAACAGCAAGGAGCTTTTATAAAAAAAAAACGCCCCAGTTACTCTGGATCACACAGGCACACAGGGGACAGTTTACACTGGGAACTATTTCTGCAAAAAGGTTCAAGAAAAACATTAAAATGTTCGTGTGTTATCCAAATTAATCAGGACAGTGCTTCTGGAAAGAAACGTCACTGTTGAGTGGTGACAAAAATCAGCAGTGAAGATCTCAAAACTGCCTCAAACTATCTGAGTGGGAAGATATCATGATAAGAGGGACTTCTCAGTTTTGTAATTTGGGTGAACTGGCCCTTTATAGAAATATAATTGTATTTTTAGGGCACACTTTGAGAAACTACTGTTTTTTTTAACTTTTTTGGTGAAAAGTCTTTATAAGCTTTATAAGCACTTTTGGGTTTTTTAAATCTCAACCCTCCTTTAATGCATCACTGTATGTGTAGTGTGTGTATGTGTGTGTGTGTGTGTGTGTGTGTGTGTGTGTGTGTGTTGGTTTTTGTGCAGATAACACCAGGACAAAAGAAGTCCTGCTTAATCAAAATACTGTTTTTTCAATAAAACCAGGATAGTTAAGAAACACTTGTTTGGTTTGTTAAAACTGTGTCTTCCTACTTCTTCAGTGTACCTGAACGTGACCAACATCGAGACCTTCAACGTCGGTCACGACAAGTTCTGCATCAAGTGGAATCCTCACAGAGCCGCCACGTCCTACCGCATCAAACTCAACCCTGCTGACCGTAAGTCTCCTCGATTTCCACCAAATACTGTACATCACCTTCACTCGGATGATGGGAAACTACTTTATAGGATCATATTAGTGTGTTTGAAAGCTACAAATCATGTATACTGATCATTTTCAAATGCATCATATACAGTTTTAGTTGTTTCAATGGATTTTACAGGCTGCCACTGATTTATATATGAGGCAAATATCAACTATCAGGCTCTTGAAGGTTGTTTGAGTCGTTCATGTGGTCACCTGAAGAAGGTGGTGTGCTCTTCTTCCACGGTCGGATCCTGATCGTAGGTGACTTGTTAGAGGTGATGCATACGGTAAAGTGTGCATTAAGACATCCAGCAGATGTTTGGAGGCGTATATCCAGATGAGGTCATTATCTCTGTGGTCGTGGATGCTACAGATCTTCTGCTGATCTCAGGCGCACCGTTCACAGCATTAAGCAGACTTGTGTCGGCTTTCTCGGGATCACATTTAGACCCTTTTTTTTTTTTCTCACACGCAGAGACTGTTTATCTTCAGACCTCCTCCTTGTGATCATTACTCGAAGCAGGATGCAAGTTTTGGCAGGGATTGAAAGCGTCCGACCACCAAGCTTTAATTGTGTCTGTGTCTGCAAAGATTACATCCTTTTCAATTACTGCAGGGTTTTGAATCCCATCTGGTTCATATTCTCACATGGACATGGGTTAGTGGTTAAACAGCCGGAAAAACCAGGAAGGGAGCATCAATATTTGAATATCTATATGGTAGTCATTAACCATTCGGACCGCCATGACAGGTTGCCAGAACAAATACAGGTCTGCTAGCGTGAGACAGCTGGCGGGTTAACCACTACCCGAGGATCAGAAATCCTCCGCCTGAGAAAGAATCTGTTCCAGTGAGAGGCAGCAGACGGTCCGCTCGAGTCAACAAATCAGTCAAATGTTTGTTCTCAAGTGGAAATGCAAACAGCGGTCGGAGACGGTGGTGAGATGAGTAAGTGGAAAAACGTCTCCTCTAGTGGGAATCGTCTTCTCCGTCCATATTTCCCCCATATTTTAAAAAGCCATGGAAACACTGGTTAGAAGAAGAAGAACGCCAGTTTTTAAAGACTCCAGCTGAACTATTTCAGGGATTATATTGTGTCAACATCACTCTTTGTACAGATCCGTGCGCCTCTTCTATCTTGATAAATGTGGGCCACTGTTTTGGAGAAGAACTACCCGGGAGGAATGCAACGTCTTCTCAGAACCATTAATATTGAGTGAATTCGATCATAACTTGTTGATATTACACAGCTCATCACCGTTACATCACCAGAGCTGCTGGATTCTGTGATTTTTTAAAAATGAAATTATGAAATCTTCCTTCCTTAAGAATCAGGTGCAGGACTCTGAAAAGTAGCCGATCATCATGCGTGCCTTAGCGATAGGCATGTTTTGTTTGTTTGCACTTACCGGACCACACAGAATAAATACGAAACTGTATCATCAGTATATCATCGTCCAGCCACGCAGAGATATAAACATTTCAATGGAAGCGTCATTTGTTGATCACGAGACGTTGACAAGGACGAGTGCTTTTACAGTTTAAGCAGCACTGAGAAGTCTGTGGCTTCTTCTGTTAGTAACAAAACAGAAAGCGCAGCAACAAATTGAGAGTCCAGAAGCTTTAAAAAAACACTGTTCTCATGTGTGACGGAGTCAGACTTTTCACAAGAGACACAAGCAATGTCTCCATAACTTTACGCATTCGTCAAAATCAGTTAAAAAAGTACTTTGCAACAAATCAGATTGAGCAAATTCAACTTAAAGGCCCTGAAAGTATATTTATATTTCTGTGCACCAATCAGTCAATCAAAGCTGATCAAAAATATAACCTGAGACAGTTTTTTCCCCCCTGAACTCTCATTGTTATACGTTCAGTCATGAATGTGTCAGAACCAAGTTGAGAGAAGCTCTTAAAGTGGTTCAACAGATGATGTGACGTGAGATAAACCAAGTATTTATCTTTTAAAACAAACCAGACTCTTAGAAATGAAGTTAGCAAGTCTGAGACCGTGGGCGTAACAAGCCGTCAAGCCCGGGTGTAAGTTTTAAAAGCCAGAAATATAAGCACCTGGGGAAGTAATCTTTGAGTCAGTGTCTCATTCAGTGCTTGGTGTACCGTCTGGGGGGACCTCATCTGGAGCAGACTGAGGTTTTTTTTTGGGGAAGCGTCCAGCTTATTACTGGCTTGTTGCAGTCTGGTGCGAGGCCCTCAGGCAGGCGGTGCTCAACTGTTGGACCGCTGTATATTTTTGGTTGCAGATGAGTTCGGACTAGTGTCGGTTCAGGCCCAGCTGGGAGTACATCTCATCCCTAACGGCCTTCGCTTTGGGTTTTAACTAATAGCGAAGCCTGTTCGAGGGCGGAGCACATACGACATAGAAGTAGTAGTGGATGTAACTCCAGTTCTATGAGTTTGTGCATAGCCCTCTAACTACAAGCCCAGCTGGCCCCAGTTGGGCGGTGAGAAGATCTTTCTCAGGTGCTGAGGTGGAGCCTTGGAAGGTAAACCAATAGCGAAGCCCGTTAGGGCTACACATGTACTCATAGAACTGGAGTTACATCCAGGTAACTGATATTTTCAATCAACAATGGGAGCAAGAGTGGAGCATCTTCTTTTTGACTTAACTAAAGTGGTTGAGCATGGTCCGAAAGTGTTCACATGTTCTGAAAACAGATATTAATCATAAAAGTGAAAAAGAATTACAAATCTCCTTCTGTTGATTGTAAAGTAGAAGGTTTTATCTGCTCGTTTCAAATGGAATGAAACGACTGAGCTGTTTTTAACAACAATCTAAAACCAGAACCTTTATTTTATAGCACATTTCATACAAAAAGATACAATACAATGTGCTTCACAAAAAGAATATATAGCAGAAAGGATTTCTAGTAAATAAAAGCTTCTAAAAGGGCAAATGAATTGATATTGTGAGTGAGGTTAAATTATGATAAAAGTTCACATAGAAGTCAATAATTTCGAGGCATTTTAAGAATTGTAAGTGAGCACATTCTCGGCTCTACATGGAGATTGTTTCTGCGTCTGTGCACAGCTGTAAACTCATCCATCTTCCAGGGTGCTGAGCCGGAGCAGGAATAATTTGGGAAAACAGTCATATGAATTCCAGCCCACACAAGGGATGTCTAGATCATCTTCGTTTATAAGTGCCTATTCATGATCGCTAATCCGAAAGTAAACAACAAGTTTCGCGTTTGCGGCTCGCTCATCAGACTCGAGCCAGTATTTTTGAATTCTCTGCATTTCAACACAATAACAGAGACAAAAGCATTTTTCCACAGTCGATGGAGTAAACACATCCTTGCTTCCTTCACTTGCAGCCTCCAGTAAAGGACAACATGAGATCACCATCCCCGCCGGGCGGCCTCAGTACTGCTTTGACGGACTTTCTCCCGACGCTCTGTACACCGCCACCGTCTTCGTTCAGACCCCCAATCTGGAAGGACCGGGAGTCAGCGCCAAAGAGAGAACCTGTGAGTGTTGCATCTGTGAAACTTACTGGTTTTATTACCAAAACACAATATTTCAACAGACCTTTGATCAGTACTAAAAGGAAAAGTTAATTTCTTATAAGTGACATTTTTTGTTGACTATAAGACGCACATGTGCTGTTAAAATACAGTCTACACAATCATGACATAAATCAAAATTTCAATGTTTTTATATAAAAATGCCCCAAATATTCCAGATTCTTTTGGTTTGGTTTTGGTTTACTGACAAGAATCTAAAATATTTTTAAAATACAACATATCATATATTTGTCAGGTATAGAGAGATAAACTACAGTAGGACCGTAACTGTATTATTTTCATCATCATTTTCTCAAATTTTTGTGATTTATTAAATAGTTTGGTCTTTAAAACATCAGAAAACACTGAAAAATGCCAGGGAAGAAGAATTCGGGAGCTCAAGATGACGTCATTAAACGTCTTGTTTTGTTTGAGAAACTCCAAAAATATTTAATTTACAGTAATATAAGACAAGGAAAAACAGCCAATTCTCTCATCTGAGAAGTTGTCAAAAGTTTGGCATCTTTCCTTGAAAAATGACTTAAACGGTTAAACAGTGGTCAAAATGGTTAAGTTCCTGTTAGTCCACTAATTGATTAATTGACTAATCCATCAAGCTTTAATATACAGCAATATACTGTATAGAATAATTGGTACAATAATGTAATCATTGGTAGGAAAAACCTTTGTGGTTTCTCTATAAAAGTTCAATTAAACCTATTTGAGAAATACAACACATAAAGAACAAACACCGTGCTGAGATTTTGAGGATCTGTCCTCTCTGATTGGTCAAACACAAACCAGCAGCGTCTACATCACTGATGGAAAAACAAACTAAAAAAAACACCTCCAGAGTTCGTCACCTAAAATGTATAAAGACAGCATGATTGTAGTAACAAGCTTCGTCTTTCCAACAAGTCCGTTCAAATTGTGAGCCGAGGTGTCTGAGAGATACGGAGCCTTGATTCAAACACTCTGCGGTACACAAACACAGAGTTACATCATCTGACAGGACCGACCGGTCCAAAACAATGACTTCATCATACGTACATGTCTTACTCTCGTTCTCTATTTATCACAAATATGTCGATAACAGTTTGTCAATGTTTTGTTTCTCACAGTGGTGAAGCCAACTCCGGTTCCAACACTCCCACCCACCCCGACCCCTCTACCCACCATCCCCCCCGGATGGGCAGGTAAGCATCCGATGGTAATCCTTTAACTAAAATGAAAATACTACAGCTCACAGATCTGTGTTTCTGGTCTCAGATATTTTTAGTTTTTTGTTCTGTTTGGCGTACAGCAAATCAAATCATTTTACTTTTAAACTTATTTGCATAAAGCACCTTCTCTTCCTGAACAAGCGACCAAAACAAACATCTACCAGAGAAAACTGCCCTCCTGACGTCACTTTAGACTAGATGGCGTATCGGATAGTCAACTGCAGCACACTGAGTATCTTAAAAATGGGCAAAATGTGTTTATAAGCATTTAAAATCTAAGTAAAATTATTTATTTTATCATTAAGTCTGATGGAATAGCCACAATCCAAAGATTCACAGACATTTGTGGAACTTTTTTTAAAATAAAGCTACAATATATACGATTTCTTTCTTACATTTTTAGTTGAAATATAATAATAATAATAATATAATAATGTGAAGAGATGTTGTCAAAGGCTTCAGTAACCCAGATTCATTGAGCAGCCTGACAGCAGTAAAGAGATATTTTGAGCGAGCTTCACCCTTCTAACCAATCAGAGAAGGCCAAAGTCAGCTGTCAATCAATACAGAAACACGCTTCTGGTCTTCAACTCCTCTCGTACCGAGACTCCAAACTAGCGTTAGCCGCTGGAAGACGCCGCTATGGGTTTCTCACAAGGTAGTCGAAGAGCTCTGTTATCTCCAGCGGCGGGAAGAAACCAATCAAACGGTTTTGCGTTCGAGTCTCATTCGGAACTTGCATATTATAGCTTGGACAGTGAAGAGGTAGACAGAAAACAAAAGGATTGAGAGAAGGGTACAAAATGTAAGAGCGGTCTCCTGGAATTGAATTGGCGATGTTGCGGTCAGGAGGTATCCGCCTTAACTTTAAACTTAGGCTGCCGTTGACCAATAGCAAGCCTTCCAGACGGTGCTGATCTTTGAGAGAACGGACAACTGGAGAGTCCACAATGGAGGACACTATCGTAGCTTATTAGCCGTGTTGTATCACCTGCTTTTATAAAGTAATTTAGTGGCATTTTGTGCCTTTATATTTAAGCTACATTCACCAGTGCAAGTTTTTTTTTATTATAGTGTATCTTGATGTCTCTGTTCAGACTCTATTCAGTTTAATTATAAAAAAAACATATTAAACCAAAACAATGAATCATTCAGTCACGTTTTGAATGATTACTGACTGCAAAAAGGGGAAGACTAGCTGTGATTTGAGTTGTACTTTAATTAAACTCTTAAACCATCAGCTCGTATTTGACAGGAGCAGTTCTGTATGATGATTCATTCCTGTTTCGTTAATGTAAATTTAAATATAATAGATCAAATACAGGAGGGAGTTTGCTGTTTTTACTTCAGTGGAAGTTAATGGGAGTTTAGAAGTGAATTGAGCATCTTAAAACATCCTCCAAGGACTCCATAATGCTGAGCCGTATTCAGATCCAACAAAGCTGATATATCCCCCAGAAAATCGATCCAATCAGACTGAATGGATCAAGTCTTTTCATTCAAGCTTAGCTCTGATTGGAAAGTCCTCAATGCAGCATTTTGGCTGTGGCGACGGTTTGAGCGCCAGCTCCTTCTGGATCCGACTCATGCCAGCAGTGAATTAATAGCCGCCACATGTGCTGCTGGCCCTGTGGGGCGTATGAAGGGAACCAACAACGTAGGTGTTGAAAAAAGAAAGAGAGAGCCGTCCAAAGAATCTGTTAGTCGTACGGTGTTGTGTAAAACTTGTTTATAAATCTCTGACTGGGAGGAAAAGGATAGAGAAGATTACAAAGTGTGCTGCATCACATAAGGCAAAGATTATTCGAAGTTTTTTGCCCAATTCGTTTTCGTCTGAGAGGAACCCATTAACGAGAGCTCACTTTCAACCCTTCTGGTGACCAAATGTTACTTGTTTTGTGTTGCCAGTATTTCTTTTATCGGTGAAACCCATAATTACTATACATGGCCCCATCACGTCATTTTTTTTTTTTCTCGATCGTTTTGTTTTGTTGCACGCTTTCAGCTAACTTTTTAGTGTCTAGCTCACAAACAATAATTATGCCGTGTGATGATGCCATTTTCTCTGCTGGTGTTTGGTGATGCTGCCCCAAGGTCTGGCCGGCGGACTTTAAAGCTCCTTATTGACTTGTTTTCTTGCCTCAGTGTGCAAAGGTGCCAAAGCAGATGTGCTGTTCCTCATCGATGGGTCCTGGAGTATCGGCGAGGAGAGCTTCAACAAAGTGGTGCACTTTGTCTACGGCATGATCGGCGCCTTTGATGTCATCGGACCCTCAGGAATGCAGGTTTGTTTGTCTTAAAGTGTTGACCCAGTTGTGCGCTCTGTCATCATGCTACCATTGTTTTGTTTTTATTTGCACAATTAAAGCATCATAGTAAAATATGGAAAAAGGTCAAAGAAGAGTGAGGAAGCCCTCCCCAATATGAAAAAGATTAAATTAAGTTTAATCATAAAAAGACAAACCAAAGAAGATAAAGAAAGAAGCTAAATAAAATGTTTGGCCTGTTAAACGTCTTGGAATTAAGTAGACGACTTTATATTTGATTTCCGTGAAATTAATGATAGTTGAATCCCGTTTAGCTGCTTCAGTTTAAGGGTCCTGGCACTGTCTATGTCATGGTTTACTGGGACAGTTGAATAGAACTGAGCCATAGTTAATGTTATTAATAACACTTTGAAAAAGGCAGGTGATAAATATAAGAATAAATGAAACTGTAATATTTAGTTAAAACTCTTAATATTGTTTAATACGCTCAAAGTTAGTTGCCAGTTTGTCCACATGCTGGGCTTCTTTAAAATTCAAAGCTCAGGGTGGTATATTGTAATTCAGCCCCACTTTGTGCCTCTTATCTATTATATTCAAGTCACGGAGCAAGCATCTGTTTTTCAGAAAAAATAAATCCCTGATGATCTTTGAAAAAACCCTGAAGGTGGTTCAACATCACTTCCAGCAGTTTTGTGCGGTTTTTCCCAGAATCCTCAAAAAAAAAAGGCTTCTGTCCATCTGGAGAGAGAAATATTTTGTGCACTACACAATAAAATAAAATTAAAACAACTTTAAACATTGTTTTCAAGGTTGCAACTCTATTGACAAATCCAGAAATTATGATACCTGGAAGTGACACATCTTCTTGATTTGATTTGAAATGTGAACCAAAATCAACCAAATTCATAATGAAGTGTTTGGATTTTTATTACTATTTCCCATCATTTTGTATTTTCATCATAACTATGCATATCTATTTTTTTTTATTAAGAAATACGGGGAAATCGGTTTAAAACCTTTTTTTATGGTGCAGTTAATTTAGTATTTTGTTTGAGTCTCTGAGGATTCTGGAAAAACCTTCAAAACTGCAGAATTTTTGTCTTTTATCTGTTTTTTCCTGCTTAGTTTTATGACTCAGTTGAAATGAAATGATGAAACATGAGGTACAAACTGGGAGTTATTGTAATTCTGCTTCTACATACAACTATTCCCAGTACTTTGTAGTATTGTTAGCTTGTAGTTCTTGTATAAATATTGTAAATTTTGCTTTTTTATGTTGTAATTCCGCTACATTATGTTGTATATACGAGACTGATTGTGTGTCTCATTGTCGTGGTCATTTGGAGGTTTCCACTGGGTTTCTAAGGGTCTAAGCATAGAGGTTGCTGATGAGGGATTTTAAGGAAAATTGGGAAAAACAATCATATAATTATAAATAAACTTGACTTGATGCGAATGCCAACGATGTGACTTTCCCAACAGGTGTCGTTCGTGCAGTACAGCGATGACGCAAAGACGGAGTTCAAGCTGAACGCTTATCAAGACAAAGGTATCGCCATGGCTGCGCTCCATCATATCCGTTACAGAGGAGGAAACACCAAAACAGGTTCGACCACGCACCACATCCCCGCTATGTCATCCTGCTTCTTGTGAATCAGTGTGTTCTGCATGTACGTTGGTAAAAACTCGAATTCAGTCAACCAAAGTGTTTTTTTCTGACATAATCGTCTCCTTCTCCTTCTCCGTTGAGCAGGAGTTGCTCTGAAACACACACACGATAAGGCCTTTTCTCTGGAGAACGGCATGAGGAGAAACGTCCCCAGGGTGGTTGTAGCGATCACCGACGGACGCTCTCAGGACGAGGTGAAGAAGAACGCCGCCAAGCTGCAGCATGCAGGTAAAACAACCTCGAGATACTGTATATACTAAGCTGTGATCTGGATCTGATCTACAGCTTCTTTGAAAACATTCAGGAGGCTGTTTTCACAGTCTGAACTTTTAACAACTGTAGACCAGTTCCAGCTTTTTGTTTGTCAGTAAAAAGAGAAACAGCTTGTACCAATGACGATGATTATTGATGGTTATTACCTAAAATACTGGCGAAAGTTTGAAATGATTTAGCTTTGCTGTGTTTCATTGTTTCCCTTCTTATGACCTCTCTGTGATTTGACAGAATAAGGTGCCATTGGAGGCACAAATCATACCAGTAAACTACTACAGTATGTTACCACCGATGTGATTTTGTTCTGACGTTATACGTTTATATCTTCAGGTTACAGCGTTTTCGCCATCGGTGTTGCCGACGTGGATTTTGTTGAGTTGCAGAGGATTGGTAGCAAGCCCACCGACAGACACGTGTTTGTCGTGGACGACTTTGACGCTTTTGACACCATCAAGGAAAACCTGATCACCTTCATTTGTGAAACAGCAACCTCGTGTAAGTTCACACAAGTTTTCCTGCAATCAATAACCAGAAAACTGTTCTGGTTTTTGTTGGCTGGTGATTTTGTGGTGAAAAGTCATAATTTTTCTTTCTTTTTTCCACAGCCTGTCCCTTGATTTTCCTGAATGGATTTACTTCACCTGGTTAGTACAAACAATGACTTATGAGTTTTGGCGAAACACTGACATTCATCATTTTCTAAGAACTGTCATCACTGCTGTCCTTTAAATTTATCCTCAACTCCTCAGTCAGATGTCTCATTTAAACAGAAAACTCCTGATTTGTTGTTGTGTCACAGGCTTCAGGATGCTCGAGGCGTTCAACCTGACAGAGAAGACCTACAGTTACAGTCAAGGTGTCTCTATGGAGCCCGGTTCCTTCAACAGCTACACGGCATACAGACTCCACAAAAACGCCTTCCTGAGTCAGCCCTCAGTGTGAGTGAAATTATTTTTATGTTTTGTTTGTAGTTTGGGGAAGTTTCTTTTTTTTTGTTCAGCCTATTCCTGGATGAGGTAAAGAAGAACATTTAGATTTAAGGCTTAAGACTAAAATAACCTTATGAGGACAAACACCTCAGCGGGTGGATCCAAAGAACTTCTGGTTTGGTGTTTGCTAAGTTTCTCAAACTTAAATGTGAAGCAGAAAAGTGCAGTAAGAATCAAATATATGTTATAGCAGTTCCTTTCTTTTAATTATTAGCATGGTGATTGATGACCCTGGAGGGTTAGCATGCTAGCTAGTTTATCTAGACAGAGAGTCAAAGTCCTGCCTGACTTTCTGTGTCTTTCATCGGTAATTTGAAAAAGTTAAAGCTTTGTACTGCGTATGAAATCGAACCATGTCTAAAATTTGCTTTGCGTTTTGTCTGAGCACACAGTTAGGCCCGGCCCCTCGAGTTATAGCTCAAACAATGAGGTTTTTCTCCCTCCAGGGCCACTCAAACAAAGGAGCCTTCAAGTTATAACAGGTGTCTGTTACATTCATGAGAAGAGACCATTTCAATGATACATTGATTTATTCATTATTATGTTGTCCGCCATTTTCTTGTCCCTCAAACTCAATCACCATATTGTAGGAGAACAATGCAAAGTCTGTTTTGCAGTCACCCAGCAACAATGTTTAGCCAGTTAAATGCCAAACATGTTGCGTTCTTGACCTTCTCCGAGACGAGTTTGTACAGTTAAATCAGCTCCTCAGGGAGAAAGATTCACAGCTGAGCACAACCAGCATCTTCTCCTGAAGCTTCCCGGTGTCAGAGCTGATTAGTTGTCATTGTTTATCCCTTGAACACTTCCAAGTTGTTCATGTCAGAACCATGAAGCGTCCTGCACAGCTGTGTCCAGACCATTTGAGCTCACTCTTTTTAGAAACTGGGTCAGTGGATTTACGATGCTGTGTGAGGTCAGACAGGACTGGCTGAGCTGCAGGTCATGACGGAGCGCAGCCTGCTTTTAAAACCGTGTTTCAGTTCAATCTGACGCGACTTCATACAACAAGCCTCCGTTGGGCCGCTGAGTGCAAAAAACCAACCACAAATTAGATCGTTAATACTGGCTGACACCCAACAGAGGCGTCCCTCATCCAGAATCTCACATGCAACACCAAAGTGGTGGAAAACAGCTCTGAGTTCTGACTGTTTACCAAGTCTTGACTTTCCAAAACGTGTAGTGACATCAGAGGGACAAATGGAAAACATCCTGCTTTGAAGCAACGGTGGAAAAAGACTTTAAATCCTTTACTTTTGTAGAAGTAGACATACCGCAATAAAAAGCACTTCATTACCAGACAATTTTATTTTAACAACAGTAATCAAGTATTATCAGTAAAGTGTGATGTAGTTTGAAAGTAACAATACTCATTATTGATGTATTGTTGTGTTAACGATATCTTATTGACGTAGAACTTCTGATTTGTGCTTCAACATTGAGTTTCAGCTGCTCAGACACCAGTTCCCTCATGACCCTGGAATCAGCGTTTGAGAAACAAGCTCACCACAAGGTCCATTTAGTGGCTGTTCTGGAGCTTTCAATAATATCCCAAGATCTTCATTTTTTTCCTTCTTCTTGTCATATTCAATGGAAATTTAACTTCTTTTAAGCCAACATGGAATCAGGAATTAAAAGGAAACCTCTGCAATTCCATGACAGCTCCATCTGCTGAAGAAGATAATGTGATATGGTCAAAAGCTACTTAATGAATCTTGTGGTCAAAAGGTTTTCTCATTAGATGTGTTTTTATTGGCCAGACAGATTTCTAACACACAAAAACATGATGCATCATCACAGCTCAACAGTTCTGGACTCTGCAAGACTTTATAAATATGTTTATTACAAATTAAAGGTGTTTTTTCTTCATCTTGCCACAGTTTCTCAGTTTCAAACTTGGTCTGAAAGGGCCTCAACTTCACATTATACAATTTAAACCAATTGACAGACTTTCAATTTATAGGAAGCTTTCAATTTATAGATTAAAATATCAAAAACAACATCAATGGCTCCATGTTTCACAGAACCACCTTTCACAGTGAACAATACGCTTTAGCATTAGCATCCAAGTCCACTAAATACTCTTCTATTATGTAACAGTACTTTTATCTAGCAAGTTTTTACTATTATTGTTATTATTTTGGGGGAAACATAGGGAACAACATGCAACAAATGACTCTGGTCAGAGGCGAAACAGTCAAGTTGTGGTTCATGGTCGGCACTTTAACCCCTTGGCCACCAAGGCGGCCTAATTTTTATCTAACTTCATACTGGACAATAAAAATCTCACAGTGTGACATTCAGATCGATGACAAATTACAAAAAGTCATATATTTTCCCTTATGTGGTGTATAGAAGCAGCCACATTTGTTGGTTTTTGCTTTGTCACCTGTTGTTATATGCAAATGCTCTACCTCTGTGTCAATAGATTTTGCTTTCCCCTTTACTTGCTGTTGCTTCTTAAATATACAGTACATTTCACCTCTCCTCTTACTTATGGTTTCATTCCTTCCTCATTCATTTTCATTTGACACAAGGTCTTGCAGGGATTTCTAAGCCTGACCATGGATCCTCAATCACTGTAGTTGTGTACTGATGCAGGAATTTAAGTTATTCTTAACCTGCCTTAACCTACCTGAGAGCAACAGGTAATATTTATAGTAAATCTAACATGTCTTCTTTTTTTTGTTCCGGGAACAGAGATATCCACCCTGTTGGTCTTCCCCACGCCTACACCATCATCCTGATGCTCCGCCTCCTGCCCGACACGCCCAAGGACGCCTTCGACATCTGGCAGGTGTCAACCAAAGATCACAAGCCGGAGACCGGCGTCACGATTGACAGTAAATATCATCCTCTATTCTTATCCACTGATGTTGGTGTCGGGGGGGGAGAGGGGTGAATATTTATAGGAAGAAGGCATGAAAACACAGAGAAATGGAAATGTGTGAGGGGATGTCGAGCAGCTGTGCCTCATTGTGTCGTAGCTTTTCATGAAAGGAGTTGAGTGGGGTGTAATGAGCTGGCTTTGCCCTCCGGCTGCTTTGGTCTCAGTTGATAACCACGCCGACTGCTTTTACCACAAGAATCTCATGTCCTCAGCCAAGCTCAGCTGGCTCTCGTAAAGCCTCAGTTTCAGTCTGTCAGCAGAAATCCTACAGCGATGATCGCTTGTTCTGGTTCTTGGACGACACTGAGGTTCAGATCATCTACAGAAAGAAACTCTGCACCATTAAAGATGGGAACTAGGGCAGCACGATATAATTATTAATGACTTTCTTTGTATAGCACATTTCATAAAACAGCTACAAAGTGCTTTAAGAAAAGACACGAGATTATGCTGTAAAAAGTAAAACCAGATAAATGACATAAAATTAATACGCTAAATAATATATTATTGTCCAGAAGTTTTAAAATCACACAAATCAGTTACAGTAAAAGCCAGTTTTAAAAGACGTGTTGTCAGTGGACATTTAAAAGAAAATACAAAAGTAGCTGTGCAGATTGTAAACGCCAATTCATTCACCAGTTTAGGTGCCAGAACAGCAAATTCACAGTCACCCTTGGATGCAAGTCTAGACTCAGGAACTGCGGGAAGAGCTTTTTCTGCCGAGTTAAGTGTGCGCCCTCATACGTATGGGCTTAGCATATCAGAGATGTACCTTGGAGCTATTTCCATCCATTTAAAGGTTTGTAAGTAAGTAATATAATTTTGTATTCTGGATGTAATGGGAAGACAGTGAAGGGATGCTAAAATTGGTGTAATATGTTCTCTTCTGGTTCAGTTAAAAGCTCAGCAGCTGTGTTTTGGACCAATTGTAGATGATTTTGTGCAGAATATAGAGAATTGCAGTAAACGTGTTGAAATAAAGGCATTGATAACTTTCTCCAGGTCAACAGACAGAAATGGTTCAACTGTAGAGCTGCTTCTCAACTGATTAAAAACAAGACTGAATGACCTCTTGTACTTAGTTTTCAAAGTTCAGATCTGAATCAGAAATATTTCTGGTCGACTGCTTGGTATCGGTTGGCATGAAGTCATGTTTTCCATTCATTTAGTCGGGCTGGATGAGGCACACATATAATTATCTTGGTGTTATCCCTCTTAAGCTCTAGGAAATTTGCCATCCAATTAACATCATCAAAACAGTCTTGTAGAGCAACAAAACTACAAGAATAAGTAGGGTAGACAGGAAGATATAATTGCATATCATCTGCATAACAATGAAACAATAAGTTGCATGTAAATTGACAAAAAAATAGGGCCCAGAATCAACCCACGATGTATTTAGGATAAATATTAGAATATTAACAAGAATTTTACACTTTTCACATGTGTAAAACAAAAACTTCAACTACACATTGTGTTAGTTTTTAAAGTTTTCCACCGATTTTACAAAGATCCATTAACTCACCATAAGGAGTCCTATTGTGAAAACAGTTGTATAATGTCTGGGTTGTCCCAGCTTGAAGCGGTTGGAGACTACAAATCTTTAACGCTCTGTCACTCTTGATTTATCTCCTGGTTTCAAGTATATAAATTTAAATCCTGCTCACATCAGGTTTATTTGTAGGACGTAGGAAAAAAGAGAACATATCCAACTCCAACTTTTTTTCTCCTTCATTTCATTTGTTGTCCTGCACCTGACCTAAAAAGTATGAGATGTGCACACGGCATCTCTTTGCAATATATCTAACTCACTCACATTATTTAAGGCACCAACTATCCCAAGTTATTTAAACATAAGATTGGTTAAAAGGCAGCAAAGACTTTGTCCTCTCATCATACCTGCTTGCTAGTCAGAGATGCAGGTTTGACATCAATCATCAAACCTCTGAAACAGCTGAAAAAAAAGTGTTTTCGATTAACTTTGTCACCACAATTTGATTTGCGTGCATTTTTTTTCATGAAAACAAGAGAAAACTCATAGCTGAAGCAAATGAATCATGAAAAATGTCCTTAAATTGCAGAAAACTGCCAAAAACTGCATGTACATCAATAGCTCCTGTTTGTTCCTCCCATGCAAACATTATTTTTAGACTTTTGCATTGTTACCTTTGAGTCACAGATCTTCTTTTTAAGAGCTCAATCCAACCACTACTTTAAATACTTTTATGACTCTTAGCTGAAGCGACTGAGTCACAGAGTCCCTCTTAAGACAGCTTCTTTGAATCTAGACCTGAGTGCTCCTACAAACATTGAGACCAGTATGTAATACATTTCCCTCTCTGCTCAGCCTCAAGCCAGACTGTGTCGTTCTACAACAAAGACGAGCGCGGTGAGATCCAGAAGGTCACATTCGACGACGATAAAGTGAAGAGGATCTTCCATGGAAGCTTCCACAAGGTAAACACAGCATGAGTGGAAACAAAACTGACAAACGTGCTCTATTGCCATTTATTGTGCGGAAAAGATACTCAGACAGCAGACTAAACACACTACAGGGGCATTAAAATCTACGTTTTTTCCAGTTTGGCAGCATTTGTCTGAACATCGCTCAGTCCATATGTGTATTTTGGGGTTTCAGTCATATTTAAGTAGACCAGAACACGTCTGAAAGTCAAATACGTCTTTAATGGCTGGATTATATAACACTTTTTGGTTCTAGGCGTGACTGAGGCATGACACATCCATCAATTCGCTCCACTTTGTTCTTACTGGACGTCCCGAGGTCATACAGACATTGCAGATGCCTCGAATTCCAAATATGTTGTATATTACAGGCAGAGCACCTCACATGCAACTACAGACGTGTTCCTGAAGAGTTATGTCGGCTCACACAAACAGATGGTCCTCTGCAGGTTGTAAAACGCAGGGCTGTGTGATGCTGCAAACCGAGGCTGCGTTTTATTTTTTATTGACTATACGCAGTTCAGACTCTCTTGAGTGACTGATGGAGGTGGCCATCTGCATCTTCTGGATGTTATCAACGTATCAATAGACAATCGGACTCATGTTGAACTAGTTTGGTTTAAATATCCGGGCTGAAGTGGAGTGATGGACAATAATGCTGCGGAGTTTGTAACACCGCGGTTGTGCTGTCTTTGACTTATTGTTAATTAACGTTTTAGTGGTTTTCATTTTATTACGTGATATTTAAGCGTTAAAAGACTCTTCAAAGCCTGTTTGAAAGACAAGGTGCAGGTCCATCAGCAGCCTGCTTTTGCCTCTTATATAAGGATCGTTTTTTTCATTTGAGACTTTAGTGTGATTAAGTCGAGTCACAGATATGAGCCACTTTTTTCTCAAGCCAAAATTTGAAAAGCCCGCCCGCTCCTCTGACAACATTGGTTTAGAGGAGATTCCAAGACTCCACAAAGAACCTGCCAGCATGAAAAATGTTTCAGTCTTTGCACGGGAAAAATAGGTTTTTTCCAAAGCGCCAAGTTTGGATTGTATTTTAGAGCTTAAACAATAAGCCGATTATTGATAAGTCAACAGAAAAATGATCCTTTTCATCGAGTAATCATTTCAGTCATTTATCAAGCAAAAAATAGAGGAAATTCTCTGGTTGCAGCTTCTCCTGTGTGAGGATTTGCTGTTTTTCTCTGTTTTTGTATCACTGTAAAGGCAGACAAAACATGACAGTTGAAGATAAAACTTCACTATTTTTTGACATTTCATAGACTAAAGGATTAATCAACTGCAAAAATAATCTGCAGATGAATCAATCATGAATATTATTGTAAACTGCAGCCCTATTTCATTCACATCTTGAGGTACAACAGTGGCTCATACAGTATATGTGACTTAAGTGTAATTGTAAGTAAATAAATTTAATCATTACATTAGATTTTTATCTTTATTTGAGCAGTATGGCCAACATGGCAGCAACAGTTATGTTGCACTGCTGCAAGAAGCACACACTGTGGCTTGTGCAGCGGCTATGAAACAAGCTGTCTTTTCTTACTTTCTTTCTTTTCTTTGGCCCGATGCGATTAAGACAGATTTCCGTGGAAGACAGAAACTCTGCAGTGAAACTTTGGCTTCAATCTCATTAACTCCACTATAACACCGGCGTCCACTAGTCGGCCCTATGTTCCTTTCTTATGTTTTTTGCTGTAATCAGGAAGATTTCGTGTTTACAAAAATAAGAGGTCTCCAAATGTCCTTTCTGGAAACCCGCCTGGAACTTTTCATGAATAAAACGCTTTAGGATTGTCATACTTTGTGCTTTGGCCTCATACTGACCTCAGCCTTTACAGACAAAGACACAGGCAGTTAATTAGACTGGAAAAAAAAACATTTTTTATTTTAGGTAGACAACATTTTGCAACATTTTCCATATCATGTCAAGTGTTTTCGACGCTTTCACATGAAACTTTGGGAGGCGTCTTTGTCTGAAAAGACCTTATTTATATAATCACTGTGGTTAAAGAGCGACAGAAATTTTCATTTCTGTATTTAATTTGGGTCATTTCAGACGTTTTTGCTCCAAAATAGGTAGTGGAGTAGAAGAGGTTAAGGACAGTTTCTGAGCAGAGGGAATATGTTTTATACTGTAGTGGAAGTCAGAGCTGCAGTGCTGATAGCGACACTCATTTACAACACAGTCTGCCGGGGGAAGACAGCCATGCAACAATATCATAAAGTTTCACAAGGATCCATAAGTTCTTCAAAAAATGGGGGAGACTGTTAAAAAATGCACTGCAGTCCCTTCTGGCGTGCTCTCCTGGAAAATATTGGGTCACTGCTATTGCTATTAAACAATTACATCAGAGAGGCTGAGGAGCGCCAGCAGGGGGGTGGGGCTTCTCCCACATCCATCTCGCGTTACAGTCTAACCTCTCCCCTCTCGGCTCAGGAGTTTTGGAAGGCAGGCGCTCGGTCTTGCCTCCTTTTGCCTCTGGTAGCCGACCGCAGGGGAATTCTTGCTGCTCTGTGGTTTTACCTCCCAGCATGCCTCTGTGCGCTGCGTCTGCTGCAGGGCGCGAACTGCTGAGCTCAGGCCAAGACGTCAGCGTCTGCACGGAGGCTTTTAAAGCCTGCCTCTCGTTGAACAATTTGTGATAATAGAGGAGACTGTCAGTGATTTAGATTACCTGCTGTACTGTGTGACAGCTGCCCCCTGATAACACTGCTCCTCTGGGCTGTTTCACCCATAATTTACTCTTGTGTCTTTTTCTTCTGCACCTTCTCTCCTCCCTCAGGCGGAGGGAAATTGAGACATTTGTAGAATCTAAAGAGGGACATTTGAGTAGACTCTCTTGACATGAAAATGACAATTTGTAGAATCCAGATGGGATTCAAATTCATACAGACAGCTCAAAGAACAGTTGAAGCTTTTTCAGGAGGAGTTTTTACTGGACAAACTCTCTGACATGTTTGTTTCAGATGTGATGAAATCTTGGGACCTTCAGATAATCTGACTTGATGATCTGTAAAATAACTGAAAAGAGAAAGTGATGCAGAATTTATCCCTGAGGGTGAAATTCTTCTTTTTCTGCCTCCTGACTTCCTCCACAGGGAGGTCAGAGGTCAGGCTCGGCTGTAAACCTGCTAGCTGCCAGGATTTCAGTGTCTTGCTCAAGGGCACCTTTGCAGGATGGACACATGCAAGTCATGGGGGAGGAACCTCTGTTGCTGAACTCCCCCTTTAGTCCCTGAAATAATAAAAATAACTGAACCAAAGAATCAGCAACTTCAGGATTTAAAAGCTTGTCAGTTGTAGAAGTAGTGAACCCTCGCAGCTCAACGGAGCGTCGCGAACTTGCTGTCAGAGTGTCCGCCGATGATTTAGAAAGTCTGCTTAAACCTAACCGCAGCGTCCCCCGTGAGACTGATGTTTGGATTCGTTGTTGTTATAGATTCGTAAAGACGTCAGCGTCTGCCACATCACCACGTCTGACTCTGCTAATCCCTTTCCCTTCGCAGCGTTTCACCAACCGGCTAGCTCAGCAGCGGATGGATCTCTGAAATCCTCCCTCAGATGTGCTTAATAGCACAGATCAGTCAAACAGTCAGATCTGTTGTGGATACCTGAAGGGTTTCCGAGCGTCTCGCTGGTCCGATGGGACTGAACAGGGATTATGTGAGTGAGTGAAGATCCTCCCTAACCCATGGCTGGATGATCTCTGCGCCAATAGCAGAGAAATAGATTAACAGTCCTGCCAGTAACTGTGTTTTCTGCTGAGATACACACAAAAAAAAAACAGCGAAAAACAAACATAGGAAATAAAAAAATGCTCTGATTAATGGAAACATTTTGGAGACATTTGATCAAACAGGGGAAGGAAATATGCTCGGAGCAAGTCTGACAATTAATAAAAACTCAGAGTAATTTATAGTAGTTTGAAGGTAAATGTGAAAAAGGAAAGACAGCACTGACGGACAAGAGATAAAGATTGTGAGAGTTGAAATCTACCTGACCACAGTTACTGAAAGACAAGAAACAGAAAGTCTACAATGTTGAATGAAATTAGATTTTTTATGCATATTTAATTTGTTTTTCTTCTGTCAAAATATTCATAATTTTAAAAAAAAGCTGTAAACCAGAATTTCTCTACATTAAAATAACCGCTGTGGCAAGTCTTACTGTAACTTAACGCTCTGTTTGAACAAGTAAAAACT
Source organism: Thunnus maccoyii (assembly GCF_910596095.1). Lineage (NCBI taxonomy): Eukaryota > Metazoa > Chordata > Actinopteri > Scombriformes > Scombridae > Thunnus > Thunnus maccoyii. The sequence goes on along the minus strand of NC_056549.1, from coordinate 5,482,928 downwards.
CTTTCAGATGCTTTCCATCATAAATACCTGCAGTTTATTGCTACAAAACTGTCAGATCTTAAAAAATATTGGTAGGTTAATTCAGCTTTAGACCTTCAACTCTCTGGAGTGGCATTGATTTTTCTTTATTTGTATCCAGGACAGAGGAAAAATAGTTGTACCATTGCGTCACATTGTCCTCTGTGTGTGAAGAATAGATTCAGAGAGAGACAAACTAGCATAGCGGAGAAAGAAAGTGTCAAACTTTGTCCCACTGACCTGAGGTCGAAGGAAACTTTCCCTCTGCAGCGAGGATGAGTACGACCTCAGCACACATGACCATTTTCATCTCTACTCCTGTAAACATCCTTCTGTAACAGCCTGTTGTTCAAACGGTGCTTCCAGACGTCAGTATGAATGGTTAAAGGTGCATTCCTGAAGAGCCTATAAAACACAAGTTGTAATCAAGTTCATTTTTTATTAGAATCAAGGATGTGAGAGAAAGTTCAGTCACTCTCATTTTCTTTGTTTTACTAGTTGTGTCTTGTTCACACGCACAGAAGTTCAAGTTGACATGTGACATTTTGATCAAATCAAGATCCAATGAAAGGCTCCTGAAGCTGGAAGAACAGCCTGCACTTGTTAAAAATGAATGAAATTCTGTATTCAGCAGTCTAAATGAAAGTATTTTATCTGCGCTGTCTTTATTTTGGCAGATTTGATACCAGTAATAGTTGATCTTATCCACAAGAATGAAATCAATACATCAGTTTGCTGTTTTTTATGACTTAATTCCCAGTTACAGGAACAGTGTATCAGAGTTTCCTCAGAGGATTTTCCAGCATGACAGGAATAAAAATCAGAGTGAGACGCTGAATACTTTCACTTTTGGTGATTTTTTTTTTGGCCTAAAATTATTGGCAGCATGACTGTAACCATATCAGTGTTGTTACTGGCTATCAAAACTCATATCTCAAACTCTATTGTCTACAGATGAGTATATCCTGTTGTGACCGACATACTTAACCTTCACCAGTACCTGCTGACTTACTGAAAGCTGCTTAGCATTAGATAAATGCCTGAAATCTAAAGTGAAAATGGAAACACCCCCTGAAGGCCTCCTTGGACGTCTCAGTGTTTCCGAGAGCAGCGTCTGCTGTCGGCGGTCTGTTGAACATGCCTCTGCATTTCCGTGGACACCGACTGACCACAAGCAGCGAGTCGTGGCTTTGTAAAGTCAACGTTTTCCCTCTTTACAGCTGGACTCGAGGGCCTCCGAGGGGCCGGCTTTGAGGAAAAGTTGTTGTAAAGGCAGCGCTCATGGCTTACCGCAAAATGACATCATGAGGAGATGTGGCGAGGGAGATCTGAGCGAGGCGAAATGCGCTGTGGTGTTGTGTGTACAACAGAAACAAATCCGCTGCTGCCTCAGTTATTTTACAGTTGATGCTTTGCCTTAAACGTGTCTTACAATGAAGTGGAAGGAACGGAATTTGGGGCAATTTAGCTTCCAAAATGTGATGTGTTTCCAGCTAAAACCGGGTGTTTTTGGGGGAAACGGAGGAATCTATGAGATGTGGTTAAGCTAAACAGAACCTTCAAAAGTCTTCTGGTTGGAATTTTTTACATCAAACTACTGGCATGTCATGAAGTAACCACTTTAAAATGCCCTGTTTTCCGGAAAATTAAATCAATGGTCATAAAAATTGTAGTTTTTAGGGCATTTGGCATCTTAAATAGGTGCAACAACATGGAAAATGACCTAAGAAAGTAAACAAGATTGAATTCCCTGATCACTTATACATGCAGGGAAGAAACAGGAAGGAGTTATTCATGAGGTCACAGCTCCATTAACCTGACGCGCCAGATGGTTTGTTACACAGAACCATCTGAGAAGTCGTCCTTGGAAACTGTTTAGAAAAGGGCAAGCATTTCAAAATAGATTGGATTCAAAGGTGATTGGATGGACCGTCTGTCTATCACCGCTTTACCTTGTGAGGTCACGTGAGAATCCTCATTGGACGCTGATTGGTCCAAACCACCAATGGCATAACTTGAAGCCTGACTGATCTCGTAACAGCTCACATGAACATCTATACAATCCATCATTTAATCCAAACTTTAATTTCCTACTTTCTATAGCAGTGTTGTCAATCCTGAATGAATGAATGAATGAATGAATGAATGAATGGATAGATGGATGGAAAGGAAGTGCTGGTTTTCCCTCTGTGTGAGCAGCTCTTACATTCCAGCAGTTTTTCAATAAACAGGACTACAGCAGAGACAAGCGAGCACGTCCACCCCAAGCTCAGGCTCCACCGCCAGACTCGGCATGACCTAATAATTTGCAGGCCATCAGGATAAAAACCAGACACAAGACTTGGTCGTAGAACAAAGAATGTGCCAATAAAATCTATTCTCTTTTCCTCTGAAGCTCCATATCCTGGTTTCATCCACCGCCGTCAAACTCAACATTGATTGCCAAGAAGTGGCTGAGAAGGAGATCAAGGCCGCGGGAAACACATCCAGCGATGGCTACCAGGTTCTGGGCAAGATGTCCAAGTCCATCGGCTCCAAGGGAGAATCAGCGACTGTAAGTGAACTCTGATCCTGCGGCGTTTACACAAACATGGGAGGGGGGAGGGGAGGAAAGATTAAACTATGAATGGACAAAGATTTAAACTGTATTTAACTTGCATGTAGACTTGGTCATTTTAGTATTTGAATGTTGTGTTATTGTCTCAAGCAGGATAATGTTTGGCAGTTGGGAAATATTACAAAAACCCAACAACAAGAAGAAGAATACCCAACAACAGTAACATGAAATGAAAAGGAAAAATCTTTCAACTGAGCAAAACCACAAGAGCTGAACCATTGTAGTGTAGTAATTGCATTGGCTCAACATCCAGTAGGGAGGAATATCATTCAAAAAATTATGTTAATACACTATTCATCATCCAGTTCATCACTGCCTCAAGGGAACAAATTTTTAGATTTATTTTTGAGATTTAGTAGCTTAATTTCTTACAGAATGTACTGTCAACACTAACAAAAGACATTAGCATGGAGTCTACAGCGTTAGCCAGGAGCTACTATTGCTGGACATGATGAGACGCCATAAACACACAATTTTCATTTGTATGGTCTCGTATTAGATCACAAAACCAGAAAGCTCATAGTGACGGAGGTTCTTGAACGATATTTATAGATATAGTTAATAACTTGACATGTGCGTCTACCTGAACGCTCCAGAAACACTACAAAAGAAATACTGCCAGTGTGGTTTGTCCTGAAGTGATTAGCCTGTTGTCAAAGCATCATGGGAGCTGTAATTCTTTAAGGCTAGCAAAATAATAATTGTTTTAAGATCAGATAAAATCAAGAGGTGTTTAAATGTTAATGTCCAGATAACCCAATCAGCTCAATATGACACATTTCACCTTTTCAGAAGCTATACTATCTATTTACCTCTTGTTTTAGTCTAGTGATAAAACCATTAAAATATTCATTTGTGACATTTAGATCTACAACGATTAGTCGATTAATCGATTAGTCAATCGACAGAAAATCAACTGGCAACTAATTTGATAATCAAATCCTCCTTTTGGTCAATTTTTAAGCAAAAATGCCAAATATTTGCTGGTTGCAGCCTCTCAAAAGTTATAAATTGAGGCTTGTCTTTATTATACATGATAGTAAACTGAGTATCTTAATATAGTATGGATTTTGGGCTATTTTCTTACATTTTATAGACAAAACAATTCATACATACCTGAACATGTATGATAAGAGTTTGGCAGTAAGTGTAAAAATTAAGAATTGTATTTGTATGCTGAAAAATCTTTATTAATTCAAGTTATATTCTATAAAGATACGTTTTATGTTTATGTTGCAGTGCTACCAAACTCTGAGCTGCTCTAACAGAATCAGGGACTGTATTTGATTGAAATGGACATATCTTGCAGTGGATCCGTACTGTATGTTAGGTCGTCCACATGGCTGCAATATGAGACGTTTCCTTTCTTGTCGGAGCTGATGGGACTCGGCTGTGCTGCATTCTCTGCTGTTTTTCTATTTGTCTTCTGGGAGCTGTGAAGGGCGTATCAGAGACACATGTACCACAACACCATTTCCATGTTTTGGTTTTTTTTTCCCCCTCTCTCTACAGTTCCAGCTCCAGATGTTTGATATTGTCTGCAGCTTGGCCTGGACCAGCAGGGACAGATGTTGTGACCTCCCGTCTATGGTAAGGGAACCCCCCCACCTCCACCTCAGGGCCTTTTAACATCACATACATTACTGTACAACCTCTGAAAGGCACCTCTAGATTATTTCTGCTTGGAAAACACATAGACAGCAGGTCAAAAATAGGTCCAAAATTGGCTGTAGTTTGCACGTTAGCATCCAAATAATCAACTTCTGTGAGGAGCATCTCCTCATTTGGAAAACCCCAGTGGAGTTTTTTGGCCAGTAGACTAAAGATTTTCTTCCCTGATATCATTTTGAACGCTTTCCTAAACAAAAAAATCTAAATTATTGGCAAAATAAAGCAAGAGTTTGTGGACTGTCATAGCCTGATTAGACATATGCTTTCAATGCACGTCTTGTTTTGTAACCTGCAAATAAATAAAACGCCGATCCCATCGCTTGTGGCCATAGTTAGATCATCTTGATATGTGAGGCAGATTGGAAAAACAAGGCAAATTTGATTTTATACACACAGTCCTGACATTATTTCTGTCCGGAGAAGCTCTAAATCAAAACTCTGCATGTGTGTAAGTGCGGATTTTGTTTGTTTTTTACACCTGCGGTACACCTTTTGGGGTGTTCACCGATCATCTTCTTGCATAAAACTGTCAGGCCACCTGGTTTTCCTCAAACTCTTTCATAAAGAAAGCGTGCAGCCTCGGAGACGATGCAAACATTTAGCTGCAGTTTAAAAGCGGAAGTAATAATAGCCTCCTGACAGATGAGCTCTCAGCAATCAGAGAGAGTGTGTGTGTCCTTGACTTTGTTAGAGTTGTTTCTTTAGAAGCAGATCAAAGCAAAGGACTGGAAGTATAATCAGAATCAGAACTGGCTTAAAAATTGCACAGAAGAATAAACATATATTATATGCAGCTGATACATCTGATGAAAGAGCGTGAGATATAGTACAAAACACAGAATCACTTTCAGAACACAGAAGAGCATCTGGGTTCATCCAGTTGACAGTAGTGTGTATTTACTGTATAAAGATTTTACTCATAAACTACATCACTAAGATCTGGAAATGACTCTGGTAGACATGAGGTGCACAAGCTGTCCAATAAATTCAGTTAAACCAAATTATTTAGACCTCTGAAATGAAAATAAAGGCAAATATAAAGCATATCTGATGTAAATGGCTTTTAATCTGCTCTACTATCTGTAGTTATGAGCTGTTATGATTATAACTGACGGATTACGACAGTGTAAGTACCCATTGTACTGTTGATTCAAACATGAACTCTTGTGAAAAACAATTCCAAGGCTAAAAAAGAGAGGAACATTTGTTTTTTTTGAGTGGTTAAATATTTGGGCATCTGCAGCAGCTACATTATGAGATTTTTTTTATTTTTTTTAAATGCAACACACAGCGCAGGCTGTTGTTTAGTGGCTGGACTTTCTCAATCTGATGCTTTCTCACTTCAGTCCCAGCTGAGATCTCCCGGGGACATTGTAACAAGACAAGAAAAGCTTTGTCTGAGAGCAGCACGTCTGCAATTTAGACTTCTAAAACATATTGAAAGGATTCAACTCTCCTGGATTATTATCTCAATTGCTGCGTTTCAGAGAACAGCTGCTTGATTGGGCTTTTTTTTTTGACCATTATTGAACGAACCAAATTGAGGCAATCGGTATGGACCCATACAGCGAGAGTTTGATGAGTTTAATTAGTTTTATTAAAGATGCTACATATCAAATTAAGTTTGTTTGTTTTTGTTGTAACCAAAACAGAATATATAAAAACTAAACATGGCCTGTTAAAACGGGCAGTCAAACCCCCGTCGAGAAAATAGCTACGAGTAAAAGCGAGGCGATCGATTAGTGAACTTCAAAGCAGGCTGAAGTAGTGGTGAGTTCACAAATGGATCCAAACACGAGCTAAATGTGGAGCTTAATTTCTTCACTTTGGTTCCCAGCTGCTCTTTGGGCTGCACCAATATGACAAATGTGATTTAATCTGGAGTAAAAAGCCAGCCAAAGAACATTAATGATACTTTATAACTACTAATTACAACAGACGGACTGGAATAAAGTTGAACATAAATCACAAAGCTTTGCAAAACCATTTGTAAGATTAATTTATGTTGAAAGGACAGTGCTCTTTTCCTGTTTTAGCAGATGGGTGTAACTAACATGCAGTATAGATGAGGCTCATTGTCATTGTTAATTAATTTTCTTATAAAAAGGTCTGAAAACTTGCTGAAAAATGCTGTCAGGATGTCCCAGAGTGCAAAGTAACATCCAACAAAATCCAAAAATAAAACATTTTTTTAAAGTCTAAAGGAAATTCTCACATTTAAGAAGCGTTAATAGATGTCAGTAATCAATACATAGTGAAAAAAATAGAAGTTTTTGGCACATTTTACTGTGTGTCGATAACTAACACATTTATTTGTGATAAATGACTCAAACAGTTGATTGATTGTTAAATCTATTGGCCATACTGTTGGTTGATTTATAGATGATAGAGGTTTGTAGCAGCAGTCACGTTATGAGACTTTGGTCCTTAAAGCTCTAAATCGACCGTCTTCAGCCAAGTTTCCATCCAAATTTAAAACCAATTTCCAGAAAATAAGCAAAAGAAAAATGTGAATTTATGCTTGTTTCCATCCACTCCTGTTGCGTGAATATTAGGAGATAAACAGCTGGAGGCGCTAATTCTCCAGTCGGTGCCATTAAACCACCACAGAAGAAGAAGAGGACACAATGAGATGATGTCATTAAAAGAGCAGCAAAGCTCAAATGCTGGAAAACCATTTGTTTGTTTCATGCATTCATTTGAGGAAGGTTACAGTCTCCTCATCACTCATCACACATCTGATGTTTTCATCAAGTCACATGGTTCATGTACGTCATCATTCATTCACTAAGTCTGTAATCAATACACCAACTTTCATACCTCAGCCAAGCATAAAACATTTTTGGCAATATTTACACTTTTCTTTTGAATGTGTGACTCTTCAACTCTTTTTAATGCACAAATTGAAAATGTGCATAAAAAAAAATGTGGATGGAAACTTCCCAAATGTCTCTCAGCGTAATCTAGGACCATTGTTTCTGATTAACGGTCAAAAGATTTCGTCAACTTTCGTGTGAGACCGGCGAAAATCACACAGTATACAGGGTCTTTTATAGGCTGCAGATCATCTCTTTGTTTGTTTACAGAAAGTATTCTGTTGTAACAAAATCTCAGGAAATGATTTACTGAAGTTAAAGCAGCAGATTAAAGCGACTTGTGGATATGTGACGCGATATTATCCGTTTAACTCAACACAGAATCCACCTCGCCTTGCTAAGAGGCTCTTCCTGCTTGGGTGTCCTTAAATGTCCTCCTTTTCTTCTCTATCCTGGAGGTTGATTCTCAAAATGTTTCCTTGAGGTTTTACTTTCAAAAAAGCTTAATTTCATCGTCTTGCTGAAATCTCCAGACCAGATAATGTGCCCTCTTCTGCTGGAAAATCACCCAGGGTTTTGTCATGTCGCCCACTGATTTGCTTTGGTATTTTCTGTCGGTGGAACGGCTCCAGAAGACGTCTCTTCAAGGCATTAGAGATCACAATCTTGGCTCTGCTTTTTGTCTATCTTAAGTCAAAATGTACAGAAATTTCATCTAAACTGTTTAGCTCTTGCAACCCTGGGAAATAAATTTTTTTTTGGGGGGGGGGGGGCATCCAAGGACAGAACATGCTGTACGGCAGGTCAACATGTTTTTGGAAGGTTCTCAAAAGAAACTAGAACTGCTTTCTATTCCTAGACACCTTATTAGGACTCACTCACAGTTTATGTCAGAGACTGTGTTAATGTTTCATGTTTTGAACCGTGACTGTATGAATCATCTGCTGCTAATGAAGTGACATGGACGCTGTTAGATGTTAACTCACAGTCCAGCCCTCAATCCAAAGTTGAATCAGCTGAAGCTTTGGATTCGATCCTCTTTGGCTCGTAACGATCCGCTTCTTTCAGACGCTCTCCGGCTTCCATTACCTTTTTTTGCTTTGTTGTTGTTTTTAACCGGTAAATTGTCTGTTTCTCCTCTTCATCAGAGAGATGAACTGAAGTGTCCTTCTCTTCCAAACTCCTGCACCTGCACCTCAGAGGCCAACGGGCTCCCAGGGCCTCAGGGACCAGTGGTAAGAATCACCTGAACTTCAACATCTAATTTTCTGGCTCCATCTGTAAATCTACAGTTCTATCTATTTGATTAGAAGATTTTCCAACTGCTGGTTTTTGAAGCTGTTTTTGATTAGTCTTGTTTCCTTGATATATATTAAAAGAAAAGTCCTCATCCATGAAGCCTTTTCTCTTGTAAAAGTGAAACATCAAATACTTCCATTAAAGCAGGAAGTAAATCCCACCCTCAAACACACTCCTATCAGATTTTACTGAACCTGCAGAGGAGCGTGTGATCCTTCAACTGACTTTAAGGGATGGGGGGTGGGGGGGATGGGGATGCTTTTACTATTTAATTAACTCCAATTTTAACAATTTAACATTCTGACAGGGACCATTTATCATAATGAGCACTTTAACTTTTTCTACTTGAGCACATTTTACTCCTAATACCTGTTTTCTTTACTTAAGTTATGCCAGACTTTTATTTGAAATGGAACATTTTTCCACCGTAGTATCTCATACACATTCCCCACGTCTGGTTATTTATGTACTGTATGTTGTACAAGGGAGAATATTGCACCCTGAAGCACATTAACCATGGGAAACTTCTTTGCAATGCCTCATAAAATCTTTTAAGAGGAGGGAGAAGGTAAACTGTGGTGGAGCATGTTGAGGGCCGACCCCGTCTGACAGTTGATGGATGAACCTCCGTCCTCCTCTCCTCCCCTCTGACTGCACTAATATCCATCTTCACAAGAAATACACTCCCCTAAACGACTTTTACAGACTGCCATTATCCTATATTTTCTTTATCGTCAACAAACCAACAACGTGTTAATCTGTCTCAGCTCCAAGCACATTGGTTCCTATTGGAGACATAAATCTTTAAAAACACCTAAAACAGCTTGGCACTCTAGTTTTTTTTAAGAAATTTCACTAAAACAAAAGAAAACAGCACATTTGTTTGTGACTATTTTCACATTTGATGCTCTAGTTAGTATTTCTGGCAGCAGGACGGCGTGTGTGGTGATCGACTCTAAATAAACTACAGCGCGTGTGTGTGCTCATGGTGATGAAGGAACATGTCATCCAGTGTGGTGTAGCTCATTGATTTTTTGTTTTTTTTGGGACATCAACAGAGGTTTATGGCACAAAAGAAGAAGAAGATATCAATAACAATACTTGGTAGTAGATCAATTCAATCTTGCTCTTGATTTGTTGACAATAAGAAAAAAAATGTGGAATATCACCAGATTTTAAACGTTCAATTTATTTTTAAAAGTTGTTTTCATGGTTTGGGTTTTGTAATTTTATTTTATTTGCTTTATATCGTTGAAACAAATTAAGTGAAGTAGAGAAGCTAAGAGTTGAGATTTATTAACTTTGCTGTGAGGTTTTGGCCTCATCACAGCAACTAATGTTAACTAAAGAGCGTTATTTCTTGAAATGTTTAAAAGCTCATTTTAGCCTCTTTGGAGAGATTTTGAAGATGTCAGACACACAAAAGGACACTTACACTAGGTACTCTGATTACTATTTGCCTTCTAAAACTGTTGTACTTTTACATATCAACCAGTAATTTGGTTTACTTGTGGAGAAGAAGTTTGGGAACGAGGCAATGTAGAACTTAAAGAGTTTTATCCTTTTATATTTTCGTAGGTTCGCTTAAGACAAATGAGACCAAGAGCAGTTTTTTTGTTCTTTTCAAATGGTTTGTTGACAATAAAGAAAATGTAGAATATCACCAGACTGATCCTTTATAGCACCATCATAATTTGTGCTCTAAAATGTGATCTTGGCTTTTATCAGGTTATATTCTTCAGGTGTTAAAATCTCTACCCGGTGATGTTAATATATGAGTGTGAATATGAGATTAAAAGACTTGTTAAAGTGGATATTTTCTCCTCTTGTCTTTGTTTTGACAAATGTTCCTCCTCCTCCTCTTCATCCTCAGGGTGCCCCCGGTAGCAAAGGTCCCAGAGGTGAAAGGGGAGAATCCGGTACTGTTGTAAGTATTTTTTTTTTTAAATATCATCCTTCTTCTTCTTTAAAACCTGCTGCTTCACCTTTAAATTAACGCTGGAGAAAAAAAAAAAAACATGACACAGTTTTTTGGAGCTGGATCAGACTCCTCGGTTATCTGCCCTCGATAAAAACAAGAGATTGTTTAAAGTACGAGAGCTCTGAAGAGAGAATAAGCACATCTGATTCCACTTATCCAATGAGTGTTTTGCTCTTTGTGCCTGATATGAAGGGAAGGTTTGTTTCGATCCGTTAAGCAGCATTCCTCATCTCCTGTTGCTCTGTCCACAGATTGCAACAGTAGCGTACTTGAACTGTACTGTCCGGCCAGATATCAACAAATTCCTGCTGTGTTTAAACGATTCTCATGTGACCTTTTCCTTTCTTCCTTTCGTAGGGACCGGTCGGTCCGCGGGGAGATCTCGGACCACCTGGGCCCATGGGCTTGCCTGGTCCTCAAGGACCCATCGGGTTGTCGATTCCAGGAGAGGCTGTAAGTGTATAAACACACCTCACTCAAACGCACACACTCCCCGCTCTGCCTTTTCAGCAACTAAACATAAATCCCATGATGCCTCGGCACAGCGGAGCAGAGGGATTATTGGGCGATTTATTATGCAGGGAATTTACAAGCTGGGGAGTAGCTGTGGCAGAGAGTCACATTCCTTCATGTCTGAGGGGAAGAAGTGATACCAGAAAGACCTGAGACCTCAATATTACTGAATGTCAATAAATCAGAGTTTGGATTTCCGTCTCGGAGATGAGATTTACCCAGATTAAACCAAAAATGTTCCCTCGTTTTATCTGAGCTGTCAGTGTGTAATGTGTTGGTCGTGGCTCGTAGTGATGAACCTACAGAGAATTATCAGCCACTCTGCGGCTCCTCTCGGCTTTACTGAGCTTTATAAGGAGTTTCAACTCATTATTTATCTGTCCAGCTGCAATTTTACTGTTTTGGTTCACTCTCAGCGCTCTCATAGTGTCATTTTTGCCACAGCAGGCAGCTGTTTTCAGAGAAAAAAGCTTTAAAAAGCCACTGTGCCCTACCCGCTCAGCACCAAACAGCAAACAGACACAGTTAGCTGTAGACTAGCTGGTGAACATAGTGGAATATTTAGCAGCTAAAGAGCCAAATATTTCCCCTCCGCAGTTGGTAGAGAGCAATAACAGAGCTAAAAGAGAGTGAATATTGGACTTAAATGAATGATAATTTTGCTCCATAATTGCTGGATGTGGCAATAAGCAACTGTTTACTGACAAGTTCAACATAACTTAAAAGCTGATGATATGTCAGTGTTGTGTTCACTGCTTGTTTCTGCTGAAAACACTTACTTTAAACCTAAACCTCAAAACCTAATATTGATATGACACAGATGACGTGATCAGCTGATCTTTCCTCTAGATAAGAGTCACCACTCTGTTGGTCTTGTCGAACCACAAAAACAGTTTATAGTCACTGAGTCGTGTTACAGAGTGATGTTTCTTATCACTCAGAAATGATCTTCGGTTCAGTTACAAACACTCGCAGAGAGAATACTGACCAGACGACAGACAAAAGTTTCATTTACAGGGTTAACGTTAATTAGCTGCAGCTCATTTAATCTGTCGCCAGTGGCGTTCGTCATTGTAGCGCTGGTTTAAATGACTGAATCTGCTACCTGAGTGTCCCTCTTTGCCGCTCAAAACAAGCGAAGAGGGATAAAAGTTTCAAAAAGAGATTCGTTAGTGTCTGAGTAACAAATCCGCTTCCAAAATGAAGCCAAGCCCCCGTGGTAATGATGCCCTTGTGATCATATTATAAATTATGATGCATTTTGAAAGATTAAATTACCCAACAGAACATACTTCTTCCAGCACTCATTACAGATCACCTTAAACCACATTTAAAGTATAACATTTCTAGTCCTAATCTGTTTATCCTGGAGCGAGCAGCACCACAGGCAGGACATGTTTCTTCTAAATGTCATCTTACAGAGATGTTCTGTTCCCGCTGCTCATTCATGTCTTTATGCCTTTTAGGGCCGCCCTGGACCAAAGGGAGACCCCGGTGACTCTGGCCTACCTGGACAGAAAGTAAGTGCAGCTCTAGTTGTGGATTTTAAAACAGGAAACGGGGGATAATTCACAGCTTGACTACTACTCTGGCGTCCGGCCACGTAGCTGGATGCAGACGGTTTTCCAGCTGGGGAGGATTCAGAAAAAAAAAAAAAAAGAAGAGGGGAGTTCGTCTCTCTCTGCAGCAGGTTTCCGAATATTACTTTTAAATTAAATTTCTTCTCGAAGTTCTCGCGGAGAACGAGCCAAGAACAAGTCACCTTGATTAACGGTGGTGGTAGAGTGTCGGCCTGCGGTCAGCTGGCTAACTAATGTAAGTTGTTTTATCTGGGAATATCTGAGGAGCTCCGGTCCAAACAGGGATATCCAGGACTTGAAAGAAAGATGACACCGCAGCTTATAAAGTGATTGTTGGCATGAACGTAAAGAACATTGTGGGTCGCTGTTGAAACTCTTCAGTCTGAACCTGTCTGGTGTTTTTTGAAATACTGAGTGACGAATATCAGGTAGCATTTTGATTTCTTCCTGGAATGAAGCCCTCGTATCTCCGTTTTATTGGGTGATAAGAGATGGAGGTAAAAGTTTCATCCATTAACTTCAAAGCTTTCACTTTTACTCATGAACACCGCAGCATCGTTCAGGGAAATTTAACCTGAATGTTCACAGTTTTTTTTATTTTAAAATGAACAAAACTGACTATCTGAGCAGGAAAAGTAGAAAGAAACTCTGGTGTCCTCCAGCAAAGGTTAAAGGTCTGATGACATTTAAGATTAGGTTGCAGTTGAGCTCATAAGAGGGTAAAAGATCCCTAAAATGCTGGAGGGACTGAAAAAAGAAACCCAGCCTTCCTCTCAGTGACCTCCAGGCCTTCAGTGCTTTCTGTCACTTCAAGCTCAGTAATCCTTCCTCGCGTCTGTCTGCGCAGATCAGCGGAGATACGATCCATTAAATGTATTTATAGCCGCAGACACAAGCAGATGCTACGTCGCTCCCTTGCCCTCTTTTGACCCGCGGAGTCGTGTTTGTTTATCTCCTTTCAACTTCAACCTTTGGAGTTTTGCTTAGGTGGATCCGTTATCTTGCTTTTAGACATTTTACATCAGCAGCAAGTTGGACTTTTAATTGCAGAAAGATTTCTTGGAAGCAGAGCAGAGTTGTGTTAGAGGCAACTGTAAATTCATCACAGGTTTTCAGAGTGCAGGATAGCTAACTGGTAAATATCAATGCCAGAAGAGAAACACTGCAACCTGAAATAAAGAGTGCCTCCTCTTTATTGCACTGTTATGAAATATAATATTAAGCTTCATGCAAAATGTGCAGGAGCTTATATTTAGTGGGCGATTTCAGTCCTAATGTGCAAGAGAACAGTTTAGACATGAAAGAGCTGCATCTAATCTTACAACACAGATAAGTAGGATGATACAGACAATCACAGTATTGATTTCCTAACCTGGAAACAACATCTACCCTGATTTTTACTTAATTCCTAGTCAGACAATAGAGCTACACAACTCAGAGACACATAAAACTAACTTTTCCTGTCGACAGTAAATCATCTTCCTCCTCCTGTCAATGTCAGAATCCCATTGAATGCATGTTGTGTCAAACTTTCGGGTGTGAAAACCCGGTGACGTGATCGTTTACATTCATCTACTGATGAATCTGATTGAAACAGGTTGTGTCATACATGTTCAATCACATGTATGTTTGTGTCACTGATCATCACCATCTGTAAAGGTGTGTAGTCAAATTTGTGTAGTCAAATGAAAAATATAGACTTTCTGGTGCCTCAGTAGCCTACTGGTTAAGACGCAAAACACGTAACTGCAACGTCCGCGGTTCGATTTCAGCCGCACACAGTAGTTGCGTGTCATCTCTCTACCCGGGTTTCCAGTCTGTCTATACTTGCAACTGTCAGATTAAAAAAAAAAGGCTAAAAATAATCTAAAAAAATATAAAATAGACAAATGGAAACACCACCACGCTTTAATCATCTGCTCATTGTTCTTCTTCTTTCATTTCTCCCTTAACACGACTTACCCAGAAGAAGAAAAAGGTTGAGAGGTTTAAACCGGTTTCTCCAAGAAATGTTTGTAGCAGTAAAAGGACTGATTTGTTGCATGTCATTCCTCTCTCTCTCTCTCTCTCTCTCTCTGCCCATGTTTGATGTCTCTCTAAATTTTTGACTCTTAAATAAAGAAGAACTAAAAATACCAACAATTTATCTCCATCCAGACTTCTTTCAGTCAATATAAATGACTTCCTCTTCTTTTACTTCTCCCTAAACACCACTTGGCCAGAAGGAAAAAGTAATTTGGCGCCGCCTGTTTTCTCAAAGAAATATCTGTAGCGATGATAAGACGGATCTGCTAACAGTTAACGGATTTTTACCATCCTGCTCGTTTAGAGGAGAATATTTAAGGACAAAGTGTTTTTCGGTGAAGGACGCTGGAACAGGACGTTAGCGGGGACCAAACCTGTGACTTCAGTAATCAGCTGTAGCCTCCTCCTCCTCCTCTTCCTCCCTCCATACAGACACAGCCCAGAGCTGCACACTCTTGATTAATCATCTCTTTTATTCAAATAGAAGAAACCCAGTGAGTTTATCTTAGAGTGGATGGTGTTCATGGAGCGGTCGGGCTGCAGGTGACCATGCTGGAGCAGATGCTATAGCAACATGCATTTAATGACTTGCAGACCACGCGGGCCCTGGTTTATAATGGCCAATAAAACGGATCTGGAATATATTATGTTCCCAGTAAATCTTATGCCAAGGCATCAAAGACCAGAAAGGATCGACAATAAAAATAGCGAGCAGGGTTTCCGAGCAAATGAGCGCAAAAAAAAAAAGGAGATTTACTGTTCGACACGCAGAAATCCAGCGCTGAAACAAACCGCTTCGAGTTGGGGGGAAAGAGAAAAAAAGATGGAAAAGAAGGTAGAGTGAGCTTAATTTAAGTGGCTCTCTTGTGTTTGAAGGGTTTACCTGGACCTTCTGGTGGCGTCGGACCGATCGGACCAGCTGGAGTGAGGGTGAGTACTAGCAGGGTGGTTTTTTTTAATGGCAACCATGCTCTCAGGATTCTTTGAACATGAACAGTATCAGTTCGGTTTTTTAAGTTGGGGTCTTGTAATTCCAGGGCCCTCAAGGAAAGGATGGACCAGGTGGACCCAGAGGCCCCCCAGGGCCCATGGTAAGAGTTTTAATGCTTTGACACACCTGGGAGCTGCCTGCTCCACTGGCCAGTTAGTTAGAGCTTAAGTGCCTTGCTCAAGGACAAACTGGCATTAGTCTCTTAGGGAGGAGAAAACATGACTTAATTATTTTCTCCACCCAGATTTAACAAGCTGATGTTGTTAAATGGACATAAACTTTCTAATCACAATGAGGATTTTTTTTTTTTTTTAGTTCTTTTATCGATACAGATGACGTTATAAAAGTTTTTCTCTGCGATTCGGTTGAGAAATTATTCTGTAAGAAACATTTTTATAGGTTGATGTGATTGTTTTCTTGTTAACCTTGTTAACTTGTGTTGGACAATGTTTTCATTGCTTTTTTCCTTGTTTTCCTCGCAGGGACCTCCAGGATCTCCAGGAATACCAGGTGCTGCAGGAAAACCAGGAAATCCCGGAGACTCAGGTTCTCCTGTGAGTATCCTCACTGTCATGGCGGCTTTGTACGTCCAGTCAGCAGCGTCTGAGTTTTAAAGGGTTTTGCACAACTTGAATGTTTTGTTTTTCTGTTTTTTAGGGCACTGTTGGTCCCAAGGGAGACAAAGGAGAGAGAGTGAGTACACCTGAAATATATCCGGGTTCATCTAAGAAGCTCAGAAACTGTGTATAACAACTGTTAATCCAGAGTATGGTAATTTATTTGAAGATGCTATAGAGCAAGAAAACATCCTTCTTTACAGGTATTTTAAGCTGATATTGACCTTTCAAGTTTTTATTTATCATAAAACAAGAAAAGATGCTGCCAGTGTAGTAACATCTTTTCATTTCAAGTATTTTCTAGAAATGTGTCGAAAGTATCTTGAAACAAGACAGAATACACAGATTGTTTTTGGCTCTCAACATTAGCATAACTTGTTCATTGTTAGGGCAGCTGGTGTACATTATATAAGATTACAACGTTAAGGTGCAAGAAGGCCAAAAACATCAAATCTTGTGAAAGGACAGCTCTGCACACTTGCAGATATTTAATCAAAAAGGCAAGTTCTCAGTCTGCAGACTTTCATCGGGGCAAATGTTTGACAAAAGGGAATTTTCAGAGTCTCATTTTGACATCAAATAGAGCAGAGCAGCATGTTTTCCTGTAAGTACATGTGGGAAATGCCCAAAGAAACCAAAGACCAGTTAACACAGAAAGCAGGAAATCAAAAGGGAGAAAATATTGCACAAACTTCAGTCAAAATCCCAGCTTTCTGAGCCACTAACCTTTAGAGTAACATTTTAAAAAGACAGATTTATTTAATAAACCTCAGGCAGCGTTTTAAGTAGAATTCAATATAAAAACCTTATATGCATCTCAATCCTGCCTCTCTGTACCCAGGGCGACTTTGCTCCTCAAAACATGATGCGATCCATTGCCAGACAAGTTTGCGAGCAGCTAGTGAATGGTAAGTAGTAACTTTTTTCCCCTGAACTCTATTTGGAAATGGTTCTGGCACCGTTAAGCAGCCAAACAGCCTCTTGTCTTTCACGATACAGTGAGCCTGCCACTTACTATTATGTTCCCTTTCACCTTCTGCTGTTGCAGCACAAATGACTCGTGTCAACACATTACTGAACCAGATCCCCAACGGCATGTACCGCAGCAATAACCCAGGCCCTCCTGGGCCTCCTGGACCTGCTGGCAGGCAGGGACCCCGCGGAGAGCTGGGCCCCGCAGGAAGGAACGGCTTACCCGGAAGTCCAGGTTTACCCGGCCAGCCGGGAGAGAGAGGTACGAGTCCATCACATCAATCTACCGCACAGGAGGAGATGGAGATCGTACTTCAACACATGTCATCACAAGAAAATAAACCAGAAGTCCGAGGATTTCTAAAATGGGAGCACAAAAAGCAGTTCAAGCCACAAATGAACACCACATTGATTATTTATACTGCAGCAGGTTTATTTAAAAAGCACAAAACCATCACAAGATGCTAACGAGGCTTGGCTTCATCCCTCGTTTTCACTCCTGATTGAGCAACACGCTGCTGCCTGCTACTCATTGTTAGTGATCTTCTGTGTTCTCGTTATATAACAAGTACAAAACTACACCGAAAGATATATGAGAGAGAAAAAAAATCTGTGTTGCAAGATTTAGATGGTAAATCTGCGTGTTAACAGTTAAATTTGCTGCAACACTATGTAACATTTGTCATACTAGAGGATTAGGCTTTTCTTAAAGTAGGAGCTCTTATGCAACATTGTGAAGTTAGTGCAGAGAAGCGTGTGTCACTTATTCCACTAGAGGCCTATTACTGTGTTTACAGAAGGACAATAAGAAGAAGTGATTCTTGCCAGCTGCAGTAAACATGCTGGAAAAATATCAACATCTGACACTTATGGTTCTGTCAGAAAATATCAGGACAGCAACATGTTTCTTATTGTTTCGACTCGTCGGATCAGACGTGAAACGATGACAATGCTTTAATTTAAGGGTGTTTACATGCACAACAGCTTTTGACTCGTAGCCGTTGTTATACGCAAGACAATGATACTTAAGTCAGATAAAGCAACCGAGGAGGTTTTAGGGTCAGGATGAGTGAGTCTGACATCAACCCAGCTGAAGATCACACTGAGGGCTCGCCTCAGTACGAGCCTGTCAGAGTATCAGCAGGGGAAGAATCTGAATCATCTGATCGTATTGAGAAAGATCTGACACCAAAATATTATTGATTTATGATTTGTTAAAGCATATTTAGTTTGTCCAGCAGATTTGTCTCCAAAATTAAGGGCGTCGATAGTTATTTCACTGTTCGTCTGACGTGAATGTAAACTGAACCGAAATTAAGCAACTCTAACAAAAAAATGTCTCACTGTTTGAATTTTCTGACAGTTTTATAGCCTTTTATTGAATAACAGGAAAACATATTGTGTCTCCAATACATACACAGTTGATTATTAAGCTTTTATGTGCTTTTTCAATGTTTCATCTTCCACTTTTGATGTTGCTCAATACTGAGCAGCTCATTTACTAACTGATGCATCATAAGCACAGATTTTACCCTTAAAATCTAGTTAGGAAAAGGTCTTGAGTCTTGTTATATGTTCTTTAGGTTTTAAACTGCCTATTTACTGTCATACTAGACCAGATACAGAAGCTGACTGTGTTTGTTTCCTTCAGGTCCTTCAGGAGAGAAGGGCGACCGAGGGACGTCAGGAGTTGGACAGAAAGGACCGAGAGGGCCTGCTGGTATGTTTCAAACTGATTTTTAAACATCCTACATGTCAAAAATACTCAAAAAAAAGGAAAACAAGAGGAATATATAAAGTAAAAGACAAAAACATCTTGTACTTCCATTGCTGCTAATGGAAAACAGTCATTTAAAATCAGTTCCACAACAAGCTACAATGATTAGTTGATCAACATTAAGTCATTATTTAAATGAAAAAGTACTAAAATTCTCTGTTTCCAGCTTCTTAAATGTGAATATTTTCTGGTTTCTTTAGTCCTTTATGACAGTAAACTGAATATCTTTTGGTTTTGGACAAAATGAGACATTTGAGGACGTCAACTTGGACTTTTGGGAAACAGATTCATTGCTAATGAAAATAATAGCATAGTCACAGCCCTAACTTTCATTATCAATTAATCTGTTAGTAATTGTGTCTCTTTATTGATTATTCATCTTGTCTCATTTAGTCCAACCCACAGACAGTTTACGATCATGTACGACAAAGAAAAGCATTAAATCGTCACATTTGAGAAGCTAAAACCAGCTAACGTCGCACGTATTTCTTTAAAAAAATGACTACAAAGATTATTTGATTCTCAAAACAGTAATTAAATCATTTCCTGTCAATTGCAGCTTTAGTTTTGATGCATGGGTCGACATAATTCACGGCTTCACTAACAAATCTGTCATCTGTCGTCTCACATTCTTATTAGCGAAGATCAACAACCCAAACATTAAGCTAGCAACGTCTAATTTTTAGCCCGGCGCTGACTATCATTAAAAATGAAAAACAACGCCTGCAGCGAATCAGCTGCCAGTCAACGTGAATTCTGTAAATAACTTCTGTGAAAATTAAACTGTCTGTACTCGTCTGAGATCATTTATGAGAGAAGAAGCTCCGCAGCACCGCCGTACGATCGTTAGCGTTTCTAGTTTCAACAACGCCGACAGAGCGAGATGTCTTCTCTCTAGTGGATCGCTTCAAGTCTTATTACAGGAGTCACTTTAATCAATTTAATAGTTTTGAACCAGAACCTTCAGTTTTAGGATTAAATACCATGTTTAAAGGAAGCTCTATTATGTTATTTCAGTGTGTGAGATACATATTTAATAATCAGTCATTACTCATCAGATTAATTAATAATGAAATTAATCATTAGTCGTGTTCTGAGTCACTTCCCTACAAATAAATCTTGAGTTTTCAGTCTTGAGAAATTGAGCTCAAACAACAACCGTAAAATCACGATTTCCTCCCGCCTGCGGCTGTTTAGCGGCGGCTCCACTAATCACACGTTCACCCGGTCACGCCGTAATCCGACAAACAACACTGTGAGAATCCAGTCTGTCAGGCGGAAGGAGAGGAGAAAAAGCTGTTTTCTGAAGCAAACAAGGTCAAGTTGTAGAAAGGGTGGAAGCGAAGGGGGGGCGGCGGAGCGAGGGAAGGGGGTCTCGGAAAAAGGGAGGAAGTGAGTGGACGGCGGTGCGGTGAGTCATGGTGGAAGAGGTTCATTCACAACACATGCTGAGGACGGCGCAAGCGGGAGAAAGTCAGTCAGGGAAACTTTCCAAGCCGGCTTTCTCCATGTCTAGACATAACGCAGAGGCGGAAAAAGCATCAGCAAATTCTGCCTTTCCCCTTTTTTTTTTTTTTCCTCCCCTCATAGTTTTGTCTTTTTAATTTCTATGTTCCAAATGGTTGTGCCCAGGACTGTCAGCAGCATAGTTGCAACAGTTTTTTTGTTTTTTTGTTGTTGTTAATTGATTGTGTTTCCAGCTGGAACAGAAGCACAGCTGTAATTATCTGTACGGTTCAAAGATCATGAAACACTTCCTTTCTTTTTTTTTTAACTTTTAATTCATCAGGAGGTTTAGAAGAACTCCTCCAAATTAATCAGATATCCAAAGCTACATTTCTATTGTTGGCATGATGATCATAAAAACTCAACCACATGGAGAACAGACACTTCAAGACTGAACTGAAGAATCAACAAGACAAACAACAAGACTCACAAATCCGATAAATGTGAGACCTCACGTAATGCTCACATACTTCTGCCAACCTTCAACCTGAGCAGAGGTCTAATCAGCCAGGATAAGTGAACACACCTGTGTGGGTGTGCTGAGCCTTTAAGTTCCTCATGATTAAGCAAAATGCTGACAAAAGATCCCATCTCCTTGCCCCACTGACAAGCTTGTATTGTAAAATGTAGAGCTACATCAGATCGGTTGATGTATAAGATGCCAGAAAGTAATAAAAAACTGCCCATCACAATCAACTTTTATCCAACAGTCAAAAACTGAAATATAGATTTTCTTTATGATCACATAAGACAAAGAAAAGCAGCAAATCCTCACAATGGAGAGGCAGGAATTATGAAATATTTGACATTTTGGCTTTAAAAAAATGACTTAAAGGGTTCATTGATTATCAGAATAGTTGCTTATTTATTTTCTGTCAATTCAGTTTAGATCTTTATTATCTCACAAGAGGAAATTCTGCAGCAATGCAGCATAAAAACACATAAAAACAATAAAACACATTAAAAGTGCCAGTACTATACATGCAAGTCAGACAATAAGGATGTACATTAACAGCAAGGAAAACAATAACAAAAGAATAAAGATAAGAAAAAACTATGTGAGGAATCAAAAGAAGTGTTTACTAAGCGATCAAGTAATCAATACCCAGATGTGTTTAGATCTGTTAAATATAAGGAATGAATCTTCTTTTGCTTTTTAGCTCATCATTTAGCCAAACAATATGTAATTTATCCAATAAAGATAAATAGATTCGATAAGTGATACAAAAGGACTTGGACTTTAAGCCAATTCGATAAAACGCTACTCAGGACTAAACTGGGGTTAAATAAAAGAAACTGTATCCTCATTCTAGAAAAAACGATGAGCAAGTATTCATTTGTGATTCACCGCAGAGAGAACGTTAAACACTAGGTAGCATAAAACCAGCCTAACCGATGAATGATATGGAAAATCTGGTCTGTGTTTACATTAAACTCTGAACTTGAGGTTTATTTTTGACCTATTGAAGGAAAATCAGTTTGAATTTAACTGAGAATATATAAATAACATCTGTATATTTTTATTTAACACTTTTGCTGCAGCATCAACCCTCTAAATGGAGAAATAAATATGCCAACAATGAGAAACTGACCAAATTTGAGATTAAATTATAATAATTAACACAGATCCCTGATTTATTTCGTTGACTGTGTCCTCATGATGTGTGCCTGATCTTAACTGGTCTACATTTTTTTCCCCACAGGCCCACAAGGAGAAAGCAGGACAGGACCTCCAGGCCCTTCAGGCTCTGCCGGACCTCGTGGTCCCCCTGGACGTCCAGGTTACGCCGGAGTCCGTGGGCCTCCTGGACCTCCTGGATACTGCGACTCTTCTCAGTGTGTCGGTATTCCTTACAATGGGCAAGGATACATAGGTAGGTATCGAGAACTGGACGGGACGGCTTAGCCTGGTGTGAAATAACGTCCTGTAACTGCTAAACATATCTGATGTTTCCAGTCAGCTTGGTGGGTGTTTCAATTTGGGATTAAACTCTTCAAACAGAAACTAACACAGCTGTAAGGGAACACTCCAGCATTTAGGGAAATGCACGTATTTACCGTCTTTTGCAGAGTCAAATAACAAGATGGGTCCATTACAGAGATCCAGGTCCAGGACATGTTTACATAGCGTAGCACAAAGATTGAAAGCAGGGGGAAACTGTTAGCCTCGCTCCATCACAAGAGGAAAAAAAAGAACCTTCCAACAACTCCAAAACTGTCTGATATTCATCTCGAGTCGGCTCGGTACCAAAAACCGTCAAGTACCAAAAGCTGGCATTGATTCGGAAACAAAAACTGATCGTTTTTTGTCATTAAAATAATGATTCTGTCCATTTCAGTGAGTATTTTTATTGTACAGCTGCTTTTGTTCAACATTTAAAAGATGAGTCTGGTGTTATTCTATATTTTTCTTCTTGTCAACGAATCCCATGAAAAGACCAAAAGCAGTAATGGGTTAGTCTGTCTCTTGTCTGTGGCTTTCAGCTCTGAGCCCATTGGTTCCTACTGAAGATGTAAATCTTTAAAAACGGCTCAAAAATATGTAGTTTTTATCAAACAAATAGGAGGAAATTGTGTATTTGTTGGGGACTGTTTTTAGCAGCAGATGAATCCCCATTTAGTGCTCTAGTGAGTATTTGTGGCAGCTTTTGGCCACAGTGGACCTCTATGGCACATCATACACACACTGAACCTGTTAGTAGATCAATTCATTGTTGGTCTTGATCGTTTCGTTGGATTTGTTGATGATAAGAAAAATACAGAATATCACCAAAATTAGCATTGGAGATATTTGTTTACCAACAACAAATGGTAACCACAGTGTCATATTTAGACCTTAAACAATTGGTCCATTAACCAATCAGTCAATACACAGAATATTATTCTGCAACTCTTCTGATTTTTGTTTCATTTAATCAGTTTTGAAGCAAAAATACCAAACATTCTCCAGCTCGAACTTCTTAAATATGATTTGGATTTTGCGCTTTCCTTTCTTCTATCATTGTAAACTGAATATCTTTTTATTTTTGGACAGTGAGTCAATCTGAAGATGTCAGTTTGGGCTCTTGAATATTATAACATTCTGTAGATGAAACAATGAATCAATTAAGCAAGAAATGAATCATCAGTTGCAGTTTTAGTCTCATTTTTACATTTATGTTTCTGCACCTGTTCAGTAAACGAGACAGTTTTGCAGTTGTCGGAAGGTATATTTTTCTCATTTGATGGAGCTAGGCTAACAGTTTCCCCCTGCTGCCAGTCTTTATGCTAAGCTAGGCTAAACACGTCCTGCCCTGTATCTCTGTACTGGACACATAGAGATGAAACTGATACCCATCATCTAAATTATGGGTATGAAGGTAAACAAGTGTTTTTCCCAAAATGTCAGGGTACTGTAAGTCTGATAACTTATAATCACTAATCATTACAGAGTAACTTGTAAGTTGTTTTATTCGCTGTCTTCTGCTTTTGACCTGACTGACACCTTCCATCCTCTTTGGCCTGTTTCAGGTTCACCATAGTAGACTTTCTATGCCGCCTGTGCTGCTTTCACTGACTTCCTGAAAAACAAAACTCAAAGTCCTGTAACTGAAACACTTGCTCACATGCTCTAGAGCTGTTTAAAGGATAACAGCCAAAGGAAACCATTAACAAACTATGCTGAAAAAAAAAACAACACATCAACAAAGAGGGAACCTGTACTAACGACTCACAGCCAGTAGAACAAAACCCACCAGCAGCAGCGGTGATGGCACCGACCTGTTTAGTGGCCTGTTTGCATCTTGAAGCCAAAGACCAAACAAAGAAACCTTGTGTTCAGTGGAGGAGCATGTACCAAACAACAACAACAACAAACAACCCAAACAAATACTAACAAAGGTGGATTTGTAACAGAAACAAGTGCAACTACCACAGCATCACCAGCAACAACAGCAGCAACAACTTTAACAGCATTACTCTCGAGGTGACATGTGTAAATAAACTAATTTGTGCCTTGTAAATGGTGTTTGAATCAAGTCCACTAAATTTAGTTTTTAACATCTGTAGTGTTAAAGCTTGTGCCTTGCAACCAACAACCTGATGCTTGCTGAATGCCAACAAAAACGCCTCTTTTTTTAAAATTTTCCTGCCCATGTGTTTGTAGCTGTTTTAAACTGCTCAGGGCCATACTGAATCATTTCTGCACATGTGACCCCTGAGGTTTAGATTTCACTTTGTTTGCCACTTCATGTACAAAATCAAACAATCTAGTTTTTCCATTTCCTTTTTTTTATTTTTATTTTTAAAAAAAACCAAACAAACAATTCTCCCAGAACCAGCTATACTGTATCTGTACGTTATTAAATACTAACAATGCAACTCTAAAGAAGGTTCTCCAGGCTCGTGGCAGAAGAACTGTACTTGATTTTTATGTAGAAATGTTTTGTTGTTTATTTTGTAAATGAATGAGTTGTGGAGAAATGACAGTGTTGATAATTCTTGAGTGATAAAGTCACCTGACTCTCAAATTGGACTAACACCTGAACTTGTGACGTCAACAAAAAAGGGAAACGACGAATGCACTGACATGTTTACCAGGGGCGTGTCCAACCACACAACTAAATCTGACAATTGATTGGTTTGTTAGCAGCTGTGGATTTGGTGATATCTCTGCCGATCAATCAAAGTTTACCTGCACTCCTGCGAGTTGCAGATGTTTTATTTTGCTCGTGAACTTTCTTTAGCGTCACACTTTGTTAGATACACCTGTACAATCTAATGCAATCCAATGCAATAGTTCTGCCATGAATTCCACTGAGGTTTTGTTCTAGGTGCTCAGAAACAAAGTAGAATTATCACCTTTCTGAAAGTGTCAACAAAAACTGAACATTTAAAGCTTTGAAGAAGTAGAATTTATGGCAGAGCTGCTGTATTGGATTATATTGGATTGCACACGTGTTTCTAATAAAGTAGCCAGTGAGTGTGTATACTATTATGAAATCTTATGCTGATTTGATAACCTGCAGCCTGTTGCGCTACTAACTGCTTTGTTGTAACTAGCTATTTTCACATTAAACTTGCTACCTGCTCAGTTGCAGAGTTCTTACTTGTTCTATAAGTAAACAGTAATCACAACTTTGTCACAGAGTGACATTTTACACTGTGCCGTATTTAGATAAAATGGAATAAAAAGACACAATTGACTAGTGACATAAAGTAAGAGACGTACTATAGACTGTTATTTAGAAAGTCAAAGTCACATATGCTATCATGTGTTCTGTTGACATATGATAATATTATTTTATCATTAAAAAATCACAAAGAATCCCGCATTCTGACCATCTTAGGTCTGAGGACTGAAACATCAATAAAATGAGTCCAAGTGATGGACAGTGTTTGGGATTCTTTGTTTTTAGGGTTTTTGATCATATGCACTTGTCATGGTGTGCAAGAACTTTCTTGAAATAATTAAAATGTCAGTTATAATAATTGTAACAAGCATGCATTAGCATAACTCCCACATTACGTGTGAGCTACATCAATTCATCTGATCACTATTTTTAAAATGTGATCAAAAAGGAAAAGCAACAAATTCTCACAAATGAGAAGCTGGAACATTTAAAAATAAAGGACTTAAGCAAGTAATTGATTATCAGAATTGTTGTAGATCGACTTATCTCTTCAGCTCTACTTAGAACATTTACACATAGCTGGTGCAACAGCCTGCTGGTTAATTATAAAAATGGTTTAAGATGCTTAAATGAAAAAACTTTCTGGTCCCTGCACCAGTCAAGTGCCTCACAGCAGCTGTTGAATCACGATAACTTTTTTCTATTGGCTTATTTCGGTGCATCGGTAGCTCCAGTCCACAAATGTTGCTGTTTCCTGTTTTTCAGTGAGCAAAATATGGGAAAAATTTTGCTGTAACCCCCTCAACCACCACAATAAGTGTGGACACGCCCCTGCTGTTTACTAACCAAATGTTTCAGAGCCGAAAAGAAATACAAAAAACTCACTTGACTTTAGTTAGCAGTCACTTAAAACAAGCAAACAAAAAAAAACAACTAAATTCTAACCCGTTCTTCTTGTGCATGCTGAGACAAACTAAGAGAATTTCCCAACTCATGTTCAATTGGCCCAAACGCTATCTCCAAGCAGGCCAATATCCATCTGAACCCGACACCCAAGTATTCCCGGTCACCGAGGAGGAGGATGATTCGCAATACCAGCGTCGAAAGAGATCACTATCAAGAAAGGCATCCAACAGGCTAACATCATAAGACAAGCCATGTTCACTTTTTTTTTCTTGTTCAACCTGTGTTTGTTGTTGGAATATGCACATTATACACAGAAAAAAATGGGGTTTGACACCTCGACTTTATTGGGAAATACCTTTTAAATGCCTTAAAACGTATGTGAATATTCATTTTTGTGGCAGGTGAAGGTCTTGGACAGAGGGAGGGAGTTTGGGGGCGATTGCTAAGCAAAAAATTTTTAAAAAATGGAAGAAAAAAATCCATGAAAACCTGTGAGCTTTTTCTTTTTCCACTTGTCTTTTGCTTGTAACATATTTGCATTGAGTTTGTATGAACTAGCAGTGTTGAACAGTGCACTCATTGCATAACAAAGCTAGTGATGGTAGTGGAGGGATGAAAATGTTTGTTGACAGTGTTGGGACATCAGGTGAGAAATGATTATTGTTTTCTGTCACAGTTCATCCAGTATGTTAAATATAACCCTTTTCATTCAGTGTCGTCTTCCAAGGAGGTTCAGTTTCATTATGGCAGTTAAACACAGCTTTCATTTTGTATCTCTAGACTTAATATTTATCAGTTTTCCTTTATTCCGTCACAGCTAATTTTACCAAAGGTGAAATTGCATGTCTGTGGTGTATATTTAGTACATGTTTTTGTTACATTTCATTTTTGTTTTAACCAGAATATAGTTGTTGTCATTCTTGTCATTTTCTCAGTATCGAATGCAGTTGAAACCTGCGTGCAAGACTATGGAAATGGTATTGCTGCTTCATGTTTTAACTGCAGATTGTGAATTCCACAGCCTTATTTTCTTATTTATTTCTGAAAACAGAAGAGGCATTTTTCAATAAAACTACTGAAAATTTACACCTGGTGTGGTTTTTGTGAGTCTTGGTTGCTTATTTCAAGGGAATGCACAGACTCTGAAAGAGATGTGGGCAAAGATGAAGGAGGGGTACTTTTGGCATGAAGGTCACACCAGAGTGGACTGACTAGAGGGGCATTTGCACACTTAAGCCAATTAAAAGGGCACTCGTTGTGACTAGAAGGGCACTTTGATCAAATATAGGGGAACTTGGACCGAATTGGTAGGCACTTGGACTGACTAGAAGAACACTTGGACTAACTGGAGGGACACTCAAGCTTTTAATATGGGCAATTAGGCTAACTAGATTGGCATTGTGATCAACTAAAGCGACACTCGGGTGGGCTGGACTAGAGAAGAACTTGGACTGACTGGTACCTTCGGTACACTTGGGCCAACTATAGGGGCGATTGAGGGCACTTGAACTAACCAGAAGGGCACTCTGCCTGACTAGAGAGGCACTTTGATCAGATATTAGGGAACTCTGACCAATTTGGAGGGCTAACTACAGGGGCAACTGGCCAACAAGAGGAACATTCAGACCCGCAGGAGGGGCACTTGAGGGGCACTTGGACAGACTAGAACGGCATTTGTGCTGACAACAGGGGCACTCTAGCCATTGTTTCTAAACCAGAGTTCCGCGGACCCCTAGTGGTCTGTGGTATAATTGCAAGGGGTCTTTGAAATAATAAATAATATATTTTAAAAAGATCCTACAGCCTTTACAGACATACTGTATTTCCTCAAATAGTGACCTGGGGCCTTTATTTACCTCAACTGGGGGTCCAGTACCCAAAAAAGGTTGAGAACCACCACTGTAGCCAACTAGAGAGTCAAGGGCAACTTGGGCAGATCAGTAGGACACTTGAACTGACTAGAGTGGTATTTGGGATGACCACAGATCCTCACTGGCTAACTACAACGGCAAATAGATCAACTAGGATGGCACTTGGACAGACTAGTGGGGTTGACTAGAGGCTTACTTGATCAGCACTTGGACTGACTAGATGGTTGACTAATGGAGCACCTGGATTAACTAGAGAAGAACTTCAACTGACAGAACAGACACCTTGGGGCCGCCTGGGCTTACTATAGGGCAATTCCAGGCTCATAGATCAACTAGGGTTTTACTTGGACGGACTAGAAAGGCAGTTGGGTTGATCACAGGGGCATTTGGGTGGACTAGAGAAGCATTTTGATCAAAAAGAGGGACACTTGCACTGATTACAGCACTTGGGCTAATAAGTGAATTAGAGAGGTATTAGGCATGACTAGAGGGTCACTTGGAGTAACTAGAAGGACACTTTTGACAATCGGAGAGACACTGCCCAACTGGAGAGGCACCCACAGGTCCACTTGGGTAGACTAGAAGGGAACCTGGACAGTTTAAGTGCCCCTCTACTTCTAAATGAGTGATCCAATGAAGTACAAAGTTTAAGAAAATGGGTCTTTCTCCATCCCAATGCATGCCACAGACTCATCTGCACTGTTTTATCTCACTGAAGGAAAGACCTCCATCCTGGAGTGGAAACTTGGAAAGCCAGGCATAAATACGGCAGTCAGGAATTTGGGGAAAGTGTCTTAAAGTGCTATTCTCCTCAGCCTCTTTGAACACTCACTTTCTTTTCTTTTTTTTATGACTCTGAACCCAGAAGCCATTGAGGATTAGCTAACTTCACTGGCCTGATTTGCTCACTACTATTTTCTCTTCAGATATTTTCCCCCTGAATCACTGCCACAAACATAAAGCTTAATAACGGAGCACACTAGTGAGACACACTAATCATCTATATGCTGTAAACATCAGATTGCCACCATGGAAACACTTCATCACCAACATTCGGCTGTTCAGATGAGTTCATCTCTACTCGAGTGTGACTCATGGGTAGCTACCAGTTAAAAGGCAATGATCCCATGAAGACAGTTTAGATTATCAGAGAGAAAAAAATTAAAATACCGACCGGCTTTAACTTCACATCTGCACTGAGTGTTTTTTTTTAAAATCCTGCATCAATGAAAAGAGTGTTGAGTGTTGCTCCACTGGTTCTACACCCCAAAACAATCCCCATTTTGCTGCTTTTTAAAAAGGTGTGAAAAATATCCAGAGAGTAAGAGTCGAGGAGATGGTGCATTTGTTGTTGAGTGTTTTAATGGTGTGTGAAGACCTGATGGTTTTCTCGAGGGTTTGGATGACAGTCGACAAGTAGGTTTGTTGCTTCAAGACTAAACAATAGCGTTTACATATTTTCAGCACTAGTTGAGTCAAGAAAACACAAAGCAGTGACAACAGCACACTGGTGAAGTATCTGAGGAAAAAAAATGAAAACAAGCGCTGTAGAAAATGTTGTATCTGGTGTTTTTAATCAGAAACCTCCGGCAGTCTAATTGGAACGGGATGAAGAGGGCGGAACAGCCTTGTTCCCTCGGTGGGTCTAGTTTATCAGCAGCTTTGAAGTTCCTCCCTTGGCCTTTACAAAGCATACCGAATAAGATATGATCTTTGATGGTGGCAAAATTAAAAACATATCTGAGCATGATGAAATGGTTCAGGACATTGTTTTTCTAACTGCAGGCGACTGAAGGTCATTAGGAATAAACCTCAAACTGCACGCACATTCCCCCGATCCTGCTGTGTGGAAATTTGATTAAAGAGAAGAACCAAAGACAGGATACTGGCATTTATGCTGCTTATGCCACACTGATCTTGATATACAGTATAACTATAAATCAAAAAGACTGATGACCGGTTTTCTTCGTTTTGCACTAGTAGTATCATTAGCGCTCACGATTGCACAAATGAAGGCCACATTTCCCATAAACCTGTTGTTTCCGGTTGCAAAGAGGGTCTTTGCTTCTTTGCTTGAAGGATTTCCTTTTGATTTAATAAGTTTTTCCCCAGTGGCCCTTCCACCATCTGCCATCAACACAGAGACACTCTGAAAATTTTAGCTCAGTTTGCCGTGGAATGACAGTGGGAGTCCTGGTGCGTTTCCAGATGAGCTACTACACAAATTGGGTGGGTGCAATGAAAAATGAAAAGAAAAAGAAAACATAAAAGAAGGAGACAGAAAGAAAGAATGATTGGCCCCAGTTGAGTGGGTTGAATGGTTTGGCTGTCATCTCCCTCAAGTCTTGTCTCTGGAAGCTCTTCCAACTATATACATTCAGTTCAGTTTGGTCCTGTACCTCCACCCACATCTTTTGGCAAAGTTTAACACTGACACAGCTAGCTATGGACTGTTACTAACTTTACATGAATAACAAAGCTCAAAAATAGAAGAATCCAAATGCAAGGTTTTAAGGTTTTATGTCCTAAGCAGTGGTCAGAAGACAACAGGGATTGTATAATCTAGGTTTTAGTTAGCAGTATAATGTTTTTAGCTCTTGTTTCTGCCCTGGTTTAATTAGAAATTCTAATATCGTAATTATGTGTGGCTCAGACCTTACAGCCGTTTGTCACAGAAGGATTTAATGAAGTAAGAAAATCCACTGATATCATGTTTGTTCTGAATTTACTGCTGTACTGTCTAGTTTTAATTCTGATTTTACACTCATACTTGTAGTTAGTATGGAGAGAGGGAAATATGAAAAATGAAAATACCTGTACAACTCATGGAGGTATAAACTGGATACAGTGTTGGATGAGGGGCCCTGTTCATTCCTATGAAAGTTGCTCAGTGATGCATGAAGCCAAAAAAGTCACTTCCTGCTGTAAAGAAATTACCCGGATGAAAACATAGCACGTATGCTCTGTGGGCCCGATGCGTCCATAGAGCATGCTCACTTCTGTCGGCACAGATGGCTAACTTCTGGTTTAGCCCTTTGGCTAACTTTAAAGGGGATGAAATAATTCAATGGTGTGGCTCCTCTAGACTTTTGAAATGTGAAATAAATTAAACTGTGATAGTGAAACAAATTATTTTGCAGGGGTTTTGACGCTCTCTTTCACAATGTAAGTCTTTGGGAAAAAAGTATTTTTCGGCCCAATAGCATCATGTGACAGATCTGCAAGTTGTAATTACACAGTTTGGCCACTATGTTAAATTGGCTTCAAAACCCAGTGCTGTTCCTGGAGGCTTGGTACAACTGGGAGGTCAACAACTATTATGATAAGAATTTTTTTAAAAAGAAGTTTTTATTCATTTTTAAAAAAATTACAACTACATAGGGTGCACATTATGATATTTACTGTATTTTCAGAGGCAACATTGGTGTAAAAATAAAATAAACATTTAAAAACACATTTTTTACTTCAATGGGTTTTCACATAACCTTCAGGGAATTTGTCTTTGTCATACGGTACAAAAAAGGCTACTTAAAATATACAGACAGAGAAAAACAGGCTATCACAAAAGAGCCATAAATATAAAATATTTTAAGAATAAAAAAAGCAGCCAACAATAAAAATGATATGTTAGCCGGCATGTTAACATAACATAACTTTTCTGAAATGTTATAGCCACACAGAGCCGGCTGGGGAGATTTGGAAGGAAACTGCATAGCTGACGAGGATGAAACAGGCCTAACCTTATTGTAAGGACAGTGATCAACAACAAGAATACAGATGAGGGACAAACCACAGTGGGCCACATAGTGTTAGCATCAGATGAGAGAAAGACCACCAAGCTTCAGCGTCAGGTGACAATCTGAGGAACGATCTGGTTTGAGTGGGCAGGTGGGCTTTTTACAGTATCTTTGATAATGAAATCCTGCACTGAGTAATGAGGAGGAGTCAAACACGGAGTGCACTGAAAAGCTTCCACAATCACGGCCATCGCATGATCAACAACCTTGACAACGATTGTGACACCATCGTTTGTTATGTTAACAGTTTAAAATTTACTCCATAATCTGTGTCCAGTGTTTTAATGTGGTCTATTAAATTTTGTTGAGTGTTTCAAATGATAAATATTCTCACTGTGAAAGATGTTAAACGTCACCTGCTCAGTGTTACAGGAGAGGAGCCCACTCACTTACAGCACAATGCAAACAGAACTGCAAAAACACCAGTTTCCTTGTTTATTAATGTTCAGTTTTGGCTGGTACTATTTTAATTGTTTGTGTGTCGACTCGGTTATATGTAGTTTCTTAGTATGAATTTGTTGTGGTGTTATTGTAGTGGACTTTATTATGTGAAAAGATGTTTATGATACATTATTTTGTCCACTCGCTAACTTCACAAACTGCAGTTATAAAATCACCATAGAATGTGATTTAACTCAATTTACGTTACACAATTATATAAATAAATGTTAATCATATAACACTACACAAGGGTTTCTACTTCATGTATTGCTCTACAAATTATGATCCAAGGGTGAACTACTTGAGTTGAAACAATGAATTTATTAATCATTTAGTCGATCAACATCTGCAATTATTGTGATAACTGAATAATTGTTTAATTTCTCTGACCCCGGCTTCTCAAATGTGACTATTTGATGTATTTACATCATAATAAGTATATTATATATGTAATATTTTGGAGTTTTGTTGAATAAAACAACACATTTGAATAACTTGGATTTTGGGAAATTGTCATGGTTAATTTATTCATTTTTTTAAGTTTCAAGGTTAAAATATTTTAAAGTAGAATAGAATAAAACAATACAATTTGGCAATAAAATAGTACAAAGTATATAAAAGTAACACTAAAGGAAGAAATTAGCTACATATTCAAATAGTAAACAAAGTCAAAAGTTTGGACAGAGTGTGTCTTTTGATGTAATGGTATAGCAATGAATAGATTAAAAAAACCTGTAGATTATGTTATAATGACAGTGATCATTAGTTGCTGCCCTCGTTTCTACACTTAAGAATCGTTGGTTTTCAGCATCTGCAGGGCAGCAGGTTTGGTCGCTGCAGGTCTGAGCTCTCGTGCCTCCTTCTCACATTTGGTAAAAATAATCAAACAACTCCAGCGACGCCTCATTTGTCAACGAGACGCTCTCTGATTGATGGAGCTCGGCTGCTTAACAAACACTAAGCCTGAGTTCATTCTGCTTTCAGCAACACAGAAGGAGCCCAAATTATCTGGAACACGTGAAGTCAAATTTTTATACAATCAATCCAGATTCGTTTAATGACACCTCGCTGCTTTCAAGGGTGGGGGGGGGTTTAATGCTGAGAGCAGCTTTCAGCCGAGAGCAGACCAGTGTTTATATGTCGCTGTTAAGTGCAATAAAAACTCATCCTCCAGCTCTGTTTTTGAGGCTCTTAGCAGAACTTTAAACTCAGAGAAAGAAGGTTGGCTGGCCAGCGATGACCTCATGGAAAGTCTGGCAGCGGCGTCGGTTTGCTCAGTCTGAGGTGTTCCACCACCCGCCACTGTTCAGAAGCAGAATCAGTATCACTTCAGCCCACAACTGCAATATTTATAACAGCAGTTTGTCTTGTGGGATCGATGCTGTCAGACGTTTTCAGAGCAAGACATAAGGACAGCAGAGGGCTGGAGTTTTAATTTAGTTAGTTTCAGTTTTCCTGAGTGAAATAAGGACTGTGATTATTTGGCTTCAGACAACGAGGTTTAAATCAACAACTGAGGTTATTTTTACCTCCAGAACACAAAACATCTGATTTCAACACAAGAGATCACTGTTCGTTTCCCCGTTTTCTTGGAGCTGAAACTAACATTATTTTCATTAATTGTTTGGTTGATAAAAAAAAATAGTCAAGAAAACTGTGGAAAATGCCCGTCGAAAGTTCCCAAAATCCTCGCTGATGTTTTTAAATTTCTAGTTTTTAGTTCATTGTTTATCCATTCAACGATTTTATTTGCTCATAATGAGCATTACAGCATTAATGAGCATTACAGAGATTGTTTATGTTTAGACTATGATGTGTGACGCATCTTTTCAAGGCTTGTTGTCCAAGAAAAATTCCCTGAGGGGACAATATGAGTCGAATTAATCAACATGGATCGAAGAACAGTTTCTCCATTTTTCATCCGTCTAAAAATGTCTCAGTACATCATGACGACCCGTTACAACCTCGCAGTACATCTCACAACAATTTTGCCAGTTTGACTGTGATGACTACCTAGTGACTAACTGTAAATCACAGGGTCAGATAGCGGAGAGACAGAAAAAGTAATGATGTGTAAGTGGAACATAGCATTAACACTGAGACGTGAGTCGCCTCAATAAAACAAGCGCAGACTCTTTCCAGGAAAAAACCAAAGTTTTATCCAACAACCTGAAAACCGGGAACTTTTCTCAGGTGATTCATCAGTGTAAAAGTCTTCTGGTGTCTATGTGGCTTTAAAAAAATATAGTTTCATTTGATATATTTTATATTATTTAACAGAATCAGGCTTAAAACTCATTTTATTCATCAGGAACAGGTGGTGCAAAAGAGATCTGGTCTTGATCTGGTCTACTGCTGCAGGTTCTCTATATTCAAAGCCAGAGAACAGCTCCCAACAGCTCCAGTATGATAACAGTACTGGTGTTGTGATGTTTACATGAGTTCTTCTTTCCCCCATTGTGACATTTATTCTGACCTTAAACAAACAGTTATTCATTCAAAACATAAACTCGACTTGGAATAAATCACATTGTGAGATGTTTTGTCCCGAAAGTTGGCTGCTAATTAAAAAGTCTAAACATCTGAAGTACAAAAGCTTCGAAAGTCTGAAACATTTTGTTCGTATCAAATTTTATATCAATACAAACACTGCTGTCACTGCAGCAACGTTTGTCTAATGACCTCAATAAATGTGTCCAATAAACTGTTGAGCTTCTTTTCCCCAAAGTTTTACTGGATCTGCTTTAAAGGACGATTCTGCATATTTTCAACTGTTGAGACTGATACATGTACTGAAATTTAAGAGTTTAAAAAAAAAAAAAAAAATTTAGCAACTACTTTTTCTTTCTTTCTTTTTTCATTTTTGCTATAAAGGTGTAATATTAACACACACTTTTGGTGAGGATTCCTTCAGTTTGGTTATAGTTGAAGTTGAACTACATGAAGAAGAAATAGTTATCAACATACTCAGATACCTTCATAGAGCTGCAACCATTATCAACTATTTTGATAATCAATTAACCACTTTGAGTCTTTTTTAAAACTTATTTCCAAATTATCTGATTCCATCTTCTCAAATGTGAATATTTTAGTCGTCTATGACAGTAAACCTGGTCGGGACAAAACAGGACATTTGTTGACTTGATAACGTCATCTTGGGTTTTGGGAAAGAGTGTCTGACATTTTTCACCATTTTCTGACACTTTATGGACCAAACAATCAATCGATTAATCGAGAAAATAGTTGTCAGACTAATCAATGATGAAAATAATATTAGTTGCAGCCCTCCTGTATCCTCACTAAGCTAAAATCCGCCGATCTATCGCTATAATTTTCAACATTTCATCACTTCTACCTTCAGTGTAGATCTTTGCAGAGCTAAATCTTTTGAGAGCGATGCATTCAAACTCCAGAAAGTAATTTAAACATTTCAAGCTGATTTCTCCTGGGCAGGTTGTCAAAGACGGTTATGAAGTCAGAGTCGGGAACCTCGAAGGAAAATCTGAGAGCCGCCCTGAACTCAGCACTTCAGAAGGATCGGAAACGACTTCAGGGGACTTTGTTCACAATCATTAAAAGATAATTATAAGAGAAGAGAAACTTAACTGATCCCACGCAGCAAAAAGTACAAAAACAGATGCATAAGTAACCTTAGAAACGAGAATACTGTTTACATTATGAGCATATAGCTACTTTATACAATATGAAGTAGGGCTGCAATTGATGTTCAGATTATTTTCTCAATTAACAGATTAATTGTTTGATTTATAAAACATCAGAAAAGAGCAAAATAAAAGAGGCCATCATCATTTGCTAGAGCCCAGGGTCAAGATCTATAATCCATATTATAGATATTATATAATAGGGATGTGCAGAGAGCCCACTATTTGTATTTGTATTTGTATTTGTATTTGTTGACGCAGCAAAATTATTTGTATTTGTATTTGTATTCGAATAAAAGTGGAAAGAGGCTTAAAAATCCTGTTTTTGCTTTTATTACGCTTTTAATTTTGGAAAATTAAAGTGTTACAATAAGTGTTCATAAATAAACTACCTTACGAAGGAGGTCCCCAAACAAATATTTTAAAAAACATTTGTATGAAACAAATATTCGTAAAAAAAACCCCCACTATTTGTGCTCTGCTGAATAATGTATTTGTATTCGGGCACACCCCTACTATATAGATAATCAGTTTACTATGATATAAGACAAGGAAGGAAAAGAAGCAAATCTAATTGTTTGAACTCTAATATGAAGGCACTACATTTATCAGCAGAACAGATATCCAAGCAAAAAAAATGCTGTTTATGATAAAATAAAATAAAAAACTAGATATACATTAAAAGTGAACTGGACTCTTAAAATGCGTTTTTCATGTCAAACATTCTGCTATAAATTTCCTGTACAGAACATTTTTTTCCTCCGGTTTGATTGGTGTTAATTTAGCTTTGAGACGAGGCGTTGATGTGTTTCTCTCTGATGCTGCAATTCTCCGTCTGCAGTGAATCTGTCTCTGCTGTGGCAGCTGCCCACAGCTGTCACACACATGCTGACTCTGCGTTTAGTGGGAAATGTCATCACTGTCACTGAAAACTCATCAGAAGAAAAAGAAAAAAGAAAAAAAAAAAAAAAGAAAATGTTCCATAAACTGAACTATCACTGCCGTCACTGTTTCCCTGGAAATGTCAGATTCACGCCACTCATCAGACTTTACACATATAACATCGGCTCCGTTGTACGGGGAAATCTCACCGCGCTGTGACTCATGATATTGTTGAATCATTTACAGCTGCAACTAAAGATTATTTTCATTATAGATCAACATGCTGATTATTTTACATTACATTACATTAATTGATTAATCGTTTGTTCAGTCAGAAAAATGATGAATGAAAAATGAAAATCATCGTATTTCCTAAAAGCCAAATTAACAAATAAATAATGAGACAATTTTATTTATAAATTACATTTCATACTAAAAGATGCAATAAAATGTGCATCATAAAACATGAAAAAAAAGAAGTATGAACATTAAAAACATGACAGTTAATACTATAGTTGAGGTCAAACTGTAGGGGCATTTTCTTGGTAAAATTCATTTTAAAAAGTTTTAAGTTTTATTTTGTGAGATGCACATTTTTGACTCTACAGAGACTCACCGAGAGTCTGGAGTGGAGCTGCAACAATTAGTCGAGTTATCGATTGACAGAAAATTAATTGCTTGATTATCGATTAACCGTTTTGAGTCGTTTTCAAATAAAAAATGCTAAAATTTTCTGATTCCTGCTTCTCAAATGTGAACATTTACTGGTTTCATTAGTCGTCTATGACAGTAAACTGAATATCTTTGGGTTGTGGACAAAACAAGATATTTTAGGTTGCATGTTGGGCTTTAGGAAACACTGATCAACAACACAAAGACCGAATGATGAAATGATTAATAGAGACAATAATCGACAGATTAATTGACGATGAAAATAATAGTTGTAGCCCTTGAGTGGTGGAAAAACTTATCATCTTAACACCTTAAATGAAAGCTTTAATTGTTGCAGGGTTTTGTTTACTATAAATGGTGATGATGACTCTCTGAATCTTCTTCCTTGTCTGGATATCTGGGTTCAGACTTGTGTAAGGCGGGAGATGTCAAGAAATGATAAGAAACATGTTTGCTGTTCCTGTGTGTGTGTGTGTGTGTGTGTGTGTGTGTGTGTGTTTGTGTAGACTGCTGTATAAAACCTTGGCCAAACACAGAGGCTCTCAGCATAAAGCTTATTATGTTACAGGTTGAAGCCCACTTGCAAGTGTTTTCAATAAATAACACAGAAAGACATTTTCTCTCTTTGTGAGTCTCTTATTTTAACAGAAAGTGGCCACTACAGATTGTCTGGGGGAATAAGAACTAAATGCACTAAATTCAATTATTATTTTATTATGAATTACAGTCCAAACCCCAAAAATAATCAGTTTATTATCATAGAAGATGAAGAAACCCAGAAAATATTCACATTTACCAAGCTGGAACCAATGACTCTTCCATTTTTCTATAAACAACATTAAGAGTCTACAGCAGCTCTGTGTAGTTGTGCTAAATGCTCACACTAGCATGCTAACACACTCGCAACGATAATGCTAACATGCAGATGTCCAGCAAGTGTAATTCATTGTGTTGGTTTAGCATATTAGCATACATAAAATATTCACATTTACCAAGCTGGAACCAGTGACTCTTCCATTTTCTATAAACAACATTAAGAGTCTACAGCAGCTCTGTGTGTACTTGTGCTAAATGCTCACACTAGCA
This sequence comes from Thunnus maccoyii, assembly GCF_910596095.1. Taxonomy (NCBI): domain Eukaryota; kingdom Metazoa; phylum Chordata; class Actinopteri; order Scombriformes; family Scombridae; genus Thunnus; species Thunnus maccoyii. The sequence continues at coordinate 5,444,117 of NC_056549.1, read as the reverse complement.
TGCTAACACACTCACAACGATAATGCTAACATGCAGATGTCCAGCAGGTGTAATTCATTGTGTTGGTTTAGAATATTAGCATACAAACATTTGCTAATTATCACTAAACATTATCAAGTACAGCTGAGACTGATGGGAATGTCATTAGTTTGCAGGTTTTTGGTGATAAACCAAAGTATTGAAAAACATGAAATTTGGACCAGATGATGAAACTACATGAAAGGTCATCAAACTTATTAGAATTCATGCTGAAGGAACCAGAATGATAAAAATAAATGTCAAGATATTTCAATAAAGAACTAAAAAACCTGATGTTGGAAAAGTCACAACTAGAGTCATTAGAAGGTCTGAACCAAATGTTTCGATATATCACAGCATACTTGGATACTGTTAAAACTGTTTAAAATCTTAGTTTCTGCACCAACAGGCCCGTGAATATCTGATTCTCACTCTGTATGTTTTAAAGGTGAATTTCACAGAGCATCACTTCAACTTTGATGTCATGCGACTCTTTGATCTGCTGCTTATTAGCGTCGTACCAGGTAACAGCGAAGAGAGACGCAAACACAACCTCATCGTTTGGCATCAAACTCCGCATCTGTAACAAAGTGTGAACAGCATGACGCGGCGAGGAAACAATGTAAGAGGCTGGAAAAGTTCTGCTTCGCATTTTACACTTTATGCCACCCAGATATTAAAAAATGAAGTCAATATGTCAAAAACTGGAAACATAAGATTCAAAAAAATGAAAGTTTGAGCTCATGTCAGTGAGATTTTTTATGATTGAGAAAGTTGCTAAATTAAAAAAGATAAATGGATGAAACAAAAAAACTGTTGACCTAACGACCATTTCTCTTTTATGATTAGGATCCGTTGGGGCCTCTGCAGTACAGAACCAGGCATGCATGTATCTTGTGTTATTTATGTGGGACTTATGGCTGCTGAAAGCTAATCTCTCTTCATGTATCAGTGTAATAAAACTGCCTGAAGCCCGACCCAAAGAAAATGCCTCCACGTTAAAGACTGATACTGTAATCGTTAATGGACTTTCACTAAATGAGTCGGATCAGCAGCAGCTGCAGCGCGTCCAAAGAAAAGTCAGACGATCTCCAGAGGAAATTTAAAAAGTTCAACTCAATATTGATTTATTTTTAAAGCATAAACATGAACTTTTTCCACATCTGACAATGAAGCATTGTTCACTAACACGCAATCAAATAAATTGTGTGTTCTGGTTCTTTTCTGAATATTGGACATCGGAAGACATCGGCGCTATTTCTGTCTGATCTGGAGCTTAATTTCTGTGTTTGACACAACACTGATGGTCGTCATAGTGAGCAGATCACATCAACTAATTGAAGGCGCTTTTTTTTTTTTTTTTTAATGTTTTGACCTGATACAAAAGTCTTGTGTTCATGTATTTAATCGCTGCAGGCTGGATGGTGTTTACGGACATTTTCCCTCAATTTCACATATTATTATTTTTGGTAAAGCAAAAATTATGATACGCACAGCTGTGGAAAGTACTGTGGTTATGGACGTACTTTTTGGTCCACTAAATGTATCCGACAGCAGCTGCTTTGAAGATTAAGACTCAAAACATGAGATCATTTTATAAAATATGAAGCATTTTAGTAGTACTCGACAGCATTTAACGTAGCAAATAAATGACATGTGATATGATATTCTGGTTCAATGTTAAAGGATAAATATACAGTATCACCAGCTTTGCAATGTAATGAAGTCATGTTAAACGTGTATGTATCTTATAAATCCAATGACAAGTGCTGCATTCAACATTTCACTTCTAGTAAGTAAAAGTAGAGATATATTATTAGCAAAATGTACCTCAAGTTCTGCAGATTTACCAACTTTAGCATCAATTCCTCGTCAGCTGCAGCTGGTCCCAAAACACTGCTTTCAAAACACTAAATTTAGCTTTATTAAACGTCAGGTTTTTGACAGGAAGAACATTTTTATCATCAATCACAATTTCAATTTTTATGTTTTTAACTTGGTTAAACCGAGATAACGGTGCAGCTGTTCTTATCGAGCCTCCTAACTTCAGTTTTTATGAGTGAAGCTATGAGTGCATAAGAAAAGGAGGTGGAGTTGCCATTTTGTTTAATGATTCCCTTCAATGCAAGCAGATGTCTTATGGAAATTTTGCTTCTTTTGAATATGTGGTTGAAATCCTCCTCTTGAGCTTTGTTCCTAAACATCTACAGGCCACCTAAACACTGTGCAACCTCTTTTATGATGACTTTGCTGATCTGCTGTCTATAATCTGTATTGACTTTGACTGTTTAGTTGTTGTTGGAGATTTTAACATCCATGTTGACAACCCCCAGGACGGCGACACTAAAGAACTGTGGAGCCAAAGGAAGAACGATTAAAAGTCAGCGCTCAGCTTTAATCGATAAAGTTAAAAAAACCCACAAAAACCGAGCCAGAGATCTTAGTGTCGTCACAGACTCAGACCTGAATCTCAACAGCCACATCAGCCTGCTATCACCTGAAGAATATATGAAGGATTAAATGACTTATGTCTCAGCAAGATTTGGAAAAAACTTCCATGTGTTTATCTTCAGTAGACTCGACTGTAACGGGGTCTTCACAGGTCTCCCTAAGAAATCGATCAGACAGCTGCAACTGATTCAGAACGCCGAACACTCACTCCACTTCTCAGATCTTTACACTGACTTCCTGTCTGTCAAAGAATGATTGATTTTGATTTTAAAATACTGCTGTTGGTTTATAAAACACTGAATAGTTTAAGGCCAAAATACATTTCTGATCCGCTGCTACGTTATGAACCGTCCAGACCTCTCAGGTCGTCTGGGAGCAGGTCTGCTTTCTGTTCCCGGAGTCAAAACTAAACATGGAGGAGCAGCGTTCAGTTTTTATGCTCCAAATATCTGGAACAAAGTCCCAGAAAACTGCAGGTCTGCTTCAACTCAGTTCTTTTTAAATCACAGCTGAAGACTTTTCTGTTTGCTGTTGCTTTTTATTAAACCAAATCTGAAGGTTTTGATTAATATCTTACGCTGCGCTGTAACTCTTATTCTCCTGTTTTATCTGTCTTATTCTATTTCAGCTTATTTTTTATTTCCAATTTAACACTTTTTTAATTCTATTTAAATGTCCTTTTATGTCGCCTTGTGTTGCTTTTACATTCTGTCTTGATGCCTTTTATGTTTTATATAAAACACTTTGAATTGCCTTGTTGTTGTAATGTGCTGTACAAATAAACTTGACTTAAAGGACGAGGTTGGTGGTCTATACTTTCCTTTTCCATTACCAACAGTGTGTTCGTGTGTCTCTTAGACATTACATTTTAGGTAAGTATAAGTTAGTTTAAGTTAGTATTCTTAGATAAATAGATAAATTCATTGTTGATCTTGGTGTTTTCATGGAAAATATAGAATATCACCAGAATGATCTGCTCAAAAGCTATTTAAAAAAATAATTTGAGAAGCTTTTCTGGATATTTTTCAAATGGTCATTGTGAAGCTGTGAGTGTTTTTGGCCATTAAAGGAGGATGACTGGTTTAACACTGGTAGGTTCGCCGATCAATAACTGTCCTGTAAAACAGCACATAGTACTTTTACACATGAAACTGAAATTTGGTGGACGAGAACTGTGGGAAGCAGGAAATGTAAATTTAAAAGAGTTTCATAATTCATATTTTAGTAGGTTCACCGTAAAAAACCCCAAAAATCAAGTGTGTTTTTATGATGCTTGATAGTAGTACAGGTGTTTCCTTTTATTTAAGCCTTTAACCTTTGTTCTGTGATGTCTGCATGACAAGTTATTAAAGTCCTTCTCAACTCCAAAATATGTTTTTCTTCTTGTTCCATCAGTTGGATGTTCTCGTTTCTGTGCTGAATGATATATGTGCAGTTTGTTTTCACCTTCATCTGCTGAAGGAGGGAAGATTATCTGTGCTCACCTTAAATCTGAGTTAAAGGTGTGTATGTACAAGCATGATCTGTGACATCACAACTGGTTTGGAGCCAATCGTGGTCCAGTATTCAACAATTGTAATGTGGAAACTTGAGGAAGAAGGAGATCATATCATTTTAAGTGTTTTAACACGATAATTGAAGCTTTTTTTAATGGAAAAACCATATCAGACGAATGATTAGAGTATTTTATATGCATCTTAAACATGTCTGGACGGGATCTTTAAGCATTAAATAGATGTGAGTAAAATCAGGTGGATTTATATCCTCAGATCAGCCTGATTACTGTCCGAAATATTAAGAGTCATTCGTAAATACTGAAGCAGATGCGTGTTCGTAAAAGCTGGTGACGCTTTTAAAACTTCTGCCAAGAAATCAGATGTTCACCTGCTCATTATCCTTCAGGATTTACTTTATCAGTCATATACATTTTATAGTAGATGTAATATATTAATGTTTTTAAATTCATTTTTGTTGTTATTGGAATATATTGAGTGGACTGGAAACAGAACCAGGTGTGAAGCAGCCCAAACTAATATATTTCTGACCTTTTGCCTGTGGAAATGTGGCAATCTGAGCAGAGGAAAGTTGACTCCGCTGATGTCTGGCTTCATCGCAGAGGAGGAGGAGTAGATACACAGACAGTGCTCGTTCTCAACAGGCAGGCCAATGAAACATTTTTCAATTAAATTAATTAACAGAGACTTTCATTTGTTTTGTTTTTTAAAGACCTTTCATTTGCCAGACTGTCTGTCCCGATTCAAACACAAAAAGACTCTTCCGTTCTGCCAACACTGAATAAAATAAAACATAAAAAGGGGTCTTGACTGAGCTCCTGATTTAACCTTAAAGTTCTGGGAGTTGTAATCCAGTAAGTGGCTATTTTCTGTTCTTGGCAGGGGGCGTGGGATGAGACATGCTAGAGACTTTAGATTCGACAACATTATCATTCATTTGGAGTCGTGTTTCTGTCCATCTGGTGGATTTAAGTCCAATAGTCACTCTCTTTTAGCTCTGTTTTTGCTCTCTACCAACTCCTGAGGGAAATATCTGGCTCTTTAGCTGCTAAATTTTCCACTATGTTCATCAGCTAGTCTACAGCTAACCGTGTCTGTTTGCCGTTTGGTGCTGAGCAGGTAGTGTACAGTGGCTTTTTTAAGGCTTTTTCTCTGAAAACAGCTGCCTGCTGCGGCCGTTAACAACGCTATGAGGGCGCTGAGAGTGAACCAGAACAGTAAAGTTGCAGCCGGACAGATAAACAATGAGCTGAAACTCACTATAAAGCCGAGAGGAGCTGCAGAGTCACTGACAGCCCAGACAGTATTATTATAAACATAGTAAGAATGATAAAGCAGTGACTGTCCAGCTCACTTTTAATGGAAGTCCGCAGACATTTGAGGCACTATGATTACAAGTTTAAAAACCTTTTATTAATACATGGATGTAAATGATTGTTAAACTTATGATCAGAGGTCTGCTGATGCTTTTCAGACTTCCAACCACTAACATGGACTTCCATTAAAAGTAAGCTGGACAGTTATTGCTTTTTTATTCTTACTTGACTACTTGCCCTATCCTTGAACAGCACCAGATTTTTTTCACTTCAACATCTTCGTCCCAGCGCAGCACTCCCTATTTCTTCTTCATTATCATAAACATATTGATCGTAGCCCTTTTAAAGTCCAGAGTTAGCTCCTGTTGAGCAAAAGAACAATACTGGAGAGTATCATATATTCTGTAGTCTAACAAGGTTTCCATTCAGACTCTAATGAAAACATGAAGAAACACATGAATGTACTGATAACATCAGTTATTGCATATCTTATCCTATTGTGGATAAAATGTCATTCCCCATTCCAGATTTGGACTCGGATCGTTCAACAAAACATCCCCAGGAGACACAAAGGAGGAATCAAAGATCCTCTAATGATTCCCACTCCTCTCCTCTCTTTTGAAGAAAATGTTTGTGTCCTGGAGAATCCGTTCGCATCCCCGGAGACTCTCTGAATGACTCTGCATTAAAAACCAACCTGACTCATGCAGCATTTTAAACTGAAACTCAAAGCTTTCCAGTAGTTTTCTAACATTGAATCTTTGTACATCATAAGCACCGCTGGACAACGCTGTGTAGTTTTACTAAGGATGTACGCCATGTGTTTCTTTTCCTGGATTGCTGCTGATTGTTTCTTTTTCTTTCTTACTTAGTGTGTGTGTGTGTGTGTTTTTATGTGTATGTTAAATTTTGTGCAAACTAATTTCCTTCTGGGATAATAAAAAAGATTAAGGCTAAAGGTTAAACAATCTAATATCGTTGTTTATTCAACATTTGTGGTTTTTTTTTTTTTTTTGTTGCAACCTTTGAAGAATTTCCTGCGTTTCCCGTAAGCTCATAAGTTAAATGTCACGGCTCGACAGACGTGCGGACAACGCTGGCGAGTCGAAGGGTGGCGGTCAGGTCAGACGTGTCTGTAATAACAGCAGCACAGAGAGGAGGAAACGGCTAAAAAGTTGGAAAAATTACTGTCTAACAGATGACGTTTTTATGCCAATTTGCCCTCAAATATGTAAACCTCAGGAACATGCTTTAACTTTTCATAAAGACTGATGAAAGAAATGCTGGATAAGAGATTGCATTGAGTTACAGAAACAAGTGGAACAGAGGCTAAACAGGAAGTGATGTCATGCCTTCAGCTCTCTATTCTTCTCCCGTGAATTTCATTTATATCCAACGTTTTCAAATCAGGCTAATAGTTGCATGAAGTCACATCGTCTCAGGTCCAGATTGTGAGCACACGAGCAATACAAACATCACAGATCCAAAGTGCATTCGATTAGCAAAGGCGCTTTGTGCAAATTTGACTACAGGAATTTTTGCCATGATTAGCATTATCGTACTCATTATGTCATAACAAAAACAACTAAACTCATATAATCGTAGAGTGAAAAGTGTTTTGTAATGAAAGCTTCTCCTGCGGCTCCAGCGCTCAGGCCCAGAGCTCAAACCTCCTCCAGGTTTTGGGGTATTTGAGGTAAACAGCTTGCTTCTCTTCCTGCAGTTTTCCTGTTTATGAGTTTTAGTTTACAGCTCAAATAGGATTAACACGGCAGCTCAAATAAATGTTGATATTAAACAAACAGGGAGCATTAAATGGCTGTGTATTTTTGTCGATTATTGTTTACGGCCCCGTGTCATAATCTGAGGGAAAAGCGGACAGACGCCACACATTCCTACCTGATGACAACATCGAGACTTTAAACGGACGTGACAAACTGCAGGTAAATACTCTTGAGTTTTATTCCCCAATAAAATGTGGTTAAAGTGATTACATGTTGTTTTTTTTTTCAGTCAAAAGTTTTACGTCTTCTTTCCATAAAGTGCAACTGGCAGATTGACCGCTCCTGCTGTAATGAAGTCACCTTTGGAAATCTGAATTCACATGGAAGTAGGTTATCGCATTGTTACACAGCCACAGAGTGAAACACCTCTGAGCGTCTAACAAAGCATCTAAAACTGCACAAAGGTCAGTTCATACATATTTTTATGCAGCACTTCCAACCGAAGAGGAATGATAAATGTTTGAGGATGGTAATCTTGGTTTATCAAGCAGTTACTTCCAGAGTTTATCTCAACTATTGGATGGATTTTACCATTCTACAGATATTCATGATCCTCAGGAGATCAATTCCAATAAATTTCAAGTCACCCAACTTTTAATTGAGCACCACCAACAGATCAAGATTGTTATGCAAACAATGCTAACTTCAGAATTAGGGCTGCATCTATCATTGCATCTTCGCAATGCCTACCATGGAGCACTGAGGTTTATTACAAGTCTTTAAGCCCTTACTCACCATTGCTCTTTGTATGCTCAGGTTGGATGGTCTGCCTCGTCCACCCGTAGACTCAACCGTTGGTTTATTCTTATTATAAGGCCGTTCTTGGTCTGCTTCAATCTTACCTACAGATCCTTCAGAAAAGTATGAGAAGTTCCTGTCTTCACTCCCAGGATTTATTCCTTCTATCTGTCCGTAAAGCTCGTACTGAACTGGGGGAAAAGGCTGTTTCATCACGCCGCTCCCTCTGCTTGGAATCAATTGCAAAATTACCTGAATCTTCAGGAGCTGGTCTCACTGGATGCATTTAAAGTAATTCTCAATGACTTGGAGGCACATCTGGCTGTAGATCTTTTGTTGTTTTGCCTCTGTTTGATCCCCGATGTTGATCACCTGCAACGAATATTGATGAATAGTTTATGATTCTGTAATTTATTCTTTATTTTCATTGTAAATTATATGATTTTTATGTCTGCAACCCTGTACACTGTGTTGCTGCCTGTTTTGGTCAGGATGTTGTTGTGAAAGAGATTTTTAATTTCAATCAGACTTTTCTTGGTTAAATAAAGGTTTAAAAAAAAAGTATAAATCTGCTGTTTATTTTCCTAAATAATTAAATGATTGTTTACTCTATAAAGTGTCAGAAAATTATAAAAAATGCCCATCACAGTTCACCAGAGTCTTCAAATTTCAACCAACAATCCAAAACCCAAAGACATTCACTTAACAATTATATAAAACAGAGAAATTCTCACATTCAATTATCAAAATAGTTGATGATCTGTCTATTGCCCAACTGATCATTCAACTAATTGTTACAGCTCTAACTAGAATGCTAATATGCCAAATATTTGCAAGATATGAAGCCAATTTCAAGCAAGTTTTGAGAGTAGAAAGAAGTGTTGCACACTCTGACTCCATAAGGCCTTCTTCCAGATCAACAATCATGATTGATCACTTTATTCCTACTCTCAAGTCTACTTCCAATGATTAGCACCTCACTACAACCCTCAGTGTGTTACTTTTCCATTATATAATTTCAAGCAAGTTAACATACTAACATGTTTCATTACATTCTATTGAGGCTGTCAATTGATTACAATATTTAATTGTGATTAATCGCATGATTGTCCATAGTTAATCACAAATTAATCACAAATTAATTGAACATTTTTTATCTGTTCAAAATTTACCTTAAAGGGACATTTTTCAAGTGTTAAAACTCTTATCAACATGGAAGTGGACAAGAAATGTTTGCTTTATGCAAATATATGCATTTATTGTTGGAAATCAATTGACAACACAAAACAATGACAAAGATTGTGAGAAACTCTCCCAGGAAGAGCATTTAGCTTCTTAAAAATATGCTCAAATCATAACTTAAAGCAAACTCAAGCCCAACAGGCAACAGATGGACGCATTGGCCAGATAAATGTTCCATTACTTTCAGTACTGATGAAAGATCACTCCCTGCATCCCTCACTTCAAAAGCAAATCACACAATGTAATTGTGTCCAACCTCACATGGGAAAAATAAAGGCTCACAAAAACATCCCCTCGTGCTATGGGATAAAAACAGGATAACACAAAATAAAACAAACAATAAATAAAGTGAACAGGAAACAGTGGAAAGGGAGTATAGGAAAGAAAATGGCTTTCGCTCTTTGGTCACCATACAAGTTGTGTAACTTTGATATGGTGGAGACTCTCGATGGCGATTCAAGTGCAGTCATTGGATTATTATTTATTTCATCCACAGTGTTAAACTGGCCTGTAAGCTGTAGCCACACGTTGAGCTATTTCTGTTGAAAACTTGCTGCTTGTAGGTTTGTTCCTTCAAACGTTATCAAGTGTGGTTTTTTCCAAGCAGGATAGTTCGGGGCAAACGAGCCTTAGCATTACAGTTAGCTTAATGCTTCGCTAACAAATGGTATTTAAGACTAGATGTACTCTGGTGGTAACTCAGTTCATATTGACAGTAACTACAAATATCTTGTCAACAGACTCATCTGACGGGGCTTTGAGGCTGAATTTGACATTCAAAATACCTTTTTCTTTATCTATTGTTCCTTGCTAGTTGATGCGACTTAATGCTAGAAGGCTAACCTACAGATGAGACAAAGGGTCATCATAACAGAAGCTGTGTTAATGATGGCATTAAACAAATTTGAGTTACCTTTGACAGCCCTACATCCTATAAATGTTAAAAGTGACACATTCTGGACATTTCCAGGTCCATATTTCTATTCTGGGGCTCTACTGTTTATAGCAGTATATAAATGACAAAAATTAAAAAAAACAAACAAACATAATATGTCCTCTTTAGCACGGTATTCTCCACCTCCACCAGTGACTCTGACTATCCTCCTGTTAAAACTTTAAATGGCTTGACAGCAAGCTATCATTCAAGATTCATATTCAACATTTGACTCAGATATTAAAAATCAAACTAGGCTTTTTGTACAGAATTAAAGGTTGTCTGTCTTCCTCCAACTGTAAGACTACTGTGCAGACAACCTTCATGTCAGATATTTATTCTGTATTGCCATCAACACTTCAGCAGTTAAACCCTGTGTATCATAGTGCATTACGCTTTATCACAAAAGACACATTTTGTACTCGTCATTGCTCTCTGTATCAGAAGGTTGGTTGGACTTCCTTACAGACAAGAAGAAAAAACCATCTCATGTTATTCATCTGTAAAACATCCAAACTACCTCACACCTCCTCTCTCATTTAAATCTAGTAACTACTTAACCTCAGATATCCCTCATGTTCACACTAATGTTGGCAGAACTGCAAACCGCCCTCAAACTTGAGTCTTACATTCCTCTTGGAGATTTTAAAGCTTTTTTATCTGCTGTTTTTTATGATTCTTGTAACAGTTTTTAATAATTCCTTGTTTATTGTGTAGTTTTGTTGTTTCTGTCTGCTGACTGTGTTCTTATCTTATGAATGTTTCTTGTTCTCAGGTCTCTCTCGGAAAAGAGATCTTAATCTCAATCAGACTGCCTGATTATATGAAGATTAAATTAAAAAGGCTTTCTGCTCAGTTGAGCCTAAGTAGGGTGAAACTGACCAAGTCCAGATGAGAGTTGAGCCAGATCTGACAATGTAAACTGAGCCTGAAATGTCCTAAAATGGCCACCATATAGAAGATAAACCTTTTAAAACTGTCTCTTTTTTCCCTCCACTGACTAAATTTGTTTTCTGGCCTAATTAAAAACTTATTGGCCGCAAAAGTGGCCGTCGACCTTTAATCTTGTCTTTGTAGACAAAGACTATTTATTTGCATCTTTTAAAGACATTGTACAACACAAATTCTTTAAAAGTCAAGAGCAATTTCATTTGTATGTAAAGACAAATAAGCAACAAAAACCTACAGATTTGTTCAAATAAATACATCTCATCCACTCAGATTGACTGACAGGTGATCTCTGGGAAATAAAGTGCAGAAACACCACAGCGGCAAGACATGGAGACGATATAAAAATACATCTTACTTCTTAAGGATCTTAAGTAATCAGGAATTATGTGTTCACTCCATAATCTACCATACTATCCAGCTGTTTAACATATAAAACAATATTGGCAGTAATAACTTTAAATGTTTTACTGTAAAAGAGCATGGATCGGTACTTGTTGAGCATAAACAAGGTCAGAGGGTCAACCTAGCGAGCGGTCAGTAGCCTGTTCTCCTGCTGCTGACTCTGCAAATGGAGTGAAAAATGGGCCGCACACGTTGACCCTGACTCACAGAGAGAGCCGTTTCCTTTCTGATTAATGAGCAGTGGAAAACACCCTCTTGTGTCCAGAGATCATTAGTGAATCACATCGAGTACACTCAGTTCACAGCTCTGCCTCTCTGATTTAATGGCCGTTGGCAGCAGGGTGACTTGACTTTTAATGAAAAATGCAACCCAGGAAAAGATTTGACTGATAAAATCTTAAAATCATATATTCAGTGTATTGTTAAAGAAAGCAGCTTCCAAAGTTTTTTCTTAAAGGTGCAGTTAGTAATTATTAAACACAAAGGGGCAGAGGAACTCCACAACAAGCTGAGACATACAATCCTGGCATATTATCTACTTATGAAGAAGGTTTGGCTCATGTGTAAGCAAACAATTTCACATCCAAAAGATACAGAACAACATTATCATCCCACTGGAGTCAAATATTCACTCTATTTTTAGCTCTAGTTTGGTCTCCCTGAAATCCTGAGAAAAACATCTCAGCATATTTATGTCAGAAAATTTATATTAGAGCTTGTTTGCAGACTAAAATTTTATATGTGGTGGATTAGTGGGAGCCTGAAAGACTCCAGAGAACCAAAAAAAAGTGAGTTAACACTGTTGTAGAGTTGGTGAGAATACGCTGTAAATTCAGCACCGTATCAAAATTTGAATTAATGCTTATTTCCATCCACTTACATTTTGCCAATATTTGGAATTTATAAAAAAGATTAACAGCTGTGGCACTAATTTTTCAGTTGGTGCCGTTAAACCATAGAAGAAGAAGAGGACAGCAGTCAAAGCTCAAACACGTGTGTAAAACGTGATGGAAATATGACATTTCTGTTAAGTTTCATGTGTTCATTCGAGGAAGGTTACGGTCTCCTCGTCGCTCCACACAGATCTGATGTGGAAGCTCGAGTGACGTTTAAGTGCTTCATGTATATCATCATTTATTCACTAAGTCTGTTTCCATTGCACTTTGTCACATTTATGCTTTTATTCATACGCCAGTTTTTCCGTCTCAGCCGAGCATAAAAACGTTTTTTTTTTTCAAATTTTCTGCTTTTCCACTCAAGTTTTTTTTTAATGTGCAAATCAAAAATGGCAATTATTATTAATTTATGTCCTTGGGCTGTGGGAAATTGTAAAACACATTTTTCACTATTTTCTGACAGCACAGTTGCTCAGGAGCTTGAGCGGGTCGTCCACCAATCAGACGGTCCATAGTTTGATCCCCGACTCCTATAGTCTGCATGTCGAATTGTCCTCGTGCAAGATACTGAACCCCAAATTGCTGGTTGTGCCAACACCCTACGTGGTAGCTCACCGCCATCAGTGTGTGTGAATGGGTGAGTGAGCATCAGAAATATTGTAAAGCACCTTGGATAAAAGTGCTATATAAATGCAAAAGACCACGCCATTTGTAAAAGTATATGTTGTATGTGGAGATGATTGGGGGTCGAGGAGAGGATGAAGGGGGTCGATTGTCGGGGGATGAACGGGAGCCGAAGGTTGGTCGGGGTTGTGCACAGTGGGATGATTCAGATACTGAACCCCAAATTGCTGGTTTTGCCAGCACCCTGTGTGGTAGCTTGTCTCCATCAGTGTGTGTGAATGGGTGAGTGAGCATCAGAAACATTGTAAAGCTCCTTGGATAAAAGTGCTTTATAAATGCAGCCATTTGCCATTTACTAACCGATACACTTACAAAAACCACGCCATCTGTAAAAGTATATGTTGTATGTCGAGATGATTGGCGGTCGAGGAGAGGGATGAAGGGGGTTGATTGTCGGGAGCTGAAGGTTGGTCGGGGTTGTGCATGGTGGGATGATTCGGATGGATGGATGAAGGAGGTCGATTGTTGGGGATGAACACGTGATGAGGCCGGAGCGTCCCGGGGTTCGTGACTCACGATGGGGGCACGTCTTGAAGGGCCTTCTGCTTCATTATCCCCCTGCGGTTCCTAAAATAGGAGAGGAAGAATTAAGTGGAAGTATTTACCCTTACACACATATCTTTGATGGTGGGAGGTTTAGTCAAATGCAGAAATGTGCGGCAACTGCTAATATTTGTGGTCATTTTAGCAGTCTGTGAAAAAGATGAGTCATGTCAGTTATGCTCTTTCCCACATCCAAAGACTATAAAAGCTGTCTGTTGTACAAGTCATGCATCCATGCTGTGAGAAGTGGGTCAGTGGTGGGAGGCCAGTTTGGGTCACACTTCCAATACACATTGATATTTTCTTTTTTAGACATCACTGATGAGGTTCAGGTCTGACATGTCCTGGTGAGTATGTGTGAGTTTTTGGGTCGGGTATTGAGTGTCATGTGGAGGAGGCGTTACATAACTCTCAGCAGATGTTTTTGGTTTCAGTCCAACTCGTTATCTGACCCTGAAGCCACAGACGGGAGGTATTTCAATTTCATCATTTTAAAATAAATGTTCAAAATGTTCTTGACTTTGGAACATTTTGGTATACAAAGAAAGATTTTAACAGCTGGGTTTTTGCTATTTTTCTTTAATTTTGTTGATTTTAAAAATTCAAATACGGATTTGAAAGACATCTATCATCTTTTACAGTTTTTTGACTCAATTTGATGTTATTTGTCCCGACATGGTCCTGCTTAGGTTTCCAGTCTCCCTGAACTCTGACTGCAGTGATTTCAATCGAAGGCGCGGCGTCTGCAGCTCTGTTTTCACTTATATATCGCTGCCTGATCACCATATCTCTCCTCTTAGAGTTTCATTACACAGTTTCAGAGGAGCTATTTATGTGATTAATGAGCTTCTTCTGTACAATTTATGGGCTATTAGTAATGACTCACACTCGCTGGTGACAAAGCTACAGCTCCATCCAGTAAGCTGGTAGATATTACCTCAAATGATCAGGATGTGCTGGCTCGTATCAGCTTTAGAGTTACGTTCTGCAGCGTGAAGTCTCCAGTGGTGAACAGAATCTAAAGTTTCAATGCCGTAACGCAGAAACAGTTTTATTGCATTATATTCTTAGCTCTAAGGCCCACTTTCAGTGTCTTGTGTAAGTTTAGTTGCCATGCATAGTGTGAGAGAAAACAACAGTGTGGCTCCTCATCATCCCCATTTCCTCTCTTCGACTCGCTGCCAAAGGCAAACAGCCGACCTCCCAGGAGAAGCCGGCTGCTGAGTCCCTGCAGAGGGAGCTGACTGAGTCCAGAGCAGCGGTCTGACGGGGGGCAACACCTCGTAACTTCCTGATACTCCAGCTGCAGCACGGACCTGCCACGGCTTTCTAATTTATTTCATTTTAAAAGGACAGAACACATTGTTGTTAAATTAAAAATTCTGTGGTGTAAATGCCAAATGTCTAATCATTGTGGGACTTTATTTCTCCTTCTCTTTAGATTTTGGGCATGCTCGTCCTGTAGTCGGTGCCAAATGGATAACAGAACTACTGCTGAAACAATTAGTGAATATACAGGAATTTGCCAATAATTCTGGTAATTAACTGTTTAAGTCATCTATCACCTATTCTCTCGTTCAATCCTCTTAAATGTGAAAATTTACTGCTTTCGTCTGTTTCACATCAGTCTAAACTGAATATATTTGGATTTGAAGACATCTTCTTGTGCTGTGGGAACTGGTGGGCATTTTTTTTTCTCACTGTTTTCTCATGATCAAAAGAAAAATCAACTAATTTGAAGCTCTACACAAGACAAGGACAACAATTTGAACTTAAAAGTTTTGAGACAACGTTTTTGTTAAACTTTTGATGAAATTACAGTTTAAGTTTTTTGGTGAACACCGACCCCCCCCCCCCCCTATGAAAAGCCTGATAACCACCTAGCAACGCTTTACTAACCATATAGCAACATCTTAGCTATCATTGAGCGAGTATTAGTGATAAGCTAGTGAGTTTTGGTAGCAAGTACATGAAAAGTTTTTGGAAAGTGTCACATTTTTTTTGTTTTTCATCTGTGTTTCCGGGGTATGTTGGTCATAAAAACACACCAATTTTACCAGATTGTTTATGCAGAGTGTCACATGACATATAATTTGGATGCAGGAGATTTTTATATTGATATTTGTTTGATATATTGTAATTAAAAAACTAAATGAAACTGCCTGAAACTTTGGATTTCTACATCTGTTTTAAAAAAGAACATAAAATGATGCCACACTCGGATTCACATGACAAAATCCTGCAACTGCTGACTAACAAGAGAACTTCAGGACTAATAAAAATGCCCAGAAAAGAACTTAAAAACTTTGCTGTAAAAGGAGAAGACCTAATATGCAACATGTATCATCTTGCAAAGAGCACAGAGAACAAAGACAGACAAAACATTATGTATTTTGCAATCAGGGATTTAAAAACAGCTTCTCACATCTTAAATTTGCTCCCTTTAGTCACGCAAACAAACAATTTGTGTGTATACAACTGTTATTATCCTCAGTTCAACATCTTTGTTATCAGCCAGTTGGACTGGAAAATCTTGCATAACAGTTGCATAACATAATCTGCAACATTTTCATCCGAATACAAGAGACAAACAGATGTAAACACCATGTAAAAACATGGGTCATACCAGGCTAAACACCAGTTATCAATATCAGTATTGCTATAAAAGAATTAAAGCAATCAGCGCTCAATATGCAGTTAATAAGAAGAGCATTGACACAGCTCCATAGAGGCTAAATTACCAGCTGCAGGTGCATTAGTCAAGAAGACTGCAAAATTAATATCGAGAGACTGGTCTGGAAAATTATGACAGCTTCTGCCGAAGCCAATATTTGTCATTTCTGGCATGAAAATTATCACAAAACTATTGGCAGAACATTGTGCTATCAACATTAGCTCTGACAAATTGAGATTTGCGGAGCTGTTATTTATCTCTCATCAAGCCTTCAACAACATCTTTCAAAGACTTTACTCTCAGGTATGTACCCACTCCTCTTTTGTACTAGTTTCTGTTTTTCCTGTTCATGGAGGACACACACCTGGAAATGAGTCCGTGCTGTTCGTGTTATAAATAAAGACAGAATGAAAGCACGACTACCCGCCCACTGTCTAATTAAAGGGTGGCTGCATGAAGATATCAAATCTCCTGGGGAAATTCCTTTAGGACATTTCTCCTCTTGTTGCTTTTTGGACTGACAGCCTTCATTGCCGTACAGTTTTTTTTACACCAGTGGAAAAAAACACAGCTGTTTAGAGCAGCATAGGATAGTAATTTGGAGTCGCAGTAAATGCCAGATGTTTCACTTCTCAACCCCACATGCATCGATTAGTGTGTGATGATGGGCCATGTTCAGACACCTCCTATTGTCTTTTTTATTCCATTGAAAGCTGCAGCTGGGACGGATTTATATAAAAATTCACCTAACGTTGCAGCCGACATCAGAACAAAGAGAAGCTTTGCATCAACATGTAGCTGAGATAGATCACCCTGTTGACCCAAATGGAAATCTGGTGTCAGTGTTGGGAATTATACTGGAAACAAAATAGTTTCTACGACGCGTCCTTGGACCACGTGGAAAAGCACTCAGAGGCAGGGTGAAAAGCCGGGAGTCATAATTTATATTATATCAAATATAAGTCGACTCCCCCCTTTTCCAACACCTGTTTTTGTAAAAAGACTCTACTCTTTGCTTTCACATTTGTCCTGTTGGGGACGTTTCCCTGAGATACTATTAATCCATGAAGAAGAGAGTCCTCGTCCTTGAAGACTTTTCTCTTGTGAGAAGTGAAATAAAAGCGTTAAAGCAGAATGTAAATCCCACATTTGTGTAGTTTTCCTATCAGTCACACACTGACACTTTGTCCTTTTCCGCTGTTGGAAGCGGTCAAAATGATTTTCTCTGGCAGGCAGCATTTTTCAAACTGTTTCTTTGTCTTTTTGCTCTCTGCATCATCTGTGACAGCAGTAATTCTTGGCTGCTTGACAGATGATTCAGTCCTCGCTGTGTTTCTGCAGAACAGACTTCGTTTTCACTCGTTATGAATTTATTTCCTCCGTGGCTGAAAAACTCGTTACACGAGCCTTCAGAAACCAACACTCTCTGTCTCCAGTGACACACCAGTTCTCTATTAGGGCTCCAACTGACGATTATTTTCATTATCAATTAATTGTTTTATCTGAACAACAGTCTTAAAACCGAAGATATTCAATTTACAATCATGTATGACAAAGAAAAACAGCAAAGCTTCATGATAGTTTGGCATTTTTGCTATAAAAATAATTTAACCAATTAAATGATTATGAAAATAGTTGCAGATTCATTTTTTTTCTATCAACTAATCAATCAGGTTTACTCTCCATTATAAAGAAATTCTGATCTTGTGAACATGCAATAATCTCGTCCTTGAATATAAGAACATCCAACTTTTTCAAATGTAATTTCCAGGATAAAATATAGTTTGGCAATTTATATTCTAATCATATTATATGAACATGAGGTGATTAAATTTGTTCCACATCCTAAACAGAGTTTAATTCTTTCACAGTTTCTCTACCTTTTGTGACTTTTTGGACACACATGGTTTGATTTATCACTTCAGCGTGTTCACACACTAAATTCTAAATTGTAACTAAATTCTGCTCTGCTGTTATTTACACAGTGAATAAACATTGTTCACTCTGCACCATGTGGGACCATTGGCTCTGAGCCAACACAGCACTGACTCACATCACGTGTTGATCTGGACTCAAATGCCATGTGGACACCTGTGTGATGCTGAACACGCAAACATTCATTCATACTGTATATACAGAGACACACAAACTAACACGTCAGGTTTAGACAGAGACAGATAGCTACACAGACATTTGTATCGCAATGCTTATAAATATGGTCAATCAGCCTGTCTTTGCTTTTTATGCTTCATTTAATCAATTCCTACATTTCCCAGAAGGCCCATGGAAACGCAA
This sequence comes from Thunnus maccoyii, assembly GCF_910596095.1. Lineage (NCBI taxonomy): Eukaryota > Metazoa > Chordata > Actinopteri > Scombriformes > Scombridae > Thunnus > Thunnus maccoyii. The sequence goes on along the minus strand of NC_056549.1, from coordinate 5,425,675 downwards.
GTCATATGTTGTCTTCAAGTGGTTTAGTTTACCAGAAGAGCCTATTGTTGTGGTTTACACGACTTTGTGCGAGAAAAGTTTCTGAAAGCTCAGAGGCCACAAAGTGTCTATGTGGAATCATAAAAAAATATCAGAACCAATGGAAGTTTTTAACTTTTTAAAAGTCATTTAATTATTAATTACTTTACGTTGTAAAACTTTTTTCTTGCTCCTACAGTGGCAGTGAAATGCAGAGTAGAGTTGTTCACGGTTTGGGACTCAAAACCAGTGATGCTTTGCCATCAGGAGGGAACTACATGAAATGAGGCTAAAAACATGAATGTAGTTTTATTCTCACAAACATAACTGCATTTTATTAGAGCTGCAACAATTAGTTAATTAATCGATTAGCAGATTGACAGAAAAGAAAAATCTTAGTTATTTTTTCCAATGCCAAATATTTTCTTGTTCCAGCTTCTCCTTTAGACATTTGAGGACATTTAGACATTTTATAGACAAAATGGTTAATTGAGAAAATAATCATCAGATTAATCGATAATGAAAATAATTGTTAGCTGCAGCCCCAATTTTGTTAGTCCAATATTCAGACTGAATTGCAATTTACTTTCACTTCATTCAATCAGCCTGACGTGGTCATGTTAGTCCATTTGTTTGGTCGGGGAAGTTCTTTTGTTTAGTTTTGCCCTTACTAACCAACATTTATTTTATAAACTTGTGAATCCAGAACAGGAACATGTAAGTGTGCAGTAACATGTTGTATAAGCACAGTGTAATAAATGCTGTAAAATTACAGCCAAATTCTAACAGTAAGATACTGTTCTTTCTGAATACCGTAAAATACAGTAAATTTTGATGCTTTTTGGAGCCAAAACCAAGAACAGACATTAACAGTAGGCTACTGTAAAATTTGACGGTAATATACAGTAATACAATACATGCAACCATCAATATTGTATAATCATCGTTCATCCTCCTTCGTGGAATTAAACCAAAAGGTCAGTAACATCATACTGAGAATTACGTTTGTGCATCTGGTTACCCACTTAGTGACCACGTTTAATTTTTGCTAACATTAAAGTAATATAGTGCTAGCAAGCCCCTGGCAGGCACAAGAGATCATTTTTTCAGGTAGTTTTCTTCAGTTGGAAGTTTGAATCACTGGTATTTAAACATTATTCTCACTGCTGCTTGCAAGACTAGTTTAAAGATTATTTTAGGATGGCTGTTTTCTCTTAAACTACACATCAGTGAATGCTAATGTTAGTCCAGCCTGGTCTATACCTACACTTTGTTTATCCCACTTGCATTTCATAATTATTATATTATAATAATAGCCCACTATCTAAAGCACATAACAGTTGAAGTTTATTCAAATATGTAACCAAGTTGATTAAGATATGTTGGCTGCTGAGCCCCAAAAGACAGAGTGGTTATCGTGGTTATCTTAGCTCAACCCAAGTGTGTTTATAAGCTGTAGGTTGCTACAAATATACTGTAGTTTGTTGCCAGGCTGTATTAAAACCTGGGACATATTGTTCTTATTGTGATTCACCCTGAAAGTAATTCCTAAGAAGATGGGAAAGCTCCCAATGAATCCTCATCACCACTTTTCTGAGGAACTGGACATCACTTCTAAAAGATAAGCTATGTTTCCTTCTTGCGTAAAATGTTTCTCACTCTGTGCTTGATTTTCATTCTTGTGTCTTTCTCAATCAGTGAGCTGTGAGCCCCGATGCCAACCTTCTGCCAATTATAACAGAGGACATTTGAAGGCATCCTTCTATCTGTTTATTTGTGCTATTATATTTTTTTAAACAATAGTTTGCAAAGCAGTTGCTGTTTAGACTCTGTTTAGATAAGTTTTGCTGACAGTTCAGGATATTATAATTAACAGATTTACACTGACGCTCTTTGAAAGGGCTTGAACCTTGAGAATTATTTACTCAAACATACTTGAATAACCTTTGAAAGCTTTTGAATAAATGTTCAGTTCTTTTGTGCTAGATAACAAGGGTTATGCATTTTTAAATGTAGCCTTGAGCTGATCTCATTACTTGAGCATTAAGATTGATGACACATTGTTATTTACAGTATATGTCTGCAATTTATAGTTGTTTTTATTAATATGAATAAGAAGAAAACTTTTCATTTGTTTACTGTAACATTTACAGTAAGAAACTGTTCATCACATTCTATACACAGCAATTAATTGTTAAAGTAAATTAGTGAATTAGTAGTGACACTGTAAAAAACAAACAAACGCTAAAATCCTGGCAACTACAGCTGCCAGTAGTTTACTGTAATTTTACAGAGAAATTTGTTACAGTGCACCAACATAAAGAACCAGGAAAACTACTTGGTGGTAGGGCTACACAAAACACAACAGGCATCAACTGCATAAAAACACAGACATTGTGTAATTTTTCTGTTTGTGCTGTAAGCAAAGCTGCACTGATTAGTCAATTAATCAATTGATCAACAGAAATTTCCATTTTCCAACATCTTTGCATTGTGGTGTTTTGGACTGCTTGTTGGACAGAACAAGACACTGGATGATGTCATTCTGTGCTCTAGGATACTGTGATTGTCATTTTTCATCATTTCTGATGTTTTACAGCCCAAATAACAATAATAAAATAATTGTTAGTTGCAGCTCTACTATAATAGCCGTATAATTTTCCATTTCACTAGTGACAACAGGAAAAACAAGTTTATCGTTTGAAGATGTACATTTGTGGCTTTGAAATTTAATTTAATTAAGTAACTGATTAAGTAAAATGTATCCTTATCATTCCTGCTGTGGTCAGTAAAACCAAACAGAACATTTTCCCACTTGAGAACCAAAACAAGCTGAGTGACATATGTGTCCCGCCAGTGCCATTTTCAGTCGACGCCAAGTCTGTGTTCATCTCATCCAAGATTGACGCCATTGTTCTGGCTCTAGCAAAGGAATATGACATCCCTAATCTTGATCTTGATTGTTTCTTCAACCAGGGGAAACAGCTGTCAATGAACACGACACCAGACCTATTCCAATCACTGAACAATGTGGCGATGTGAGCAACATTTCAGAGGTTTTCTCAGTTAATCGATTAGTCGTTTGGTCTATAAAATGGTGATACATGTCAATTATCATTTTCCAAATCTGGAGATACAACCTAAAATGTCTTGTTTTGTCCTGAGCAACAGTGAATAAGATGTTCAGTTTCCTGTCATAGAGGACAAAAAAACAGAAAATATTCACATTTAAGAAGCTGTCAATTAATTAATTGATTAATTGTTGCAGCTCTGGTCTGAATCCGCTAAACTAGCCCTAATCCAAAATAAAACATAAATCCTAAATCCTGGTCACACTAGAATTAGTGTATCAGCACGTCACCAAGCTATCTATTTCATGAGGACACACACAAAAATTTCGAGAAATTTACCTGAAATGGAGTGACAAACTCATCTCACTTTGCATATTTCAAACTCAAAGTTAAAGGAGTTTTTACAAAAGAGTGACCACTGAATTTTAGTCCAGTTTATTATGTGATCCTTTAGATGACACGATTGCTCTTTAAGTAGACGATGTGAGAACATCCTGTTGGCCTTTTAGTAAATGGTGGTCTCAGGGTGACATTTGTAAGGCTGCATACTGTTTTTACTGGCTACTGAATGCTACATTTTTGACTTTTACTGGCCAAAACAGGGAGCGAAAAAAAACCCTTTCACTCAACACAACAAGGACTTTGGCCAAGTGTATGTACAGTATGTATATACGTGAGCCTACAACACATGCCCCGCTCTGATTCACGGAGTCAGTTATTTGCTTTACGCTGCAAGGAGACCCTGTCGGGTGGGGTTTACCACAACAGACAGGGTTAGGTGAAGTTACAATTGCTGAAAAGTGAGTTAAATTGACCTTGAAATGCTTTGCTGTGGTTGACTAAAACTTTTTTGTTCCAGCTGCAATGTAGAAATAAACTGAAATGTGGCTACACCACAGACATGCAGCGGTGAAAGAGACATTTCACTGTGATGAAAATGAACCAGCAAAGCTCTTTGTCAGGATACACTGACGCTGATGGGATTTAAAAACATGATACGGACATTTAGTGGAAATATTTACTGTGTATGTAATTCTCCAAGAATTGTCTTCTAGTCAGAACAGACAAGCCCTTCAAACAGCATTTAGACCACGGTGGAAAAATGAATTCTCCTCTGAAACCAAACTGTGATGATGGTGCCTCAAAGAGCAGCCATGATTATACTGTAGTGTTTACAAATTTGTGAACTACAAGTTATTCACAACTTTAAAAAACAAAAACTGTTAGAAACTTTTGAAAACCAGGGGACACCTTGCAGCATCTATTTTATTGTCTTATTTTTATGTTTTATTGTTTTATTTACTTTTTATAGACTGAATGATCAATCAATGAATTGAAAAAAATAATCAACAGACTAATCAAAAACACAAATAATCATTAGTTGCAGCCCTACTTATTGGTATTAGAAACTATAACTATAAGTGTTGCAGCATGCACTCTGATACGTAGCAAATATCAATAGTGAATAAAAAACACAAATGACATTCATCCACAGATTTAAAACTTTATGGCCACATCAACAAGTATCAATGCATGAATCACATACATGACTGATACCCCTCTTATGTGTGATAGGCATGTGAAACCATGAAACTGATCAAAGTATGAGAACATACTAGTGATTAACAGCATTGTAACAGAAGAGGAACCATCTCGGTGTGAATTAACCATGCAACAAACAAAGAAGGAGTACAGAGATGTGTTCACAGGTGATGGCTGCCTGGAAGGAGAGTACAGGATCGAGATCGATGAGAGGGTGGAGCCGGTGAAACTTCTCAAAGAGGAATCCCGGTTGCCATGATGACTCAGCTGAAGGAAGAACTAAAGGGTTTTCAAAGGAGGGAGATCACCGCACCTGTGGAGAAAAGCATGGGGTGGATCAGTAGTAGAAACCTAATGAGAGGCCAAGATACGCGTCAGCCCAAGACCACTGAACAAGGCACTGAAGCATAGTCCTTCCCCCCTCCCCACCATTGATGACATCTTCCCAGACCTCTCTAAAGTGAAGGTGTTTATGGTCTGTGATGTCAAACATGGATTTTGGCATGTCAAATTGGAGAATCTGACTATGTTCACTTCCAGCAGAAGTCGACACAAGCGCTGGAGGGGCTGCCGGACATATGCATCGTAGCCGATGATGTATTGATCACAGGAGAAGGTGATACACAGGAGATGGCCAACAAAGACCACGATGAGAAAGTGAGACATTCTTTAACAGATGCGGGGAAAAGACCATCAAACTGAATGCAGACAATTGCAGACTGAGACAACATGAAGAGCCATACATCGTCGGACACCTGCTTCAAGCCGATGGACTGAAAATCAACCCCGATAAGGTTCAGCAGTGAGAGACATGCTGAGACAGACAGATGTGAAAGGCTTACAGAGACTTGTTGGCATGGTGAATCATCTCTCTAAATTATACCAACACTTATTGGATGACTACAAGATTCTGAGACAGCTCACAGGCAGAGAAAATACGTGGGATTGGACAGAAATGCATGAGGAAGCATTTTGCAGGCTCAAGGACAATATAGCCAAAGCACTAGTACTGAAGTACTACAACCCAAAAGAGGACCTGACATTGCAGGATGACGCATCAGAAACAGGACTAGGAGCAGCACTGACACAAAGCATTTAGGAGAATGGCACTGACACAGACGGAAAGGGGCTGTGCTGAAATCGAGAAAGAATGTTTGGCTATTGTTTTCAGCATGGAAAAATTTTGTCAGTAAACTTATGGCTGAAAAGGGACAGCACAGAACATTGTCAAGAAGCCACTTTGAGTGCACCGAAGAGACTCCAAAGAATGTTGCTCAGGCTTCGGAGATATGACACAGATGTGACCTATGGCCCTGGATGTGACATGTTGTTTGCAGATACCTTGAGCAAAGCATACTTGCCGAGGAGCTCAACCACAGGGTCAGTGGAAGCTGACGTTGAGACGGTCAGTATGGTGGACTACCTACCTATCTCAGAGGAGAGACTAAGCGCAATCCGCCCTGCTACCCAAGAGGACAAAATAAGACACAAAGCAAGACCATTCAAAAGGGATGGCCACAAAAGAAGAAAGACACGCCGATGGATATCATGCGCTACTACTCGTTCCAAGAGGAATTGAGCGTTCAGGATGGAATCATCTTCAGATGAGAGTTGTTATCTCAGACACGCTCAGACAAGTATGTATTCACTGTAGTCACTCTACTCACCTGGGGGTGGAGCGATGCCTCAGGCGTGCAAGAGAATGTGTCTGCTGGCAGGGAATGAACAAACATATTAAGACATTCATAGCAAAATGTGACATTTGCAGATCAGTTGATACAAGACAACAAAGACATGACATCTTTACAAGGTGTTAAGTAGACTGTGGGCCAAGGTTGGTACAGTTTTGTTTACTTATGAAAGCAAAGACACTTGTACTTACCAGATACAAAGTCAAGTACTGTGATAAAGAAGCTGAAGGCTCACTTTGATTGTCAAGGTATACTAGATATAGTTGTTTCAGATAATGGGCCACAGTACACTTCCCAAGAGTTTCAGCATTTCTGTCAGCAGGAGAGGACCCATACTTGTCTATGGTGGCTCACTGCAACAAACCAACTCAAAGACTAAATACAAGCCCAGCTCAGAGACTGCTGAGTAGGAGAACCAGAACCCTACTACCAACAAGGGATAGTCTTCCACAGCCAGAGGTGAAACATACAACACAAGAACAGATTGACAGGCAAATGAGACAAGCCAAATACCTCAATAGGACGACCAAGGACATGGACACACTAACATAAGGAGACTCTCTAAGAATACAGCCTTTTGAACTCCACACTGGAGAAAGGCTATAGTGATGAATCCTTCGCACCACAGGTCCTACACAGTACAGCTGGACACTGGAGATGTTCTTCAGAGGAATCAATGTCATCTTAAATGGGACTGGGGCACAATACCCAGTGTGTCAAACCGAACAGTGACTGTTGAAATTCATACAACACCAGAGACTGTTGCAACCCCTGACAGAGTCATGAGTGACACACAACAGACTAACTACCAAATCTGACAGTTGTTAGGCCAAGGTATCTGAAGGACCATATGGGCTGACCTGTGGTAAAAGATGTGAAACAAGGACACTGAAAGAAAAAGAAAAAAGGAAATGGGGTGAGAAAATATTGGAAATGATTGTGAAAGCTTTGTTGTCTGAAAAAGTTGGAAAGCATTCTTAAATCTTTGTTGTTTGAAAATGTTTGAAAGCTTTGTGAAATCTTTATTTTTTGAGTATTGTTTTGAAATGTCACTGGGAGAAGAATTATTTTCAACATTGATAAGGAACAAACTTTTATTTGTTATAATGTTTATTGTTAACAGGATACAAAGGAAGTCGCATTGTATACAGTTATGTGATGTTATTGGGGTTATACTGTTGAATAAGGGATCACACTTCAAAGGAAAAGAAAAAGAATGTAACAATAGTATTGTTATGCGGTGCTTGTTTCCACACAGACTTTGTGAGTGAGACATTTGAGTAGCTGGCTAGAGTGTTCGTCATGCCATGTATGTGAAGCTGTGTTGGATTTACTAAATAGTGTAAGCAGCTGAAAATGCTTTCATCGTCCATTGTGTGTAGTGTAGAGACAGGGCAGAATGAAACAATATCCATGTCATAATGTCCTACACTTGTTGTTGTGATGATAGTTGTCTGTGGCCGTTCAGAACTCTTCAACCTCTTCATACTGCTAGCATTTGACTGCTATTAGCAACACTTGAAAACTAGCTAACGTTAACATTTTTTTTTTATTTGAATGTTTGAAAACAGTTTGCTGTCAGAGATGTTTTCTGGAGAAAAGATTAGAAAATGAAAGGAAATAAAAAAGAAGACAGTAAAGGCAAAAAAGAAAGAAAAGAAAAAAGTGAAGACAAGAAAAAAGATCGGAAAATGGAAAGAAAAGAGAAGAAAATGGAAAAAAACTACAGTATTTGGATGCTCAATACAGAAATTGATGATTGTGCTTTCCATTATAATAGTAACAAAAGAAAAATGTAATGTACAGTAAATTGCTGTATTACTAATTCAGTGACTCATTTAGTCTCATCAACAGAAATATCTGCTGCTATAACAGACTGATTACAGTATTTGCATCTTTACCAAAAAGAGCCCTGTTCTCCTTTCTTTGATTGCTCATTTTAGGACAATTAATTTTTACAATTTAATTATAATTACACATTGTCACCTGTTAATCAAAATTTAGATTTAAATATTATTTTCCTAAGAGGTCACACTGTTGTTTGGTTTTGGAGTATTAAATTTAGTCTTCTTTAACAATGACAGTTAATTTGAATATTTTATCCTAGTTTGCTTTGGTTCCTGAGAAGAGATGGCACTGCAGTTTACGTGTGTCGCAAAGGAGGTTCAGACTTACTGGACCCCTTTCGACCTACCAGACTTTCAGGACCAAAATTTCTTTGCAATCTGTTTATAAAGTATGAACAATTTATGTACTACAAACTGTTTCCACTGGACCAATTGTGTGTGAGTTCAAGACATAATACAGTTTCACTCAACACGTGTATTATCTGCTTATCCAAGCTGTATATCACACAGTCCAGCTGCAGCTGCGGATGAGGTGCAGTGATGATTTATGATTTTGGTCCATACAACAGGCACCTAAGCAAGAGCAATGAGCTCATTACGCTTAAATTTGAGCCTCCTTGGCTCCTGTACAGAGATGTTGCTATGCTGAGGACAAGTTAAAGGTGAAGTATGGCAAAAGTAGCTGGCTGCAGTGCGACACTGAGCCAACAGCTGCTTCAAATTGAGCCGCTAATGACATTGATCAAACGGGATGGCCGTGCCACAGAGTGGGAGCAGATCCTCTAACTTTACACTTTCTGCTTGGAGAATGGACATGATGTCAGTGGAAACATTTACTTGTTTAATGAATGGGCCTTTCTAAGAGGGGATCCCTCCTCCCCTCAGCTGAAGCCCGGTGAAGTAAAAGCAAAGTCCCATTTGATATGTCGCTAAGGGATTAATTTATGCAGCAGTGGTCAAAATGTCCCTAATGTTGTTAAATTGTTCAGTTATTTGGAAATAGGAGTTTGTTGTTTTGTGTCTAAGATACCTGCAAGGGTTTTCCATTGTTACGTCGACTCCTGTCTCAGCGATCTGAATACCATGACCGTAGACCTTTTTCATGGCAGACATTTTAACAAGTCATACCAGGGAAATCAGCAGTAAAACTGATAGCATGAATCATGGATCACTGATTTGGCTTACCTGGACACCTAAATGGATCAAAGCCATTGTTTTTTTTTTTCCTGCTTTTACAAGTCAAAATGTCTGCTGTGCGAAAGGTCTATTTTGGGAAGCAGCTTATACTCCTACAGAGGAGGTTAAATTAAAGTGGATGGGGCAACACACCTAATAAGCTATGATAGCGTTCCCCATTTGTTCTCTCAGGTACTCGATTTGCTGAAAAATCAACACTGTCATAATGACTTGCTGTTGGACAACTGGGGAGCTTTGTTGCATTGCTGTCTGTAATATGCAGAAGACATGCTGAATTTACAGGAAAAAAAGTTAAATTTAATGTGACCAATTACTTCATCCCAGTGAGTGAATCCACACACACAAAATGTATTAACAAATATCAAATTTAACCCCTAACCCTAACCCATAACCCTAAACTCCTAACCCTTTAAATTAGAATAGAATAAAACAAAAAAAATGGCAACAAATTTGAAATTGTGTAAAAATAACACTAAAGGGAGAGGTATAGTATATTTACAAGGACTGTACAAGAAATATAATCCTTTATTCTCCATTTTAAGACTGACAGGTGGGTGGGTCAAAGAGGCAGGGGATCATCCTCTGATGCCTCAGGACTTTGTAAAAAATCTCTTTGTTTTGGGGGGTTGACAGTGATTGACACTCCAGAGGTCAGTGATCTGCCCTCACAGTATCAGTTTTAGCATCTTTTAGCAGCAGAAGCTTTTTGTTCTCGCTCCAAAAGAGGTCAAAGATCAAGTGTCTGTACTTTTTTAAACGTGAGTGTCTGCTCTCTATCAACTCCACCCTGCCTCATACCTATACAGTTACACTCATGAACTGAAGGGTAGCAAGTAAAGTTTCTGTACACTTTCACTCCTCCTGTTACACCAACAACCCTCAAAACAAAGAGCAGCATTTCTCTGCAGCACCATTAGAGGATTAGTTCTGTTTTGGAATAGACAAAAACAGCTGACCTTTCAAATAAAAACTAAATTATTGTGACATAATTAAACAAACATGGATTTTATTGGATGGATGTTATGAACACCAAATGGGTATTGTTATATAATACTGTAAACAAATGGTTATGATTATAGCCTATTTCTTTTAAGCAAAATGAAATAATTGCTATATTTAAACCACATTATTTTGAACTCAATGTTTAGTATGTACAGAATGTTAGTTTCTGTTTTGGTACGTAGGGATGCAACTGTAATTAAAGTTTACATATCACCCAGTGTGTTGTCTCTGTCGTTCATTATGTGCCCTTTTCTGGGTGCCAAGACTAAAAAGGTCTGCATATGTCATATGTGGCGTGTCTAATCTTTATAGGTTTCAATAACCTTAAAGTCCAACTGAAATCACATTTAGTTGTCTCTTTTTTCAGGCAAAAATAATGTCAATGTGTTTTTAAATGTGTTGTTGATATATTTTTATTACTAAAACAGAAAAGCTTGTTTTTTACAGCCATTTGAAGGGTCGTGTTGGTGTCTGTGTTTGATTGACAGGAGAACGAGGGATAAACTGACGCTGTAGCCTGCAAGTCATGTGCAGATGGTACATTGTTAGTAGTGTTATTAAAGAGTAAGTACCAAACCAGCATCTAACAGGTCCACAGTGACATGTGCAGATATGTTTACATGCTGTTTAATGTGCTTAAGCAGCTAATTAGCTATCTAGCCTGCTAACTGATGTTAGCGGTGCACTTTTCACCTGTGAATGCTTGTTTGGTGACTTGTTCAACAAGCTAAGGTGCAGGACAAGCTGTGTGTTCATGTTTGTAAGTTAGATAAGAAGGAGACTTTAGCAGGAAAGCTAATGTGGGTTGTTGTTCAGAGTCTGTGGCTTCTGTGTTGTGTAGCAGGATGCAATCAGGCTCAGTGTGACCATCTGCTCTGCCTATGATAGAACAACACATTATTGCTTTATTCAAGATGTGATTTGCTGTATCAAAATAATGACTCCAGCTATGAAGATAGATTACTAACAGTATTCCAACAAATTAATGTATGGACAGGGGGTGCTTTCAGGAAACCAAAGAATATAAAATAGAAATTTCTCCTCTTTGGTTTCAGATTTTTTTTTCTCAAAGGAGAAAACAGGACAAGTAATTTACAGAGCAGATATGTACATTGTAGTATACACAACCCCCCCCCCCCCCCCAAAAAAAAAACATGCAATTTAATTTCAGTTGGACTTAGTTAGGTTGGAAAGTCTGTCTCCAGCCTAAGATGAATGTTCTTGTTTTGTTGATGACATTGCATTTTTGGCTTTTGAGTGGGTTTAATCAGCTGAAAGTGTTAAAAATTATCTCAATCCACAGAGGGGCATGTAAACCTTCAAATTATTGAAAATTGGACATACCAGGTTTTTACCTGACAGAACAGAATGTGATCCTTTGTATTAATTTTTATTTTTTTAATATTATATCAAGTGTTTGTTTGCCACCGGGGGCCCCAAGCAACTGATTAGTTCAGTAATAGCTCTGCTCTGGGCTTCATAAACTCAGTTCTGGACAGTCTGTACCACACAAATAGCTATAATTTGAATAAACCTGTAACCTCTTGATATGAGACAATTATATTTATTATGTTAGATGATGAAATTGAATAATACTGACAGCATTGTGAATGAGTGAGTTTATTAGAACACCCAATAAACACACAAACAAAATCTGCTCGAGCAGTCCAAAAAGCATTAGACAGAATTATAATTTGAGAGAGAATTTCCAGCCTCAATAAAAAAATAAACAATATTTAAACTGTGTGAATTTGTGTTCGTATCTGGCAAAGGACTTCATCAGCGATTATTGGGGGCGATGTATTGACCTACAGTAAATGGTTTACTTATAGCCCAGAAGCCAGGACTTTATTGCATGAAGATTAATCTGCCAGAGAGGCCGAGTAGACCCTGAGAGGGTTTACTGGTGTTGGTAACACAATGGAAAAAAAATATGGTTTACAAGCTGCGAAATACTCTCATATATTGTCCATAGAGAGTTGGGACAATGAAACAAACGTGGGTTCTTGATGTATTTTCATCAGAATTCAACATGGAGGCTGGTAAGGATCTACATAGTCTTATGTCCAGTGAAAAATCTGACACAGAGGGAAAGAGTTTTGCTGTAAAATATAGTGGTGTCACAAACTGGATAAGAAAACACAAAGTGAGGCAATGTGTGGTCTGCTGTTAAACAACTCAAGGAGCTGGAAAACGTATCTGTCCACATCAGTGTTATCAATTCAGATCATTTGTTGCATACCACTTCAGGGGTTGGATCCTGCGGCAGGTGGTCTGGCGAGTGCTTTGCAGACATTTTTTGCTCTGGGTTTCACATCACAGGTTACATACTGTACTGTACGGGCCGCCCTTTCTTATTGGTGAAGGTGGTTGGGGCTGTATGTGATGGGTGTATTATCTGAATGTGATACCAGACCCAAATTGCGGCCATTCACTTGAACGAATATTTCTCACTTGGTGCATTACCCAAAAGAGTTTCTACCTTCCGGGTCCACTTCTACATTGTGCAACTCACTGAATCTGTGCAGTTGTGTTTCTCCCGCTGAACCCCCCTGCTCGTTCCTGATAGACTTTACATTGGAATGACTTCACATACCTTAAAATGGCTTTTCTAGGCTTTGTAAAAGTTTTACAAATATAAAACTTTCATAGATTAAAAATTCATAAAACAAAGAGTAGTAATGGACCTTGTTTGAAGTTCAAGTTGTCCTGTCCACTGTTTTATGGACGTCTCTTTTATAATGGCAGTCTATGGGGAAAATGCTTTATAGGCTGCAGGACATTTTTCTGCTACAGCACCGTGAGTGGCCACTGGGAAAAATCTACAGAGAAGCAGAGTCGTATCCAGCTCAATTAATAATCCATGCTGTATGTGACCTGAAGGGAACACCTGTTTTTTTGGATAATACCCTTATTTACAGTTAATATTCCTTTAAAAAAAGACACCTGAATTGAACATTTGTCAAAGACAAGACAGCAGAGCACAGAGCTTGTTTTAGTAAAGATGCAGATTCAACAGAGATTCAAGAGGCAGGTGACCAAGGCGTAAGAGATGTTGAGGTAATAAAACCTTTATTATCTTTTATAATTTTTAAGATGGAAAAAGATTCACATGGTGTAGATGAAGGTCAAACATGATGCTCAGATTTAAAGAGGTTAACAGCCTTGTCATACTAGCCTTTCAGTGAGGCATTCACCCTCCAGCTCTAACTGTATACTGTGCAGCTCTTTTGGTGTGAATGTGAACGGGTACAGCAGAGTGTTCATGGAAACACCACATGCAGACTCAGCAGTCGTCCTCTGGAAAAAACATAAAACAACCCCACAACACAGATTAAAGGATATTTCTAACCACTCACAACTCACTATTTCGGTGTCAGTGTCATTACTCATGACAGTACTATTTCAATGTCCCTCCTCCTCCTCTTACTGTACGCTGTATGGAGATTTACTTCAGCATGAAGCCCAATATGTTTAAGGGATTGTTTAAGACTGATGTCATTTTTATACTACTGTATTTTACTAGATTCAGAACTTGGGGGAACAATGCATCAGATAAACTGCACCTCTGCAGGATAAAAACTCTGGGCAACAGGATGATCTAGATTTAAGAAGTGAGAACGTCTTTCAACAAATTGCTCCTTTTTACATGTGTAATTATATGTAATCTACTTTATGTTACTCCATTTGTGTTTTAAAAACATCATAAACAACTTTCAGGCACCTTGTTTTACTCCACCTTTAACTTATTACTGTAGATTAGTGTTGCTACAAAACATTTAAAAGTCTAAATATAACCATGAAGGAAAATCTATAAATCTTTTAACATATGTAGTATCTGAACCTGATGTTTACTTTGAAACACTGGTGCCTAATTTTACCTTTAATCCACTGGGAACACATGGTAGTTATTGCAAATTCAGTGTTAAAACTGTTCAGAATAAACCTTAATTACACAATAAGATTAGATTTGCACAGAGGCACAGTCAAGTATGGCAACAATGGCACCATTCCATCATTTGTCCCAGTAAACCATGTCAGTGAGAATAAAAAGACATTCAATTATCGAGTAGATACAAAACATCACCAATGTAAGCCTTCTTTTCTTCTTAAAAGATTAAAAAAAACCTCAAGCATGTGTGTTTCCTGTGCTGGAGATTTTTTATTTAATCTGATGTTCATGTTTATCTACTTTTATAAAAGTTTTATGTCTTTAAATTAACAGTGGAGTTTTATTTGAGATTCAAGAAGGTTAGGAAACTTATGAGGATGTGAAATTCATGATTAAAATGAGTTCATGTGTTTCCTGTCCACTTGATCGATGGATTTAATTCCTTAGATGACAAGTAACAGACTTGATCCTGCATGTTGTGTTTTTTTTTTTATTGATTTGATTGTTTTTTTCCTTTTTTCCTCACAGATATTTTTTGGCTCCAATCAATCAAGTGTTCCCTGTAGACAATGATGTCAACAAACCTGTGGAGGATAACTGTGAGTTTCTTGTTTTACTACTCATAAATCTCTCTCTTTCTGCCTCCTCTATGAATTCCTAAAAATCCCGACTGACCGTACTAAATGTCTTTTCTTTGCTAAAATGTTGAGTCATGTTTTTTTTAATCCACATATTACATCAATACAGTTTAACTGTTGCACTGTTCTCCTCCTGATAGGAAGATAATTTTAGTTCAGACACAACACGTCATAATTTCAGGTGCCCAAAACAACTCATAGTTACGTTCAGGTGATAGATGCCATCTAGTGGCTGTTGTAATTATGACCTGGAGCAGTGGCGCCATTCAGATGACGTATATATATATACATGTCGTTAAATTTCCTCATTCAAAGGAGGAGGAAGGAGGTGGATGGTGGTATTAACCCAACAGTGGACAGTGCCACAGGAGACCGCTGTTCATTTCCTGTGTCCAGTTGCGAGTGTCACATTTCCAACCACAAGTCGAGACACTTATTTAGAAAACGTAACTGCGATCGTCCCCCTAACCTTAACCCTGCATTTATTATTGTAGCCATGACAACAAATGTCACCTAAATTTAAGGAAGTAGTCATTTTAACTCACACCACATGTTTCTCTAACCTTAACAGCGATAATTATAACCCAAATCATGATCTTTCCATAAACTTAACCAGGTGGTTTTCGTGCCTTAAGAATTTAACCACAGCGCTGTCACATCATAAAACATCATCATTTTTTAACAGTAATTTTTGGAAACATACACACAAATTATGTTGTCCAGCCAATTACTCCCAATAGGAGCACCACATTAGAAAACACTCCTGTGGGTCATTCTGAAGTCACATGGTCAAACGACATATTTGGTCATTTAATTTGGAGGATTTGTTGGAATTAAACACTGAACTGCTGAGTAAAACTTCCAGAGAGAGAGAGAGAGTCATGTCAGCATTTAAACAGCAGGATAAACTGAGACATAAACTAAGCCTCAGAGTCATTTTGTCCTCCTTCGTTGAGAAAAGCTTTAATTAAAAGCTGAGTTTCTATGGAAACCAAACCTCCAAAACAAGCTCAGAAACACATTACCTGGTCACAAACATATTGGGCTTGTGGTTATTCGGTATTTGACCACACTCCCACCACAAATGGCATGACTGGACAGTGTTTAGAAACACAAGGGTTTTAGGTAATGCCTCAAAGATCTGTAGACTTACAAATTCCCTTTCAAGGAAAAGATTCTCAAAGCATTAAAGCATCCTATAATTTCACTGACCCAGTTCTTGGTACAATGTAGTGCCTGTTCTCAAGCATTAGTGTGCTTGTATTTAGTACATGCAAATCCATGAATTTATTGGTATTGTTTTAGAATTAAAATTTAAATTAAACATTAAAACCCACAGATTACTAGTACCAATCTTTGCGTGATAAACATAAAGAAACCCAAACAAGTCAATATATTGTTTTTAATGAGTCTGAGAGCTTATATGAAGCAGCTCATTTGCACTTTCTTCCCATTGTTCTCTTAACTTTCTGTTACCAGAAGCATTATCTGACCTTCTTTACTGTAAACTGTGGTGAATGTAGATCTTTTTAACAGTAGGAAACAGCAACTTTCAGATATATACAGGGACATAAAAACTGAGTGAAAGTCTGTTTTTAAACTGATGTGGTTCTTTTAAAATTTCCAGTGAAAATCAGACAAAACCAAAAGTGATGAATCATAACTGCGAATGATAAACCTTTAGATCATGATGATAAATGCGATTGTAAAGGGACAATGGGATTTGTTTCCAATTTACTGCATGTTATTTGTGTAGGGAGTACAACTAATCTGAAATCTGGTTCATGGTGGCAGTTTTACAGTTAAGGAAGTGTGGACCTGGATGTGGATTTGTGCGGATATGCAAAATATGATCATAAGGTGAGTCCATCAGTGTCGTCAATGGTGATAAAGTAGAGAGGTAAAGTTAGAGAGGCTTACAACACAGAAACAAAAACACAATTTCAAATGAAGTTTGTTATCATCAACTGACTCTGCTGGGTACTATGCACTACTTGAGTCTACATCATCATTGTTCAGTTGTCCTGTCAGCCCTATGAGGCTCAGTCTCACAGAAGTCCATTTGAGTTTTCAAAGAATTGGAACCACTATTGAAACACATTTCTTGGCAGGAGTTAAGACTTAAAGGGGAACAAAGGAAAGCTGTGAGAAATCTGATAAACTGCCTAAAGTCATGTCACTTGAGTAAACATCAACCTGCTGTTTGTTAATGAGGACTTGTATTTGGGCCTTCTGGTGGCCTAAAAGACTTGGAAAAGTCTGGTTTCTGTCATGTTCAAACTGGATTTTTATCAACAGAATTAAACTTTTGAGGGTCTATTTCACATCAAAAATATACATATTTTCCAATATCAATTTCTGCAAAAAAAACATCTTTTTCTCTCTGAGATTAACTCATGATCTCACAATTGCAAGAAAAGGAAAAAGAGATCCTTGAAAAAGTCTGCCTGCTGGGAAATGTGTGGGAAGTGTGTGAATGATGAGCCTGAAGCTCAAATGGTTCACATGAAAGTAAAAAAAAAAAAAAAAAAAAAACACCCCCAAAAAAACCTGATGACAGGATGTTATAGAAAACACAATGAACACATTTGCACAGTTTTAATCCAAAATGATCTCACCATCTGACAGACTATTTATTCAGATGAAAAAACACATTTGGTTGATTATTTTAAAGTCATTTCAAGATCTGCACTCACTGCATAGTCTTGCTTTTGATGATGGAAGAACCTGTTTTGGGGGAACTTACAGGAATAATTTTTCCAATTTGGAAAAAAAAAAAATTGTCATGTCACAAATTATCACCATAACTTCTCACAAACAAACAAAGCCCAGATTTTCCTCTGAAACCTGTCAACACTGGATGAGTAAACTTCTAGCCGGGATTTCCAGCCCGCTAATTTTGTCCACATGTGACAGGTACTGCACGGAGACAAGTAGGTTCACATATTATTCATGTCTGACGAGGTACGTATTGTTTTCACATCTCAAAAGTGGAAAAATTGCATGTTTTTGGCTTAAAGTTTAGATAAGAAGTTACCAGAAGCATTATCTGGCCTGTCCGGGTTACAAGACGAACTTCTATACTGTAAACTGTGGTGAACATAAATCTTAACAGTGGGAAACAGCAACTTTCAGATATATACAGGGACATAAAAACTGAGTGAAAGTCTGTTTTTAAACTGATGTGGTTCTTTTAAAATTTCCAGTGAAAATCAGACAAAACCAAAAGTGATGAATCATAACTGCGAATGATAAACCTTTAGATCATGATGATAAATGCGATTGTAAAGCGACAATGGGATTTGTTTCCAATTTACTGCATGTTATTTGTGTAGGGAGTACAACTAATCTGAAATCTGGTTCATGGTGGCAGTTTTACAGTTAAGGGAGTGTGGACCTGGACATGGATTTTTGCTACACCTCAGCATTGCAGTTAACTTTATCTCATGTACTAATTATTTCAATCATAGACTGTAAAAAATATGGACGTAGTCACTGTGATGTCACCCACTGGTTTGCAAACTGCTGTTTTGAAGCCTTGAGTTTAGCGATTTGACTATCACCATCTTGGATTTGACTGTCGCCATGTTTGATTTTTGGAGCCAGAAGTGACCATATTTGGACGAGAGGGGGTGTAGCTGACCATAGCGCTAGCTGCTAGCTTGGTTATCACAGTGCATTTACAATCTATGGTTAACAGTGATAATGCTAATGCTAATAGTAATTTTTGCTAGCGAAAAACAGGCCTAAAACCATTAAAACAAAATATACTCACCGGAAAAATTGATCATCCGATTCTTTGGTGGGTCTTTTATTACAACCAAACGCTGAACAAGACCTTTTTTTAGGTGACCACAATATTACAATTAACTTTAGTGAACTGAAAACACACTGTGAAATAGTAGCCTATACACCATGTTACATTACGTAAGCAACATTGTCACCATGGTAGCGACTTGTCAATCACAACGTAGCCACATTCTAAAGCATACGTTGCTTTATCATCTATTTTACTCTAAATGGGACCATAATTTACAAAATGAACATCATGCTGTATTGAAGAAGACTTGAAACTACCAATTGAGACCATAAACTCATCAGGAAAGTATTTACTGAGGTAAGTAGGGTCATTTTCTCAAAGACTTCCATACAATCGGACTTCTTTTTGCAGCCAGTGGAGTCGCCCCCTGATGGCCATTAGATAGAATGCAGGTTTTTGGCACTTCTGCATTGGCTTCATTTTTCAGCCCCAGAGGTTGCCGCTTGATTTCAATGAGTAGCTGATGTTTTCAGCAAATTATTGCAAAATGTTATTGTAAGGTGAGTTCATCAGTGTTGTCATGGTGATGAAAATAAACTGCATTTGTATTGCACTTTTCTGAGGAAAGTTATAGAGGCTTACAACACAGAAACAAAAACACAATTTCAAATGAAGTTTGTTATCATCAACTGACTCTGTTGGGTACTATGCACTACTTGAGTCTACATCATCATTGTTCAGTTGTCCTGTCAGCCCTGTGAGGCTCAGTCTCACAGAAGTCCATTTGAGTTTTCAAAGAATTGGAACCACTAGTGAAACACTCTGCTTGGCAGGAGTTAAGACTTAAAGGGGAACAAAGGAAAGCTGTGAGAAATCTGATAAACTGCCTAAAGTCATGTCACTTGAGTAAACATCAACCTGCTGTTTGTTAATGAGGACTTGTATTTGGGCCTTCTGGTGGCCTAAAAGACTTGGAAAAGTCTGGTTTCTGTCACGTTTAAACTGGATTTTTATCAACAGAATTAAACTTTTGAGGGTCTATTTCACATCAAAAATATACATATTCTCCAATATCAATTTCTGCAAAAATATCTTTGTCTTTCTGAGATTAACTCATGGTCTTTTCATTGCAAGAAAAGGAAAATAAAGTCTTTCTGCTTGGAAACTTTGTGTTGTGAATGTGTGGGAAGTGTTTAAATGATGGGCCTGAAGCTCAAAAGGTTCACATGAAAGTTAAAAAAAAAAAAACAGTGACAGGATGTTATAGAAAAACACAATGAACACATTTGTGCAGTTTTAATCCAGAATGATCTCACCATCTGACAGACCAGTTATTCAACTGAAAAAAACACATTTGGTTGATTATTTTAAAGCCTTTTCAAGATCTTCACTCACTGCATAGTCTTGGTTTTTATGACAGAAGAACATGTTTTAGGGGAATTTACAGGAATAATTTTTCCAATTTGGATTAAAAAAATTTGTCATGTCACAAATTGTCATCATAACGTCTCACAAACAAACAAAGCCCAGATTTCCCTCGGAAACCTATCGGCACTGGATGAGTAAACGTCTGGGATTTCCAGCTCGCTAATTTCGTCCACATGTGACAGGTACTGCATGGAGACAAATGGGTTCGCATATTGTTCATGTTGGATGAGGCTCATATCGTTTTCACAACTTAAAAGTGGAAAGCTTGTATGTTTTTGGATTAAAGTTTAGATAAGAGATCCAAGGGTGGTGAAATGATGTCTTCATATAAATTCCATTAACAAAATTAGAAAAGGAAATTGCAGCTACAGTTTGTGTTTGTAGTTTTTCCCCCAACGACATGTGTGTGAAGGAGGATGAAAGGCTGATAAAAAATGCCTTGGTTATTGTTGCTCATGTGGTGACTTAATGTGTCTATTAGTTTCTCTGCTGTCAATCTGTCATTATTAACCAACGCTTACCAGATGGTACACTCATTCATTCAACATTTATTTATACACAGCGGTCCAATGAGAGCAGGAACGCTCTCTTTTGCATGGGCATACACGCGACAATAAAAACAAGTCACAACACAGTAAAGCAAAAACCAAACATTTAGACAAACTGAAACACTGACTATAGAGAGGGTCTTTTGCAGTTTTTGTGGCCACTGTAGGTTCTCCTACATGTTTGTAAGGGGAGGGTGAGGGGAAGGGTATTCATTGGTTGCAATCTGTAACCTCAGTGCTGGATGCCGCTAAATCCTACAAACTGCGCCTTTAAAACTTTAAAATCAGCTGAAGAAATGAATTGATCCAGTTTCAAATCCTGTTGCAGTCTAGTCCCTTTTACCAAACTCTATTTTGAATTTAGAAACTTTTGGGATGTAGCAGAAGAGATGTGAGATATATTGGCTGTCCTCCTTAAAGGTTTTTTTTTTTATCAATAAATACTAAAATATCTGACTGACAGAGAGGGCCAACCTGAGTCCCAAAGCTGTCACCTGTTTCAAGTTTCAGAACAAAGAACAAAATTATTATTTTGATGACAGAGTTGTGAAGTGGGGGGACTTATTTTGGGCGTCCAGTTTCCTTGACGTTAAAGGGTAGGTGTGTCTTAAAACATCAGTCAGGTGTCCATATGAACAGTGAAAGAGCTTTTCCTTGCTGTAATCATTCCTCCTGTTCATACTAGATATTAAAAGATCCCCTTCAAATGTGCTTTCAATGTAAGTGATGTGGGACAAAACCCATAATTTAGTGCAAAAATGCATTTAAAAGTTGATGTCAAGCTTATATGAGGCTTCAGCAGTCTGAGTTAGTCATATCAAGTGGATATCTGACACATTTACAGTCTTTTTAGCATCAAATTCCCTCTTTGTGTTTCCCTGTTGAGCTGCGGTGGAAGTATAGTAACAAAAAGAGGAACTTTGACAGTAAAAAGACTGTAACGTTGAAAGATATCTACTTGATTTGAATCATTTGGACGCTGAAGCCTCATATTAGCTTCAGATAAACTTTTAAACACATTTTTGCACCGAAGGAGGACTGTGGATTTTGTCCTCCATCACTCACATTGTAAGTGCATTATGAAGGGATCTTCTTCTTCAATGTTTATTTGGGCACCTGACTGTTGTTTGAAGACAGACTTGAAAAATTGTGAACCTGTCCTTTCATTGAACAGCAAACATATCCGGTTTATAGTTCAGCCATTTTCTTGGTAGATTAAAAGTATAGCAGTGCCCCTCCTGTGTGATTACCTGCCCTAATGTGTTGCACCTGTGGCTCATTGTCTCCCCTCCTCTAGAGTATATAGTCTCAGTGTTCCCTTCCCTCTGTCCCAGTTTGTCTTGCTCCTTTGTGACAGCGACCAAGTTTTTTTCCTAATGTGAGTTTCTTAGAGTGTAGTTGTTGCCTGACCTGTTTCTGCCTTTTTGCTGATTTTGACACTGTTGCTTCACTGACTGATCATCTGTGTAATGACCCCGCTCTGATTAAAAGGACTGATTTTTAAACTTCCTACTGAGTCTGTGTCTGCATTTGAGTCCAAGCTTGTGGTTCAGTATTGACAAGCAGACCTCCACTACATAAGTATGCTCTTAAACCAGGCTCAGACTCGGGAGTTTTAAAATCCGGACCTATTTTGAAATCGGGTTGCATCACGCACATAAGGAGAAACTTCACAGATGTTCTTCTCTCTAATCTAAAACATGCACACACTACAAGATTTGAAAATAATGGTGCATCACACACCACAGGATATAATTAAGATTATCGTGCCGGAGGGAGCAATGCACCACCTCATGTGATCTCACAGGGAAGCAGATGTAAACAGAAAACTTTGCAGTGGGGGAGAAAAAAAAGAAGCGGAAGGCTAAACGAGTCTGGATGAAAAGAAAAGGTTTGGGAGACGTGGTCAACACGGGTTGTTTGTTGTTGAGGAGAGATTTTAACTGTCAGTCTTGATATCTGTCAACAGTAGTATGCTAGCTAAGGTTAGCCTCAAGGGCTAGAATGTTTACCGTTGCTTGACAGTACTGTCAGCTCTCTTTGGTTATTGTGGTCCTGCTTGGGATATCAGATTTTCACTCCTAAATATTAAACATGTTTGAAATTATCGGGGCGGTCCCGATGAGTTCTGGAGGTTTAAGGTTGGATCTGTAAACCCCTCACATTACCAGATGATCTGGGCCGAACACCGGTACCGTCTAAGGTCCCGGACAAGGATTCTTCTCCAGTTGTCAGGAGGGGTGGATCAGGGATATATTGGCTCAAAACTCCTGTATTCTGAGCTCAGCTTTAATGAATCAAGTATCAAACCAATGATCTGCCTTTTACTGTATGTCTGCTGCTGAGATACAAGGTGTCACATTTACATTTACATCATTAAAACCATCAACATAAACACAACATAACGAGAAGAAGTTGAGTCAACACTGTTAACATAGTTTACATTTGCAGCCATGAAGTCCGTTTATTTTATTATTATTCTCTGCCTGTAATTTGTAAAATAGTAACACCAATACACCTTTCTGTAGATCTTTTCACTGCTTTTAATTTGTAACACCCCTGCTTGAGGTGCAGACTTCGCTTTGTAGACTACCCATAGTTCATGGTAAAGATGTGGCGATGTAAAAGTTTATACATAATAATTCAGTAACAGTAGTAAACGCAGAACAACCAGTATACTTGCTGCTGTACTATTTATTTTTGAAAACATACAACATATGTTTTTTTCTTTTTATTCACTGATGTAGTGAGCTTCATATTTCATATTGTCAATACCAGCACCACTTAAAACAACTCAGACAATTTAAATGAGTTATAGGGTCAGAAATTTCGGAAATGGGTGAGGTCTGAAGTCCCCTCTAATAGCGCCTTTTATGTCCTTGCGGTCCAGCGTCATTCACAGACTTGACGTGATGACAGTTAACATGTCATGGTCCATATGACAAAAGTATGTGAGAGCTCAGTCTACAAGTGTAGGCAGACTGTATGAAGCCTGTGAGATGAAACCCAGGGCAAACAATATGCTAAATTTACTTGCTGCACTGCTTGTTGCTGTGAACCCACCATGTAATAACAGAAGTAACTTACACGAGTATATCAACGTTTTTATCAACTCCCCTCTTCTCTCATGTGGATTTTGGCAGCTGGACAGTAAGAGGACACTGTTTACAGAGATTTTAAGAAAATCAAACTTACAGGATAAAAGTGCGGGGGATCAAAATGTACATTTGAAAGGTGGAAACTATGTGCTTGGTAACTGTTTCTTTTCTGAACTGCTCATTTGTAATTTAAATGTTTTATGCATTATGTAAAGTACTTTGAACTGCAAATAATAATAATAATAAATGAACTTGCCTTCCTGCCTGTGTTGGTAAGTCACATCAATAAGTTGAAGACAGAAGAAAATGAAGGCACATAAAGCAAAATAAACAACTTCCAAAACTTGCTCGAAACTTCCAACAACTTATTAAAAGATCAGAGGAAGAGGAGATTTTAAAAAACATTTTTCATAATTGTGCAATAATCTAATAAAACAGAGCAGCAGATAAGGTTAATATTTAAAGCCAGGGTGATATCTTATTGCTGACAGAGGAAAAAGCCACTAAATTCTGCCTTATTGCCAGGAAGTTTGTCGGCTCCGGGGCAGCATGTTCCACTCAGACTTAATTACTGTTGCATGGAGATGATTATCACTGGTTAGGCAATGAGCTGGAATATCCATTGATTTACTGGGGTGAAGTCTCCTACGGTATCTTTCTTTTTAAATGAGCGAGTGTAGATTGTCCAACAACTATTGCATGGACTCAAAAAAAAATTGGCGCTGATATTCAGGATCCATAGAGGGTGAAACCATACTGACTTTGGTCATTAGCGCCACTAACCTCATCTCAACCCACAGCAGTTCTTTTAAATGAATGCTATTTACATTTCTAATCATACAGGACTTAGAATGACATTTACCTGCACAAATGTCTGCTTGTTTCTTTACTTACATCTGCAAAATCCACTCGAGCTCCTGGTTACGTGATACTCAAAGTATTTTTTCTTCTTGTTCGTTTTGGTCATTTTCAGCTATATGAAAGAGGTTAAAGAAGTGACTCAGCACAATTTTTTTCTAGGAGGTCATTGAAGGTTTGTCTGATTTCTTTCCCCCCTCATTTTCAAGGCTCCAGAAATATGCAGACAGACTTTATCAGCTGCATCACCACTGAGGACAGATAAGACCTCAAGAAAACTGATGCTTTCAGTCACCCTGAGCTTTGGCTCAGGCTTTTAAAATCTCTATGTCCAAATCATTTGGTCCACGAGACAGGATCGGTGTCTCCACCACGAGCAATAAAGAAAAAGTTTGGTTTGGCCTGTAAAGTTGTAGCTGAGCAGAAGGTGAAGACCAGGTAAAAAAGACCAAAACCAACAATGAACTGATCTACTAACAAGTATTGTGTGTGTGTGTGTGTGTGTGTGTGTGTATCCAGAATCTGATACATGTCAGTGATGTGAAATAGACACTGGAAAGGTTAAATTCTCTTGATAAAATCCAGTTTGAACTTGACAGAAACCAGATTTTTCAAATTCTTTGGGTCCACCAGGACGCCCACGTAAAAGTCTTCATAAACAAATTGCAAGTCTTATAGGTCTTTTGGGTGCTGCTGACCCTCAAAGGATATTTTTCTTATTATCAACAAAACCCTTAAAAGACCAAAACCAACAATGAATTCATTTAATAACAAGTATTGTCGGTGATATATTTTTGTCCTCTGTGCCGTGGAGCTTGGTTGTTGTCCAAAAACTATTAAAAACACATCAATGAGCCACACCGTTGCAATGGATGACATGTTCTTTCATCACCATGAACACACACTGAAGTTTATTTAGACTCAATCCCGCACACATATTTCTGCTGCTAGAAATACCCAAAAGAGCACTAAATGTGGATTCATCCGCTGCAGAAAATAGTCCCCAACAAATGTATTATTTCCTCCTGTTTGAGTGACATTTGCTAAAAAGTACAGTGGCCAGCTGTTTAAGGAAATTACTGAGACTTTTTAAAGAATTAAACTATATATTTGTGATTTTTTTTTTTTTTTTTAAGATGAAGTCTTCAGTAGGAACCAACGGCCTTAGTTCTGAAAGCCACAAATAGGCTGGAAAAGTAAAAAAAAACACTGACGAGATGTACTAACACATTGTTGGTTTTGTTCCTTTGATGGGATTGGTTGACAATAAGAAAAACACAGAATAATGCCAACATTCAATACCGCAATGCATCAACTGCTGAAAACTAAACTGAATACAAACAACATAAAAATTTAAGTCAACCACTTAAGAATTCGGCAAGAGAATTGCATGTTATGCCTATCACAGCATGTGGTTGTTTTACAATGTAGACTAAGATCCTGGCAAATCGTACGTTGTTTTATGGTTTTTAACTCAAAACCTGAAAACAAGTTGTAGAAGAAACCATTTTATTGATTTTCCCAGCGTAGAGAATCAAAACATACCAACAGGAATGATTCCTTTTTTTTAAAATTGGATTACTGAACACTTGTTCAACTTTTGCTTGTTTCTTTTTTTTATTATCAGTTACGAAACTTCATCTTACCTTTTCTTTCCAAGAAGACACAACTAACAGGCTGCAGCAGTTTTCTCTGCAGGGAAGCAAAGTGCAGCACGAAGGCAAATCTGTGACCTCTGGCTACAGTTACTGGAGGTAATGACATGCATTCTTCACCTTCGTCTTTATTTATTATCCACCATATAAAAACTCTACTGATCAAAAGTTTTATAACACCTCAATTTTCCCACTTTTCATTGAAATACACGTCTCATTGTACTCTGAAATTTAAAAAATTGAGCAAATAAAAAAAAGAAATCATAGAATTTTTTTTTGTTTAACAAACTTTTATAACCAAAGCAGCCAACTTTTGCAGATATTACAGCCAAACACACATTCCTTCAACAAGTTCTTCTCAACACTGTTGCAGAGGTTCACATGAATGTGTTGCACTCTCTGGTTGCTTTGCTTTCACCCTTCTGTCCAGTTCATCCCAAACCAGTTTGATGATTTAAAGCCTGCTGTCCTCTTCTTTCCTTCTAAGGTGGTTCTGACAGAGCCAGGCAGGGTGTTTTGGATTGTTATCTTGCTGTAGAATGAACAAACTAGATATAGACCGGACTGGCTCTGCAGCCGGCTGTCAGTCACTGTGCAAGTCACCAACTCTGTATGCAACAAAAGATCCCTAAACCATCATGCTTCCTCCTGCATGCTTTTAAACAGACAGAGGGTTCGTCAGTAATTAACTACAGCTGGGACCCCTGTACCTGTTTGCTGTTGTTGTTGATTTAGGCCACGCCCATTTATGCCTACAAAATGTTTCTGCCATTTTCACCTTTTTTTTTGGTAAACACAGTTCGTGCTTCTTATTGTGCATATTTCACCCAATATTCACCAATCTTGATACACACCATATTTGGATGACCCAAAAACTAAAGTTTGTTTTTGGATATCTCCTATCGTTTCTCTGTAATTGGTTACCAGATCTTTGTAGGCATGGTCTAATACACATAAACTACCATATCCTCTAAATGCATCATTCAATTGTAACCAAATTTGGCAGTACAGAAGAGACGGGGATGCTGCACAAGTCTGTAGCATTTGTTACAATTTTACCCGTACATGGCAGATTTTAGACATTTACTAATGATCAAAAGAATATCTGATATGAGGTGGTATCACTGAGCACCATTATCACTCTCAAACATACTGTTCTGCCTGTTATTCTGGTTGTTTGTGCCCTGTGTTGTCAAAGTAAGGTCCATATTTCCACCCCACCCGCCATCTAGCGGAGGTTATACAGTGGCGTGATTCAAAAAGCAGCCAGACAGACTATTCAGCCAGTGATGGATGATCTCGCAGCCGCTACCAACTAGACCGAAAGAGAGTTGGACGGAGAAAGCGCTAAAACAAGGATAAACACATTTTTGGTGTTTGGAAAATGGAGAGCATTACAAGAGGCCAAAGGACTGAAACTAGACGCCGATGTTGCCAATGTTAAATACTAAAAACTAAACTGTAAACCTCATCACTTGACATAACACTTAAGAAGCGCTGCAGCGGTAATCTGTTTTCATTTTGCATCGAGCTTCGTAGTGTTTGTTGTATCCAGGCCACAAAATTTCAACATTTTAGGGCAGCTGTTGACAAAACAATCTCATCATTTTTGTCAGCTGCTGTCTCCGAGGTCAAGATCTGTTAAGTTTCAAATCCGACAGAGTTGAAGACTTTGTTAACACAGCTGTGACATTATGGCAGCATGCACATCAGAAGAGATCATTTCTATATTTATGTCAATGAAATGATGAATCCAGAGACCCCCTGCTACAAACTGCCTTTTCTGAAGCTACAGATGTGGAAACTAAAGCTCACACAGCTCCTGTTCACACCTTAGACACTATTCTGGGATTTAAGCCCTTTAATTCTCTCCTGTGTGAAGTGTTTGAGCTGCTATATGTCGTTGAAGGTGCAAAAATGCAAAGAGTTTACTGCAAATTTACATACAACAAGCATAAAATCAGGATCCGTACATACAGTTGCATCACAGTGAACCTGTATACCACATAGTAGTCCCAACTTTCCTGAAGAAATGTGTGGAATCAGTGAGAAGCAGCAGCATGGGGTTTTATTTTCCTCAATCCGAAAAGAAATCCTAGTTTCAAAGCAAACTCTAATGAGGTTGTAAATACCCGCATCTGGCATCTGGGAAGCTCAAGGCATAACATTAGTTTTACCTCTAACAGCCTCCAGTGAAAACATTTTGAAACAAACAAAAAAAAAAGGGAATTCTTATATTAGATATTCTAACAATGTGCTTGGTGATGGAGACATAATTGAAAACACTTTACGCTCCTCAATCTTGGTGCTTTTATAACCGTGCCAGAAGGCTCAGCGTCTGTTTCTGCGTCTCATGTCAGTCTGCTTTATGCATTTTTTAACAATTCAGTCAGAAAATAACAAACAACTTTTGTTGACTGACAGCTGTATCAAATACGGCTGGGACATTTGATTCTTTATTGAAATTTTCTTTGGAAAGTAAAATACAGAACAGTTATAATGTGCTAAATTTCCTCATAATTGGGGCATTTACACTGTGTCGTAATGTTGTAATTGTGATCTGAGCCGATGACGCAGCATGTGATGACAAGTTTGCTATTCAAAGGAACCAGACAGTAAAATATGCAGCTACCCTAATGACATCAAGGTATAAATATCCTTATATATTAATACATGCAAACATCAGGCACTTATGTAGAGGACAGGAACATGTGGAATTTTGATTAAAAAAAAAAAACAACCTTTATTAGTTACATGGCTTGTTCATGACCTTGGCAGGTCCTCATCAGGGTTTCAAATGAACCTGAACCTCTACCTTTTTGTGGGGTGTGTCTGAGATGAAAACCTATACCCTTATTATTGTTTTAAGATGATGATATACTGCCTTTACTGCCAAAAGCAGTATGAAAGACTTTGTGCGCTCTGCTTCCCGTGTGAAAATGTTCCCAACAGGTACCATCAAAGGTGAGCTGTGGGACTCGGTCACTGTAACTTTACTGCTCATTAGAGAGAGAAAGTCCAGGGAGGAAAGGCAGATAAGGATTCGGCCTTCAACTCTTAAATTTCAGCCGAGACTGAAAGAAACTCCCTAGAAAAATACTCTGCTTTATAAAAGAAGTGGGCATGATGCACACCAGGTGTTAATAGAAATCTGTACTACTTTCTACTGCCATTTATAATTACCAAACATATATATTTAAAGCACTTATAGTTCATATTTTCATAATTAAAATGTATTCGCTGACAGTGTCTAACTTGTAGTGATGAACCTACAGAGAATTATCAGTGATTCTGCAGCTCCTCTCGGCTTTACGGAGCTTTATAGTGACTTTCAGCTCATTGTTTATCTGTCTGGCCGCAACTTTCACTCTCAGCGCTCTCATAGCATTACTTTTGGCCGCAGCAGACAGCCGTTTCCAGAGAAAAAGCAATAAAAAGCTACTGTACACTACCTGCTCAGCACCAAACGGCAAACAGACACAGTTAGCTGTAGACTAGCTGGTGAACATAGTGGAGCATTTAGCAGATAAACAGTCATATATTTCCCTCAGGAGTTGGTAGAGAGCAAAAACAGAGCTAAAAGAGAGTGAATATTGGATTTACATTCACCAGGTGGACAGAGACACGACTCGTTGTTTATTTCACGACTAGTTGTTTATTTCCACTCCGCCGGATGTGGAAATAAACAACTATTTGCTAACAAGTTCAACACATCAACTTAAAAGCCGATGATGTCATGTTTACGCTGCCCCGAGTGGCCACAAGGTCAGTTAATGCAGGTTTAAGTTAACATTTATAACATCACATTTTAACCATGTACATAAATGATTCAATTACAGTAAACTGAGTCTAAATAAAAGCTGTTTGTCACTGCTGACAAACGTAAACAGTTCAGCACAAGTTTGGAATGTTGGATGAAACACAGGTGATGAATTAACCGAAGCAAGCAGTCAGCAACACTCATGTACGTTATGCCAGATTAAAAGCTTTTGTTAAGTGACTTTGTGGTGGGAGTTGTCTAATCCTTTTATAAGCCCCTAAAACGCTGTGTCCCTCTGTACACGTCTGTCAGTGTTGATTTCATCGTGAGTCAGGAGGAATGAGCCAAATATTTTCTTTGGAGTTCAAGAATCAGTGATTATTTGCTTTTTTGCATGTCTCTGTTCCACTGATTAAAAATAATACATGTATTGTGTCATAAATATTAATATTCCACTTTGAGCTCATTATCAAATCATGCATGAATTACTGAGGACACATATTTCATTCAACCGTAACTACACATTTGACCAATTATTATCCGGGCTTCTCCATTTCTTCCACTTCACTTTCCATGGTGGAATCCCAGATTCGGTTTCAGGAAAGTTTGTGATCTTCCATAAAATTTGCTGCTCCTTTCCCGTCAACAGTCACCATTTGTTTCTTTTAATATGACGACAGTCGTTGCCTAACTGTAAAGTCCCCCTCCACTCAAAAGTGTGTTTTTCCTCTTGTTCCTTCAGTTGGACGTTGTTCTCTTCTCTGTGCAGAATGATGTATGTCTTCACATTCGTCTGCTGAAGACGGAAAGTTTCCCTGTGCTCACTTTAAAGGGGACGTATTCTGCACATTTCCATGTCTATATTTATATTCTGGGGCTCTACTGGAATATATCTGCATGATTTCCAGTTAAAAAAAATCCTTATTTATCTTCTACTGGCCCTCTATGCAGCCCCTCAGTTCAGCCTCTGTCTGAAACAGGCCGTTTTAGCTCCTGTCTCTTTAAGGCCCCCCTCCTGATGAGCCCACTCTGTTCTGATTGGTCAGCTTCAGGAAGCTTCCTCTGGCTCTAGAGGCTACATAAACAAACTATAGTAGCAGGATTTCATTTCTTTTTATCCTTGTTTACTTGAAATGTCAACGTAGGGCCAAATCAGATCGAGAATATACGAGTGGACAATGAGAACAACCTTTGCAACAAACACTCATCTGACATCATCATGAGGAGGAAGTAGAAGTAACTTTGAGGCTGAAGCCCTGACTTTTTACTTGCAGGGAACCTTTTTCACATATGCTCACCTCAAGTTTTGAAACTTGTTAACCATGTTTAACATAGAAATGACAAAATTAACAGAAAATCACAAAAACATATGTCTCCTTTAATCCTAACCACACCGTAACCATACCTGTAGCAGCATAAGATCAGAAAAAGCTTGTATTTTTGATACAGTGATGTCCTGTCGATAGCAAAGTCAGATCAGAAAAAAATTCTATCTTGTTCTGCAGTGCATGGACCAAGTTCGTATTTTGTTGTTTATTATTTGGAGAGCTTGTTGATCGGTCCTCATCCAACATTTGCAGTCCTTACACCCCCCTTCACATGTCTTTCATCATGCATGTGAACTCATTTGAAGTCTGTGAGGGTTCGGTGCTTAGATCTATTGGACATCGCTGGAGGTTTTTCTTTTCGTTTGCTCTGCCATTTGCCCATCGCATGCCAGGACACCCTTGTGACCCTCAACAGGAATACAGAAGAAAATAATTTAGATGTTCTTCACTGCTTCTCTGTTAAAAAGTAAATTGCAGGAATGAGTAATGGTTGTTCTGCTTTTACTTTCCTTCTTTAGGGCAACACTCATGTACAGCCAAGACATGTTAGATTTGAACATCGCCTTTTAATGCGCTGTTTTGTCATTAAACGGGGTAATTATTAGAGAACAGTAAACGAAGTAGCAAACAAACAAACAAATAAACAAACTGGTGTCTGATGTGTTTTTGAGTTTTGCTGCTGGCTTTGAATGAAAGATCTGCTGTGAGCTGTTGCAGCGAGAATTCTTTCTTTTATAGGACGCAAAGAATTAATTCGGTTTGTCAGATTCAAGTTGTTTAATCTCATGGGGAAACAATCCAGACTGAATGTGATAACTATTGACAACAGATTGGAAGAAAGAAATGAGAGAGAGGAGCTTTAAAATTCATAACACTGCACTTTGTGTGCTACGTGCGCACTGTTGACTGCTGAATGTTGATGTAGGTTATATAATCAGTCTCACAGT
Source organism: Thunnus maccoyii (assembly GCF_910596095.1). Lineage (NCBI taxonomy): Eukaryota > Metazoa > Chordata > Actinopteri > Scombriformes > Scombridae > Thunnus > Thunnus maccoyii. Next base: position 5,393,395 of record NC_056549.1, on the reverse strand, counting down.
TGTTGCCATTGTACCGTTTCAAGAAACAAAAAGATCTGTTATGTTGTGATTCATGAACACGCTGCTGATGATCAGCAACAGATCAAAACTGCAAAACTGCTATGACATGATTCAGTTCCTGTCACACTAGTGAGCATCAGTTCATCAGTTCAACCGATTAATCACAGCTGAAGACATGATATCGTACATTTCACATGTGAAATATATGAAAAGCATATGTCACACATACAGTAAAGACGTGGGGTTTCACTTGTAAGATGTAAAACATAGGAAAACAGTAATTTCACATGTATTGTCACATGTGAAACACATTTCGGCTACAGGCACATGTGTAGGGCTGCAACTAACAATTATTTTCATTATCGATGATTGTCTTGATTATTGTTGTTTAATCTTTAAATGTGAAAAATGTCCGTCTAGGTTTGCCAAGGTGACGTCTTCAAATGTCTTAAGTCTGTCTGACTAACAGTCCAAATCCCAAAGATATTCAGTTCATAATCATAAAAGAAAGAAATACAACAAATTCTCACATTAGACAGGTGGGAACCAGAGAATTTCTTTCTTTAAAAATGACTCAAAAGGATGAATAAATGATCAAAACAAGGTCTTTGCGGATGAGTTTTCTGTTGACTAATCATTGCAGCTCTACACATGTGATTTGTACTTATTACATATATGAAACAGGATTTCACATGTGACAAATTCACATATATGGCACATGTGGATTTTGGACATTTTAAGACAGTCCAGACAGTAAGTAGTTGAACAGTTAGACATATTTTGTTCTTCAGGCTCTGTGCTTTAGTCTCAAATCTCAAGTCTCAGCTTTAACTTGAATAGGTTTATATCAATATAGAAAAAAACTGTGGGAGATTTAGCCCTTTTAACACATAGTGCCCAAAGTTTAGGGGTTCAAACATAATCGGACACTCGACTACTAAAGGTTTGTTGGGCAGCTGTGTGTCATTTCAATGAGCTCACACAAGACTCAGAGTTGACATTTAGATTGAGGTGGAGATGTCTGTCAATATGAGGTTCGGTACATCCATAAAAGCAGTTGTGCACCGGAAAACTACAAAATGGTAAACGAGCTGGTTGACTGAGCAGCACAAGTCTTATGGATGAGTGAAAAGTCATTTGCATGGTGAAGAAAAAGCCCTTTATTAAGATTAAGATTTTAAGATTAACTTTATTATTATCCCAGAGAGAAATTGGTTTGTAATGTGTGTGTACAAAACTTGACATTTGACAGTTAAAGAAACATAGACACCATCAGTCATCACATGGCACACATCCTTTGTAAAATACATAAAAAATACTATACAGCACCGTCCAGCAGCGCTCGTGGAGAAACAAAGATTCAATGTTAGAGAAGACACAATACCTCCCAGACATAAACACAATATGATACTTTCCACTGTGCAGCACTGACTCTAGCACAGCTGTGAGTACCAGGAATTATTATGTGCAAGACATACACACCTGCCCCCCTTGTGCTGCTGTGTGTTATAAAGTGCAATGGCTGATAGTGGCTGGATAAAGGAATTCCTCGCTCTGTTATTTTTGCAGCTGGGGGCCCGAAGACATCGGTCTGATGTGAGGGGCTGAAGCTCACTAAGCAGGGGGTGTTGCAGCTTTTTTTCAGTCTTTGAGAAGGCACAGGTTTTGTAGATGTCACTAAGGCTGTCTTGCTTAATTCTGTTTATTTTTCTGGCGAAATTCACAATTTTGCTGAGCAAGTCCTTCTGTGCAGCATTTAGCATTACCGTGCCAACAGAGGATGCAAAATGTCATAACACTGTCAATAAAACACTTCAAGAAGATCAAGAAAAAATGCTCAGAATCAAAGGAGGCTTGCTTTCATGAAAGAAGTCATTGTTTGCTTTTCTCAAAAATAAAGTCAGTGTGATCATTCCACTTCAATTTTTTTGTCATTGTTGATCCCAAAGTATTTGTACTCCTCCACTGCCTGAATTAGTTGACCGTTCAAGACTGTTGGTTGTGCTAGTGAGCAATTTTTTTCTAAATCAATGTATATTTATTTTGTTTTATTAGTGTTGAGGATTAGAGTCTCTGCATCATTGTATAAACTCTTCCGGAACGGGACCGTGTCCTGTCTCTCTGTCAGCAAAAAGGCTAAGTAAAGCTGTATCATCCGCATACTTTATTAAAAATCTGTTGGAAAGCTGACTGATACAGCTGTCGGTGTATAAAATAAATAAAAGTGGAGACAGAATGCAGCCTTGAAGAGAGCCTGTGTAGGTTCCTATCAGAGCTGACATCTGTTCACCCACTTTCACTCAATGTGATCCAGGATATAAAATGAGCACTGAGGCCAAAATTTTGGCCAAGTCTTTCTGCGAGGACAGATATCTCATTTGTATTAAAGGCCAATGAGAAATCGAAAAATTATATTTTTGCATGGCCCTTGAATATCTCCAGATGTTTGTAAAGCCAATTTAACAAAGTTAGAATTGTATCTTCTACACCTCTGGCTGACTGCTAAGAAAATTGAAAAGGGTCTAATAAGTGTTGTGATTGATTCAAAATGTGGCTCTTGATCAGTTTTTAAAAACATTTCAGAACAAGGAGAGTCGGAGAAATTGGGCGGTAATCATTTAGACAAGATGGATTAGTGGTTTTAGGCACGGAGATGATATGATGAGATGTTATTTTCCATAATGTGGAGGCTGAGTGGAGGTCAAGAGATTTTTGGAAGATCACAGTAAATATAGCTGCCAACTGGTGGGAACAATGTTTTAATATATGATCAGTGATTTTGACAGGTCCAGGACTTTTGTGGGCTTTACAGCCTTTAAAGACCCTTTATACATCCTGCTGTAAGATGTATAGCCTGTTAGCTTCTCCAGTACAAGTATGCAAAGATGAGTTGTGATGCGATTAGTTTCAAATCTGGCAAAAAAAGGAGTAAAAAATCATTAACCAGATTGTAGCTGTCATTCCCCTCTATGTAAGTATCCTGCTTTGCTTTGCTCTTATGAGCTCCCATAGTCATTGTTTTAATTCCTTTCAATGCCACTCTGGTGTTCCCTGCAGCCAAAATACTCTCCATCTTTTCCTTGAACAGCTTTTTATAAACCTTGATCTGTCTTTAATGTCTTTTTGAATGCTCTTCAGTTCATGTGCATCCCTTCTTGAAAATATTTATCTCTTTTTGTCGAGGAGGTTTTTCAGTTCTTTGGTTATCCGAGGTTTGTCATTATCAGTGTCAGCACAGAAGTTTTTGTGACGTGAAACATCATCAACCAGTTCATTTAAATCATCTGAGGTGGACTCAAAAACATCCCATGAAGTGCAGTCAAAACACTCCTGTAGTCCGAAGTCTGGTTCATTTTCCCCTTTGGTGCGATTCATTTGAGTAGGTGTGAACACAGTAATAGCACTTGTGTGTGGACCAAAACAACCACACTGAGACCCTTCAGAGGAGGTGGTCTCAGTCTGGTCCCAGATGAACTCTGGAGCGGTTCGTTTGTGGTGGGAACATGATCCAACCTTGATCCAACCGAACTATTAGTTGTACTCCTCAAGTTTGAGCGAAACGGCTCTTGTAGCCAGGTGAGCTTTGCATAGTGGTATGAATCGAGGTCAGACCTGGACCAGAACAACGTAGTATGTAGTATTTGGCCAGTGAACCTTCCTCAGGACCTTCTCTCGCCCCAAACACATCTGACCAATGAGTGAAGTCAACATTCACATGTGGCTTGTAGTGTTGCACTTTGACTTGCTTGGAGTTTTCTCTGTGTGAAAAGAAACTCCACCACAGAGAAAACACACCAAGTTCACCAACTCATCAACTGATTCGGACCAGAGCAAACAAACTATAGGTGTGAAAACACCCTTAATGGCGCTATCCTCATCCCAGACTGTGCACAGGTTTCTCCCTGTTTAGGAGGCACTTGTATGTGGGCCTCAAGTACACAACATTGTGGTCAGAACTTCCTAACAGAGGTTTCACAATGGCAGAGTAGGCATTGGGAATATTGCCATAACAAAGATCAATGGTTTTGTTCCTGCAGATGGGATTTTTGACATACTGATAAAAATTACAGAGATATTTGCTCCGCGTGCATTTGTTAAAGTCACCCCGGATGAATTTAGCGGCGTCAGGAGACTTAGAATCATTTTTTACCAAGTCAAAAATGAGTTCTGATGCGCTTGACACATTAGCCATAGCCTCCACATACACCACTGTGAAGAATAACTGCGAGAATTCTCTAGGTAAGTGTGATGGATGCAACGACACAGAGCAGTTCTATGTCAGACGCGCAGATAATCTCTCTCACTAAGATGTTCTTGCACTATGAACTTTTCATGATCAGGCTGACTCCACCGCCATGATGTTCACCTGTGGCTGCCAGGTTCCTGTCTCGTCTGTTGAGAGTGTAGCCGTCCAGTGTAACTTTGGCATCGGGAACATAGTCCTGGAGCCAGGTCTCCATGATGGCCAGGATACATGCCTCTCTCCAGCCGCTTTGGTAGCGCAGGTTAGCGGCCAGCTCTTCAGATTTCCCCCGAAGGGACTGGACATTCATCAGCAGCATAGTTGGAAGGGAAAGTTTTGTCTTTGCCTTTTGAGCCTTGCTTTTATTCCATCTCGCCGTCCTCGTTTTCCACTAGCTGAGGAGGTAATGGAAACACTCGCCTTGTTTCCATTACCCCCTCAGCCCACGGCAACACTGTGGGCTGGTCATACCATCCGGATCCCACTGAGAGTCTCAAAAGGTACGACTGACCAAAGCCATGTGCACATTTAAAACCTCAACAAAAATCTTCCTTAGCCCAAAGTGCAAGTGACTGTATAGCAAGTCACTCCAGGATGTTGGCAGACATGTTTCCTTGCCAACAATCAAGAGAAGACTTCATGACCAGAAGCTCAGATGATTCACCACAAGATGCAAACTCCTAGTACGCCTCAAAACCAGGAAGGCCAGTCTGCAGTTCACAAAAACATACAAAAAGAAACTGGTTGAGTTCTGGACCGATGAAACAAAAATCAGCCTCCATCAGAAGGATGGAAAGAGTAGAATATGGATGGAAAAGAAGGAAAATCCAAGATGGCGGCACCATAGGATTGCTGCCAAACTGTGTTTCATTGTGTGTTATTATACAATGATAATAAATTATCTATCTATCTATCTGAAAAGGAACAGCTCATGGTACAGTATGGTTTTCAGATTAGAGCTACAAGAACGTCATCCGAGTTCACGCTGATGCAAGATGAAAAGATCTGCAGATCACCACCAGCTCTAGTTAGGAAAATCTGAACCAAATGATAATTCTTTAGATAACTCATGTTTTTGTTTGTTCCTGCAGCTGTGAGAAGATGGCAAACCTATGTGTTGACAAACATCCATTAAAAAACTGCAAAAAAATGTGCGAAAACATGTATGCATGCAGACATGCATGAGTCAGAATAATGTGTGAAGATAAAGATAGCACAGAAAGAATGCACATTGGATGTTTGATATTAATATATAACTCACATTTGTTCCATTTGCCTCCCTTTTGAATTATATAAACAAAACATGAAATTCAATGACTCTCTCGTGCCTTTGTCTATTTTGTCTGGTCGGGACATGTTCTTCAGCCCTCTGCCTGACACTCGTCTTGTTTCCATTACCTCCTCAACCCATGAGGTAGCACGACGGGCCGATCATACCAACCGGATCCCACTGAGAGTCTCAAAAGTTACATCTGACCAAAGCCATGTGCACATTTAAAACCTCAACAAAAGTCCTCCTCAGTTCAAAGTGCGAGTTGTGTCTGTGAGTGGGAGACAGTGAGGGTCTGTGGTGAATCAAAGAGCTAAACAAACACAAATTTGCAGACATATCCAAGATGTTCTACAGCCATCATGCCAACATGATAATTTCTTTTCTTTTCCTTGTACTAACTCAACATTAGTTTCACCTTACATGGTTATATTTTACTGTTTTACAGCACACATGGCAACATTTTGAATGAGATTTATGCAGGGTTAGGGTTAGGATTTTATGGCCACGTCCCCGAACCTTCAGAAAAAACAATATTATGGAGGTTTATTCCTATCTTTATTTAAGAGCATGGTTTTTCAATTTTGAGAGCGTGATTTGTGACAGGGTTAGTGCACAAAAAAATCTGAGAGCGAGAGCAGAAATCTGAGAGCAGACATTACACGAGTGCACAGAAGCAGCCTGAATGCAAAGAGAAGAGTTTAAACTGAAGCTTAAAGCAATAATATATATGAGTGCAGATGTACAGTTTCGAGCAGCGAACAAGCAGGTACCGTCTGCACTGCTGTATGCTACAGACAAGCGAAAAGTCACTGTATATCTGATTACGAGGGATCCAGGGAGTCTAAAAGTCTAAAATCTTTGTTGCAACCTGTGT